>NC_140589.1:1755072205-1755672205 GCF_964204655.1 Triturus cristatus
GAACGGATTGGAGGCAGTCAGAATGACATTAGTCTCTAATTGGTCCATGAAGAGTATTGCCAGATTTGGGGCAAAAATGGCCCCCATTGACGTGCCTTTGATCTGCTGGTAGAAGGTGTTATTGAAGCTGAAAAAATTACGGGTTAAGCAAAGTTCAAGAAGCTGTAGTATGAAATTGCTGGGGACAGCATGTGGGCGTGGACGTGAGTCTAGTGTTTTTTGGATTACTAGAAGGGCAGCAGTCTGAGGGATATTAGTGTACAATGACTCAACATCCATAGTACACAGAGTTTCAGTCAAAGGATCGAAAGGATGATGCTCAACCATGTTAATCATTGCCATCGAGTCTCGGACAAAGCATTGAGTGGTGGGGATAAAGTCTTTAATGAAGAAATCTACATAAGAACCCAGTGGTTCTAAGATCGAACCGCAGGCAGAAACAATGGGACGGCCCGGAGGGTTTGAAATATTTTTGTGGACCTTGGGTAGCGTGTATATAACGGGTGTGCGTGCTGACTTAACGTTGAGAAAATTAAACTCCTTTTTTGAAAGGAAGCCAGCAAGGAGACCCTCTGTGGTTGTCTTGAGGATCAAACCCTGAATCTCTTTAGTAGGATTCGATGCCAACTTCAAGTAGTGTTCTGTGTTGTCAAGTTGGCGTTGGATCTCCGATATGTACGCTGTTTTTTCCTGGAGCACTATTCCACCACCTTTATCTGCACTTTTGATGATCAAGGAGTCGGTGTTCTTTAACTGGGTGATAGCTTGTTTCTCTTTGCGTGTAATGTTAAATGGGATGAACCTTTTGTTGTTCTGTAGATTAGAGAGATCTTTCAATAACATTTTCTCAAAGGTGATTACCTCTGGGGGTACCATACTGGCTGATGGTGAGAAAGTGGATGGGGGCCGGAAGGGAGTATTAGCCACTTGATCTGGCATAGGGTGCAGTTGAAAAAATGCTTGTAGGCGGATGCGCCGGAAAAATCTGAGAAGCTCGGTCTGTAGGTCCATGAAATTGGGTGGAATTGTAGGGACAAAGGATAAACCTTTTTTGAGGAGAGAGAGTTCGTCGGGGGTCAATGAGTGAGAGGAGAGATTGAAGATGGGAATCACATCAGTATGTTGGTTGGCAGAAGTATCTGTCATTACCATTGGTAAAAATTGTTGCGTGTGCGTCTCTCTCCCGGTGGATTGTACCACCGCTGAGTTTTCTTCACTCTGCCTCGTTGGGGTTGCTCTTGTTGGCCCCTGGCTAAAAAAGTGTTTTGATTTAAGCCTCCACGTCTAGTGGTACTAGTTCCCTCTCCTGGGTCTGAGTTGTCGGATGAATCAGCAGATGTATCCGAAAAGCCTACTAAGTTGTGGCGTCTGTTGTAGCGGCCCCACGGACGGTTGTTTTGATGTGTAGAATAGGACCTATTAGTATAGAAGTCTTTTTGCAGGTAAGGGTAGGTAGTCTCAATGTTATAGGTTTTTATGTCTTTCTTTATTTTGTTAGCTTTCTTGTTCTGTTCGATTCTATGGAAATCTGCAACAGTTTTCTCAATTTGTTCCAACAGTTTTTTGGCATCAGAGGTTGCGTTAGAATCTTGAATTTGTTTCAGTATATCTGAGATCTCGGTTTCAAGCACTTTCAGAGTTTCAGTGGCGATATCTATTCCTAGCACTAGCCAGTGGCGGGAACATGTAGTTCCGATGTAGCTGAAGTTAGAAGTATATTTAGGGTTATCGGTGAAGATCCCAGGGATATTACGTACTTGCAGGCCTAGAGGGATGACTTCTGCTTTGAGATAATCTGTGAGCATGAGGATCATTAATTGTAACCGGACCTGCTTCTTTCTGAGTTTCTCCAATTGATCTGGGACTGAGGAATTAGATAGGGTGGGTATTTCAGGGGCATCTGAGAGTAACGATGGACCTGAGCAAAGTTGTTTAATGTAATCATCAGTATACAACGGTGCAAAAGCTGACATACTGTAGTGTAAGGAAGGGGACTTGAAACAAAAATGGAAAGTAAAATGAAAGACACTCTTAAAGACTAGGATGGCCTAACCAAGAGATTGGTCGGGAGGGAATCAAACCCTTGCAATCCAGCGATTGCGCTCAATGTAGAGAAAAGAACAAGGGGACCCGTTTTGGTAGCCTAGGGACCTCGGGTAATAACTTATTTTAAAGAACAAAGGTCCTTGGCATAAAAGGAAATAATTCGAATGTTTCAACATAGACTACAATGAGCACTATGGAGGTTCTTCCAATGACCAGCCGGACAGAGGAATATTTATTCAAATGAGGTAACAAGATGGGCAAAATACAAGGCACAACAAAGATGGCGAACGGCACAGTCCTGTACCGAGCGTTTGAAAAGAAGGTATAAGTGGTATAGATGCAGGAAGGAAACAACAGGCAAAAAGAGGGGAGAGAGCAAAAGGCGGCTTACATTTACATAATAATACTATGTAAGCTCAAACCAACAAACAGCACACTCATTTTTTCACAATGGTTAAATAGTGGTGTTTGTTACATAGGTCGACGTTTCGATCCCTAGCTCTCAATACTAAGGGATCATCATCAGGACTAGGAATTGAACTGTTGCCTGATAGAAAGTGTCAAGGAGTGTCTCCTGACCAGTTTTGTTCGTAGTAAGGTGGACTTGCTTTATTGTTTATTTACCAATTTTTTGTTGTTCCTTTTTCCTGTCTTACTACCCTACAGGCTCCTTGACACTTTCTATCAGGCAACAGTTCAATTCCTAGTCCTGATGATGATCCCTTAGTATTGAGAGCTAGGGATCGAAACGTCGACCTATGTAACAAACACCACTATTTAACCATTGTGAAAAAATGAGTGTGCTGTTTGTTGGTTTGAGCTTACATAGTATTATTATGTAAATGTAAGCCGCCTTTTGCTCTCTCCCCTCTTTTTGCCTGTTGTTTCCTTCCTGCATCTATACCACTTATACCTTCTTTTCAAACGCTCGGTACAGGACTGTGCCGTTCGCCATCTTTGTTGTGCCTTGTATTTTGCCCATCTTGTTACCTCATTTGAATAAATATTCCTCTGTCCGGCTGGTCATTGGAAGAACCTCCATAGTGCTCATTGTAGTCTATGTTGAAACATTCGAATTATTTCCTTTTATGCCAAGGACCTTTGTTCTTTAAAATAAGTTATTACCCGAGGTCCCTAGGCTACCAAAACGGGTCCCCTTGTTCTTTTCTCTACATTGAGCGCAATCGCTGGATTGCAAGGGTTTGATTCCCTCCCGACCAATCTCTTGGTTAGGCCATCCTAGTCTTTAAGAGTGTCTTTCATTTTACTTTCCATTTTTGTTTCAAGTCCCCTTCCTTACACTACAGTATGTCAGCTTTTGCACCGTTGTATACTGATGATTACATTAAACAACTTTTCTCAGGTCCATCGTTACTCTCAGATGCCCCTGAAATACCCACCCTATCTAATTCCTCAGTCCCAGATCAATTGGAGAAACTCAGAAAGAAGCAGGTCCGGTTACAATTAATGATCCTCATGCTCACAGATTATCTCAAAGCAGAAGTCATCCCTCTAGGCCTGCAAGTACGTAATATCCCTGGGATCTTCACCGATAACCCTAAATATACTTCTAACTTCAGCTACATCGGAACTACATGTTCCCGCCACTGGCTAGTGCTAGGAATAGATATCGCCACTGAAACTCTGAAAGTGCTTGAAACCGAGATCTCAGATATACTGAAACAAATTCAAGATTCTAACGCAACCTCTGATGCCAAAAAACTGTTGGAACAAATTGAGAAAACTGTTGCAGATTTCCATAGAATCGAACAGAACAAGAAAGCTAACAAAATAAAGAAAGACATAAAAACCTATAACATTGAGACTACCTACCCTTACCTGCAAAAAGACTTCTATACTAATAGGTCCTATTCTACACATCAAAACAACCGTCCGTGGGGCCGCTACAACAGACGCCACAACTTAGTAGGCTTTTCGGATACATCTGCTGATTCATCCGACAACTCAGACCCAGGAGAGGGAACTAGTACCACTAGACGTGGAGGCTTAAATCAAAACACTTTTTTAGCCAGGGGCCAACAAGAGCAACCCCAACGAGGCAGAGTGAAGAAAACTCAGCGGTGGTACAATCCACCGGGAGAGAGACGCACACGCAACAATTTTTACCAATGGTAATGACAGATACTTCTGCCAACCAACATACTGATGTGATTCCCATCTTCAATCTCTCCTCTCACTCATTGACCCCCGACGAACTCTCTCTCCTCAAAAAAGGTTTATCCTTTGTCCCTACAATTCCACCCAATTTCATGGACCTACAGACCGAGCTTCTCAGATTTTTCCGGCGCATCCGCCTACAAGCATTTTTTCAACTGCACCCTATGCCAGATCAAGTGGCTAATACTCCCTTCCGGCCCCCATCCACTTTCTCACCATCAGCCAGTATGGTACCCCCAGAGGTAATCACCTTTGAGAAAATGTTATTGAAAGATCTCTCTAATCTACAGAACAACAAAAGGTTCATCCCATTTAACATTACACGCAAAGAGAAACAAGCTATCACCCAGTTAAAGAACACCGACTCCTTGATCATCAAAAGTGCAGATAAAGGTGGTGGAATAGTGCTCCAGGAAAAAACAGCGTACATATCGGAGATCCAACGCCAACTTGACAACACAGAACACTACTTGAAGTTGGCATCGAATCCTACTAAAGAGATTCAGGGTTTGATCCTCAAGACAACCACAGAGGGTCTCCTTGCTGGCTTCCTTTCAAAAAAGGAGTTTAATTTTCTCAACGTTAAGTCAGCACGCACACCCGTTATATACACGCTACCCAAGGTCCACAAAAATATTTCAAACCCTCCGGGCCGTCCCATTGTTTCTGCCTGCGGTTCGATCTTAGAACCACTGGGTTCTTATGTAGATTTCTTCATTAAAGACTTTATCCCCACCACTCAATGCTTTGTCCGAGACTCGATGGCAATGATTAACATGGTTGAGCATCATCCTTTCGATCCTTTGACTGAAACTCTGTGTACTATGGATGTTGAGTCATTGTACACTAATATCCCTCAGACTGCTGCCCTTCTAGTAATCCAAAAAACACTAGACTCACGTCCACGCCCACATGCTGTCCCCAGCAATTTCATACTACAGCTTCTTGAACTTTGCTTAACCCGTAATTTTTTCAGCTTCAATAACACCTTCTACCAGCAGATCAAAGGCACGTCAATGGGGGCCATTTTTGCCCCAAATCTGGCAATACTCTTCATGGACCAATTAGAGACTAATGTCATTCTGACTGCCTCCAATCCGTTCTTCCCAGGCATCGTGTTTTGGCGTAGATACATCGACGACATCTTCATCATTTGGAAACAGCACGTCGATGTTCTACGCCAATTCTTACACTGGCTGAACAACAACTGCTCTGGTTTATCTTTCACTACCACCACTGACACCGCCTCCATAGCATTTTTAGACCTTACGATTTTCCATGACAATGGTGAACTACTCACACGCCTCTTCCGTAAGCCCACAGAACGCAACACCCTATTAAACTACACCAGCAATCACCCTAGGGCTCTAAGGGATTCATTGCCTTACTCTCAATTTTTGAGAATAAGGAGAAATTGCTCCTGTAGGGTTGATTATTTCAGAGAATCTGCTGTTTTGGCCTCCAAACTAAAAGACAGAGGCTATCCTAAAAGAATCGTAAAAAATGCTTCAAAAAGAGCTTGGTATTGTCCCCGGGAGGTGCTTTTGACTCCTAAACCCAAAAAAGAACTGCAGAGAATTGCCTGTGTGACCACTTTCTCTTTGGTATCCAACAAATTGAGAAAAGCGATACTACACCACTGGCCCATTCTAAATGCAGGGAATCTCACTATTGATAAACCACTATTTGCCTTCAAAAAAAGCAAGAATCTGAAGGACCATCTGGTCAGGGCTGCACTACCTGTCGCTCCCAATACTACCCTCCTTGCCAGTTGGGGTCTGTCCCCCATCGTTGGTCATTCCAAATGCGGTTCGTGCAATGTCTGTGTGTTCACCATTGAAGGAAAAAGTTTCACATTTGATAACATTACAGTGCATTGTCAAGCTTTCACAAATTGTAATTCCTGCAATGTCATTTACCTTATCCAATGCCCTTGTTTGAAGATATACATCGGACAGACCACCCAAAAAATCAAGACCAGAATCTGTCAGCACAGAAGCCGTATCCGATGCAATACACAGAACGCCCCCCTGGTTGAACATTTCACTGAGGCCAACCACAATGAGGACGATTTGCGCTGGACGGTACTCAAATCATTGAAGTTACCTCCAAGAGGTGGCAACATGGCTCAACTTTTAAACAGATGTGGAAATGTGGATTTTCCTGATCAGTTATGTCCCCTATCTTGGACCCCAACGGTTCTATATGCATGTCACAAGTACATGTATGTTCCCTCCAGTTCCAGTTTCTAAGACGCAAACATATGTGTGTCTACTGTCAACATGTTCTCTGTCAGATCCGCCATCAATGGGCCGGATATTCGATTCCTAAGTATGAAAGGCCACCGACTTTATATGGCTAAGTTACTCCATTTTTACAGTTCAGGCGAGTAGGCCCGATTCTGTCCTCAAAGCCTTTCCCTGCTCTCTGTCTCTGACAGCTTCAGCTTGAGCTCGCATCTGTATCCATGAACTTTGTCCTACTCCCTGTGCAGCGAACGGTGCCTGCCTCGGCCAGTTTTCGCCTGTCTGCCAAGAAGTTGTATTTCACCTTCGAATTATCTATTCTGCTCTCCAGCCGATGCATTCCTGTCCAGTGATTTAGGTAAACATTTCCTTTAGCTCACAAGCAAAGGACTCAGCCTTTCCGTCCTCCTGCAAGTGATTCATAGCCCTGTTGCCATGGAAAGTTTTCTGCCCCTCGCATCTCATATAGACACTTAGACGCTTGTACACGCACACAGTCAGTATAGAATAGATTCTGTCCGAGAGTCCTTCCTTGTGGATAACATAGTTCTTTAAACATAGGATGTTAGATATGATTTGGGATTAGGATGACTTGACCCCAGACTTCTCGTCTCCACATGTAGAGCTAAATGTCAAGTCCCCTTCACCCCCTAGTTGCACGTCAATTACGCGTCATGCTGCCGCGCGCGCATCTATGCCAAGTATTATCTTATAGATCCACCTATGTCTGATAATTCTAACCAATCATGTTTCTTTTATTCCTTATTACGCCTAGTTTCGATTATGTCACTGTCACGTCATTTTTCTTATCAAATGTTACGCCTTCTACATTCGTTTCATTGTAATGTACTTATTATAAAAATACATGTCTGTTAATGAATTATTGTACTTCACTTCCTGAACCTTCGTGGTGACGGAACCTGAGGGCCGCGACTCGAGTCGGCCATTTTGAATGGAATAAAGCCCATTAGAAAACCTCTTATACCACGGATTCTGCCTCTTGTTATTTTGAGCTATTTACTTTAATTTAAGATTCCGCATGAAATTCAGTCCGGTAATATTTATTTTATTTACCACATAATGGCGCCCGAACAGGGACACTTTCTCATCTCACGCGCCGGCGGTGCGTTGCAGGCCCGGTCTCCTGCCACAGCTGGACGGACCATAAACGCGTACCAGCAGGATTTCCTGTAAGCTCCCTCCGGTCAAGCGGGGGCGACTGAGGCTGCGATCAACCCAGACGAGGCGGTGAGAAGTGCGAAGTATCCCGACCAGAGCCTAGCTGAGAGAGCAAGATCCGAGGTATACAGAGGCCCACCAGGTTTTCCGAAATTCCGACGTCCAGAGGGTCCGATGTCCGCAGTTATCGAGTCCTGTCCATTCTCTGAGGCCTTCCGTTTCAAGGAGCTACTCGGTGAGTACCATCGCCGAGGAGGCGTGTTGACGCGCACATAGGTTGTGCCGGTCAAGACGGATTTGGGTACACAAATCCGGTCTGCACTGTTTAGCAGTGTATATGTACTGTTTAGCAGTATATCAAGTATTCCGAAGTATTCAGTTATTGTCAAGAATTCAGCGTGGTGATTAGTTAAGCAGACTGTCATCATTGTCGATCATTGTTATAATGTTTAATGTTTAATGTTTAAAGTATTCAGAAAATGTCTTGCATATTGTGGTATGAATGACTGTTCATTGTTCACTGTTCATTATTGTGTTTCTCGTATTAAGTAAGTTCAAGAGTAAGTATCAGGTCAGTTGTCAATATGCCGCTCTTCTCGAAGTTAAGACAGATTACTACCAGAAAAGGGGTGCTTGAAGAAGCAGTTCCTATTCCTCCTAGAGACACTCCAGGACATTTCATGTACCATAAACATGGCTTAGATGCCATATTGTTTCTTGATCTATGGGTAGATTATACCAAAGGATTACCGGAAAGTCAAAGGTGGCCCATAGCGGGAACCTGGGATGCAGAGTGCATCATGAAAGTGGAGGAAGAGTTATGGAAAAGAAAGGTCAGACAGTCACAGAAAGACGCTGTTGAGTTATGGCGTAAAGAATCTCATAGACGAACAGAAAAAGCACGTAGACAAGAAGAGAGGAGTAAAGAAAGTTCAAATAAAGTTCAAGAAAATCTATTAATTGAGGAAGGTATCCGAGTGAAATCAGAACAAGTAAATAGACAAAGAAATGCTCTTATGAATGGTATGTATCCCCTTCTAGCCGAAGGACTACCTAAGGCTGTTACGGAGGTGCCAAAAGACTTGCCACCCCCATTATTTCCAATTAAGGTACATCCAAAGGGGCATCCCAGAACCGCAGAAGATGTTTTTCTTTCCTCATATCTAGATGACGCAGCTCCCGAGTATGCTAACGCCACACCACATAGACCGTCTGGCGGAGGGGTTCAACGTCAGGATCAGGTATCTGTCCCCGTGCAACAGCAAGTTCCGACACAAGCATCGGCAAGCACATCTGTTTCCGCATCTGTCTCCGCAGTCGACTCTACAGGGGTATCGACACCCATAGTTGCTGTATCACGTTCAACGAATCCATTCACACCCGATGCCCCAGATGGGGCCACGGGAGGTGCTAGCAGTACTTTCACACCACCTAGAATAAATAAACTTGTTTTTCAAGAGTCAGCACATTCACGTACACCTAAGTTCGTAAATGAACGTACGCTTAAGGAACTCCTTGTAAATTGTAGATATGACCCAGTGGTTGGTAAAGAGGACGAAATGGTCCTGGCATCATTACGTATCAGACGAGCCGCAGAGTATTTAGCAAGGTTACCAGGGATGACTACGCATCTAGATAACATATATCATTTTGTTCAAACAGGACGAGATCCAGGATGTATTAACAGAGCTATGGAATTCCAGAAAGTAGAAATACAAGGGGAACTGTTACGTTTCCTCATAAACTGTGTGATCAGAAATCAAGATCGTCCGGGGGTAGACCGGAATGCAATGCTTATTCTTACAAGATGGAGTCAGAATATATCAGAAGGGAGACACGATAAGCAAAATTGTATAATAGCCATGTGCCGGAAAATACGTAAAGAAATAGAGCGTATTCATGAAGAGAGATTGGGAACAGACGAGTTTGAGCAAGATGAAGTGTCCGAATCAGGGAACTCTGCAAGACAGTCAGAGACAATAGCCTATGTAGGCAGAGGAAGATCTTGTGAAAATACTAGATGTTTTTCTGATCCAATACACCCTGTATGTCCAAATAATAGCAGAACGTATCCGACGCCTGTAATAAATCTGAAATCTCCTGAACATTCGTTTCAAGCCGCAGATAAAATACTACGAGAACGAAGAGGTTACCACCTCCTCGATTCCATGGATGAGCAAGAATTAGCCAGATCAGCCGTTCATTGGATTGTTAGTCCTGAAAAATACGGTGATGAGACCGTAGCACACACGTTTCTCAACCTCAGTACAGATGAACAACGTTTAGCTGGAATATATATGATTCAGCAACTCCTCATATTATATAAGAGCCAACATACTGACCCTGGTCCTTTACCTGATATATTAACGGAACTACTCACGTACAGATGGAGAGGTTCTAGTAACAAGCTAATTAAAGAGATATTAGTGTCACGTAAGCAGTACGTCCTTTTTGTAAGTCCAGATTCTCTCTCCTTGCCCCCCAGAGAAAGAGCACCGTACTACATGGATAGACAAAATCCTTTACGGGAAGTGCACCCAATAAAAGGCGAAGACAATGAGTTTCACCGTGTATTTGTTTACACACCCATATCAAAAATGGAATTATTAGAAATGAAGAAAGTAGTACCTAGTCATGACAAAGACCCAGCGGGTTTCCACCGAGAAATTAAAGACATGTTACTGATGGGAGAGTACACCTTTCCTGATATTATGACGATATTAAAGGTGCTTTTGCCTGCTGGCATATATGAAAAACTGAAAGAAAAAGAGTGGGAAGTGGGAGACCAAAAGATAGACTGGACAGCATTAGCAGAGGAAGAAAGGGGCCGAGCCGCAGGTTCAGGGCTCGGGGATAAAGTTAAACTATTACCAGGTTTACTAGTACAGGTATTGCCACGTTTATTAACTACAAAAAAGGAAGATTGGGGTGCAATCACAGCCTGTAAACAAAAGCAAGATGAAGACACAAGTGATTATTATGCTCGATTTGAAAAATGTTTTGGTATAAATAGTGGTATAAAAGCAAGTAGTGACTCATATCCACATTTATTTGTGACAAAATTAGTGGAAAATGCATTGCCTCCAGTGAAGAATAGAATATTGAAATTCGAGAGTACCTGGCAAAGTAACACTCCGTCGCAAATGCTACAAATGTTACAGTATCATCACAATAGAATTAGGGATGAACAAGAACACGAGCATAAACGCATGAAGGATACAAAAATGAAAATGCTAGTTTCTCAGACAGTACCAGCAGATGGTCACAAGAAGGGTGTGACACATTCTGGTGATTCTGCAGTTCCTGTAAAAGGAACCTGCAATTACTGTAAACAACTAGGCCATTATGTACATGATTGTCAAGTCCTGAAACGAAATATAGCTACAGGTATTGCAAAAGAGAGACCACGATTAGTTAGACAAGCTCAGAATGAACAAGGAGCTATGCAGCATGGACAGTCCGTGCCAGTTCAGCAACAGTCTATGCCAGCCTCACAGCAACCCATACAGTTTGTGCCAGCTGCACCACCGTTGCCTGCTACTGCCACACAAACCACAACACAACAAATGTATCAGACTGCACAGTATGAATACCCTGAGTATCAGCGTTACGCATGAACCAGCCTAGAGAGGGAAGTTGACTTACCGCTTATCGAGATTCCGGTAGATCAAGAAGGACCTTATGTACATAGTGAATTATTAGGTCAAGATAGAAAATTCTTACTCGATACAGGGGCAAGTCGAACAACCATAAAACGTAGTGAAGTTCCAGGGGCACCCCTCTCAGGCTCTCAAAATGTTTCCCTTGGTTTTTCAGGAAAACCTATTGTTAATGAAGTATCACAGCCTCTACCACTTACGATAGGACCTTTGACACGAACTACAGATTTATTGCTTACTAAATCATGTCCAGAAAATTTGTTAGGAATTAAAACTCTGAAAGCACTAGGAGCCATAATATGTTGTTCTCCGGAAGGAGTAAGGTTGTTTTTGCGTGATTTTAAAGGTCACTATGTGTCTAGAGACATGGATCCCCGACTACAGACTTTACCAGTACATCTATGGGCACAAGGCCCTACGGATGTTGGCTGCATGAACATTACACCCTATCGAGTTACATTGAAAGCAGGAGTGGTACTACCACGAATGCGACAATACAAGTTACCGCATGATGCTGTAGTGGCTTTGTTGAAAATCATTGATGAGCTAATTGCCCAGGGAGTAGTTGTAGAAACAGACTCCAATGTATGTAATTCACCGATAATTCCGATTCTTAAACGAACTGATCCTACTGCTCCACCAGTGTACCGATTGGTTATTGATTTGCGTGAACTAAACAAGTGTATTGTACCACAATTCCCTGTGGTCCCTGATATATCATCATTGTTGACAGCAATTGATTCCGAAGCAACATTTTTTACTGTAATTGATCTCAAGAATGCCTTTTTCAGCGTCCCAATAGATCCGGAAAGCCAATACTTGTTCGGATTCAGTTTAAATGGGCGCAGCTTTAAATTCTCACGCGCTCCCCAAGGATTTACGGAAAGCCCCAGCATCTACAGCCAAGCACTGAAACGAGAACTTGACAGTATCCACATGCCAGTCAATACTGCACTGCTTCAATATGTCGATGATCTGCTGATCACCGCGAGAAGCGAGCCAGAATGTGAAAAAGCTTCTCTGACAGTTTTACATTTCCTAGCCGACAAGGGGCACAAGGTGTCCCCTTCTAAGCTGCAATTCTGTGTTCAGCGAGTTATTTATCTTGGTCACTCGCTGTCCAAGGAGGGAAGGCAGCTTACACCAGATCGCATCCAGTTAATTGCTAATATGTCAATACCCCAGACACAGAAGGAGGTGCGGGCTTTTATAGGCCTCACTTCATATTGTAGGCAGTGGATCCCTCAGTACGCATTTCTAGCAAAACCACTCATTCAGTTAACCACACAGGAGGCAGCCACATCGACTGTTCTCCCTTGGACTCAGGAACATACACAAGCTTTTGAAAGCCTAAAGGAAGCTTTATGTCAAGCACCTGTTTTAGCAACACCATGTTATAGCAAACCTTTTACACTCTTTGTTACAGAACGCGAAGGTACTGCCTTGTCAGTACTCACTCAGGATCAAGCAGGATCACGCAAGCCATGTGCTTATTTTTCCAGTACATTAGATCCCGTAGCTCAGGCTTTGCCTGCATGCCTGAAATCAGTGGCAGCGACAGCTTTAGCAATCAGACAAAGCGATGCCATAGTATTAGGACACCCATTGACAGTTCAAGTACCACATGCAGTAGAGGTTCTTGTGAACCGAACACAAACGCAACACTTGACCATAGCAAGACTTACCGGTTATGAACTGACATTGTTTCAACCACACATAGAGATCCGACGGTGTAATACATTGAATCCTGCTACACTATTACCTGTAATTGGAACAGACCCACTAGCTCACGATTGTATTGAAATCATCGAAATAAAGACGAAACCTAGACAAGACTTGACAGACGTTCCATTGTTAGATCCAGACCTGACGTTGTATGTAGACGGATCATGCATGAGAACAAGTAAAGGAGATTTAGTGGCCGCGTATGCAGTCACAACAGACACTGAAGTTATTGAGACACATTGTATAGATATTCTGTCAGCCCAAGCAGCAGAACTTATTGCTCTAACGCAAGCCTGTATTCAAGCCACAAATAAGAAAGTTAATGTATACACTGACTCACGTTATGCATTCGGAGTTGTACACGACTTCGGCGTGCTGTGGCGAGAGAGAGGTTATCTAACGTCCCATGGTGCCCACATTCAGCACGGACCCCTCATTCATGCTTTGTTAGACGCAATACATCTACCCACTGCTATATCGATTATGAAATGTAAAGCACACACGAAGGTTACTGATACCATTTCTCAAGGCAATGATTTAGCTGACAGAACAGCTAAACAGACTGCTCAGAATCGCACATTAGACATGACAAAGCCAATAGTTCAGACACCAACACAGTGTATGACAATTAAGGATCCCACACTTGACGTAATTGACATACAGACACATGCCACAGCAGAAGAAATAAAGAAGTGGACTGAACTAGGAGGAATCCAGACAGATCAAGGATGGATGACGAAGGAGAAATCTGTATGGTTTCTCCCTGATTCCATGGTCCAAGCCATTATAGCTACAGTTCACAGTCCAGCACATTTAGGAGAGAAGGCTATGCTAGACAGCATTCAGCACATTTGGTTCAACAAACATTTACGAGCAGCAGCTAAACAAAAAGTTCGTACCTGTATGATATGTTGTCAGTTTAATCCAGGAAAGAGTGTTCCCGTAGAGCAGGGTGGATTTCAGCCTCCTGACCATCCTTTTGAAGTCCTCCAGATGGATTATATTCAGATGGAACGTTGTCGAGGATTCAAATATGTCCTCGTAGTTGTCTGCGCTCTCTCCCGTTGGACAGAGGCGTATCCCGTATCAGATTACACTGCCCCGACTACTGCCAAGCAGCTAGTTCGAGAATTCTTCCCACGGTACGGTTTACCACGTGTTGTATATTCAGATAACGGTCAGCCTTTCTCATCCGAATTAATGAAACATGTCTCACTCTTGTTGGGATATCAGTGGAAATTCCACTGTGTCCGACACCCCGAGGCAGCAGGTCTCGTAGAAAGACATAACCAGACACTGAAAATCAGACTGTCCAAAATATGTAGAGAGAAAGGTGTCGACTGGATAGTAGCATTACCAGTTGCACTCTTTTACATGAGAATGGTAGCACACTCTAGAACAGGGCTATCCCCGTATGAGGTGATCTTTGGTAGACCACCGAATATGTGGGGGACGCCTATACCACGTAAAATAACTGATGTCGACTGTAATATGCTGACAGATTACCTGGCTTCCTTGATGTCTGCACTACAATCTTCTCGTTCACAGGTAGCTGCAGCCTTTCCCGACAACACTGAGGCGAAACCCCATGACGTTGTTCCGGGTAATCTTGTCTTTGTGAGAAATTTCGACAGGAAGAGTCAATTGGAGCCCAGGTGGAAAGCACCCAAGTTGGTCCTGTTGACCACAAGAACAGCCGTGAAGATCGAGGGACGAAAAGGGTGGATTCGTTCCAGTCACGTAAAAAAATTTCATGGACTACCTTCAGATATAGACACTGTGCCCTGCACTCCCTCACAGACTGATTCAAAACTTCCTTTTGTTGAACAAAATGACTCTCAGTGCTATAAACAGAAACTCAGGTCCAGATCTAAACTGTCGGACGATTTGATTGTTTAAGTCCTCTCCAAGGTGAAGCGGTTGAATCTGTCCCGACATGTACCCCTTAGGTCTGAATCATGTAGAGTCCAGAATCATAATGAAACGACATGCTTATTGTAAATTACTGCGTAACCACTGTATTGTGACTTTATTAATTTTGTTTTTATTGAGTTTTTTAATAGTTACTGCAAGTATATTGTTGCATATGTATTATCCTGTTTCTAAACGTGTTTTCAATATAACTGATGAACATTCTTTTAGTGACCTACCGCCACATGAATTATCTTATAGACTTGCGCTGCGCAATAACACATTCATTAGTATGTTACATCATTCCCATCAGACTAGTAATGCGACCAATTGTTGGGTGTGTGGCCGACTCCCTCCCTATCAGAATAACAAAGGAGTTCTGCCTTTCTTTCCACATCCATTCACACACAATGGCTCCTGTGGAGCATGGTTTAGTTTATTAAATTCCATAGACCCAGACACAGCAGTTTATCAACAACATTGGATATGGGGAAATCTGAATCTAGTTTTATTCAAAGTCTGTCACCCTAATAAGGAGGGTCATCCCAGTAGAACAGGAACTGATTTAGAAAATGAAGTGTATAAATTAGGTAATTTTACGCCTAATCTTATGATTTTGAATGTCAAATCCGAAGTTGAACTAATTCTGCCCACTATGTCAGTATTTCCAGTTAAGGGTGAATTATGTGTAAGAAAAGTTGGTTCCATACACATGGGCCATAGCCAATGCGTTACTACAGTAGAATATAGTGATCAAGGTAAATCTTCATTTAGAGCTTCTCGCCATTCCTACTTCATATGTGGTCAGACGGCATATATGCGTCTGCCTCTAGATTGGGATGGTACCTGTTACATCGCATTCCTTTTGCCACCTGTTTTCCTAGCTCCCCCTGATTATTATCGAAATGTTCATTTAGTACACAATAGAGAGCAAAGAGATCTCCCAGTTGTCGATTATACTGAGACGGCATGGGACAAGTATGTAGATTTCAATAAAGGTATCTTTCCCTATATAGGTACAATATCAAATAGTAAGCTGATACGCAGACTCACCAAGACTCTTGAAGCTGTAGTAAACGAGACTATAGCCGCCCTAGGCAATCTGACAGAGGAACAATCAGTGATGAGAATTGTTGTTCTCCAGAATCGTCTTGTCCTTGACGTCATCCTGGCCGATAGGGGCGGAGCTTGTAGGGTCATCGGATCCAGCTGCTGTATATTCATACCAGAAAATTCGCCATCTGTATATAAAGCTATAACACGCCTTCATAAGATTGTAAGCCAGATACACGAGAATCCAGGCACTTGGACGTGGTCCGGGTGGTTTTGGAGTGTGATATCAGCCTGGGGATGGAGAGTTCTATCCTTCCTAGGTATTGGCCTTCTTATGCTCTTCAGTTGTTGTCTATGCCTGCAATGTGGACCAGCGATTTGTGGTCTGTGTGCCACATCGTGTATTCCACATCAAGGTTTTCGTTCAAGATCCCGGAAGAAGAAAGAAGAAGAAATGATGCTCCATGAGCAAATCGAAGGATTAATGAAGATTGATGTCTCGTGAAGGGCAAGAAGGGGACAAGGAGGGAATGTGGAAATGTGGATTTTCCTGATCAGTTATGTCCCCTATCTTGGACCCCAACGGTTCTATATGCATGTCACAAGTACATGTATGTTCCCTCCAGTTCCAGTTTCTAAGACGCAAACATATGTGTGTCTACTGTCAACATGTTCTCTGTCAGATCCGCCATCAATGGGCCGGATATTCGATTCCTAAGTATGAAAGGCCACCGACTTTATATGGCTAAGTTACTCCATTTTTACAGTTCAGGCGAGTAGGCCCGATTCTGTCCTCAAAGCCTTTCCCTGCTCTCTGTCTCTGACAGCTTCAGCTTGAGCTCGCATCTGTATCCATGAACTTTGTCCTACTCCCTGTGCAGCGAACGGTGCCTGCCTCGGCCAGTTTTCGCCTGTCTGCCAAGAAGTTGTATTTCACCTTCGAATTATCTATTCTGCTCTCCAGCCGATGCATTCCTGTCCAGTGATTTAGGTAAACATTTCCTTTAGCTCACAAGCAAAGGACTCAGCCTTTCCGTCCTCCTGCAAGTGATTCATAGCCCTGTTGCCATGGAAAGTTTTCTGCCCCTCGCATCTCATATAGACACTTAGACGCTTGTACACGCACACAGTCAGTATAGAATAGATTCTGTCCGAGAGTCCTTCCTTGTGGATAACATAGTTCTTTAAACATAGGATGTTAGATATGATTTGGGATTAGGATGACTTGACCCCAGACTTCTCGTCTCCACATGTAGAGCTAAATGTCAAGTCCCCTTCACCCCCTAGTTGCACGTCAATTACGCGTCATGCTGCCGCGCGCGCATCTATGCCAAGTATTATCTTATAGATCCACCTATGTCTGATAATTCTAACCAATCATGTTTCTTTTATTCCTTATTACGCCTAGTTTCGATTATGTCACTGTCACGTCATTTTTCTTATCAAATGTTACGCCTTCTACATTCGTTTCATTCTAATGTACTTATTATAAAAATACATGTCTGTTAATGAATTATTGTACTTCACTTCCTGAACCTTCGTGGTGACGGAACCTGAGGGCCGCGACTCGAGTCGGCCATTTTGAATGGAATAAAGCCCATTAGAAAACCTCTTATACCACGGATTCTGCCTCTTGTTATTTTGAGCTATTTACTTTAATTTAAGATTCCGCATGAAATTCAGTCCGGTAATATTTATTTTATTTACCACACAGAGAGGAACTTAAGACAATCATTCTGTTCAATTCTATCAACACTGGACTCAATAGAACAGAAGACTGGACATCCTTACTGTAATCATGTGCGATTTGTGAATCACCTGTTTTCCTCGCTCCAGTCACTATAAGTTGGCATGACTACCCCCGCTGGGACTCCATGCCTAAACCTGATTTGTAAAATTATGCAAATAATATTCAGCTGCTTTTTTCCCCTTGTTGACAATTGCTATCATCAACCTCCAAGTCAATTGTGTTCATTTCATTATGTGTCCCTTTGTTTTACGGTTTGTCAACTTCCAGTGACAATTGTCTATTCCTAAAGCATGTTCACGTAGCCCCTCACCTTCCTCCCCATTCCATCATGGCCGCCGGCCTTTCCCGATCCCCGTCATAGTCCTCCCTTGCTTTCGCCCACTCCCCGGGCCCGCCTTAAAACACCCACAGTCCCGTTTGTTCCTTGCTATCACGCCGAACGGAAAAGCAGACTCGTGCTTCCTCCGGCCGCCAGCTACTCATTGAGAGGTAAGCCTTGATCCACACGCCATCCGCCAGAGCGCAAACTATGTGCTCCCCCATATAATCTCCTTATTTTAACTTTCTCCCAGCTCCGGTCCCGCCTTGTCTGGCAGCCCACTCCGCTGCATAGACTGTCCACCGCAGGCCCTTGAACACTCGGTTCTGGCCCCCTGCGCCCTGGTTTTATTCATAAGGTAAGCCCTTTCCTACGACGGCCCCGGAACTTACTAGTCGATTTTTGTTGGGGTCCCGTCAACATTATCCCTTCCTTTTCCAGCTCCAGCCCTCCTGATCGGTTGGCTGTTCCAGACGCTCTCGTCAGGCTTTCACGTATTGCCGACGAACTCCAGGCACCCATTGAGCTGCCCCTGGCATTCACCGAGCCTTCCCAGTTCCACTGCGAGCTGGTTCCCAGGTTAGCACACACCCCGCCCCCTTTCCCCCCCCCCCCCTTTCACACCTGAACCCGGTTCCCTAAACTTCACACGGATCCCGCCTCATCAGCACTAACTTGCTCCCAACAGCACGGCGCCACCCCCTCCGTCCCACCACCATTGTTTTCACCCTCCTCTCTCGGTAGGACACACATCCATTCCTTGTCTAATGGGTCACGCGTCGTTAGCATCCTTATCGAATTGTAATTCCTGCAATGACAGACCACGCATCGTTAGCATCTTCTCTGTTTGATCCATACGGGTACTCTTCACGTCCCCACCTGTTTCCTCACCGTCCTTGACCTCCTTGGTCTTGTCTGCACTTTGTGCGTCACTGCACTGCACTGCAACAACGCTGCCATTTCCTTCCGCATGTGTACCCTCACATGTACATGCACTCACCCTCTTCACGTAGCGTAATTTTACACCCCTCTAACGGTCTCCTGACCAGTTTTGTTCGTAGTAAGGTGGACTTGCTTTATTGTTTATTTACCAATTTTTTGTTGTTCCTTTTTCCTGTCTTACTACCCTACAGGCTCCTTGACACTTTCTATCAGGCAACAGTTCAATTCCTAGTCCTGATGATGATCCCTTAGTATTGAGAGCTAGGGATCGAAACGTCGACCTATGTAACAAACACCACTATTTAACCATTGTGAAAAAATGAGTGTGCTGTTTGTTGGTTTGAGCTTACATAGTATTATTATGTAAATGTAAGCCGCCTTTTGCTCTCTCCCCTCTTTTTGCCTGTTGTTTCCTTCCTGCATCTATACCACTTATACCTTCTTTTCAAACGCTCGGTACAGGACTGTGCCGTTCGCCATCTTTGTTGTGCCTTGTATTTTGCCCATCTTGTTACCTCACTTGAATAAATATTCCTCTGTCCGGCTGGTCATTGGAAGAACCTCCATAGTGCTCATTGTAGTCTATGTTGAAACATTCGAATTATTTCCTTTTATGCCAAGGACCTTTGTTCTTTAAAATAAGTTATTACCCGAGGTCCCTAGGCTACCAAAACGGGTCCCCTTGTTCTTTTCTCTACATCTCCAAAGGTAAGCACTGCAGAGGAAGCGGGGACTGGACAACTGACATCAGATAGCACATTAGCAGAATTTAAACACAACAGTGTCTGCCTGAGGTGAGATACTTTGGTACACATAGGGAAGACATGACAATGTGCATTATTCTAACATGTCACACACATTCAACTCAAGGCTCTCCAGCCACTCACGGTGTGTGGTTCTAGCATTCTGCCTCTTTATCCCATTTAAAGTCCTGGGTGCTGTGCCCAGTCAGTGGTAAGCTGGCATTTATCCTTAATGACTCACAGTTGGCAGATTTGTTTTCATAGGTCTTAAACATTGGAAGCCTAGGTGCAGATCAGTCCCTCGCCCCTGCCTAATTTGCCCTGGCACAGCTTGGGTGTCTGTGTTTGAATGGAGCTGAGTTTTTATTTTCTCCGTGTATCAAGAGACAATATTCCCTTTTTGTCTTTCTGCACAGGATCACGGCAACATATGCATCCTTGCCTCAAACAATTTGGAGCTATTTCAGCTCGGATTAAGCTGCTGTGCTGGCTTCTAGTGTATAAAATAATGTCTTTCTAGCTTGCTTGCATTTAGCAACATATTTTCTATATGGGATCTCTACCTTTTTTTAGTCAAAGAAGTCACAGCATATTTTATGCTCGCATTTTGCGCTCAGGAATCAAGTTTCAGTTCAATGGTAATACATTTTGCTGTGACAAATGGGGTGGAAAATCATTTCAGACTCAGGTCACTAAACGTTTGATTTCTACACCTGGAACTGAAAAAAAAATCGAACTTCCTCAGATTTGAAAAAAGTGAAAAATCTATTTTTTTTTTACATCTAGGACCTATTCTACTGTTCCCATTTGGAAAGCAGGGATGTGCAATTTGCAGCCCAGCTGGTTTGCAAATGGGAATTATTTGTTTTAATAGCTCGCATCGCAAATTGCACATTCACAGGGGGGTCGCAAAATGACCTACCTGATGAATATTTATTTGGCAGGTCACAGTTTATGCCCCCCTTATGATTGGCTGCCAATGCAGGGATAGAGATCGCTGTCCCCACAGTTTTTTTGTTCTAAAAAGCAAGCCTGCTTTTAAAAAAGGTTTCATATGTGAAGATATTGGAGAAAGCATCCCCCTTTAAATCACATACAAATGTCCTTTGTGGTACCTGTAATTGATCAATGGTTTGCAACCGCCATTGCGGTCACAAACCATTGAGTCAGAAAGATTTTTCCAATTTGTAAAAAGGCTTTTGTAAATGGTGAAGAGGTATTGTGTACTCCTAGTGTATTTTGTAGTGGTGATTTTGCAAATAGCTGACTTTGCGATCCCAAAATACCTTTGTGCATCAGTCCCATTGTCTTTTGTACTTGTTGCCTAGAGACCTTCTTCCAGGGTGATAGAAAGTGCTTTACAACTTTCTTCCTAGCTCATGAGTACTTGCAAACATTTTCCCAGGGGCCAAAAAGAGAATGGTCTGTAGTTATGACCACATTAATGCTAACCGGGTGGTAGTTCCGGAAGTGGGTGTAACTGGGGCATAGGGGCAGACAAGCATGTACATGGTGAGGACTGTGAGTCGTGGAGGTATTTTGAGGTCTTCAGTCCATATTGAAATTAAGCCATGACATAGCTTTGACAATAGCTTGTTATTCTGTATCTGAGTTGAAACACCTCTACCGCGCCATGGAGTGAGCCTTCTATGCTGCTATTGCTTCCTTTTGCAAGTCAAGTGCTGAAAGGAAGTAACTTGATTATTGAATGATGTTTGTATTTAATCTGCAAACATTAGGAGTGCTTAGAAACAGACTCAGCTAAAGTAGTGAGCGCTATAAAAATCCTCATCAAAGACTCCTCAACAAGCTCTGCAACTCACTGAGGTGGGCAGGCACACACTCCCAACCTCCACCACTAGACGTGGTACAAAGGGAACGTTTTGCTCACTGCACTGGGAGATTTGACGTTGAATCCTGGCTTAAAAACTATGCCAAAACATGCTGCTTGTGATATCTATATTATACGTTTGGGTAGGTTCCACAACACTGGAGTCTTAACATCGGAACCTCTCACACCAACGTTGTTGTGTGATGAGCTAGAGGGAAACTTTGGAACCATAAGACATGGTTTTGATGAATCCTGGCCTCCCCTTGTGACTAATTGTGCACTTTTGTCAAATCACTTACTTATAACAACTACTTTCCTCATGGCCCCCTAATCCCATTGTCCATCGAGTTGGGGAAACGGAATTAATGTTTCCAAGTTCTTCTTTAAAAACTATCATTTATAATCCATGGCACTCAGTGCATTGATGCAATCTGATGTACGAAGGTGAAAACATCCATGTCAGAAAAATACACGTTTTTGACTTGTGAAGATACTTTGTCACATTGTTACATTTTCGTTGCTCTTCTTTAGACATGATGGTGTTCCTAAAGATAAGTGGTGCAGGACACCTGCTGAGCTGCTGCTTTTTCCTTTAGTTCAGATAATGATGAAATAAGTGTTTGCACAATAGTGTAACGTCTTTTTGAATGTTAATGCTCAAACAGGTACCCCACATTCATGAGGGATTCACATGTGTTGGTCGAGGGGGCAGCATGTATTCCCTGGACTGCAGCATAAGTATCTCTTTCCTAGTTAAATCAAATGCCCAAGTGTAAGTTAGCTAGGGCCAAATTTATTTCTTGGTGGATGGCCCATTGTTCTGCCAGGATGACGGAGTAAATTACTCCGTTGTCCTGGTGGTGGGACCGCCCACCAAATTTATGAATGACCACAAAGCTGGCGGTCATTTATAAAGCATTGCCAATAAACGCCATCATGGTGGTTCCTGTCATTGCATTTCACTGTTTGGTATAGGGCTCCCTCATATTCTTTTTTAATTTTCAAAAAGAAAATCCCAACAGACCTACTCCACAGGGCTGTTGGAGGAGTTTAGTCACGACGGAGACAAAGTAGTCTCTGCCATGATTAGAACTATGGTCCCCGCATTTAAATTGGGTGGGTTGACCATTATCCTTGGAGGCACACATACTATGTTGCTGTTGCGATGTAATATGCTTTCCGCCAAGATATAAATAGGGCCCTTAATCTTGTATCAGCAAGGCGATGTTATTCGATACACAAGAATTAAGACAATCTTACCTACTGTTTATTGGGAATAATGATGCACACCCACCGTGAGGTCCAAACATCTGAACCAGAATTTCACAGGATCAAAAATTCATTCATGATGTCAAGTGGGGAGAGGATGTGGCCTACGGCTAGAGCGGTCGACCTTGAAGCTGGGGAACCGGGTTCAGGTCTCGGGAGGGATGCTCAGCATCCTGTGATTCTGGGCAAATCACTTAATCTCCCCGTGCCCAACAAAAAAAAAAAATGAATGTGTCCTTGTGTAACGCAACTGGTGCTCATGTAAAGCGCTCTGATACCTTCGGGGTCAAGTCGCGCTATATAAACTCCGGAAAAAAAGTGTTTGTATGTATGATTGCTCTGTTGAGGTACAGTGATGGACCACTGAACAGGTCCAAGAGTTATAGAGAGAGAGAGAATAGGCAGACTCACCAGTGTAAAGCAATATGCAACAGTGCATGAGTGTTACAAACGTACATAGCGGAGCGTCATAGGAATTCCACTGGATGCTCCCTTTAATAAATGTGTGCTTTTTGTTTCGGCAAATAAAGTTTGCGGCTGGGTAGTTTGTCAAAAGGTATGCAGTTCAGTTTGTGTTCATAGTGTTCAACACTATCAATATGAAGGCCACTCACTCCTTGCATTTGTGTCCTTGATCAGTGTCACAGGGACAAAGCCTGGTCATGAGATTTTTTGACATACCGTGGTGTGTTACGAATATCTTATACCTGCATCTGGGTAGGACTGGTTAGCAAGGATGAGAGCATCAGTGCTGTTCTATGGAGAGACTCCTGTGCACTGCATCGCGTCATTACAATAATGCATACCCTGTCAGCTTATGTACATATTTAGATGATTGTTATGTATGTCCTTTTAGGGTACATCAGTACTTCTCAATACATGTCAATACCACTATGGTACTCAATTTGGGATGTGAAACTTGAATATATGTTTACATGTTCCTCGGCTACTTTTGGCACAGATCTCTGCGTTTGCTCAACTCTACTACTTGGTTCGTGGTTGTGATTTTAATGGATACTCTGCTCTGACAGCAATGATTCTCACAAGAGCTATAGTGTGATATTAAGTAATTACTTCACAGCAAGTGTTAGGTTAGTTTAAATAGATCACATATTCATTATAATGCAACTCACTTATCTTTTCCTCATTGTGTAAATGTTCCTTTTAGTTTGTGTGTTTCTCCTGCATAATTTGAAATTCCATTCTGTGGTCTGTGTGGGCTGTTTCGTGCCACAAGGCTGAAAATGTGCAGGTCTGGTCTCTCTTGCATTTACCGAAGATGGGTGTATTTTATTTGTGAATCATCACTCCTCCTAGACAACTTCCTCATGAGCTATGAGCTGTAACTCCCTTGTCAATCAATATTTGTGAAGTTATTCACAGTTTTGAGGTCCCACCAATGGAAAGCTAATAATTTTTCTTCTGAGTATTAATTATGGGAGGGGGCGTGGCTAGTGCCCGAAGAAGATGACGGCTGGTCCGTAGCTCTCCCGTGTCGGCGGGAGCGGAGGTGGCCCGAACGCGATATTTCCTTTACTTTCTGATGCAGAAACGAAGGATCAGCTATCGGAAGATATGTGGCATCGAGGGAATACCTTTATACATTGATTGGAGACTCGTAGGCACTTTTCTTCTATTTTTCTCTTACGGGCTGCAGCGCGGCTCAGTTGCGTTAGCGGCTGCCATTTTGTGTGCTCTTGCTGAGGGAGCATTCCCGGTTTGCCGGCTGCAATGTTTATCGCTTGTGACTCTTGCATTTTCTGAAGCGCTGCAAAGATGGATCGTCAGTATATCGCATGACTTGTATTTCCATATTTTGATTTGTTTATGCGTTATGGTGCTTTAATAGTCGCCATTTTGTGAAGCCTTGTCAGCAAGTTTACCTCAGTGCTGGATACAATGTAATACACGCCTCGTTTCTCTCATACTACAAACCTGCCTTGCATTACTGGAATCTTTATTATTTACAGTGTTTGTGTCATACTTGCTACTTTCCAAGGTGAATACTTACCTCATGTGTATGGCGTTTTGAAGCAAATGACGGCTGTGCTGCTGTTCATCTTTGCCTACTTCTTTTCATGACATAAAGATGGCCTCACACAACTCGTGCTAGCCTTTTCTGGATACTCCAATATAGCCTATATCTTATGGTTTCTTTTTACAGTCCTTATGACACTAAATAAGGCATGCTTATAAAGTCGTGATCATTAAATCTGGTTACACCTTCTCTCAAGATTATGCCAAATCAACTGCAGATCGAATCAAAGAATTCCTTACGCTGAGACCACAGCTCTGTTCCATAGGCGCACGATATGGCCTCTTTCATCCCTGCCTATTTAAAGTGGCTATCAACAACAAAACCACTTCCTATGATGATCCAGTAAAATTGAAGAGCTTCCTCTACTCTTACCACGCTGACTCTATGGACACTTCCTCAACACATACTAAATAGACATTTTGGATTTGTTCTGATTGCGTGCTTTAGATTTATTACTGGTTTGCTACCGTGTTGACATTTAGTACTAATGCCAGTTTCCATTAATATCGTTACATTTATATAACTAACCTCCTTTTTCTCCTTACAGGTTATGTCTCCGCGTCACACTTTTCCTCATGTTCCATTGTACGTCGGTTCTGTTCTCCCTCCAGCTTTCCCGCTTGGGTCTTGGACACGTCATTATTCCGTGTGGCCTCATACCCTCCCACCTTTCGTTTGTCTTGGATTATATGTAAGTCATTAGTTGTATTAAGTTCTTATGTCTTTTGTGTTGCATTTTTTCTCTTATACCTTTCCTTTGCTCTGAGAGCTGTCTTTCAATGTCCTTCTACCTTAACAATACTCTTCTTCTCACGCTCCTCTTTTACATTTCAAATGATGTCTACTCGTTTCTATTTCTTTTCTTCTCTTCTTCATTTTTCCTCTCATTTGATTCAATTTCTATGTAATCGGTTTAATGTTTGGTGCAGTTTGACTTGTTTAGAGATTTGCTGCAATTGTTGTTTATCACTTATTTACAGTTTTGTTTTATGTCATTAAAACTTATTTCATGGATTGTCAGAGGTTTACATTTACCTATGAAAAGACAAAGAGTTTTGACTCATTTGGCCAAATTGGGAGCAGATATAGCATGTTTACAAGAATCTCACATGCCGGCTGAAGAATCTGTTAAATTAAAGAGAGGTTGGGTGGGGGAGGTATTTATTTCCCCGGGTGATGGCAAACGCAATGGAGTTCTCACCCTATGCCGCAAATCGCTTCCTATCAAAATGTTATCGCAATGTGCAGACAAGGATGGTAGATGGCTATTTGTTAAATTAATGGTGGGTAGTGCTCCCGTCTCTTTGTTGAATATTTATGCACCCACAGCTGGAGATGCCTCCTTCTGGACTTCTACGGCCCAACAGATCACGCAATGTTTCGATGATAATTTTATTCTTGCAGGAGATTGTAATGAAGTCCTTGACCCCTTTCTAGATCGAAATTCGTTAATCCCCTATGTTCCTCTTAAATCACATAATTTTTCACACATACCATTAAGCAACACAAGCTTATAGATGCTTGGAGGCTTTGCAATCCTACATTGAGAGAATACTCTTATTACTCTCCGACTCATCACACCCAATCACGACTAGACTATTTTAATATATCCCACAACATATCTCAATCATTGGTGGCAGCAGATATTGGATCTATTCTAATTTCTGATCATGCTCCTGTCATTATTCAGCTGGATGTTTTGCAGAAACCCAATCTCTCTCGGAAATGGCGTTTTAACAATGCTCTACTTTTGGATCCGACATTCACGTCCTCTTTTGTTTCCTTTTTAATTAATATTTCCTCCTTAATCAATCGGATACTTTGCCTTTTCATGTGATTTGGGATGCGTTCAAAGGTTCCGCTAGAGATTTTAATATTAGATATGTCTCTAAAAAGCGGAAAAAGGCACAAGAAATCACTAACGCCCTTTTGGCCAAAATAAAGAGATTGGAGCACTCTTACTACTCCTCCAAATCAAAACTTTGTTTGTGTGGACTTATAAATGCTAAATTTCAATTTAACAAAGATACAACTAACAATGCTTCTAACTTTTTGCTGAAGTCCAGTGCAAAATTTTACGGTGGCCAGAATAAAGCTGAAAAACTTTTAGCTAATTATTTGAAGGTTATAGAATCTATTTTTGATAATAATCATACATTGAAGTTCAAAGATGAGGATATCCTAAATGAATTTCTTCAATTTTACAAAACACTGTATACATCTGAAACTCCTTCTTCTGACCATTCTAATGCTCACTTCTTTTCTAATATTCACCACACTTGTGTTATACGCCCAGATCTTTCACTTTCAGAATTAGGCCTTACACAAAAGGAACTTCTTACTGCTTTGCAAACACTTAAAAAGGACAAAGCACCTGGTCCAGACGGTTTTACTGTTGAGTTCTTTACTCATTTTGCACATTTACTGATTCCCAAATTATATGCTCTCAATAATGCTTTTTTACAATCAGGTGAATCTTTTGGCTCTTTTTCTGATGCACTTATTTGCCTTATACCTAAAGATGGTAAGGATCCACTACACTGTAAAAATTATCGACCTATTTCTTTGGTTAACATCGATGATAAAACTTTTTTCAAAAGCCCTAGCCTTGCGTTTGGAACCTCAACTACTTGATCTCTTAGGAACAGAACAATCGGGTTTCGTCAAGGGACGACTCATAACAGATAATACTCGTTTATTTTTTTATGTCCTTTCCAAGGCTTCACACATCTCACATTCATTAGCTGCAATAGCTTTAGATGCAGAGAAAGCATTTGACAGAGCTGAATGGCCCTATCTTTTTCATGCACTTAAATGGTTTGGCTTTGGCCCACAAATTATTGCTTTGATTTCTCTTTTGTATTCTAATCCGAGAGCGTCTGTTTGTGCAAATGGTGATATATCTTCCTATTTTCCGCTTGGTAGAGGTGTTAGACAAGGTTGTCCACTGTCTCTGTTTCTTTTTAATCTTGCCCTGGAGCCTTTTTTGCTAAGAATCCGTCAAAATGATAATATCCATGGTTTCACTTTCAAAGAGACTAACATTAAGATGGCAGCTTATGCTGACGACGTTCTTTTATTTCTTTCACAACCCCAAACTTCCCTCCCTGCCTTTTTGGGAGAGGTTGATTCTTTTGCATCAGTCTCTGGATATAAATTAAATAGAGATAAATGCGAAATTCCGCCTCTAACAAAATATACTTTTAAAGCTGACTTTACTGCTTCAGGTTTCACATGGAGTCCCCAATTCATTAAATATTTAGGTCTGCATTTTACCCCCTCAATCTCAGGAACAATATCACGTTGTATGGAAAATTGCACACTTAGATTGTCATCACTAACATCGAAATGGCATCCTTTGTAATTGTCTTGGTGGGGTCGCCTAGATACTATAAAGATGATGTTGTCTCCTATAATTTTATTTACAATTTCTAATATTCCCCTGTCTGTCCCCTTAAAATACTTTAAGAAATGCTATTCCATTTTGTCCTCCTTTCTATGGAATAAGAAGAAATCACATATGTCTATCTCAAAATTAATTCGCCCAAAATCAGAGGGTGGGGTAAATTTCTTTGATTTTCCTACTTATCATAAGTCCTTTTTATTGCATCATGCCTCGAGATGGCTTTCTGAAACTCTTATTAATTGTCCTCTTTGGGCCACGCTTGACCAGTCCTTCATTTCCCCATTCTCATTTCAAGAATATTTGTCTTTTACACGTAAACCACAATCTATATCCACTCCTGTAATTAAACACACCTCTAAGATTCAGTCATCTATTTCCTCCTCGAATTCTAATGATTGGACCCCATTTCTTAACTCTACCATATGGCACAACATTTATATTTTAATAAACAATAAACCTATATTTTGGAAGTCTTGGAGGCAACGTCTCTTGATTTGGGTACGCCAATTATATGTGCAGGATGAGATTATGTCCTTTTCACACGTCAGGGGCTCCTTTCATATGCCTGCATCTTTCCATTCTAAATATTCCCTTTTAACACAAACTCTTCAAGATGCGTCAATACATTACACAATCTCTTCTCACTCTGCTCCTTGTGAGCCATCCTCTGCAAGGAAACTACGCACTCTTTTAGTTAAACACTCTAAGGCCTCGACCATATATAAATTCTTACATAGCTCATTCCCTCCGAGAGAAAAATCTAAAGTAGAACTGTCTTGGGAAAAAGAATTAGAAGTCTCTTGGCCTCTGGAGTTTTGGGATAGAATTTGGCTTAAACTTAGGAAATCCTCTAGAGGTGCGAACACTACACAGACGCTCTTTTTCGTATATATAGGCTCCTACTTTCTCCTCTCATTCTTACTGCAAAATACTCCGACCTCTCGGATGTATGTTGGACTTGTTCCTCCCCACATGCTGACTTATATCATTTACTTTTCACATGTACATTTGTTCACATTTTCTGGGAAAAGTTATAGTCCCAAATTAATTTGATTTTTGGTTCCTCTCACCCCCTTTCTTCCACACATATATTTTTAGGTAGTTTATCTTCTATTTGGGCAGATTGTAGTTCCAATGCAAAACTAATAGATTTACCGTTGGCAGTTGCCTTTCAGCAAATAACTAAGAATTGGAAAGACTTTACTAAATTGTCATATCAAGCTTGGTGGTATGCTGTTTGTTACAATCCTAGATTGGACACTACTTTTGTTTACCCATTACATATGGCATCCAAACGTTTGAACCTATGGTCGCCTGTTACAATATTTATTGATGCAAGTGCTTGACGCTCTCTGTTCTTCACCCCCTCTCAACAAGAAGTGACCAAACCTCCACGAATTCTCTCATATTGATATTATACAATTTATTTGTGTTTTACTTTGTAGTGCACATTCTAACATAAAATGTAGTTCTTTTTTGTTCGCCGATTCTTTACAAGTCATTGTTAATCCTCTCTCATATATCACAGTTGGATGACTTACATTGTTACCCTTTGTGTTCATCAATAATTGACTGGTTTTATTGTATGACATCTTTCCTTTTTTATTGTTATTATATTTTCTGTATTAATATTTTCCTTTGCTTCAATAAACTTACTTTTTTAACTTGAGTATTAATTATGGGAAAGGGTAATATCATGTGTTTGTAGTGTAATTGTTCACATGCTTAGCTGTGCCGTTCCGCAGGTTTAGGCATCTGAAGGCTATCTGTGAATCAGTGAAATGTTAGGTGTGGTCTAGGTAGTCTGCACATAAAATGCATTCACTTACACAAAGGTTTTCAAAGCTTTGTGAATGAGGTCCTTATTTGTTAGTTATAATTGAAAACTCTCAGCTTATATGGAATTTAGAGGCTGATTTAGAGTTTGGCAGAGTGCATACTCTGCAGCTACAGTGACTGAGTACCCTCTCCACCAAACTGATGGTCTGCCCATCTCATTTAGAAATGGACAGGTATTGATTATGTCAAATGCAGAGACATAAACCTCCATTGCAGTAAGGGCCATTGGACGCTCCGCTCTGTGTCCGCCCAACCAATTTTTAGTGAACGAACACATGGCCACTTTTCACTGCTTGCACCTGTCGGTGACGGGCAGGCGGTGAAACCTGCACAATGACCCACTCACCATGGGAGAAAACTCTCATGGAGAGGGGGCATTGATTGTTTTATTTTTCTAAACAAAATCCCACTTAGTTTTTGTGTTTAGGAAAGTAAAAAAAAACTTTGGAAGTTTGCCATGTGGCTCCATCAATGAGCCAGTAGATATCTCAGAATTTGGCAGGCTGGAACTCAGTCAGGGCGATGGAGTACTTTACTATGCTTCCCAAAGGGAGTATATACCTGTCTGACAACATCTACATCAGGCCATTAGGCCAAGTAAAGTACTCTGCCACCCATATTCTGAGATGTGTGCTGGCTCAACGGACATCTCTAGCATTGGCAGGCACTGCTGTCAGTGCAGCGTCTGTCAGTGCATTGTAAATTTGACGGACTTGCTTACAATGTCCGGCCATGTGCTCACCCACCCGAAGTCAGGAAGGCAGACAAATAGCCAAACCTTCAACAACCTTTATTCCATCAGGCCACCAGAGGTTTATGTTGGCGGTGCAAATGGAGTAGTCTCCTCCAGGGGTGGCTCCTCCGCTAAGGCAGAGGTGCGTTGCCCCACTGCCTTTCAGCACTGACAAAAAGGAAAATGAAATGATAATAATGTGCTGTTATTATTATTTTATTTTTCCATGTTGAGGCAGTTGTGCAGGGCTGGGCAGCGCAGGGGAGAGGAGTGGTGGGCACCCTCCTAAGTGCGCATGAATGTTTGGCTGGCTGTCTCGGGCCGGCCAAACAGTAATGCGCACTTTGCATGTTCTCCACCCAGGCTGCATTACAGTCTGGGTGGAGAACATGCCTAGGCTCCCATTCCCCATCTGAGCACCAACCCACGGCGCTCAGACAAAACTCAATGCTGCATTGCAGTGTTGTAATTGGCTTAGGGGAGCCTGGGTGTTCCTGCTTCCTGTTCGAACAGAAACCAGGAAGAGGACGGAGAGGACTGAAGACAGGCAGTGACCCAGGAGGCAGGTAAGTGATCTTTTTAAATAAAACAAATTCTTAACCCCACCTCATCCCCTCCCCGCCCCACAACTGTTTCCCAGGAACAGCCACCACTGGTCTCCTCCGTCAACATATGGAATGTTCACCCATCTCTAAATGAGCCGGGCAGACCATTAGTTTGGCAGAGTGGGATCTCCATCACCGCTGCAGTGGAGTATGGTCTCAAACAAACTCTAAATTGGCCCTCACAAATGAGGAAGGTATCCCGTTAGCTGTATTACAAGTGCTCTATAGCCTATGGCACTTGTAATGCTATCTATCATGTTTGGACAGAGTTTGAAGTACGCCAAATTCTAAATGAGGCCCGTATATATATATATTTATGTAGCCTTATTGTGAAAAAGAATAAACATGTTCCACTCTTTAAAAGGCACGCCACAAACCACAAGTCATTGGTCATTTGTGCAAGAGTGATTTTTCTCGGTGCATTCTGTAGCACTCCCCCTCCCCCACCTGCATGCTCCACGGCTGCCTGTGGCTTGGAGCTCATTTCTTGAGCAGGATCCGATGGAGCCTCTTTGTAAAATCTTCTAGATTGAAAGCCTGAAAAGGAACAGCTGACACTGAAAATTTGGATTCCCGGGGATTAGGATGTATTTGCTGTCTTGCATTTCTGTTTTTAAGGATTCGATTTAAATGATGTCAAACGCTGGAGTCATTACAGCGTTTTCGATGAAGCTTGAACTTTTACAGCCCGCTGTATAATGTGCAGCGATTGTGCCAGGAGTCGACTCAGCAACTCTTCCAAAGAGAGGTTTTCGAAATGTTCTGCACATTAAATAAATCTCAACTTTTCAGTCGGGGAGAGTCAGAAGTAAATTACAGTGTGTATCAAGAATCAAAGCCTTGAGTTTTTTTTTTATAAAACACATTATTAGGCATTTTTAATATAACAACTTCCAACCGACCCAGCAAGTTTGTACATAGTGTGGCAGGAAATTTCCAATGACATTTTCAATGGGATGAAAACACATTTCTATACATATCAGCCATATATTCGCGTTTCCTGGCCCGACACTACATCTGAGTCATCGTACTGTTCCATGCATAACTGGCACATACATTTGGCCTCCCCTCATCTCATACATTTGCTGTTCAAGTGGCCTGCAGTGATCCATCTCAGATTTCCATTTATCCAGACTAGGAGGACCTGCAGCTTTCCAGGTCTGAGAAATATCCCTGACCTACAAACATTTTCATATGTCTGTTAAGTTGAACTGATCCATAATGTTCAGTAGGGTGATTCTGGGAGAGAGAGTGATATTGTGCACTGACGCCGCAGATAGGAAATTCGCAATTTCGGTCCAGTGCCCCTCAAGTACTTGACAGGCCCACACCAAATGTAAGAGGTTGCTGGGCCCAGCCTGACATCTCACACATGTGGGGGATGAGTCCCTACATAATGGGCCATCATTTTTATAGGAGACACGATGCATGTATTTCAATCGTATCAGCCTACACCAGGCTGCGATCACCTTACAACCTTACAACACAAATACAGAAACTGAAACTTCCTCTTCTGAAGGTGATTCTAGAATTACAACAAAAAGAACTTCAGCAGAACAACCATCTACTTCAACAATTCAATCTGCAAAAGATACTTCTCCTTTTTTAGAAGTTGGCCAAAAAGACAGCGAAGACCCAGGAGGGGCAAAAGACACCGATCAAACAACGACGCACCCAAAAATACCTACACAAATGGGCAAACGCAACAGGGGGAAGAAACCTTCAATACTAATCGATTGGTTATTAACATTTCAACATATAAGTTGAAAGCAATGGAATCTCAAACTTTACAAAAGGGCACCTCTTTTGTACCAACACATCACACCAATAAGTTGGAATTAGATGCCAGTTTATTTAAACTTATGCGGAATTTAAGATTACGCCATTTCTTTGAGAACATAATACAACCTCAAGACAAGGAAGAAGACAAACAACTAAAAAATCTAAGGATGAAAAGCACTTATCAGGCCCCCGTGAGGCATAAAACGCTGGATTCATTTGAATACCTAGTTAAAAATGACAACATGAAATTAAATTTTAAGAAACGATCCAAACTGCAAAACCTGTCCATTAAGGAATTTAACACATTATAGAAACTCGCAAACAACCCCAACATTATTTGCCAACGGGCAGAAAAAGGAGGAGCTTTGGTGATAATGGATGCAAGTTTTTACATATCCCAAGTTAACGAACACGTAAAAGACAAAGAGACATATATTTTATTAGGATAAAATCCAACAGAAAATTTCAAGAACAATTACAACAACTTCTTACCAAAGCAAATGAAGAAGGCACAATAACAGAGAAAACGAAAAAATACCTTACACAATTACATCCAAGAACACCTACTATATATATGCTTCCAAAAATTCATAAAGATCTCAAACTCCCAACTTTCCGACCGATTGTTACAATGAGAGGGAGCATTCACGAACCAATTGGAACATTTTTGGACGCACACCTGCAACAATTTGTAATAAAGACAAATACTTATGTGAAGGACACTACTGATTTTTTAAACAAACTTGAACTAATTCAACTGCCTGACAATGAAGAAGTATGGATGTGCACCATCGACATTAAATCTCTTTATACCTCTATTCCCCACAATCTAGGGATTGAAGCCGTCGAAGAGATCTTACTATCATCGCAATTGAACCTTGACTTTCAAGTGTTTCTCATGGAACTGTTAACTTTCATATTATATCAGAGCTATTTCAGATGGGAAAATGAGTACTATTTACAACTAACAGGCACTTCGATGGGCAACTGTGCTGCTCCTGTCTATGCCAATACCTTTATGAGTGTTTTTGAGAACAGACATATATTAAATTTGGACACCTGGAAAAAACATGTATTACTGTTTTTACGTTACATAGATGACATTTTTGTACTATGGCAAGGCACATATTCGGATTTGACATTGGCCCTTGAACATTTCAATACAATTAACGAACGAATACAGTTCACTTATCAGATTGACATCACTACAATTTCTTATCTTAATGTTTTATTGATAAGAACAAGGAATAAAATTGAAACTACCATATTTAAGAAATCTACGGACCGTGACAATCTTTTGCATTATAGAAGTTTCCATCATCTTCCATTAAAAAATCATTTACCACTTTCACAACTCTACAGAGTCAAAAGAATAGTATCGGAACACACTGAGTTACAGAGACAGATCAAAAACATGGTGAATCGTTTTCAGGAACGTGGATACCCAAAAGAAATATTGCAACAAGCAATCACGAAATGTTCGCTCAAAACTCATAGAGAATTATTACAACCATCAAGTAAAATTGAACAATCGAGAATGGTTATAATTTCAACATATTCCACTATGAGTTATCAATACAAATGCATTATTCGTGCACATTGGCCATTATTGGTGGGTGAACCAGACTTCAAAGGCATTTTCAACAACGAACCAATGTTTGCGTTCACAAGAAGTAAAAACATTCAAGAAATTCTCAAACCAACTGTCAAATGAGTTTCGAACACACACAAAGGGACCATTCCCTGCCATAACTGCAGTAATTGCAACAACATAATCAAAGGTAACACCATCATGCACCCAACAAGAGGGACGCTGATAAAATTGAATGGCACAGCCTCTTGCGATACCTCAAATGTCATTTACCTTTAGAAATGCCCTTGTGGCTTAGCATATGTTGGGAAAACCAATAGAAAAATAAAAACTCGCATATTTGAATATAAAAGTAACATTAGAACAAAGAACATTAAATCAACAGTAGCAATTCATTTCAATGAAAGACAACATAACATTGCACAACTGAAATTTACGATTCTGGAAATTGTGGAAAAAACAGAAGGGAGAGACAATAACAAAGCCCTCTTACAGAGGGAAAACTATTGGATTTATAGATTGGATGCTATGAAACCGAAGGGACTCAATGATCGCTTGGAATTAGCTTGTCACCTGTGATTATTTGTCTATGATCTTGCCATCATTGCTTTAAACAATTTTTAGACTGAAGTCATGTTTATTTATGATTATGATCATTGTTTTTATTTAGTTTCCTTTATTTTGTCATATTTTTTCACACCTTCTCAGATATTCTAACTTTATGCAAACAATATCTTCACCGTTTCCCTAGAATCTTCTATAATCTATCACATCATCATCATATCAGAGATAAAATCGATATGAAGCCTTAGAAAGTTCGAGGAATATATATATTACATTTTTTTCATGTAAATATATCAAATACATCATCTTTTTAGATTAGGGAATACTCCTTCCTCTATTCATTGTATTGTGAATAGAGGTCACTATACAAAACACACCACAACATGGCCCTGATCAGGACCTTTACAATAGGGAACCTAGCTTTAGGACCGCTAGTCCGCTTTCTATATTTTTGACACACGTCCGACATCAAGGGTGCCTCACATGATCTGACATACACCAATATATGCAAAAACACGGATATAACACGTTAGAAGTTGTGGAAAAGTAAGATTTTGATACATCATTAATTTAACCGCCTTTAGGGAGATTAACATGGCACGTCTTTTTAATTCCCATATGAAGCCTTAGAAAGTTCAAGGAATACACATATTGATGTAATCGTATCAAATACACCATCCTTTTAAATTAGGGAACACTCCTTCCTCTATTCATTGAATTGTGAATTGAGGTTACTATACAAAATACATTACAACATGGCACTGATTAGGACCTTTACAATAGGGAACCTAGCTACAGGACCGTCAGTCTGCTTTCTACATCTTTGACGCACGCCCGATATCAATGGTGCCTAACACGATCTGACAAACACTGACATACGCGGAAACACAGATAGAACACGTTAGAAGTTACGGAAAGGTAAGATTTTGCCACACAATGTTTTCGACTTATAATTTAACCACTTTTAGGGAGACTAACATGGTACGTCTTTTTAATTCACAGCGGTGTAACCATCGCTGCAGTTTTTTACCCTGACTATCAAACTGATGCACCATGCGTCTACCATGCAGGATTAACTTCTAATTTGATTTTTTCACTCAATCTTTTTCACCACCATTTACACAGCCATTCTAGCAGCGTTTATATCATGCAGCCCCTATACTTAGAACACTGTTTACAGCATAGTAAAGGCGACGTTTGTCGTTTATTTTCGTTTATTTAATAATATGGCAAGACAAATGAACTATGATTTAAATGTATGACATTGTCGATAAATGGATATATTAACCTTAATCGTTGATCTAAAGTATTATTTACATATACATTAGGATGTGGAATCTCATAGTTAATTTTGTGTTTTATTTAGATTTCCCCTGAAGAAGTGCACATGAGTGCACGAAATGCATTGAGAATATTTTCCAAAACATGTTGTAACATTATTGGAAGATGAATGAATGAAATGATACAACAGAGAAATGGATTAACTCAAGGATTGAAATAAAAAACGTTATTTTCAATTGAACAATTGTCTGATAAATCCATTGAGGAAATTTATGTTGAACTGATGTGAATCGCTTTAGCGATCTATCACGCAGCGCCCAGAGGGACATCCACTATAATTAGGGGATGCATGTATGGTCTTGAAATTAACACTCCATGGTCTAGAGAGTGAAACCTCCGAGGCACGCGACATAATCTAAAACTCAATACAAATAAGAGCCTGTGCGCAGCCAACATCAATATTATTGTTTCAAGACTGTTATATGTGCCTTTGTTGACAATTAAGTACTGGTGCCCAGCACCAGAAACCAAAGGCACAAATTAAGCACTGTGTATGCCTCAAATGTGGTGAGTATTTTAGAATTCTAGGGAAGATGAGTGAGATTGGCCCAGGTTTCTAAGCATATAGTGACCCCCACAGCCCAACTGAGTCCCATCACTTCTGGGTCTAATCTGATCAACATGGTAACAACTCTTTGGTAATGGTGAAGACCAAAGGTGAAAAGAGGCAGCCCTGTCTAGTACCAGATGAGATAGGAAAAAGGTCCAATATGGAGTTGTTAGCCGCACTTGAGCCACAAAGGCAGTACAGAGTAGTTACGTTTAGGCTTTAAACTTAGGGCCACATTGCAGCTCTTCTAACAGAGTGTAAAGGTATGTTCAATCTAGCTGCCAAAGGACCTTTTAAAGACTCTTTGAAATATTGCTGCAGGGAGTTCGAAGTGCTTGCGAGTGCTAAGACATTGTGCAAATGTTGTATATTAAGCCTTGTGTATGCTGGGGTATAAAGCCACTTTGATTTTTGAGTATTAGGTGAATTGCAAGGATCTTTACTAAATGTTTTGACTTCGATATTAGGCCGCAAAATCTACCTGTAGGAGCAACAGTACCAACTCGACCTGGTTTTGCATCCCCACTATCATAATTTCTCTGAAATCTGTCAGTGAGATCCCAACCCCCTTAGCAGACATGTACAATTCTAGTAGGTGAAGAGTCAACAGGGAATCCTTTGCTTTATATAATTGAACAGGTAGCCCATAAAGGCCCTGGTGTTCTCAGTTCACAGCTGAGTAATTGCAGACACGATCCTCTCACAGGTAGTCTTCTGATTCAGTGATTCCACATGTGCAGTGTTTAATTTGTAAAACAATAAGTGATGGGGCCCAAAGTTTTACTGAGCAACCCACAGCCGTGCTGTCAAATGACAGGCTGTGTAGTCTTGGTTTCACTTTATGCCTCTTATTTATTCCTTATGTATCCACCACCAGGCACTCCCTGCCCCATTGTCTCACTCTTTCAGGTTCTTTTTCATCTCTGCATTCTTTGTCACTCTTTTTCCCACTTTCTCTTTCTCCTTCTTCTGCAACGTTTATGCTTTTCTCTCTCTTTCGCTGAGTCAAAGTCTGATGAGGAAAAAAAGTTCAAGTTCCCTAAAATTAGTGCCAGCGGCCTCCACCTGCAACCACTGGCTAAAATTAAGCACTGTGCATCGGATTCCAAAAAGAGGCAATTACAGAGGGAGACCAGCTCCTAGATGGCAGCCGGCAGCATGGTGGGCTTCTGGCTTTACAATCATTCATAAAACTGAGCACATTTCCCTACTATCTCTTTAAGTTTCACCATTGTCTTCCCATCTCCAGTTATGATATCAGTAACAGCCTGCAGTTCTTTATGTTTTGTGATCAACCATTTCATGTACATTGTACGGTTTTGTCTTGTTGGTCATATATTTGACTTTTTGACACCAAGTGGACTTTATGAGCTTCATCCTACTGCAGACATTGGTAATGTAGTCTGACTGCATATAATTTGCAGTGAAGCGGTGGAGGAGCTCACTCCCCTGCTGCATATACTCAGGGGCATATGTATGACAAAGTAACTCAGCATAGCACGTCACCTTGCTGCACTGCATTACAGGGAAAGGGCAGGAATGATCCATATTTATCCTAATATGGTGCATCCAGTCCTTGTCCCAGCGCTGGAGCATCATGGGCTGCCTAGCACCAACGCAGGCACCCTTGCACCATGGTACAACGGTGCCACTGTTGCATGCAGGATGTTTTTGTGCAGTAAGGGTCACCATCCTGTGCAAAAACAATCCACTTGGGCATTTTCCTCTTTCTAGATGTGTTGCATAATGCACACCTAGAAAGAGGAAGTAGTGAGTGAAGGCTTAGCATTTTAGCATATTCCCAGGTCTACCATTAATGGTAATTAATCAAAATTCCTAGGAGTTGAGTGGGAACTCCCATACAATGCCCATGGAACGCGTCCCTGGGTCAGAGTAACACAACGCAGTGAATTGCTCTGTGTTGCGTTCCTCTAGATTTATCAAGCCACTCAGGGCCACGCAAAGTGACCTTGCATGGTTTGATAAATCACATTTTGGGGTTGCACTTCGCATGCACCATGTTGCGTAGTGCAAAGGCGATGCAAACCCCCTTCATAAGTATGGTCCATTTTCTTTGGTTTTAGAATAGGACTTCTACTTCCAGGAGTTGTATCCTCTTTTCTGTTTTAAGTTTGGATAAATATCCCATCTCCTGGCCACTTATTACAGGTTTAAAAGATTTTCAGACAATGGCAGCGAGCAAACAGATAGTTCTTTAATATGAAAATACAAATCAATTTTTTTCCTTAAGGATGTTATCAACTCAGCATTACATATCCTTCATGCATTCATGCTCCTTCCCCATGCATTCCTTCTAGGGCCGATCTGGATTGTCACACTGAATCATGCGTGGTCATATATCACCTCGGTGTATATTTGTGCGTCTGTAATGCAGTCAATGGTGTGATTCACAAACTACGTCAACAAAAGAAGGGGGGGGGACCAGGAGCTAGTTATGGTCCAATGTCCGCGCTCCAACATTAATTGTTAAATCAATGAGGACATTGTTCCAAGTTGGAGGTGAAACAATATTAATGAACACCTACTCAACAGGGAAAAAAATAGAAGAATCAAAGAGAGGAGGGGGAGAGGGAGAGAGAGAGAGAGAGAGAGAGAGAGAGAGAGAGAAAGTGTAGAGGGGAGGAAGAGGTGGAGGAGAGGAAGAGGTGAAGGTGAAGAGAGGCAGAGAGATATATCCCCAGTATCAAGGATCCAATCCCGAAGGGCAGCACTCAGTGTAGCCTCTTATTTGCCCTCACACACCCCGAAGGATGTCACGCTTCATCATCGGGCTTTTTGTTGCTCCTCGTCGGGCCGGCGCTGCAATGCCCGACGGTCGCCCGAAGGGTCTGTTTTGCGAAGATCTTTTAAAGAGAAAAGCCGATAGGTGAGTGCGAGTGTGTGGGATAAAAAAGGGGGATGGGAAGGAAAGGATCCAAGAAATAAATGGTTGCGTGCGTGCAAGGTATGTGGATAAAATTACCTAGGGGTGTCCAAATACGCTTCTTTAATGTTGTGGGGCCCCTGGTAAGATAAAAAGACCAGAAGGTCAGGGAGTCACTAGTGGGCGCAATGTGCTTCTGTGACTCAGAAAAAGGTTGACATGTTTCACGCCTGCTTTGCCTATAAAGGTCAGTGGTGTTTCTTCAGGACCTAGCTATGTGAAAGGATGTGCACGGTATATACGGGGGTTCCAGGAATTAGGTAGGGTAACCCGCGTAAGTGAGAGGGTGTGCTTGGTTCAAAACTGCGGGGTGCAATGACCTTATAAGCAGTATAAGTCTAAGAATAATTTCCTCAGAGCGTTCCAAGATTTTGTGTTACCTAGAGGGGATAAAAAAAGGGGGGAGGGTGAAAGAAGGAGACAACAAAAATAAACAGTAAAAAAACAGTAAAAAAAGGGGGAACGGGAGTTAAAGAAGATATTAATAATGATAATAACATGTCAGGTAATGCACGGCAAGAACTGTCCGTGCCCCAGACTGCCATCCATAAAGTGGCGTTGCAATCAGTCATCTGGTAGCTCAAAGAAAAAGAAAAACATATAGGTGTGCCACATCAGCCACACGACATCCATAACAGACATAACAACAAAGATGTAGATACAACATCAGGTTGGGGAGGGAGAATTTTGGGTGATCGCGGGGAAACCCCGAATCAAAAGGTCAACCAATGTGGTCAGTAGTCAATAATGGTGGAATGGAGGCACTCGTATGGTGGTTGTTGTCAGGCAATTGAAGTGAAATACAAGCCCTGGATATGTTGACATTATTTAAAATAAGTCGTATTGCTGCACAATTACGTGTGTGTTCTCTGTCTACCCCAGAGGGGTAAACCAGACATAAATGACAGACACATCAGAAGCGACAACCGTTAAACACATATACAGGTACACTGCTGCTTACCCTCGTGTATATGGTTGAGGGCTTCCTAGGCTTGGCCGTTGGCTGCCCGCGCCCTATTTGCTAAAATAGAAAGACATACATCGGCAATATTACCACAAGTGCCCCTTAGCGTAAAAACGCTGCGCGTGGTTATCGTTCTCATAGCTTGCGGGGTCCCATCGTGGTGGGGTACTCACGGTTACGTCGGGTGCCGGCTCGTTCCGCACCTACCCTCTGCCAGCGGCTGCCTGTAGGTAGTGAGGGCTGTGTTTGGTATCCCACTGAAATAGTTCTTATGAGGGCGTCTTCTACTTCCTACTCTGTGCGCGAGTCATGCTGACTAATGGCCGCTGAGTGCTGCGCATGCGTTGTAGGCAGTGTCTCGAGGAGACACATACTCGATAGGCATCCGCTAAGCATTGGCGCATGTGCAAAGAGGCATACACGGCCCCAGCGATAACAGTGGAGTGCGCCTGCGCACGGCGTCTAACACGCGGAATTGGGTACGAGAAGTGAAGAGCCAGTCCCATGGGTATATTAGTAAATAGGATGTGTACAATTGTCAATGCAAAAGACGGTTAACTAGATCTGGGGCACATAGTATGTAACTTCCAAATGTACATATCCCACACTATAGGTAATGTATACCGATGTCCCAGGCCCTCAAGCAGGGGCAAAATTTTATGTGTAAAGAAAGTTAGTTTGTATGGGGTACATTCAGAGAGCCTGATCAAAGTTCTATCCAGGGTATCTCGTCATTGAGTCCCTTGCTGTCAGTGTGAAGGCGGAACACCCAGCGTTGTTCCTGGCGCAAGAGAGCTTGGGAGTTCCAGAACAGTCTGGATTCCAATACTGTCCATGATAGTTGGTCACAGTTATGTCCAACCTCCAAGAAATGGTTGGTCAGCTTGGTAGTTGTCCGCCCCCGTCGGATGGTACTCTTATGCTCACTTATACATGTTTTGATGGGGCGTGAGGTCATACCAATATATCTGAGACCGCATGGGCACGTGATGAGATATATGCAGTTCTTGGTATTGCAGTTGGAGTGTCCTCGTTGTTCCCAGATGTAGTCCTCCAAGATCAATCGTTTACTGTGGGTCGTAGTGGAGCAGGCATGGCAGTTACCACATGGGTAGTGGCCTGTCACAGGGGGTAGATTCCACAGTGTGGTACTTCGTGAGCTAGTCTCTTTTTGCAATGGTCTTGTATTGACCAGTGTGTCTCGTAAGTTGGGCGTTCTTTTGAAAGCGAACCGTGGTTGTTCCAGTTCCAGTGTGTCGGTGTTCAGGATCTTCCAGTTGCGTTTGATGATCTGCTTGATCCTGTTGGACAGTGGTGTAAAAGTAGTCACACATGTGATTGACTTGCTGAGTACTTTCGGTCTTGTTTCCAGGAGGGATTCCCTGTGATTGTTACGGGCTCGTTTCCTCGCCTGAGCGACGACCCTCTTAGGGTAGTGTCTTTCCAAGAGGTTTTTTTCGAGGTGGTTGGCCTCGGTCTCGTAATCTTGGTTGGTGGTACATTTGCGTCGTATCCGTAGGAATTGTCCGTAAGGTAAATTCTCCCATAGGGCCTTAGGATGGTGGCTGTTAAAGTCAAGAAGGCTATTACAATCTGTGGGTTTCCTATGCAGTGTGGTTCTGAGTACACTGTTCTCCAGAACGATCTTGAGGTCCAGGAAAGGGATGGTTGTTTCACTCATCGCTCCTGTAAATCCGAGATGTGGGTTCAGTTGGTTGATCCATTCCAAGAAGGTCTCGCAGGTTGTTCTAGTTCCTTTCCAAAAGATCAGGATATCGTCTATATAACGCTTCCATATGATAAGGTTCTCTTTATATGGATTTTCGTCTGAGAAGATATGTCTGCTCTCAAAGGATGCCATATAGAGACCAGCCAAGCTTGGCGCAAAGGTACTTCCCATGCTGGTACCTTGTATCTGGTGGAAGAGAGAGGTCTTGTACATGAATAAATTTTGCTTCAGGGCTATAGTGATCAGCTCCAGAATGAAGGCCACTGGTGTGTTAGTTTTAAGGTCTGCCCTTTGTAGTAGATGGTCGACAACCTCGATGGTGGCGTCCTGCGGGATGTTGGTGTATAACGCTTCTACATCCAAAGTCAGAAGCAGGTCAATGGGTTCAGTGTTATTCTCGTTGATAGCCTCTATCAAGTTGAGCACATCCCGTGTGTCCTTGAGGTAAGCAGTGGTGGTCTGGACCAGGGGTCGGAGAAAGTGGTCACTGAATTGACTCAGTGGTTCCAGGAGGGAGTTGATACCTGAGACTATTGGTCGTCCTGGCGGAGGGGTCACGCCCTTGTGTATTTTCGGGAGGACGTAGAAGTAAGGTGTCTTGGGGTCATCGTTGATTAAGAAAGCCGCCTCGTGGGGGGAAATCCAGCCCTCTGTATTCGCCTCATTCACCAGCATATTGATCCGTTTGGACAGTCCCTCAGTAGGGTCTGCATTCAATTTGTGGTAGTATCTGGTGTTGCTGAGTTGTTTCTCACACTCAGTCTCGTAGTCGTCAATGTCTAGGAGGACAGTGGCGCCCCCTTTATCTGCTGGCTTGATGATGATAGTTTCATCACCTCTGAGTGATTCCAATGCCCGACGTACTTTGTTTGGAAGGTTATTGTACGGGGACCCCTGTGTCAGCCGATTCCTCTCATTGAGTACTGCCTTCTCGAATGTCAGGACCTCAGGAGGGACCATTGCGGTGGTGGGTGTAAATTTGGATGGGGGTCTGAGCCCAGAGTCGTTTCTATCCTGGATGGGTTTCCCCTGGAAAAACGCTTGTAGTCGTATTTTCCTAAACAGTTGATGTAGTTCCTGATTCATCCTAAAGTCATCCTCCTTTGGGGTAGGGACAAAGCCAAGACCCAGTTCTAAGGCTGAGGTCTCCTCTTCACTCAACCGTTTTTTGGAAAGGTTGACAATTAGGGTCTTTGGTTTGTCATGCTCCTGGTTTGTCTTTGTTGTTGTTGATGTTGACCGGCGTCTTGCCATTGTACTTGCTTCTGACCTCTTCTTCTCCCTCTGCCTCGTCCCCTGCCTCTGTATTGAAAAGGAGGTGGCGGGTTTGGGAAGAAGGGTTGTGGATAGCCGGGCTGTACGTATCCTGGTTGTGGTCCGTTGAATGCGGGGAACCACATGGGACCTTGAGGTGGATATGGAGGGTGGTGGAAACCATAGGGCTGGGGTGGCATATGTTGGGGTGGGGGCGGGAGGCCCGATTGTTTAGTTGCTCTCCCCCAACTCCTGTCACTCGAGTTGCTGTAAGACGACTGTCCTGAATGATTGGATGATGTCGAGCCATCTTCTGAGAGGACATCGTTATCTGTAGTTTGATAGTCATCCTTGATGTACGGGTAGACTTTTTCTCTGTCAAATTTCTTGACATCTTTCTGAAGTTTGGTAATTTTTTGTTGTAGCAGGTAATCACATGCGCCAATGCTTAGCGGATGCCTATCGAGTATGTGTCTCCTCGAGACACTGCCTACAACGCATGCGCAGCACTCAGCGGCCATTAGTCAGCATGACTCGTGCACAGAGTAGGAAGTAGAAGACGCCCTCATAAGAACTATTTCAGTGGGATACCAAACACAGCCCTCACTACCTACAGGCAGCCGCTGGCAGAGGGTAGGTGCGGAACGAGCCGGCACCCAATGTAACCGTGAGTACCCCACCACGATGGGACCCCGCAAGCTACGACAACGATAACCACGCGCAGCGTTTTTACGCTAAGGGGCACTAGTGGTAATATTGCCGATGTATGTCTTTCTATTTTAGCAAATAGGGCGCGGGCAGCCAACGGCCAAGCCTAGGAAGCCCTCACCCATATACACGAGGGTAAGCAGCAGTGTACCTGTATATGTGTTTAACGGTTGTCGCTTCTGATGTGTCTGTCATTTATGTCTGGTTTACCCCTCTGGGGTAGACAGAGAACACACACGTAATTGTGCAGCAATACGACTTATTTTAAATAATGTCAACATATCCAGGGCTTGTATTTCACTTCAATTGCCTGACAACAACCACCATACGAGTGCATCCATTCCACCATTATTGACTACTGACCACATTGGTTGACCTTTTGATTCGGGGTTTCCCCGCGATCACCCAAAATTCTCCCCCCCAACCTGATGTTGTATCTACATCTTTGTTGTTACGTCTGTTACGGATGTCGTGTGGCTGATGTGGCACACCTATATGTTTTTCTTTTTCTTTGAGCTACCAGATGACTGATTGCAACGCCACTTTATGGATGGCAGGCTGGGGCACGGACAGTTCTTGCCGTGCATTACCTGACATGTTATTATCATTATTAATATCTTCTTTAACTCCCGTTCCCCCTTTTTTTACTGTTTTTTTACTGTTTATTTTTGTTGTCTCCTTCTTTCACCCCTCCCCCCTTTTTTTATCCCCTCAAGGTAACACAAAATCTTGGAACGCTCTGAGGAAATTATTCTTAGACTTATACTGCTTATTAGGTCATTGCACCCCGCAGTTTTGAACCAAGCACACCCTCTCACTTACACGGGTTACTCTACCTAATTCCTGGAACCCCCGCATATACCGTGCACATCCTTTCACATAGCTAGGTGTTAAATGGTAGCGGCAGTTTCAGTCGATAACCTTTCAAGTATTTGCCCGGCGGTAATCGCCTCTCATACCACTCGATAATTTACCAATAAAAGAGGCAGGCGCCGGAGACTGGAAGGCAGGAAACAAAGTTTTATTCCGTCGGAGCAGAACACATCAGATCAGACAGCAAGGTATCGTCACGAGGTGCTCTAACTGCATCTCTGAGACCTGGTCTCTTATACACTGGTTTATTGCTTTATTACACATAGTACATTCTTGAGATTCCCTTGATGTACGGGGGGAATATCCCCTGAAGCCCCGGTTCAGATCCGATCCCACACATAGATACAGTAGGAGTTCCCACCCCACCCACAGTAGGAGATGGCTATTGCGCAGCAGGGTATTCCGCCAATTCCTGGGGGGGTGTGTGACCGGTCGGGTCTCAGGGAGTAGGGGCTTTGATCTACTGTAATCCCTTTGATGTGGGGTGTTTCCCTTACAGTAGGGGCAATAAACTGCATCCGCAGGGCTAGGTGATGGCCTGGGACCAGTTCAGACAATGGGGCGCAGAGGAAGGGGGTTATCAAAGGAGAGGCATGACCATGTATGGGTTGTCGGTCGGAAGTGGTTCCGTAGCAGGGTCGCGCAGAAAGAGAGGGTTTATGGCCTGTATGAGAGAGCGGGGGTGGCCAGCGCGCGGGGGATGCTCGCAGCGCCAAGGGGACCGCGCTGGCGATTGACAATGAGTGGGGAGAGAGTGGGGTGCCTAAAATGGCGGCCGTGCATTCGCTGTGCGTGGCGCTGGGGAGAGGCAAGATGGCGCAGATAATGTTCAGTTTGCAAGCTAAATTTCCACAGTCCTCCCTTTTAACATATCTCGCCAGCTTGTCTAGTTCGGATTTATCCCCATAATACTACGGACCTCCACCTCATAAAGGGCTTTCATCCGCTCTGTTTCAAAGTTCAAAGTCTTAGGGCAGATGCAGTTCATAAAAAGCGAACATAAAGGTGGCAGACACTGAATCCCCAAGCAACATCCACATAGTATCACAATCGGTATTAGGATAAATGAAAACAGCCTCCATCCCCAACTTTTAATAGCGTCCCAAAACCAACTCCCCAGCGACCATTCTTCTTGCTCTTGATGGACCTCTGTGGACAGTCTGTGGAGGTGTTCAATTGCTTTGTAGACTGAGGGTGAGTTGTCTGGTACGTAGGTACAACAGCTGGATCCAATGATGCGGCATGCTCCTCCACGATCAGCCAGAACCACATCTAGAACGAGGCGGTTCTGAAGGGCCACTAAGCGGACGGCCTGGAGCTCGGCGGTGTTGTTGGCGAGGGCGCCAGCCGTAATGTTCATTGCCGTTTCGACTGCCTGGGTTAAGTGGCGGATGGCACGGCTGTTTGCCATTGGGCCCCAGAGTGGAACAAGGCCTTTGACTGCGTCCATGAACTGTGCTCCGGTGGAGTCGGCCTGTACAATGTCTTTGGCCCGTTTCTGTCGGTGATGGTTTGCTGGGGCCACATACGTCGGAGGAAGGACAAAGGCGATGTAGCAAGTGCCTCCCTAACCTCTCGGGAGCCAGGTGTAGGCCTTAGTACCACAGACGAAGTACATATTCGGGGAGGCAACAAAGGAGGGTGGGTCAACTGAATCCAATGTTCGGGTGATGAGGCAGGAGCTGTGGCCCACCAGCTGTGCCCCCAGGCCTTCGAGGCATACAGATCCAGTGATGTTGATGACGGACAGGGCCACTGTTAGGGTGGCGGCCGTCCGTTTTCGGAGGTAAGAGAAGGTGGGTCTGGCTGGATTGTTGAACACTTGCATTTCAACTCGTTCTTTGGCAGGGATGTCCATGTGAAAGGAAGTGTTCGATCTCAGAGGGCAGAAGAGGGCGGAAGTTCTACCAGTTTTGTTCATCCAGAACCCATGGTAGAAGTGTGACATGGTTCTGCCGGAAGTGGCATTGTCCTTGTAGCTCTCCTGCAGAAGGATCAGCCAGGCGAGGCAGGAACCATGGACAGAAAAAGGTGAAGGGATGAAAGGGATTGAGTGCCCAGTGGCATGCGGTAGCAATCCACAGATCCAGCAGTTAGTGGCGTTGGTGGCAAGATTGTGTTGGTGGAGCAACTGCACAAAAGAGTTATTCCAGAACTCCTTACGCCTTTCTCGGAGTTGGGGTGAAAGTGAGATCAGATGGTGCTCCTTCGTGGTGGTAGGTTGAACGGTGGTCAGCAATGTCTTATGAGCGGGTGTGTTCTCCTCCATGATCCAGAAGGTGACCATGAGGAGAAGGCAAAAGAGAAGGGTAATAAAAAGTGTTATAGTCTTAAAGCTGTGCATTCGGTCAGTCTTTGGGTTTCTGTAGGGGATCTTCGGACGTCCGGTTGCTTCCATCACCTTCATGTCGGGCGCTTCCATCACCTTCGAGAGACTCGGTAGCGGGCAGAACCACAGACTTTGCTTAGTTTCTCTCCTGGTGGCCTTTGAAGTGACTAGGCTACCGCTCTGAGATTTCCACTTAGCCTGTGGTCTGCTTAGCCGAAGTTCTCTCCTTTCGTCGCAAGTTATACCCTTCTTTGGATGGCACAGTGGGATCGGGATATTCAATCAATTCAAGTGTCTCTGTATCCGGGCAGCGGCTCAGGGATGGTCGGTCTTTGTTCAGGAGTTCCTCTTGGGCGGTGACGTTGTCCGTGGTTGTCAGGGTCGGTGATATCTTCTTGCAGTGGTGTGCATGCAGCCAATTGCGTTTCCCCTCCACTCGAAGAGCTGTTCGGGTGGTGATCAGGACTTGCAGGGGGCCCGTCCACCGGGGCTCCAGACTCTTGGTGCGCTGGAAGTTACGCACTAAGACGAAGTCACCTGGTTGGATGTCGTGCCCGGGGCCCCTGGAAACATCGGGAATGGCGTGCAGCACCTGCTGATGGATGATAGACAACGTTTTAGTTAGATTGTACAGATAATCAGACATGAGGACGTCCGGGACGTCGTGGATGGATGTTGGTTTTGGTGCAGTCCAAAGGTTCATGGGCCGCCCGAAGACGACCTCGTAGGGGGTTAAGTGGTGTTTGGTGGGGGTGGAACGCATTGATAGCAAGGCTAGTGGGAGAGCGTCTGGCCATCTTAGCCCTGTGGTGGCGACTATTTTTGCTATCTTAAGCTTCAATGTGGCATTGTGTCGTTCAACCAGGCCTGCAGATTGGGGATGGAAAACCGCATGGAACTTCTGTTTTACACCCAACCCTTTTAAGATGAGTTGGATAACTTCGGCTACGAAGTGGGGGCCATTGTCGCTCCACAAAATTCGACAAAGGCCGTATCGGGGGAAGAATTCCTTCAGTAGTACCTTTGCGGTAGTCATAGCGGTGTTGTCATGGGTTGGGTAGGCTTCCACCCACTTGCTGAAGGCACACACAATGACGAGTACATACTTCAAACCTTGGCACCTTTCTAGCTGGACATAGTCCATTTGTAGGACTTCAAAGGGGTGATTGGGGACCCCAAACCCTCCCCGGGGTACAGCAGTTCCTTTCCCAGGGTTGTGTTGGAGGCATACTAGGCATTGTTGGACTAGACGTTTGGCCGAGTCTGGTATTTTGTCGTTGTGCCAGACTTTAGAGATGAGTTCGATCATGGGGGCAGACCCTATGTGTGCGGGGGAGTGAGCCATGGTCAGCATGGGGATCAAGTATGAATCTGGTAACAACCATTTGTTCAAGTCTTTGGTTCGCCAGCAACCGTCATCGTCCTTCAATCCCACCCGGGCCCATTCAGTTAACTCGTGTGGTGTGCTGGCTAGTTGGATATCCCTAATTGTTTCCCTAGCATCCTTCCATTTCTCAGTTTGTGACCTGGTCACGTACATACGGGTCGTGGACCTATTCTCGGCTGTGGTCCGGGCAGTAATGTCAGCTAGTGCATTTCCCTGTCCTATAATGTCTGTCACCTTCTTGTGTGCCTGGCATTTGATCACAGCTAACCGTGTGGGGAGGAGGACTGCTTCGGTCAGGGCAGAGACTAGATCTCCATGCAGGATGGGTGTGCCATGAGAAGTCAAGAATCCCCTCTCTTTCCATAAGAGCCCAAAGTGGTGAACTACCCCGAAGGCATACTGACTGTCTGTGTAAATGTTTGCGGTTGTCCCTGCTGCCAGGATGCAAGCTCGTGTAAGAGCAATTAGTTCCGCCGCCTGTGCGGATCGCTGTGTGATGCGGGCTGTCTCAACAACTGTTCGGGCTGTGGTGACTGCATAGGCAGCCGAGGTGGTGCCATCGGGGAGCTTAATGCATGAGCCATCCACCCACAGTTCTCCGTCAGGGTCCGGGAAGGCAGTATCCCGGAGGTCAACCCTACTCTTGGTTTGTTCGTCGGTGAGGGTCACGCAATCATGTATAGGGGATGCATTGGGGTCAGCGTCAGGGAGAGGCAGTAGTGTAGCTGGATTCAGAGTGGTGCATCGTTTCAATGTGATGTGGGGTGCAAGCAGAGTCAGTTCATAACCGGTCAGTCGTGCGCTAGTCAGGTGTTGAGTCTTGGTTTGGTTCAGGAGGGTGTCAACAGCATGGGGTACCAATACCGTGAGGGGGTTCGAGAGCACGATCCCCTCACTTTGTCAGATAGAGACAGCAGCGGCGGCTACTGCTCGAAGACAGGCGGGCAAAGCTCTGGCTACGGGGTCGAGAGTGGCAGAGAAGTAGGCACAAGGGCGTTGCTTAGGGCCTATGGACTGGGTTAGGACAGACAACGCACACCCCTCCCTTTCGTGGGTGTAGAGGGAGAAAGGTTTAGTGTAGTCTGGGGTTCCTAGGACTGGGGCCGAGCAGAGGGCGTCTCGTAATTCTTTGAAGGAGGATTGACATTCAGGTGTCCAGGGGAGGGGGAAGGGGACATCCTTAGCCAGCAGGGAAAGCAGAGGTTTTATGGTAAGACTGAAGTTTGGCAACCACTGTCGACAAAAGGAGGTGAGGCCCACTAGGGATCGTACTTGCTTCTGAGTTTTGGGAACGGGGGTTTCTAGGATGGTTTGAATTCGGTCAGGGGTAAGTTTCCTCCCGTCTTTGGATAGTAGGTGGCCTAGATACGTTACCTGGGGCTGGCAGAATTGCAATTTCTTTCTGGAGACCTTGTGACCGTTCTCCGCAAGGAAGCGGAGGAGGTGAATGGTGGCTGTGACGGCAAGAGGAGTGGTGTCGGCCGCCAAAAGAATGTCATCGACGTACTGTATCAACACCACTCCATCGGGTAGTTGGACTGCATCCAGTTGTCTCTTGAGGGCTTGGCTGTAAATACTGGGACTCTCAGTGTAGCCTTGGGGTGCCCTGCAGAATCTGTACGAACGGGCTTTTAAGGTGAAGCCGAACAGGTAGCGGCTGTCTGGGTGGATGGGGATGGAAAAGAATGCGTTCTTGAGGTCAATAACAGTAAAGATGGTGGCAGTAGATGGAATCAGGGTGAGGATGGTGGTGATGTCTGAGACTACGGGGTACTGGGGTATGACTACTTTGTTAACCTCTCGCAAGTCAACAATGAAACGGTAGGCTTTCTCATCCCCCTCGCCTTGCTTCTTTACAATGGGTAGGATAGGGCTGTTGCAAACATTACTGACTACTTCTTCTACCACTCCTGCCTCGACCAGGGACTCGATGATTTCCACCAATGCCTTCTCGCCTTCGGGTGATATCCGATACTGTGGAAGCTTTGGGAGCACTGCATCCGGTCGGACGGTTATGTGTACCGGGTCGATCACCATGCGCCCTACATCTGAGTCGGTTTTAGCCCATAGATGTGAAGGTAATGTGTCGAGTAGGGACGTATCAGCATCGGTTATAGAGAGCATACGTCGTGTGTGACAGGGTCTGGATAGATCTGGGTTATCATGTAGGATGACTCGAACTCCGTCTGGGGAGCATCTGATGGTGGCTCGAAAATGTTTTAGCAAATCGAGCCCCATAATAGCATCGGGGGTGTTGGAGGAGAGCAGAAAGGTCGTGTCAGTGGTGTTATCTTCTAAGTCAAAGGAGATTGGTGCTGATAAGGGGTTAGTGGAGGGCGTTCCGTCAAAGCCTATTGAGGTTACGTGTGAGCCAGACAAGGGTGCCCTAGGAATCAGTCGTTTAGATAACGCACTACGTGTCGCCCCAGTATCTACCAGGAATGGAGATTTTGTGCCCAAGACCTTAGCGGTGACGTAAGGACCTTGCTGGTCAACACGGAGTTCGACTGGATCCCTCCCTTGTCCCTGGCGGTCCTATGCGAAGTCCTGGGTGCTCTCGTAGTCGGACTGCTGATACTGGTTTTGTCGGGGGCGATCAAAGGTGTTCGGTCTGCCTGGCCTGTCGTTGATGGTGTTGTTCGTGTGCCCTCATCCCTGTCCTCTATTTCTGGGGTCATAGGCTGTGTCTCTGGGGTCCCTATTCTTGTTCATTTCCAGAAGGGCCGGGCACTGGGACTTCCAGTGTCCGAACCCTCTACAGAACGCACATTGATTCCCATCTAAGTCTCTCCGTCCGTTGTAGGGTGTAGGTGTATGGTCTCTAGGGGGTAGCTTTCTAGGGGCGGTTGGTTGGTAATTCTCTTTTGGGGGTTCCCTTCCTATGGTCACCCCTTGCAACTGTGCTATCATCACCCTCTCCTTTAATTCCTTTTTCTTCTTCTCTGATGCCCTATCGTTCTCGTTCTTCTGGTTTTCGTAGTACTGGGCCATCTGGAGAATTGCTGCGGGTTTGGAGGCTGCCCAACTACTCTCGCTGGTCTGTAGTTTCTGGGAAACTTCTGGCGACAGACCCTTTACATAATTCTGGACAAAGAGGTGATGTCCGGTTGCGGTGGTCATGTCTTGGCCACTGTAATCGGAGAACACAGTCTCGAATCGGGAGAAGTATTCAGACACATCCTCCTGGGGTTTCTGGCGGCAAGCCGTCACTATCGACCAGTCTACCTTTCTTTCTGGGATTAGAGTCTTCAGTTTTAGTACAATCTTGTCTGGGAGCTCTAAGATGGCCTTCGGGGGTTTCTGTCCTGGTTCTCGCTGTTTATCTATGGTATCGAGTTGTACCCAGGTATATCCGAACGGCTCAGCGTGGTCAACTTTCCGGATTTGTTTCCACACATCAGCCGGCAGGCATAGCCCAAAGAACAAGTCGATATCTGCTAACGTCATTATCGTTGAGCCTAAGGCTGTACCCAATTCAGTGTAGAAGGCGGTCGGGTTCTTTCTAAAGTCGGGTAGAGTCTTTCTAAAGGTCAAAATATCTTGCCGGTCCCACGGCTGGTAGACCCAGTTATATACAACCCTTCCCTTCGCATCTTGGTGGTTGATGTCGTCGTGTGTTCCCTGACCCCGTGGGGGGACCCAGTAGGGGGCAGCTTCTTTAATGGGCATCATGGCATCGGACCTTCCTCCCTGAGGCTTAGTTGCTATGGGGGTTTCTGTTTTGGTGGTCTGTCCATGTTCTTTAAGGTGTCGGTAGACCTCGAGTGTACGAGTGAAGAGGTTCGCTACATCGCCCTCTCTTTCTTCCCCAATGTCTACCTTCCTATATAGGGCCGCTAAGCCTTCGGGACCTTTATCGTGGTACCTATCCTCATATGCATTCAGGGCGTGATAACAGAGCCGTACGACGAAGTGTCGTCTGCGGCTGTCGGCGTACGAGTTATACACGTCTGTTATATACTCCTCACTTTCTTTTCGTTCCACCAGCGTCCCTACTATCTTGTCAATTCCTGCTCGTTCATCCTTAGTTAATCGATTCATTCTGGTGGACTCTTTCTTTCCTATCTCATGGTCGTCTAGCGTTGTAGTCGACGTTGGGTTCGGCACAAGAGGCTCAGCCGGCGCGGAGGCCGTGAGGGCCGAGGCCCCTGTACTGCTTTCGCTCGTGTTCGGGGGTTGTGGGTGTTGCACTATTGATTGGGAGGGTGCATACGGAGGGGGCATGTAAATGATCGGGGGACCTAACAGTAACTCGTCATTCGTTCGCTGCTTGGAAGACAACTCAGGGTAGAGCAAAGAAGGGGTCCTACAGCGTACTGGCCTGAGGTTTCGGGCTCCTGTCTTAGTTTAGTTTCCCTTCTCTCCTTTATGTCTTCGTCTAACTTTCTAGCGGCAAGGTGAGCTGCCTTTCGTAATTCCTTTTCTGCTTTTACTTCTTCCCTCTTTTTCCGTTGCGTCGCTTCTTTGCGCCACATGCCGATACTGTCAAGCATAGTAGGCGTCGTCTTGTTGCTACGCAGAGCTATTTCTAGCGCTTCTATCTTATGGTCGTCGAAGGATCCCATCAGTGGCCACTGACTTTCGGGGTCCTTCTTGGTATACTTATGCCACAGTTTGCTATAAGCTACGGCAACTAGTCCATATTTAGTGAACATGTCCTTATTAGGGGTGCCTTCCAGTGGAGCCGGGTGGTTCACCTCTAATAAGCGGTCCGGGCAGAACCAACTACCAATCAGTGGGGAGAAGATAGGCATGACGGGTTTCAACGGGGACAAAAGTCAGCACTACCTATCTTTTCACTGCTTGCAAAGACTAGACAGAATATCTCTATTCTTCGTTATTTGTAAGCAGAGAATACCTCCAAAGAACCAATATCGAACAACTAGTGTTCGGACAATCAATCAATCAATCAATCAATCAATGGGGAGATAAAGATAGGCACGACGGGTTTCAACGGGCACTATTTGCAAAGACTAGACAGAATATTCCTATTCTACGTTATTTGCAAACAGAGAATATCTCAAAAAGCACTATTCTTCAAAACAATCAATGTTCGGACAATCAATCAATGGGGAGATAAAGATAGGCACGACGGGTTTCAACGGGGACAAAAGTCTGCGTTACCTACCCTTCACTATCTGCAAAGGGAGAGAGAGAGAGAGAGTATTTCTACTCCTCCCCGTTTGTAGACAGCGAATATCTCAAAAAGAACAATCAATGAGCAATACTAGTATTTCCAAAGCATCAAACAATCAATCAATTATTTCTCAATTTGTCGTGTATCACAACCTTACCCGGACCGCGTGGACAGTTTCTCGTCTTCCGCCTCCAGCGCCCGATCGTCCTCTACTCTCCGTATTTGCCGCGGCACTCCTGATGGTTCCCAGTCAGGACCGTAGATCACTCGAGAGAGGTCTGCTCGGAACCAGTGAAGTTCGGATGATCGGCTGCCAGACGAGGGTCTATTGGGCAGGAGCTCTCCCGATCGTTGCAGTCGTTCACTCTGTCGTCGGGACCTCTCCCACTGGATCCACGTGTCGCTGATGGGCCCCACGTTTGGGACGCCAATTGTTAAATGGTAGCGGCAGTTTCAGTCGATAACCTTTCAAGTATTTGCCCGGCGGTAATCGCCTCTCATACCACTCGATAATTTACCAATAAAAGAGGCAGGCGCCGGAGACTGGAAGGCAGGAAACAAAGTTTTATTCCGTCGGAGCAGAACACATCAGATCAGACAGCAAGGTATCGTCACGAGGTGCTCTAACTGCATCTCTGAGACCTGGTCTCTTATACACTGGTTTATTTCTTTATTACACATAGTACATTCTTGAGATTCCCTTGATGTACGGGGGGAATATCCCCTGAAGCCCCGGTTCAGATCCGATCCCACACATAGATACAGTAGGAGTTCCCACCCCACCCACAGTAGGAGATGGCTATTGCGCAGCAGGGTATTCCGCCAATTCCTGGGGGGGTGTGTGACCGGTCGGGTCTCAGGGAGTAGGGGCTTTGATCTACTGTAATCCCTTTGATGTGGGGTGTTTCCCTTACAGTAGGGGCAATAAACTGCATCCGCAGGGCTAGGTGATGGCCTGGGACCAGTTCAGACAATGGGGCGCAGAGGAAGGGGGTTATCAAAGGAGAGGCATGAGCATGTATGGGTTGTCGGTCGGAAGTGGTTCCGTAGCAGGGTCGCGCAGAAAGAGAGGGTTTATGGCCTGTATGAGAGAGCGGGGGTGGCCAGCGCGCGGGGGATGCTCGCAGCGCCAAGGGGACCGCGCTGGCGATTGACAATGAGTGGGGAGAGAGTGGGGTGCCTAAAATGGCGGCCGTGCATTCGCTGTGCGTGGCGCTGGGGAGAGGCAAGATGGCGCAGATAATGTTCAGTTTGCAAGCTAAATTTCCACATAGGTCCTGAAGAAACGCCACTGACCTTTATAGGCTAAGCAGGCGTGAAACATGTCAACCTTTTTTTGAGTCACATAAGCAAATTGCGCCCACTAGTGACTCCCTGACCTTCTGGTCTTTTTATCTTACCAGGGGCCCCACAACATTAAAGAAGCGTATTTGGACACCCCTAGGTAATTTTATCCACATACCTTGCACGCACGCAACCATTTATTTCTTGGATCCTTTCCTTCCCATCCCCCTTTTTTATCCCACACACTCGCACTCACCTATCGGCTTTTCTCTTTTCTCTTTCTCCGCAAAAGAGACCCTTCGGGGGACCGTCGGGCATTGCAGCGCCGCCCCGACGAGGAGCAACAAAAAGCCCGATGATGAAGCAAGACATCCTTTGGGGTGTGTGAGGGCAAATAAGAGGCTACACTGAGTCCTCCCCTTCGGGATTGGATCCTTGATACTGGGGATAGATCTCTCTGCCTCACTTCACCTTCACCTCTTCCTCTCCTCCACCTCTTCCTCCCCTCTACACTTTCTCTCTCTCTCTCTCTCTCTCTCTCTCTCTCTCTCCCTCTCCTCCTCCTCTCTTTGATTCTTCTATTTTTTTCCCCGTTGAGTAGGTGTTCATTAATAGTGTTTTACCTCCAACTTGGAACAATGTCCTCATTGATGTAACTATTCACAAACTACACCTTGAAGTGCATTTAGTAGTGATACAATATTATCACTTATGTACTACAAAATGCTTTTCACAAACCTCTCCCTCTCTTATCTTTTGTATTCATGTATCTCCATCCAGGCTGGGAGGAGCTCTCTGCCCATGTGTACATATGATTTTATGGTAAATGAGGAAGGGACAGAGGGGAATGGTTGGGCAAAGAAGAACACTTATTACTAAATGGTAGGGCTTTAGGAAGGTAGAAGGAGAACGTTAGGAATGGGCAAGTAGTAGTTTAGGGATGGACAAACATTCCCCCACAAAAGATTAGGACGATTGCTATGCCCAAACTGCCCCTCTAATGTTATGTTTGCCAAAAAGGACCAAAAACAGTAGCAAACGTTTATGCCAGCTATGAGCCTTTGAGTAAGTCCAGCACCACACATGACCAACTACAGGTGCTGCAACATTCTCACATACCTCTGGTAAAAAAAAACAGAGATTTCAAATAGTTATAGAAATATCTAGGGAAATAAGGAACCTATTAATGTTTTTGTTCAATATTCAATAACTTCGCAAACACATCACTAAATCTTATGTATTGTTATTACAATTTTTTTAACATCCAATATTTTTCAAAGCTAATCCTGGTAAACAAAGCTTGTAACACTTTAAACACACGTGGCAATGTGTGATTGTTCTGAACTCCACCACCCATTTACAGATTAAACACATTTCATCTAATCCCATCCAGGCTGACCACATAATAAATGAACTCACAAACCAAACATTTTCTTCTCTTTTCATTATATCACTGAATGTATTTGTTGCTTTGTACCTAATTTTGAGCAATAATTATTTGAGGAGGAGGGAGACAGATTGCAAGCAAACGATCAACATATTTGAGATGTCCAAGGAAGCAGTCATTGTTGGGAGTGTCGCACCAGAATAGGGGCCCGGGACCCAACTTGCCTGTGCAACATGGTGGGGCAACAAGCATGGGTGCATCCTCAATGGAAGACTAAACTTTAAATTCCATTTGACTGCGCTCCAGCGAAATTATGAAATCTTGCAAGAATGGCAGCCATTTTAGGTGAGGGCTACTACTTAAGAAATGGCTTATTCCTCTTATTCCTTGTATTGAAAACTCACTGTAGTAACAGCCTGTGTGTTGATACTTATCTTTGTTGGGTCTTCCTAGATTCCAGCTTTGCTTGAAAAATCCATCTGTATATTAGTGACCTGCAACATAGGAAAATAAATAAAGAAAATTAATAAAGCTGCAAACTGGACATCATTAAGTATGGTAACGCATAAGCACACAATAAGGGCAAGTACTTACCATGGGGTGGGTCCACATGTCACAAAGTGTCTGCATCCCACCTAAGCACACCTACAAGAAAGAAAAGGAGAACATTGATAAGGCAGAATACATTACCCCATCAAAGTACTTTGATTCGTAATTGCGTCGTAAGGGAAAAAACTTATTGTGGGGACAGTCCACATTCTACAATACTCCTACATCTCTTCTACGCATGCCAGCAAGCACCAAAAGGGAGAAATATTTGAGACACCATTGAATAACAGTTTCTGAACATTGTTCTTCTCAGACTATTGGTTATAAATCAGAACAGAAAACATGTGTTTTGTAATTGATGTTACTGTGCCCTAAAACTATATACAAGGAAACTGAACAATTATTAAGTCTTTTGAGAACTATGAAACCAAAGACTTTCAGGGTATGGGCATACATGCAAGGATAAGATGTTGTGATTGTATATTTATTTGTGAACACAAAGCTCTAGAAAAGTGTATGTCTAACATCTTGTGCACTATCTCATAGGTACATTATTTAACCCTGCAATCAAACCACACCTGTCCATTTAATAGTGAGAAAGAGGGAACGTCACACTAAGCAGTGGGTAAGAGTGTGGTCGGGTGGTTGGAGGAAGTAAAAGTAAGAGAAAATCAAATAGTTTTTCAGAAACAGCTTAAACCCCTTTTTGTTTTCTTGAGGTATCAACAAGGCCCGAAAGCAGGTTTACCAATAACATAACACTATCAACAACTGCATAGACGAAGTAAGGTTGATAAGTCTGAAGTCGAACCTCAAAAGCAGTTCTCTCTTTCTTCTTGTCCTATTCCCCTTTCCCATGTCAGATTGGTGCAATTCCAGTTACCTTAGGTTGTGGAGCAGTATAGCTTTAGGTATGGTGCTGGGAACTAGCACCTGTGAAGCCATCTTGCTCTCATCGAACAAGCACACCAGTTTAGTGAATTTGCTTTTGACAGTCATTGCCAGATACCACTTCTCAACTGATGGTTGCAGACTGGAACTGGAACTTAATTTTATGACATCCCAATCCCAAGCAACCTCTGTCCATTCAAAAATAGTTATTGTACTCCATTTCATGGATTCTGGACCTTTCCAGAGTGTCATCTTTGAAAATGTAGGCATCTCACACGCAAGCCAGTCTCATTTCTTGTATCAGGTACTGAGATACATCAACTAAAAAGTTTCCCAGTTTATCGCCATGCCAAGGGCCCTGGCGGAAAGGCAAAAGATGGCAAGGGAACTTTATGTCTTTGGCCACTTCCCTTCTTGGTACGTGCCATTGACGAACTCATGTTGCACTTCAATCACCTCACCACACAGCACACCTTTTCCATAACCATCCCTGCTAGCACTCCATCAATGTTAAAGCTTTTTTTGGTGCCAGGGACTGCTTCATTGATGTTTTCCTGGATTTCCTGGAGGCACAAACAACAGCTACATGTTCCATCAGCACCTCTTTCATGTCAGTTATTTGCTGAGGATTTTGGTAACATTTGGCTCATTGGTCAGTAACAAAACCTAACATTAGGGCCACATGTGCATCTGGGGGTGGCATCTCATATATCTCTTTAATATATTCATAACATACTCATTAACCACTACAACACAATGCACAATTTACAATGACACACACTGCTTATATTTAGGCATGGTGGATTACATTTAGAATAGAAGCCACTTTAGTTTATCATCATTTCTTATGTCTTTGTTGCAGGTAGTGTTGGGTAAACTCTCTCTCCCCATTTCCTCACATCTAAAGATATCCAATCACACTACATCAGAAGAGGTGCACTGAGGCATATATACACACAGGCGCCATTATTGAATGCACTTTTGGATCCTTAAGTCATAATTCAAAAGTGATAACCATACAGGGAGGTGCTGGTGCACTTCCCAGAATTTGTGTGCAAGAATATTGTAACCTGTTGTGTGTTGCACAACATTGCTATGAAACACGGCCTACATATAGATTTTCACCCCAATCTATGCCGATATCGAAACACAGGGTGAGGTACAGAATAGGGGTCAGGCTATTCAGGTGTGGGATCGCCTATTTAACTAATTTATTTTATTGAGCTGAAAGTCTGGCTGCACATTTATATGGTTGGGTAGTCTCTCATTAATGATGAATGGTGGACTACCACAGAGTCCCATCCTTAGACATGATATAACTTTGTTTAAATTGCACAGTGGTATCAACGAACATGGTATGATGTAGTTAAAAATAATTTGTCTCTTTGTCTCCTACAGCATTCTAACACTTTTCATTAACCCCGCTTAAATATAACCTCTCGCACAGTACTCTCATGTTTCAGAACAAACAAATTAAAAACATATACAATCACTGTTATTATTTATATGATCCTATACATTGTTTTGAGTGGTCTCCCTCCTGCATGTGGGTGTATCTCCTCCTCATGCATAGGGTCCACTCTTGCATGCAAAGTCTCCATCCCACTTGCAGGGAAGAATTCTCTACAACAAATAGTAAATTACACATAGGAAGAGGAAGTCAGCCATTTTGGGAGCATTCTGAGACATCCACTCAACAACACAATACCACCATTCTTCATCCTGCTGCTCTTTTATTTATGACCTTCAACATTGTTGGGGGACAAGATGAGTGCCCTACCCATATATCAATTAGGAATTTGAGATAATTTGTGAGGGGCCCTCCAAGCGAACAGCAGCAACATGTAGCCACTCATGATATGTTCCTGTGCTCTTGTCATAGGCATTTTTCCCAAAAACGATTCTAAATTTGCAAAGCGGGCAATCGTGCAATTTTTGGTAATTTACACATCACAAAAGTAAATTTACTCCCAGACCTAGTCTAAAATTCAGCATAGTCCTTTATTTGACAGTGTTATGCAAAATGTTAGTACCTTGTGAAGATAAATATATAAAAATTAAAGGTTAAACCATGTTTTAATGAATTCAAATCGGACCAGCATACCTCAACCAGCGCCTAAACTTCTACCAACCGACCAGACACCAATGGTCGGCCTCCCAGGCTACTATATAAACCCCATGCATCAAGAAGGCTGGATGCAGGGGATGATCCCTTTCACACTTTGCAGCCAAAGCCTGGAACAAACTCCCGCTATGCCTCAGTAACACCCCCTCCCTCATGGCCTTTCGAAAGAAGTGCAAGACATGGCTCTTCCAGGAAAATACAGACATGATTACGTCCGTCAACATGGGCTCTCAACTTATTCATCCCCCGGATACCCTTGCAGGTGACTAGCTGCGCTTTACAAATCCACATAACATAACGTGTTTGGACTTAATATAACTTAGCACTTTCAACTCACCAGCTTCAGCCACAGATATTCGATTTCAGGATAACCTCATTGAGGTTAGCTGCTGCACCTGTGTCATTTTGGTTCCAGCAGCCATAGAGATAAGAGTTATGTTAAATGTATATTGTCAATTTATAAAAGTAATCATGAACACAAATGCTGACACATTAGAGATAAACACATGAAAGAAAAACATTCAAAACCAGCAAATAAATGTACACCATTTTCTATAGTAAAGACATGGATGTAAATATGGCAAAAAAAGGGCTAACAATGAGATTCAGAAGTTAAGATCAGAGGTTTCTAAATCTACTATTACTGATGGATTGTAGAGGGCTTAATATCTGCTGCCAAAATGTCTTTCGATGTCTTCAGTATTGATGTTCACAAAGTAGAAACTATGGGTTGATGTAGTACAGAAGGCTGACAGGAGAGAGAGAGACATACATACAGGAGTAAGCCATCCCAAATCATACAAGAAGATGCTACTTAGATGGTTTAAATATTCAATTTCCGACTCACAAATATTCTGATGCTTCAAGTTAAGACAAAATGTAACAAACATCTTACATTGCTTACCTTACATCGCAAGCCTAAGGGAAATCATATAAGACAATATAAATTAGGTCAAAAATTAAACTTCATATTGACCAGGGTGAAAATAATATGGAGACCAGAGACATACTTTTCCTGAGAGTAACAAATAAATAGGTTAGACTTGAAGCAAAAGGAGCAGACATTCCTCTTACCAGTCTCTTCTGTCCATCTGCTATGTGGTGCACGCCCAGGATTTTGTCCACTTGCAGGAGCAGGAGTCAATATTGTAGCAGGTGGTAATTGGGACAACAACACAGCCCCTTAAAAGGTGAAAAATGTATGAGTATATAATAGTGAAGCAATATAAAAGTCAAGGTCAGATTTGACTACAATTATTTATAAGCCATTATAAAACAAATTGTAAAATATAATGTTGAGGTTTAAAAAACCAAGCAATAGAAATCCTCTATAGTTTGTTACTGACATTGGTAGCATTGTGTGTAGTGGGCTACATCGTAAGACCTGCCTTGCGTAAACTTCTGCACTTATATTGACTCAGCTGAAGGAACCAATCTACTCAGAAGACTGGCTGTATGAGAAGAGTAGAAATAAAAGAAATATAATGCAAACATCTAGGTATTTCTGGGCTATGTGTGAGAGGGTGGTTTTGAGTGGTATGGCTGTGCTGTGGGCTCAGATATGTATGTAAGGGCGAAGGATAGATATGAGTGAGTAACTGTAGGTTTGCTTAGTGAGAGAGGGGTTTAGAATTTTACAGGGCACCTCATAAGTGTTGCTGGAAAGAGGCTGCCCATTTAGCAGGTGGGGTGCATTGTGGAAAGGACAGTCTCCTTGAGAGGGCTGAGATGGAGACTGTATCCAGGTTGCACATCAGGAAGAGCAGTGCCTGCTGAATCCTGGAAAACTGCTCCTTCATCCACATCCACAGAGTGTGCCTCCTTCCCCAATGCACTGACCGTGTCTGTCTCCTCCTGCCATAAAGCTGACTTCTGTGTTCCACAACAAGAAATGGAGGCATCCCATATAGCTTTTTTTAATGATTTACCACATATTTTAGTGCAAGGGATGTCTCCTCCACAATAAAATGTATTTTTCTCTCGAAAAGTAGGGCCTGCTTCCTTCAGGCAGAATGCGGTAGCTACAGAAGCTGAAGGATGAAGAGAGAAAAAGAGATCCTATCAAAATTGTGTGCTTCTATGATATTGCACCCAAAAGTATTTGTTGAATGAGAAATTAAACAGAAAAGTGAAACAAACCGATGGAAAGTGTTTTGGTATTTATTGTTTGTGCTGGAAGTAGCCCTAAAGTTATGCAAAGTAGCTCTAATTAGTGCTACTTTATCAAACAGGTGTACTCTGGCTTGTACATGGGTGTTCCCATGAAACCACCCAGGCTTTTTAAACAAATTAATTCCTAATACAAATGGCACAGAGGGATTTGCATCAAAAAATGAAGTCTCCCCGAGGCAGGCATAACGTGCGTGATTTTTTTCTTCGAAAAACTATTGTAAGGTTGGTTGCGTGCTGTAATGTATAGCACACGTACAGTTAGAAGTTTAACTATGTTTAAGTATCGCATTTTGTACTGGAAGGGTACAATTACAATACATATACTAGACATAATGGATATACCCTTGCACAATTATGCTATGCATCTTGCAAGGCAGCCAAAAGTGTGCACTGCAGGGCGGAGAGAAGTAGTAGATATGGCACTGTTCTGCTTTCTTCTTTTGGTGAAACACAGCGCCGCAACATTGGTTGCTCTGTTGCATCAAATGTTAGTACATTTGGCCCCAAATCTAGAAACTGATAAGCTTGGCCCAAAAATCTAAATCCAAGGGGCATATTCCAAGGTTTATGCAAATTCTGCTCTGTGTCTAATGCTATCCGCCGCCTGCACTGGCTACCGGTAGCCAGACGCATTGAATTCAAGGCCGTGTGTATCGTCTTTAAGGTTTTGAAATTGGCCTCACCTCCCATTTTGGCTGACCTCCTGCTACCTTATGCCCCCTCGCAATGCCTCCGCTCACAGGGCCAGCATTTGGTGGAGGTTCCCCGACCCCGTAGAGTTCGGGCGGGTGGGGGCTCCTTTCGGTATAAAGCAACCACCCTCTGGAACGCACTCCCTGTGCAGATCCGTGGCCTTGACAACTATGTGGCATTTAGAAAGGCCATCAAAACCTATCTTTTCCCCGCCTCCTAGTTTCCGGCAGGCTTCTTGCTGTGTCTGTCTTTCCTGCATTAGCGCCGGGACGCCCCCTTGCTGGGGCAGCTGTTGCGCTCTACAAGATAAGATAAGATAACATAACATAACATATTATCAAGAACGGCGTTAAAATTATCGCCGCTTTAGCGGCAGGAAACTGCCGCTAAAGCGGCGATAATGGGCTTGATAATATGCCGCAGAGAATTCCAATAGAAGCCCATGGGCTTCTATTGGAATTCTCCAGGGCATATTATCAAGCCCATTATCGACGCTTTAGTGGCAATTTCCTGCCGCTAAAGCGGCGATAATTTTAACGCCGTTCTTGATAATATGCCCCTAGGTTCCTTGGGTACTTACCGAAAGTACACTGCGCACAGATGGCTGTATGACTCCCTCAATTGAAGTCACGCAGGGGCCTGCCTCACACCAGGAAATATAAAACTTGATGCCCAGCAACCAACTGTGAAATCTCAGGGCTCTTCATCCTCACCCAAATCTGAAGAAAGCAGCTAGACGCACTTGTAGAGATGTGGGCGGAGGATTGTTTAACAAAGGCCCCGCCCACCACTGAGCAGGCTCTAAAGGTTATAACTGACCACAGCAAAAAGAATGCACTTTGAACTGCTACACTTAGAACCTACTCGAATGTTTCAACCCCTGACATCACACACTCAACATGACAATCACACAAAGCATTCCTTTTAGCCCAGTAACTATGTCACATACATAATTGACAGCACTTCAGATGGTGGATTGTGGCTGGCATCTTTCTTTAAGCAATCTTCACAAATATCGCACACATCACAGGTTTCTCTGAAACGAAGCAGATTCAGCAATCAATAGGAGAGGAGGCACAGTGACAGCAAAACAAATACAAATGAATTACTTAGAACAGAATCTGGTGTCAGGGAAGACAGGGGGTCTTGCGCGACTGAGCAGGAACAAGCTGATAGTTTAAAGGCTGACATTTTTTCCTATTAAACGACACATCTATGGACAGATAGTTAACAGCAGCGCTAGAAACCTTAACTGCATCCCCGATGAACAAATGAAAGCTAACTGCGATTGATTTTGTTCTCTTCTCAAATGAATCCAGCAAGCAGAGCTGTTCATAGAAGCTTGGGCCACAATAGGACGAGGGACCAGTGCTTAATTTGTAACAAAATAGGTGCCAGGGCCCTCGTCAGGAGGCTACCAGAACTAGCACCGCCCATTGACCTTGGCAGTGCATGTCAGTACCAACACAACTACTAACCATCTCACTCCTACAAGTGTGACAATTCAGACTATTCTCAGACCCCCCAAAGATATAAGAATGGCTTGGACGGTAGGTATTAATCATTTTAATGTATATTTAATTAATAAAAAACTGACATTGTGCTCATCTCTACATTAGACAAACAGCGCCACCATGTGCCAGTGTTGATAATAAAGTGCCGGTGCCAAGCACTGGAAACCACTGGCTCAAATTAAGCCCCAACGATGCTGGAAAAAACAGAACAACATAACTTTCGCCCGAAGCTCCCAGGTCAAGTCCACTGAAAAAGCCTACTAATATATGCGGTGAAAAGGAGGGGAGGCTGACAACGATTTTAATTGGGTAGTTCATGTTTAGCATATTTATTTTAAAGTGCTTTGTTCCAATTTACAAGGAGAGCGGAAATCAGGAAGCCTCTGCACTGATGACAGAGGCCTCGCAGTCGTGGGGCAGCCTTTGAACTCAGGGCACAATCTCTCCAATGAAAATTCTCTTTGAAAAGATTCCATTCAGAGTGCTTAGACCCCCTCCTCCCCACGACTGGAGGGCCTTTCTCACAAATGCTGAGGTCCTTTGTGAATCAGGCCCAAAATGTCCACTCCCTGTAATTACTGACACAGCAGAAAAATGTAAAGATTTATGGGCCAAATGTATGACCAGTTTTTGCGTGCGCAAATGGGTTTGCGACCCGTTTGTGCACGCTAAAACCTACATGGCCATGTACAAACACTATTTTGCGACTCGCAAAAAATTGCGACTCGCAAAATAGTCTTTTGAGACTCACTATTAGGAAAGGATATTCCCTTCCTAATAGTGACTCTCTAGCCATGTATGAATCGTAATTTAGCGCCCTCTTCAAGGGAGTGGTAATGGAGTCGCAAATGGGAAGGGGTCCTCAGGGGACCACTTCCGCTTTGTGACTGGCTCTAAAAAATATTTTTAAGGGCCCACTACCTGCCCTTAAAAAATGAAATGAAAACGTTTTTTTTTTTTTAAATGCATCCCGTTTTCCTTTAAGGTAAACGGGCTACAAAAAAAAACTGCTTTATTGACAAGCAGTCCCAGACATGGTGATCTGCTGAGCCCAGCAGGCCACCACCCCTGGCAGGGCAGACATTCCCAATGAGGTCACAAATTGCGAGTGGCTCATTAATATTCATGAGCCTCGCATTTTGTGACCCCCTTGGGAATCCCATTCAGTGTCTCTGACACTGTTGTACATTCCAAATTGCGACTGGCAATTTGCGACTTGCAATTGAGTGCCCTTTATCAGCTAGCAAATGATTGAAGAAATTGAGTTGGTTATTTCAGAAACAAATTGATACACTACAACCTTTTTTTTAAAAACTGTACAGGGTTGTATAAAGTTCTTGTTCCTGAAGGTTATACTTAGTTGACATATAAATCAAAGTAATAAAAATATAACAGTAGCTTTCTTCAAGTCTATAATCATGTACTGTAGAGTGAATCATATTTTTTGATGTTTCACTTAGGAATATTATGGCCCATCATGCAGAACATAATTCATATAAATTATTAAAATTTACAGAATACATCATGCAATACAGTATTTAGTATGTTTATGTAGCATAGTATGTATAGTATATTATGTCAGCAAGCAAAACTAGCTGGGTGGGGCAATGAAGATCGCATAGACAGTGGACCAATTCTATACTGAGTATATATATTTATTTATAACACATGGGAGTCTGCAATCCTTTTATAAAAAACGTTTATTTTAGTCTAGTTATGATGTAGTTAGTCACCTGTAATAAGAAAATTACTTAGCTGCTCATCTGTAATAATTTATTGCAGTTTTGTTTTGACCTCACGATGTCTTCTTAATGTACGGTGGGCGATGGTGACCTGGCTCAGATATTGCAGCATCGCACAAACAAAACAAGACACAAAGATTTGTTGTCTGGTACTGACCCTGAGCAGTCAACATTTCCTGTTTTTATCCCTTCACCTGCACCTGGCCGTAAGGGTAACTGCTATGGTCATATCACATCATACAAGGGCCTGAAGATTTGCTACATTCAGTCCCATGTTGGTTCAAACTTGACTCAGTTCTGACTCTGAGCCAGGGCAGATTTCAGTGCATGCACAAAATGTCTAACTGCTGGCTCGGGTGCTGTGTTGTGCCGCAGATCATATGTCTAGCTCCTGGAAGAGCTGTGGGACTCTTTTCGCCTCCAAACCAATGTTGATTTAGAACTTTTGGTCAGTGGCAGGCTGGTACGATGTAGAGATATGGCTTGGATGGATGTGTCACATTGTTCTGCATGGCGCTAATGGGGGGGTCCATACTCAAACCCTTTGCGGCCATTTCATTTCCGACAAGGTGTCTTCATTTGATCTCTCCTCTAGGTCTCCTAATGGGCATCTACTCTCTTGTACCAAGAGATATTTCAGGTCACAGTTTCTACTCCATGGCAGGCAGAATTCAGTGTTATCATCCATGGACCCCTTCTGTAGGGTGTTCAGAACTACCACCATAAATGACGATCCGGGACCAGTACCTGCTCTTGGGGTACAATGTTTTAGCTTTTGGTTTGTTGGGTGCAGCTGGCTTGGATGTTTCTTCGTTGCCGATGGGGTTGGGTGCTTACCGGGTTGAAGGTGCACATAAAGTGCTCAATTTCACTGTTACCTGTGATGACTGGGGTGTGATCTTCCGGTGGATGATGCAGAGGCATTCTAATATTCATTGAATTTGTATCCCTGGAAAGTGGAACTGCTATCTGTCTCTATCTCAACAGGGAGTCTGAACATGGCAAAGGTCTTCTCCAGAAGGGGCTGTATATTATGAAATGCGTTGGATGGGGTCAGTTCCACTATGGGCTATTTAGAATACCCTTCAATAACCATCATGGTGATGTACATATTAGGGAAGCTCCCAAAGTCCATGCATATCTTGGTCCATGATGCTTTATAAAGCCCACACGTAGCAACGGAGACTGGTCCACTCATGCCTCCCATAAGCTGGCAAGCCTTCCAGTGCTTTACAGTGTCTTCAGTATCCATATCAAGGCCTGGAAACCACACCTCCTCAAGAAGGCATGCCCTTGTCTTTGCCACTCCTATTTGTCCTTCACGGGCCAGTTCTATTTCACTAGGTTGTAACGTTCATGGAACCATGACTTTGTTTCCTCTTACCGTGATTTCCCTAACCCAATCAAACTTCTGTTGTCTGAAGGCTAATCAATGCAAGCTCTCTAAGCAGTCACCCACAGGATATTATTGTTTTAATTATAGACGATAAACTGGATTTTTTGTTTAAATCGGAAATGTGGCTGATACCCTGGTGTAACCTTGGTATAGCCATGTCAGTACCCCCTGGTTATACAATTGTGTTTAAGAATAGAACAGAAGACAGGGGTTGTGGGGTAGCTATTGGGAAACATCGTTTACAACGCACACGTTACAACGCGTGTCATTACAACAAATGTTTTATAACACGAAATCCATTACAACGCATGTCATTACATCGCATAATCCATTACAACGCATTCCCCAAAGTAACGCCCCGGCGGAGTTAGAATAGTAAATAGTAAATGCGTTGTAATGGATTATGCGTTGCAACGACATGCGTTGTAACGACATGCCTTATAATGGATTTTGCAATGTAAAATATTTGTTGTAATGACACGCGTTGTAAAGCGTGCGCTGTAAAGTGTCATATTTGTAGCTATTATATTTCGAGACAACTTTCAGTGTAGCTGGGGGGCGCTAGGTGGCGCTGGACCGTCATGGCTGCACTTTAGTGAGGCTTCCGCCGGCCGGGCGAAACTACACCCTACAACACCATCCTCCGGGCCATTTATCCACAATTTAATGCCACTACTGGGCAGCACAGCTAAGCGGGGCTGTCTGGGACGAGTTTGAAGAGCGTGAGTGACCGGGTGGTGGAGATATCGCCTGCAGCTGCCGGCGGGCGCAGAGCGGCGTTTCTGAGCGGAGCGGAGGAGCGGTGATTCCTGCCAGCGCGAGCCTGGGGATTCGCGGGGCCTTCTGGGCCGAAGTCGGGGCACTGATTGCAGCTGGCGTCGCTGATACCCTGCTGGCTGTCCGGGACGCGGCTGGCCCTTCCCCTCCACGCTGACTCTGCCGGTGACTCCCTGAGGCGGTGAGTGTGTTGGATCCCTGAGGTGGGACCGCGCTACCTCGGCGCTGTAAACGGTGGGCCCGCCTTTCCCTCTTCTGCCTGGCTGGCGCATCCTGGGGCTGTTGTGCGTCCTCTTGGACCTGCTTTTCGCGGGGGAGCTGAAGACGGGGATATCTCGTGTTGCCTTGGGGTGAGGACCGGCGTTGATGCCCATCCCACTTGACCCTGCGCTGCGGAGTGCCGGTGAGGCGGCCCGGGTGCCCCGCCTGGGCTGTGGCCCTGAGGACTTTGGTGTGCCGTGTCGTGGCTTTGGTGCTGTGGAGGCCGCGGAGGTGCGGTGAGCTCCTGTGCTGGGCTGGACGGAGCGTGTGGAGGCCTTGGTGAATTATACGCTCCTGGTGGTCTGCGGGGCGTTGGACGACCAGGGGGCCCCGTAGCGGTTGGACGCCTGGAGTGTGCCCTGTGGCAGAACATAGAAACTACCGTGTGGGCTGACTATTGGTGACTTGGACCCTGGCCGGCGGCTGCCATGGGCAAGTCGGATGCGAAGCAGTCGACGCTCCCATTTAACCCCTCTAAGAAGAAAACGCGGGCACCGCCGGGGCATGGCGGAGAGCGGGACCCCGGCGAGGAGGAGGAGGTGAACTGGAAGACTATCCTTCTAGGCATGCAGAAGAGCCTCACCTCAATCGACGCCAAAATCGACCACATGAATACGCGCCTGGAGGCGGTGGTGCACCGGTTGGACCAGCACGGGGAGCGTCTGAAGGAGGCGGAGGGGCGCATCTCGGAGCTGGAGGATGGTGCTGCGACTGGGGCGGCCAAGATGTCACAGATTGACCGACTGCTCAAGGTCATTGCTGACAAAAATGAAGATTTAGAGGCGCGCTCCCGACGGAACAACGTCCGCCTGGTTGGCCTTGCGGAGTCCAGTGGTGGGGGCCGCATGGAGGATTTCATCGAGCGTCTGCTCATTGATAAATTTGGCCGTGACTCTTTTTCTCCGCAACTGGTGGTGGAACGCGCCCATCGCTCCTTGGGGCCGCGGCCGATCCCTGGGGCCCCGCCACGCCCAGTCATCATCAAGTTTCTCAACTATAGGGATCGTGACGCTCTACTGCGCCTTGCCAGGGAGAAACAGCCGGTCCTGCATGAGAATGTCACCATTTCCTTTTACCCAGACTTTACACAGGCGGTGCAGGATGCTCGCCGCAAGTTTGTCGGAGTAAAGAAGAAGCTGCAACAACGAGACATACCATATGCCATGCAGTACCCCGCCAAACTCAAGATCACTCATCATGGCAAGCCCTTGTTCTTCGGAAAGCCACAGCAGGTGGAGGACTTCCTGCGGGAGCAGTGCTCTGCGGCATCACAGCGTCGCGGCCCTGGGGCGCAGCCGGGCTCCGGCTCTCCGCTGTCTGCGCCGGAAGGATGAGTACTGCTGTCCTGGTTACTTGTATGTTTCTTTCCCCCTGCGACTGTCTCTTCATCTTGGTGGGCTTTGCCTTGGACCTCCTTGCTCCTGATCCTCCCCTCCTGCTGGATTAGTTATGGGGCTGTTGCTATGGCGTGACTGCACGCATGGAGGGGAGTACTTCTGTCCCGGAGAGGGCTGCTTTCACCATTAGACCTTGTTTTCTGTTGCAGGGGGGTTGGCAGATACTACTCCCTGGGGCCCTGCTTGGGCCGCTGTCCACTGCTTATGCTGTTTTGGACTGGACATAGATGACTTGTTTCGCCCTGGCACTCCCCCCCTACCCCACGTAGATTCCTCACCCGAAGGGGTGTTGGTACGGTGGGTGCAAAGAGGGGACTGGGGAGGGTGGGTCTGGCACCCTAGCGGCCCCTGCAGTGGGTATACCCCAATTCCATGGTTCTGTTAGTTGAAAGGGATGGGTGGGGGTGTAGATTCCGGCAGGATTGGGCTGCTGCGGTGGGTGGGGGTGGGGTGGGGGCTGGGGGTCGTTTCAGGGGAATGGTGTTTGGGGCGGGTTCCCTCCAACGTGTTGGGGAAGTCGGACGGGCTGGGTGGGGGGGGATTTGTATCCGTGATAACACACTTAGACACTGGCACATGCACTGTCCGCTATTCGGGCTTCAGCCCAGCTGCTCTGGGAACGGGGGCCTGAGGGTGGGGGCTTGGCATTTTCCTGGCACCGGGAGGGCTGGCCTGTGGGGCGTGGGGGACAGTCTGCAGCATCTACCTGGGATTATCCGATGGGGTCCCCAAGAGTGACGTTACTGGGGGAGCGGGGTGCGCAGCAGGACCCGCACAGTAAGATCAATGTCTTGACCTGGAATATCAGGGGGCTGGGAGACCCGCGCAAGCGCCGCCAGGTCCTGGGTTATCTAGACCATCACTGTATACACATAGCATTATTGCAGGAAACTCACACAGACCCCTATAGGGCACCTACATTTGCGTCACGGTGGGCAGCATATAGTCTTTTTGTGTCCTATTCCACGTACTCCAGGGGAGCGGCCGTCCTCATCAAAAAACACACCCCGTTTGTACACCTGGGGAATAGACTTGACCCCGAGGGTCGCTTCTGCGTGGTGTGGGGACGGATGGGTAATGCTACCGTTACACTTGTCTCCTCTTATGGGCCTAATGTGGACGGCCCCGCACACTTCATTGCCCTATGCGAAGTCATCTTGGAGATAGGCTCCATGCATCTGATTTGGGGAGGGGACTTCACTGTTACACTGGATCCTGCCCTGGACCGCTCTAATGCGGGCGCGGCGCACCACCCCCGTTCCCAGGCCTATATTCTGGACCTCATGGCGCACCACTCGTTGCTCGATGCGTGGCGATACATGCACCCGAGCACTAGGGAGGGCACGCACTGGTCGATGTTGCATTCCACTTGGGCTCGGTTGGATTACCTGCTCCTGTCAAGGACACTGGGGACCTCTCTTTTGGGAGCGGGACACCTGCCTCACACCTACTCTGATCATGCGCCTGTGCTCCTTACTCTGGTCCGGACTGGACTGGTTGGGGATCCGCTTCCGTGGCGCATGCAACCCCACATCCTATTGGATGAATTGTTTAAGTTTGAGATGGCCCAGGGGATCACGGAGTTCATAGACCGTAATCGTGGGACGGTGGATAGCGTGGCGATAGTGTGGGAGGCCTTTAAGGCCACCATGCGGGGTGTGTGTATTTCTAAGGGCTCGAAAGTGCTGCGCTCGCTCCGCGCGGAGCTGACCACATTGGAACGAGCTTTGCAGACGCTGGAAACTGACCCTACCTTTATGCGGGATCCCGCGATCCAATTAGACTACCGCACTAAGCTGACTGAGTTCAAGGTCGCGGCGGAGAGAGAAGTGCGCTTCCGCGGTAAGCATTTCAAAGCGCGCGCGTATGGTGAGGGGGAGCGCCCTGGCAGGTTTCTGGCGGGGGTGGTCCGCCCCCAACGTGGCACTAATCACATACTGGAGGTCAAGGCCCCGGATGGCACTGTGCAGCGCGATACACCCTCCATACTATCCACCTTCGTGTCTCATTACTCCGCCTTATATACATCTCAACGGGTAGTGCCCCTGGAGATGACCGAATACCTGTCCGAGCTTACCCTTGGATGGTTGTCGAATGCCCAGCGCGAACTTCTGGCGGCTCCTATAGGCCTAGACGAAATTAAAGAAGCCATTATGCAGACAGCGTCGGGAAAATCACTAGGCCTGGATGGTTTCCCGATTGAGTACTATAAAACCTTCATTGACCCACTCGCGGCGGTTTTGTGGGAGGTGTTTGAGGAGGCTAATGAGACTGGCTCCCTGCCATCCAGCATGTCGGAGACTCTCATCGTCTCTCTTCTTAAGCTGGGAAAGCCTCCGGATAGTTGTGACTCATACCGACCTCTCTCCCTCATTAACAGTGATGTGAAGATTTTGGCCAAGGTGCTAGCGAACCGGGTTAACCTCTTGATCGGGGGGCTGATATTACCAGACCAGGCGGGTTTCATTCCGTGCCGCTCCACTTCCCACAACTTGCGGACGCTTTTCTCGGTATTGAATAACGCGGATTCCTCCCTTGGTGGCGGTTTTTTGGGACGCCACTAAGGCGTTTGATTCGGTCGAATGGGATTACCTCCATTTGATCCTCCAAAACATGGGTATGCCTGTGGCGTTTTCTAGATGGCTTCAGATACTGTACTGCAGCCCCAAGGCGAGGATTCTTATTAACGGCCGAATCTCGTCTCCCTTTCTGGTGACTAGGGGTACTCGACAGGGATGCCTGCTGTCGCCGCTTCTCTTCGCGCTGGCGATGGAACCCCTGGCGTCCCGTCTCCGGCAGAACTACCTCGCGGCATCCCTGAGATGCCAGCAGTGGCAAGTACTGCTGTCACTCTATGCGGATGACCTCACACTCTACGTTAAGCACCCGCGGGAGAAGCTGAACCCCATCCTTAGAGAGTTTGTTCGCTTTGCGCTTTACTCGGGAATTCACATTAATTGGGGCAAATCCGCGGTCTTCCCCCTCACGAATGGTATAGAGAGAATTCCACTTGAGTATCCGTTGGAGTGGCGCGATGAGAGCGTGAAGTACCTGGGAGTATGGGTCTCTAGGGACCGTCAGGAGGTGCTACGCATGAACTACGGCAGGGCGCTCGAGGCTATACGCTCGCATGTAGCCCGGTGGCTGACTTTGCCACTGACCATGGCTGGCCGAGTTTCCCTTATAAAAATGGTCATACTCCCCAAGCTGTTATACCTCTTCCTCAATATTCCGTTTCACCCGGGAGGCTATTTCTTCCGGGAATTAAGATCGGAGCTTATCCGATTGGTGTGGGGGGGGGAAGAGACCTCGGCTCAAGTGGTCTGTACTTATACGGCCATATGGGCAGAGTGGCTTCGATATACCGGACTTTCCACTTTACCATAACTGCGCTCAGGCGCATTATGCGTACTATTGGTATCGACCTACGCCCTTCATGCCGCAGACGGCGGTGGAGCACTGGTTGGCGGATCCGGTGCCGCTTGAGGGGGCGGTTCTCGCGGCGGTGCCTTCGTCTCGTGCGGATCGCAACCCTGTCCAGGCCACGGCGCATGCTTGGGGTGCGATTGCGGACCGTCTGGGGTCGTCATTTCTCTACTCTCCATTGATGCCCCTGGTGTATCATCCAGATCTCCCACTTCTAGGAGAAGAATTGTTCCGGAGAATAAAACTGAAGATGGGGATTGCGAACTGGGGCGACCTCTTTCATGCCGGTAGATTTCGCGATCTCCCGCTTCTCTACGGGGACGTTGTTCCTACCCCCCTGGAAACTTTTGCCTTCATTCGTCTTCGTAGTGGGCTACAGAAATTGTTGCCGGCATATCCGGATGAAGCTCCAGTTCTGGAACCGTTTCATAACATGCTTGATTCTTCTTCGCCTTCACACATGGGGCCTCATGTAGGTAGCGAAATACCGGTCGGTAACGGCCCAATTTCGGTAAATATTCCGTTACCGACCGGTATTCAGACAAGTGAGATGTAGGAGACCAAAAACCACTTTTCGGTAAATATGAGGCGGTAAATACCGATTCATATTTACCGAATACATAATTAACGAATCGGTAAATATGAAGTGGTAAATATGAAGTGGTAAAAAGTTAAAATGACATGTAGGAGCACTCGGTAATTAAGAAATCCAAGAAAATCGGTAAATAAGAGTCGGTAATTAACACGGATTGAAAGCAGGTGGTAACCAACAACAGTGCAGCTAAGCAATCCCAAAATGCAACAGCGTGGACACCCTGGCAGCTATGTACGTCATTGCAATGCGCCTACGTCTAGAGGCAGCAGGACTGAGGGTTTGGCGACGGAAGGAACGCATCCACAGACAGCGCATCACACTATTCCAGCTGACTGATGCAGAGATACATGAGAGGTACAGGCTACACCCCGAAACCATCATGGACTCAATCAGGGACCCGCACCCACTCCTGGACCAGCCAATGAGAAGGGCGCACGCCATACCCCCACATGTGCAGGTGCTCTGCAGCCCACATCTGCTGGCATCCGGCATTTCTCAGGTGGTGACAGCTGCGGTGGGTGGTGTATCCCAGAGTTGCCTGTCCCGTTCCTTCAGGAATTACTTCCCCCATTATATTGGCTGCATTGATGGGACACACATCCCACTCTGTCCACCAGCTGACACAGAGCACATCTACAGGATCAGGAAGTCCACCCACTCCATCAATGTGCATACCGAATGGAATGATATTGTGAATGGTCCCGTGGGTGGCAGAACCAAAAGGTGCGCGTATGCTATTTACAACGAGGTCTGCAAGTTGCCGCACAGTGAGGCGGCTTCCAGACTGAGAGCCATTGACCAAGCAAACATGGAGAAGGCCTAAGCCGTTATAGATATTAGCTCTAGCACTCTCACTTCTAGGATTCATACATGAGACAATAGGCACATGCAAGTACACGGCGCATGCAATGTACAAGCCCCGATTTTGGCGTGCGTCCTACGAGGTATCCCAGTGCCTGTGATTACACCTTCTTTCACTGTGCTTGCAAACGGTATTCATTTAATAATGATTAATGAAGTTTGCTGCGGGATGTGAGTGGTAATCCCGTACATAACTGTCTCGCATGAAGTTGTCTGCTGCAATACTGTTCTTTTTCCACCCCCGCATGGGCGGCGGGATGTTTCCATCTGGCCTTCGATTCCAACCTTGAAAGCAGAGTCCAACAAGTTGAGCAGAATAGAGCGCCATTGTCCCACAAAGAGGTGCCTTTGACTTCCTCTCGTTAAAATATTTGTCCTTCACGTTGCTACTACGCGCACTGAGGAACAGGCGCCTCTGAATACTGACCTCCCCCTGCATTTCGGCTCTTTGATCCAAAGTATTATCAATGCCTCGTCCACGACCGGCCTGGCTCAATTTTTTCTAACATGTGGGGCTCGGGTCTCGTGACCTCTTTCCAAACAATTTGTGGTGTAATTCCGGCATTTGTTCATTCACTGTTCTCGAGCATCTTTGGAGGTGTTCCGCTGCTTCTGGCGCTGGTGGCAGGTGTGCTGCTTTTACTTTTCATACTACGGAATGGCTGCTCCTTCTGTGCCACACGAGCACCTGTCCCGTCTGCATCTTCTTCGTGATAGGATGCTTGACTTCTATGGTACTTTGCCATTGGCGACTTTGAGCCTGGCTTATGGATTATCCTTCAGGTATTCCTACTTCACCTGCGTACAACCTGTATTACACTGCCTGGATTGTCCCTTTGAATGGCCTCTGGATTTGTGCTTGACCAACATGGTGTCTCCGGTGCCGGATTTCGATCGACTGATGAGGCCCTTAGTGTCTCACGAGTTGTCCTGTTCTGGTGTCCGGATCATGGCGTGTGGAGCGGCGCATGGTATCCTGGGTAATTGGGACATCTCAGCGGCAGCCTACGACTTCTTGTCCATGAGCTATTTGGAGGAACATTCCGGGTGCCCTCTGATTGTGCTAGAGGCTCCGTTGGTTGGAGAACACGTATGTTCCTTTTCTTTACTCAATTGGATGGCTGAGACTTTTAGTGGCCCTGAAAACGATTGCTTGTTGGAAGCCGTGGCCACATATGCTGCCTATACATTCATGGATTAACTGGATTGTCGTCCATTGCGCCTGTGCTACTGGACAGCACCCTGGCGCAACATTTATTTCTTTTAGTTCTCGTTTTTCTCTTCCTGATGGTCTGCTTGAGTTTTTTACTATACTTGCATTGTGTTTTTGGAATTGTATGCTGCAATTAATTGGACTGTAGGACTTTGGCGCTGCATTGGTTACGCCCTGTTCTGCTCTGACGAAACTGAACTCTGCGTTCTCTCTTTTCGTGCCTATTACATATTGCTTCGCTCAAGGGGGCGTGTAGTGAGTTCTCCCTGAATACGTACATGCATTGTTCAGTTGGCATTACCACGTTGAATGTTATGTAGCCATATTTGTGTCTTTGCACACGACACTGCGTTTACATGTTCTTTCTTGAATAAACTGCTGACTCGAGACTTCCTTCAGACGAGTGCATTCTGTTGTTCCCATCCCAAGCTCTGCGCAGCGACCTTGGTCTGTACATGCTGTGACACACAGTCTGGAATTTTACACAATGCTTGTTTTCCACTCTAGGTTGTTCGACCCACGATTTAGCCATGGCACACGCGCAGCTGCACATACCTGACAGTTGGTGCTTTTCATATCTCAGACGTCATGTTTATTATTTCAACCGAAGACGAGCCTTCCTGCGAGGAGACTCCTGATGCTCCTGTGATGTGATTTCACTAAGCTGATCTTTGAGGTATGGGGTCCCCTATTCAAGCCTGAGAGACCTTCTATAATGACATGATTGTGATATTGGCTACTTAGTTAAGGGAAGGTGGTAGTGTCCTCGGTATTTTCCGATTCGCTAAATACCACCTCGGTATTTACCGATTCGGTGGATACCACCTCGGTATTTACCGATTCGGTGGATACCACCTCGGTATTTACCGATTCGGTGACTTCCGATTCGTATTTACCGAATGTTACCGAATCGGTAACTGTTACCGAATTTTTACCTACATATAACTTACCGGTTCTAATTTACCGATTCGGTACGGCTCGGTATTTATGAACCGGTAAAATTTATTTACCTACATGAGGCCCATGGTCTCTTCGCTGTATCGGGGGATATATGACCGCGATGAGGGGATGGTGCTGAGGTCCCGTGCGGGCTGGGAGGCCGAGATTGGCACCGAGTTCACGGATGACCAATGGGGGTTCTGCTGTTTGCAGACTGAAATGATCTCGTCTAGTAGTAGGTTCCGCATCATCCATTATAAGTTCCTACATCGGCTCTATTGTACTCCGGCCCAGATGCACAGATTCCATCTTCGCGATAATGATCGCTGCGACAGGTGTCATTCTCCTGGAGCGGATTTCTTGCACCTGGCCTGGACTTGCCCCAGCATAGATGACTATTGGAGTCAGGTGTACGAGGCCCTGGGGGAGATGCTGGGATCCCCGCTGCCGCCCTCTCCTTTACAGGCCCTTCTGGGGTACACTCGGGATATACCGAAGCCGGATCGCCGTTTCGTTACTAGCGCGCTGCTGCTCGCTAAGCGCCGCATAGCGTGCCGATGGGGGCGGGGTAGGTGGCCCAAATTTAAGGAATGGCTGCGGGATATGGTTACCTGTCAGGAAAATGTTCTGTTGTATTCAGAGTTGCTCCCGCCCAAGTCCCGTCCCCCCGACATCTGGGGACCTCTGTCACGGTACCTAGCGGCGCACTGCGCCCAACGATCGCCGTCCGCTTCCGTGGGGGCTGACTCGCCTGCTGCCGGCTCTGGCTAGGGGGAATGCATGTAGCGCGGGCCCTTTTGGGGGACGGTCGTCCAACCTGTGGGGGTGGGGAGTGGACACTGCTGGCTCTGGGGGCTCTCTGATGGCTGCCTGCGATTTCGCTCCCACACGACATGCCACTACACTGCCAATATGACCCGTATGGGCACGCTGCTAGTGGGGACGGGGAGACATGACTGGGGGCCCGTGGAGGTACTCCGTATGACGGAGGCAGTTATTAAAGGAGCCCGTTAAGGGGGAGAGGTTCTTTGTAGGCTCGGGTGGGAAATTGGAGGAGGCTCCGGAGTGGACTGTGCTAGGTAGCTAAATGTAAGTGCCTAGGAGTGTAATATGTGATACAATTTGACATTACTGTTTCCGTATTCTGCCTATATTGCCTGTATCTGGACAAGTGTGTTGTGCTGATGCACTGTGTGATATAAAACTTTAAATAAAGAGTTGAAAAAAAAAAACTTTCAGTATAGCTCCTTCAATATGGACACCCTCAAAGGAGCAGAAAGATTAGCTCTTCTGAATCCTTCGCCAGCTGTCTACTTTATTGACCTCCAGGCCCTGTTTCTAGCTTTTGTCGATGGTAGGGGAGGAACGTACCTTTACAATAGTTTGTGATGCCAATTTCACTACATTAGGAGATTTCAATCTCCATCTCGATGATCCAGACAACTCCAAGGCCAACTCCCTCCATGATATCTTAACAATATTAGGCCTCCATAAATCGATATGCTCTCTGACCCAGTATGGGGCCACACCCTCGACAATATCTGTACTAACCACCCTAAGCTGGTAAGAGGATGTAGCCTTATGGCTAGAGCGGTCGACCTTGAAGCTAGGGAACCGGGTTTGAATCTCAGCAACGACGCTCAACATCCTGTGGTTCGGGGCAAATCACTTAATCTCCCTGTGCCTACCAAAAATGTATCCTTCTGTAACAAAACTGGTGCTCATGTAAAGCACTATGATACCCGATGTCTCGGGTCTAGTTCGCACTATATAAAACTCTAAAAAAAAACTTTAAAACACCGGTCACTGGTTGCACCCATTACTTTATCCTGAACGGATCTCTGCTTAGTCCCATTTAACATAACTATCATGCCCCCAAACTTTCCCCCTCACAATACAGATTCTGTGTCCTTCACTCATCAGAAATTGGTAGCAATCAAATCGAATCCATGATGATTTCCTACCTGTCTACACCTTAAAGGGAATTTGGTGGTAGATACCAATTTCTTCAATGCCTGTATCACTGATACTGCGTTAGACCTTGCACCATCCACCCTCCCCAGAAATGGTCAGCCTAAAGACTCCCAGTTCTGGTTCTCCTTGGCACTACTTTAAAAGAAGCACCAATGCAAACATTATGAATGTAAATGGTGCCTGTCCTATAGCACAGATGACTTGTTTCATTTTAGAGAAGCTCAGAAAATGTACCAGAAAATGACTAAAACAACAAAATAATCCTACTTTACCTCCAACATTGAAGGGGAAAATAAGGACCCCAAAACTTTCTTCAACATATCCAAAATGTTTTTGTAGCCTAAAACTCTTTTAAGAGAGATCTCTCCCTCCCAGGCCCTCTATGACAGTATCTCAACCTTCTTTAAGGAAAAGTTCCAGGCAATACAACAAGGATTTACCGCCACCCCCAAAACTGACCCTGTAAGTGGCCTGCTTTCAGCCCCCTCCACACTCACATCAATGCCAGTCTGACCGCATTTGAAGAAATGTCCCTGTCATTATCACAGTAAACTATCCTTTCCTGTAAATCAGCCTCACCTCATGATTCTTGCCCTTCATCCATCCTTTCTGAGGCCATTGATATAGTAAATCCTCTCATCAACCAAAATCTCAATTCCTCCTGAGCTTCAGCCGAAGTGCCACCAGCATGGAAACTGGCAGATGTCAGGCCTTTACTAAAAGAGCCTCTAGCTGATCCCATCACTTTGCTTAACCTCAAGCCTATTTCCCTGCTGACTATACTAGCCAATATACTGGAATAAATTGTGAATAAGCAATTTACCACCTTTCTTGAAAGTTCCAATTCTCTTTCCGCATGCCAATCTGGTTTCAGGCCTCAACACTACACAGAGTCTGCCCTACTTGACGTCTCAGACTATTAAAACGACCCTGGACATTGGGAAGAATGCATAATTGCTACCGTTTGACCTCTTTGCAACATTTGATACCACCTCACACAACATTCTCCTCCATATATCCAAGCCGTAGGGATCTCCCACAAAGTCCAACCCTTCCTAACTGAGCCCGAGGAGAAGTTTCTTCCAAGGAAAAACTGATCATGAGGGGTGTACCCCTCTTGCGTCTGTGATTGACTCCTATGAAATTGAAACTATTTCTTACGCACATGACACCCAGTTGATCCTCTCTTTAGACAGAGGGTCTACAGGCACTGCGTTACATTTCTAAAAGTGTCTTTACAATGTTACTGCATGGATGCAATATAATCATCTCAAGTGAAATTCTGAGAAAATGGAAATCCTTCTCTTTAGAAAATCAAATTATTTTTCTCCTATATGTTGGTGGTCACACTCAGTCCCCTCTCCACCAGACACAGTCACAGTAGCAAAGAACTTGGGAGTCACACTTGATAACGTGCTGTCTTTTCAACCTCAAGCGGCAGCAGTATCTGGGATGTATTTCAACCTGATTAAATCTCTCCAAACTATTTTTCAATTCCTTCCTGGCACTGCCAGGAAAACCGTGGCATTTGTACGCATTACATTGAGACTCAACTATTGCATCAGGTTATATGTGGGCTGCTTAAACAGCTGATTTACGAACTTCAGATGGTTTAACACTCAGCAGCTAGACATGTGTTACAGCTCCCAAATGGAGCTCTTCTTCAGACGCTTTAAAAAGTCTTCACTGGCTTCCTTAACCTAAACTAATCTTGTTTAGGACCCCTTTGATGGTCTTTAGAGCATTCAACGCTACAGACCCAAAATACCTCATGGCAAGGTTTAGCCAACACAAGACCCTGAGAACATTGAGATCCACAAATGCAAATTTGCTGAAGCCCCAGTCCTTCACACTATAAACTTCAGGTGAAAAATGCCTTATGGTGCTAAGCATGAAAGCTTGGAATCAACTCCCAACGCACCTTCAATTTATACAGATGGAAGATGCGTTTAAAAAAAACCTGAAGACATGACTTTACCAAGCAGTCTGTCACACCCTCATCTAATCGTTACACTCAGATCCAGGACAAGGTTAGCAGTGCCACTCAGTACAGTGCCAGGGTGCTCACCTACAAGTGACAGCGTGCTCAATAAACACCTCATTCATTCATTCATTCATTCATTCTCCAGTGCTGTGACAGAATTTCCCTGTCAGTGGGTCGCCACTGGTTCGCATCATGCAAAAACCTATTCCATGCTCTTTGGTACAGAGCAGCAAGTACATTCTGGAGACCTTCGTCATCCTGCATGACGAACCGGACCTCCCCTAGAGTCATTGTTTCCAAACGAGCACTCTGGACCACCATACATGTACCCTTCAGTGCCCTGCTCCAAGTCTGCATTTCATTTCACTGGCCCATGGAGGTGTCAAACAGAAAGTAGGCCAGGTTCCCTTCTCCAGACCTGTAGGTGCTGGCAGAGGCGGCTTCTCCATTGGAACGGAGGAGCATCGACCCACGTAAGTTACCCCCATAAAGATGAAAAATACAATGGTAATAAATTGCCATTTTATTTTTCATCCTCCTGTCCTGATGCTTGTGTCAGGACGGGGGTGGGCCACTCCTGAATGACAGCACCAGAAGGGAGGATGCGCTGTGGTTGCACTTTTCAAAGTGTGCATGTTTTTTGTGCCTGGCCATCTTGCAATGGCCATCCACACCGGTCCAATTTGAAACCTCTGTTCAGAGTGAGTGCAGGGCTCCAGTGTCCTTGGGAGCGGCGAGTGAGGCCGCTCCCTCCAATCAGGGCGCTGCTCCCACAGTGTGAGAACAGCGTCAGGATTAGTGCCAGCACTTCTGCATCCAGTTGATAAGAGGCCTGGAGCTGAGGAAGTTGGAGGAAGCCGGTTAAGGTAAGTTTCTTTTTTAAATGAAAATGATGCGCTCCCACCCGCCCCTCCCCCATAGATAGCGTCCGCCATTGGGTACTGGTAAAATTGTATTGTTTCATTGCACCGCCTGTGTTTCAATTCTCAGTTGCAGGTAGGGGGCTGTGTCACTGAACAGGCTGACCAGTGGTTTGTAGTCCATGATGACCATACAGGTGTGATTGGATGAGGCTACAGCCCCACTTAATAGCAAGAGCTACTCTCTCGAACTGTGAGTACCGGGTTTCCATGGCTGTGAGGGCATTGCTTTTGAAAGTGAGTGGGACACACACCCTTGGTTTTTGTTCTTGGATGATAATAGCTTCCAACCCCATGGGGCTGCCATCAACAATCAGACTTCTGGTGTTCTGGGGGTCATAGTAGGCCATGGTGGTGTTCTGCAGCAAGGCCTATTTAATTCCCTCAAATGCTGTTTCCTCCTCATGCTCCATTTCCATTTAGCAGCTGTGTTTGTCAGGTTCATTAGAGGCTCTGAGAAGGTCGACAGGTTTGGCATGAACCTGCTACAGTATGTGTCCCTGCATAGAACGCTCCATATGTCTGTGGCAGTGCATGGGGGGTTGGATTGCTTCTGCATTGAGGGGGCTACATTTTTAGTCCATTCCTACACCTGACTCCCATCTGGCATGTGCAGGTAAAGTAGTTCAACTTCCCACAACTGGATCAGACTTTGTATTGGGCCGGTTATGTGTCAATGTGGTGGAGTTCTAAGCCACAGTTTCTGCAGTGATTGGTCAGTCCTTGTTTAGTCGTTCAAGCGGGCTTCATGGCTCTCAGCCCAGAAGGCCTCTGCCTCTTGTGTCTCAACAAATGTGGTCCTCCCGGCATGTGGCAGTGCAGGGCTCTAGCTAGCGCCAACTACATTTCTTCAGCCAGATTGCTTGACAGGTCATGTGATCTGGCCAGGAAGAGGCTGTCCTCGAGTTTGATCCCTGGTTGTCTTAGATTGAGATGCTGCAGTGCTGCTGACAGTCAACCCTGTGTTATCTGAGCCCTAACATCTTTGGTTTGATCATCGTCATTGCAGGTGGTTGACATCTCCCACAAACGGGCATGAAAGTAAACAATGGATTTCCATTCACGCTGTTGGGCCTGCCTCAGCTTAAACCTTTCAAAGTCCAGATTGAGCTCGGGCGGGTGAACTGCGTATTAAGCACTGTAATGGCAGTGTGAAAATCATGATCTGTGCCTGCTCGAGGGACGTGTTCGAACAGTTCATATATTTCTACTTGGGCGTGGTGGAGTAAGAGGGACCTTTTGACAATTCTGTCAGTTTCACAGGCTCGGAAGCAATTGGGCAAGGCGAAGCGCTATCTAGCGCGTGCCGCCATTAAGGCGGTCGCGCCAGACCCCGGCTGTACGAACGCCGACAGTCTCTTGTTCCTCGCGCCCCCACCGAAACACACCCGGGCCATCGGCGGCCCGTAACTTGTTTTCTTTGTTTCCACTGCAGGCGCGAGGTCCTTGGTCGGATGTGGAGTTGGCAGGGAGAGTGGCGGCCCAGTTTTACGCCGCTCGGGTCATGACCGGCATGTTGATCGGGGACCCGTTTTCCTGCCCGGGAGAAGCTCCTGCGCATGGGATGGATCGTGGCGAAGGGGGCCACCCCTGTACACAGTTTCGTCTTGGATGGCACAGTTTGTCGTGGGGAGCGAGCAGCTGTTTGGATGGGGCGGGCGCTCAGTGTCAGCGCGGCTGATTGAGCGAATGTGTGTGTTTTTTGGTGGACGGAGGCTGTGCATGGTGGCGGCTGGGATAGGCCTTGCCCTTTATTGTTTTGCAGCTGATTTAAGACCGGGTGGTACCTGGGAACAGTTTATCGAGACCTCAGAATTAATATTTTACCGTGCCTAATTGAAAGGCAGGTTCGGCCCTCGTATTACTTTGACTGGTGGGCTTTGTCTTCTTGACTTTCAGTCTTTCCCATCGTGCAGTTAGGTGTGCGCAGCCTTGCCAAAGTCAACATCGAGAATGGAAGGAAATTTGCATGGCTTAGGTTGGTTGTCATTAGAAAGCCCGACTAGTGGCTTCCAATTATCTTTCCCATTTTACCTAATTGCCGTTTAAAGTCCTCTAATACGTACTTTGGTGCGGCAGTTCGAATAACAAGCATTTGCAATGCAAATCGGCCTCGTCTTTGGGACCTTATATGTATGTAGCTATGCAGCACATTAGTCTGGGTGCTGAAACATCTATTGTTGTTTAACATGGAGGGAAAGTAAGCATCAAACTGCGTGACACACCAGGTATTATTTTTGTTTTTTAAAACATAAATAAAAGGCATTGTCAATTACAATGCCAATAGCTTAAACTCACGTAAATGGGAGACATATTGCATTGCAAATGCTTGTTAAAACTTCATCACCGGCAAGACCCGGTCCACTTAAAGCCCTGTATACATGCCAACATTTTTTGTGTAATGTAACTGTTAGCATGCACGGTGATACAGTGAGGTGATCAGTCAAGCCACCTTTCGTACCACTTGCAAAAATCAGCATTTGTGAAAGCATGTGTTGGCGCCACAAAGCCAGGCTATTGGCTTTGTCAAGTGCTCCTGTCGGGCCCTCGGAGGCCTGCTTACCCTTGGCGTTCACCTGGCAGCAGACGGCACGCCATGCAGCCACAGCCGACTGCCTGCACAGATCTGTTCTGCACATGTGTTCCGTGCAGGGGGTATGCTGCCTGCCCCTTTCCCCCTTCCAGCCGAGGTGTCCCTTCGTGGGAAACAGGGCAGTCGGTAAACCTCAGTGGAGAGGTTATTTTAAGAGCCCACCCTCTTCTGCGCGGGGAACACAGAAGTCAGCTTCGTGTTCGCATTCTTGCTGTGCAAACTAAATACGCAAATAATCATACACAGAATTATTTATCCGGTGGCAGTGAAAATCAACCCCTGTTTTTAGAGACTCTTTCCGGTTTAGAGTTTGCCTCTTGCAAGGACGTGGCTTTGGTTTTAGGAACGTGGTATTAAGTGTGGCCTGCTTTGATGTCCAGAGGTGGGCTCCCCTCAGCATGCCATCACAAGGCCGCAGCCGGCCATATAGTACGTTGCTTTATTGGCTAATACCGGAAGAGTATTGTCACCTGACTTGGCATCATAAACTCATGTAAATACCGCGGCCTCTCTCCCTGGGCCCGCCGGAAGATGTCTGCTGTGTTACACATATGTGGCTCTCCACAAAGTAGCGTGCGCCAAACGTATTGTAGTTGACATATATCCTTATCATCGAACTACCTTTCTTTTTGCAGTAGTTCAATTGTTTGGCACGAACACGTGCATCAACACGCATTTAGTGCATTAGTGTGCATGTATACAATATTCATATTTCCACATATACGTATTGGCACACACGCAGATTAGTTTATCCAGACATACCATACTCAATCTATCCATCCATCCATCTACACACGTACACAAATGTGTTTTTATTGGTATATAACCACATATGTTACACACACACACATTATACATATGGGCACTCGCGTGTATATGAATGTATAAAAGACATACAATACTGCAACAATGGGCGGAGTGTATTTTTGTAAAATATGCATCGTAAATGTATGGTAATGGAACTTAAATGTGTGTGTGCATGACCATTTTCAAAATGTACATGTGTTATAACCATATATAGGCACACACGCTATATACACCCATATACACACACTGTGAAACTTGCATGAGAGAAAGGGGACAGAGAGTGAGGGTGAGAGAAAGATAACTTATAACTTGTTTTAACACCAGACAAGGAACAGACTGGAGCGAAACGGAGACCCGAAAACCCAAAGAAGTGACCGAGCCTTTCAAAATCACACGTCGTGAAAACTTTTTAAAGCACCTATCGCGCATATATTTCTGCCTGTGGTATGTATGCAGTTAGAATATGCAGGAATGCAGTCCTGTAAGCACACACACAAACATGCTGACACAGAGACACAAACAGGCACACACACAGACCCACCCACACGCATATTTGGACACAGAAACACACGCGCATTGGCACACACACAGACTCGAGGCATACCATACAAAAACACACACAGACATACTGACTCAGACACAAACACACCCTCACAGCTTGGATCGACTTTTAAACCACCGCTGCCCTTTGTCAGCCCGTTGGTGTTGCCGGCCGTGGCGGTGAGAAGCCGACTTTTCAAGGTGCCTGCTGCTCCTCTTCCGTCATGGCTGGCCCGTTTTTTTTTCCGTTTTTTTTTATTTATATAGGGCGAACTCGACCCGAACGTATTGGAGGCTTTACATGAGCACTGTATTTACATTACACATTCAGGCACGGGGAGTTGTTTTTTTTTTATTTATGTAGCGCGAACTCGACCCGAAAGTATTGGAGGCTTTACATGAGCACTGTATTTACATTACACATTCAGGCACGGGGAGATTAAGTGATTTGTCCAGAATCACAGGATGTGGAGGCAGGACGTGACCTCGAGGCTCGAACTCTGGTTTCCAGCACCAAAGTCGGCATGGATGACGAACCACATCCTCTCTTCATAATCTCTTCCACATGGCTGCCCCGTTAGTAGCGGGGTGGAGGCCTGGGCTCGAGAAGTGACTTATCTAGGAAGATAAATGTTGAAGGAAAGTCACGCAGTGCACGACACGAAAGAGGTTTTGGCACCTTGATGCAGCCACGGGCGCACGGACACTCAGCTCTCTCCTGCCAGAAACGCGGGGAGAATGGTACTACGCCGGTGCTAACTCCAGCCACTGCTGCGGTGCACTCACACCGGGCTCTGCCGGCCGCCTCCACAGAGCATCTCCGGAGAGGCGGCCCTATTCAAACTGAACCAGGACACACGGCGCACCGGTAGAAGAGGAAACTGATGTTCAAGATACTACTGTGGTGGTGCTGCTCCCCTACATGTGTTGTTCTGTACACATACGAGACTGCCACTGAGGCTTTCATGCTTCCGCTGTCAAACGGCCCGGTCCGCACCGGATAAGGAGAGTGCTGGAGCCAGGGGAGCTCGTTCACGTGCCCTCACCAAACGGCAGTAAGTGGCACAGATGGATAATTACAACTGCCTTCCACAGCACATCACTTCACAGGATGCGCACGCGAAGAAAGTGCATGAACGGAGAGCGGGTGGGAGGGGCCAAGAACGACGGACTGCGGGGGAGGGAAGGGACCTAAATAGTGCCTGAAGAAAAGGGGCCAGTAGCCGTGGCAGGATACAAATGACGACATGGTCGTCATAAGGCGGGACTAACAAGCATAAAACCTATCCAAAGGCTGCATTGAGGAAAAAAGCCAATAAGAAATGTGGGCGGTATGTGGGCGGAGCTTGCACGAAGCTTCCCCACTATAGTGTATACTGCATGCCTCGCAAAGCGAGCAGCGCATGCGCTGCACGCTAGCCGAGGCCTAAAAAGGGTAGGATTACGCACGAGGGCTATGATTGAGGACAGGTGAACTATTGAAGAAGGAATTGAAGAGGGATGATTGGAAGTTTTTCAAGCAAGAATATTCAGTCCTTTTGGGATAGTATGCTCATTGGCGGACCTGGGAGCGAGAAAGCAGCTTCCCGAAGTCTGTCGCGGGTGGGGAGAATGCCGGTAAAATAATTATAAGAAGACACTGAAAATTAATGTAGGACCAACGAGGGGAAGTGCCGGCGTCAGAGGGGCCCCGCTGAGGAAGGAATCTATCCTTGCTCGATGCTGAGGCCCTGATACGGGCTGTCCTGGCCAGGCTCCCGAATAGTGTTTTCAGTCTGCGAGGGGGCAAAGCGAGTTAAACGCTCGCTGCTGAAATCTTCAGTGAGCTTAAGTGGCGATTTTGCGCCTCAAAAAGGCCAACTCGACTTTACTTTATCCCGAGATTCTGAAAACGGTACCATAAAACTGGAAAATAGGAGCATCTGCTATTTAAATCACGAATGTCCTCACTACGAGTGGCCCGGTGTTTGAGGCGTTAATAATTGTATTCGTAAAGTACAAATATCGAGGTATTTTTAATTTCAATGTCAGGAAAACTCGGTACGAGTTTTGCCAGGAAAGGTAGCAAAACATAAAATATGTTGATTTGGTGTGCACCAAAAATCCGCACGTGCAGGTAATTACCGGTCATTTTTTCCTTTTAAATTCCAGCAGGCTTGACCTGCTGACATATTTTATGAGGACACAATTGTATCGCGGTGGCGAGTATGTAACAGCACGAAAAGAAGGGGGAAAACTCATAATCCCGGCATGTGCGAGAGCAGGATTTACCACATTTGTAGTTAGTATCCACCCTTAGTAAGTGCCTATGAAATGGCGAAAGTGCGGTATGTAGTGCTATATGAAAACAGGGTGTTATGTAGGCGCAACAGTCTGGCAGGCATTTCCCTGCAGGACATAGGGCATGCGGCTTTCGGAAATTTCAGAGCACATGGCTGTCTCTTAACTCTGCCTCTCGGGTCTCGCATTAGCCCGGAAAACTAACATGACGAAGGGGTGGTAGCATCACCTTCTATGTGGTTTATCATACACTGTGTGCACTTTCTGTGTTTTTTATTCTGCCCTATGTATTATGTCCGCGGGATGGTAGCATCACCTGCTATGTGCTTGTCATGCATTGTGTGCATTTTCTGTGTGGTTTTTTTCTGCCCTAGGTGTTATGTCCAGTGGGGATATTACATTTTCTGCATATTCCCAGAGCGGTGATTCTTGCTGTTCATGAGCTTTGGTTTTATTCAACCTTCTTTTAGAATTTTCTCTGGCACTGCTTAGACCACTTCGCCTCTCGAGCGTTTTTGGGATATCACCAGAGCGGGGATTCTTTGTGTTCATGGGTTATTGATCTAACGCACCTTCTGTTAGAATTCTTCTCTTGTACTGCCAAGAGCACGTCGCCTCTTGAGCGTTTTGTTGGGGCACAATGCTGTGACGCACCCTGATACCAGTGCTCGGGTGCAGATAGCTTCTTGTCAATGTAACGTGAATGGTCAGGTGGTGCATTGGAAATCTAGAAATGTCCTCACGATGTGGACCCCACCAGGTCATATGTTCGCTAGATATGCAAGTGTATCCAGGGAAACAACAATCATTACCAAAATGGCCAATTTTACTCTCAAGTTAAACAGAGTTTGCATTTCACCTCTCCTGGTCCCATAGCCAGCGGTAGAGGACCCCTGGCCCACCTCCTTCTTAATTGAAGTGCAGGCGGTGTTTTTTTGATGCAGCCACATGCTGGCCAGGAGACGTGACGGCCTGTTTGCAAGGGAGGTTTCTGTGCGCTTCAAAGGGGGTCGCTTCGAAGCGTCAATATATCACCGAATGCCTACTCTCCTTTCGAGGCACTTGTGCCTTGTTTCTCTGACCATTTCACAGTGGGGGGAGATTTAGTACTCAGGGGACTTCATCATTTCCCTGTACGTTGTGAGAATGGTCACGCACTTAAAGCTACCACTGCTCGGTCAGCTAGCACTGGTGAAGTAGTGAAGCGCTCATATTTTGTTAACCCTAATGTTTTGGTTATGAACTAAAAACCTACTGTCACGGCGGGAAGGTGTGCCAGCAAAGCAAGCTAAGACATGATAAAAGTTGGCGTGAGTATTTGAAACCTAATAAAGGTGGGCTTGAGTTTTGAAAGCGTGCATATACGTGATTGTCAGACCTCCATGTAGCCAGTGATGCTTTAACAGAAGTAGATCTGGTATAAATTTTGGAGATGCCTCTTTGGCCTGGAAAAACCGGGCGTGAACCCCAGCTATTCCATGGGAAAAACGTGCGCTAGTTGGCAGATCACTTGCCCGCCTCATACCTGCTAGGATCCAGGATCATGTAAGTTCTGCGCAAATCCCCACTGGCAAAAAAAGGTCAAACATCCTGTACACTTTACAATAATGGGGGAAGATGGCACAACATCTGCCACAAAAACACAACCTCACCTAATAGGGGGACTCTCAAAGGTGGCTCTGAGTTCACACACAAGTGGTCAGTTGGTGCTACAGTCAGGCGAGGGCAGCCCAGCAACAGAGGTAGTTCCAGCTGCAGGTTCAGCAGCATCCATCATAATAATTATATAGTACACTTAGACTGCTTAGAGGTGATCTGCATGATTTGAGCGTTAACACATGGTTAGCAGGGTGATACAACAGGGAGTCTCTGTGTCCATTCAGAGGTATGTGGCTGAATTCTGATTATCTTTTACAAAAATCACGTGTAGGTATGCATTGATATGATATCTCAATAGCAGGAGCATAGCCACAAAGGGCAGCGACAGGCCGCACATGGGAGGATATTCTGGAACGTGTCAATTATCGCAAAAGTTGCTAAACAGCTTTTTCACATGGCAGTCTATCGCAGGAAAATATCGCAGTATTAACATTGTACTCTCAACAAGGCGGAACCATGCGATAATTCCGTGATAACATAAAAAATGGTCGCTTGGCGGGGAGGAGCCTAGCGCGCAACCAAGATGGCCGCGTAGGCTTACGGCTCTCGAAGGCCTCCGCAACCTCCCACGTCTATCCTGACTTAATCCTGGTTTACTTGACGGGCTTTTGCAGATGAACTTGCGCTGAGGTGCCACCCGTTTTCCACTTTCAGATCGGACGCCGGGACCCGGAATGGTTGCACTCCGAAGTTTGCGGCCTGCTCTTGCCTTGGTCCTGATCTCGAGCTGGTGAAGTGCCCGGGTACGAAGTGAACAACAGCAGCTGGCTGGGCTTGACCTGCCACGGACCCCGCACTTTCACTTTCGTTTTCAAGCTTGCTCTCTGCTATCGGCCGAGAGACTCTGGTGTTTCAGAGGGGCGCGGACGGCGAAGTGTCTGGCCTGACTCTCGGATCATATATGGGCTGACTGTCGGCGACGGCTGTGCTCAATTGAATTAGCTACTTGGTCCCTTCTGGTGCGGACGGGTGCCGGCCTTGGTGGCCTCCGGATGATGGCGGCGAGACTAGACGGAGACAAGTCGAAACCCAAGTCAACCCGGAGGGGTGCCTATACCCAGGTAAATAACATGGATCGATATGCGCAGGCAAAGGGATCCCCTGGTGGCTCGCATAAATCGCCTGAGAGGTCTAAGGAGGTCTCCGGCCCATCGTCGGAATTGACCCTGCTGGACGTCATGGGCGCCATTGAGGAGATGAAGACCGCTGTGGGTCAGCAGTTTGATACCCTGGCTCATAAACTGGACGCGGTCCTGATCGATGTGAATTTGGTCAGGGCAGACCTGTCCAAAACTAACGAGCGGGTCGACTCCTTGAGTCAAGCGGCGTCGAGTCTAACTGTGGACGTGGCCGCCCTGCAGATGGAGGTCTGTAGGTTGTGGCTAGCCAGTGATCTGATGGACCGTCGACTTGAGGACTCTGAAAGCAGGGCTAGACGGAACAATGTCCGTATCATTGGAGTGCCGGAAAGATCGGAGGAATCTGCTGCGGATCTTTTTGTTGAGGATCTGGTGACCAATCATCTCGCGCCCAAGGGACTGAGCAAGTTTTTTGCGGTGGAGCGGGTCCACAGGATTCCGGGTGGTGCGCCCAAGGTGGGTGCTCCCCCGCGGCCTATAATTGCCCGACTCTTTAACTTTCGGGATAGGGATGCTATCCTTCAGGCGTCGAGGGTTACCGGACCGCTGAAGTTTGAGAACTCCAATGTCAGCTTTTACCCGGACTTCACGCAAGCGGTCCAGAAACAACGGCTGGGATTTTTGGGTGTCAAACGGCGCTTGAGGGACATGGAGCTGAAATATGCGATGTTATTCCCGGCGAGGCTGCGGGTTGAGTTCCAGGGTCGTTCCCACTTTTTCGACCGGCCGGAGGCGGCTGGAGACTGGTTGGATGCCCTGCCCGGGGACAAGATCGAGACAGTCGGATGGCAGAGAGCGGACGAGATTTGGTGAAGCAGGACTTGGTTCCTGGTGATGGACTGAACTGGTGACCTTGGCTCAACTGGACCCTAGATTGGCACAATATGCCCTTCAAATGCCCGGGGGTTGTGGGGAGCTTATTGGGGTCCTTTCCTCCTTCTGGGGTTCTTTTTGTGGTATATCTTAGGGCGACAGGCACACTGCGAGTTGGGGGGGCTGTTCGGGCTCAAGCAGGGGTGCAGGGAGGGGGGAGTTGTGGTTTGGGGATTGTGGGGGAGGGGGGTTGTTGGGGATTGTTTGTTTGTTTCGCAAGGCAATGTGAAGTTCTCTGCTGACTTATCCGGGTTGTGCTTTCCGGGATGTGGGTGTCATGCACGGGAGTGGGATGGGGGATAGGGGATTGAGAATCCTTTCGTGGAATGTGAATGGACTTGGGGACAGGATCAAGCGCGGGGTGGTGCTGCAGTTTTTGAAGCGGATTTCGCCCGACATTGTTTTCCTGCAGGAGACACACGTGATTGGGAACTCCTTCCATGCCCTAAATAGGAGGGGCTATCGCCTTGCCGCTCACTCTGGTTTCACTTCTGGCTCTAGGGGAGTGGGCATTTTGGTTAGGGCCTCTCTCCCATTGGAAGTTGATGAGGTGCTTCACGATGATAGGGGGCGCTATGTGGCACGGGTGGGGAGATGGGAGGGTAGGACTATCTCGCTCGTCGCTGTGTATGTGCCTCCGGGGTTACAGACGGCTACATTTGCTGATTTGGGGCATTTGGTCCTGGGACTCCCTGGGGGGGTTCTGGTGTTGGGGGGTGACTTTAATGCCGTTGTCTCTGGGTTGGAGGACCGTCACCCCCCTCAGGGATCTCCCTAGGGCTCAGGCCTGGTTGGGTGGCTTTTTGGACACCTTGGGACTTGTAGATTGCTGGAGATTGATGCACCCGGGTCAGGCGCAATATACCTTTCACTCGGGGGCCCATGGGAGTCTCTCGAGACTTGATTACATGCTTATTCCGGCGATCCAAGCTGGGATGATTGGGGAGGTGCGTCATTTAGCCCGAGGTATTTCTGATCATTCCCCTATATGGTTGCAACTGAAGGTTGTCCCTGGGGCAGAGGGGAGAGTGGCACCCATTAGCCCCTGGTATCTACGTAACCCTAAGATCCGCGCGGAACTGGTCAAGTCCACTGATCACTACTTTAATGATAATGTGGGGTCGGTGCCGTCGGCCGTCTCCCTATGGGAGGCTTATAAGGTGGTGATCAGGGGGCAGGCCTTGTCTCTTATCTCCCATGCTAAGAGGTGCGAGAGAGCAGAGGTGGTTTGCCTGGAAACTGAAATAGCTGAAATGGAGGAGGACTTGGAGCGGGGAGTTACTGATGAGAAAGTGCATGTTCTCAGCCTCAAACAATCTGATTATAGAGCGCTACTCACGGAAGCCGCTAAAGGGATGAGTAGAGAGCAGCAAGGACGACTGTATGATGTGGGGGATAAGGCCGGAAAGTTGATTGCTTGGTTGGATAAGAAGGAGAGAGCGAGCAGGGTGGTGCCCGTTGTGGAGAGAATGGATGGAGTGCGTGTGACTGACCCGGTGGAGATCGTTGACTGCTTCGCGGCTCATTTCCGCGGGGTCTACTCTCCGGTTTCTGTGCGTTCGGAGGAGGATTCTCATCTGTTGCTTAGAGACATTGCATTGCCAACCCTATCGGAGGCTGATGCAGTATTGATGGAGGCGAAGTTGTCGTCAGATGAGATCGCTCTGGCCACTCGCTCGATCGCATCGGGTAAAGCTGTGGGTCCTAATGGTCTTCCCATCGAACTATATAAGTTGCGTCCCGATAAGATAGCGCCACATCTTCGGGACATGTTTTTCGCGGCACGTGCGGCGGGCTTCCTCCCCCCTGACCAACGCCTCGCCAACATAGTTGTGATACACAAAGAGGGGAAGCCGCGAGATCGCTGCGCCTCCTATAGGCCCATTTCGCTGTTGAACGCAGAACCCAAAATTCTGGCCAAGGTATTGGCTAATCGACTGGTTCGGGTCGTGGGCGACTTGATTCATCAGGATCAGTCCGGTTTCATACCTCATCGGAATACCGCTCTAAATTTGAGGCGGTTGCTCGGCGTGCTTGCTAGAGCGGAATTTATACGTGAGCCGGCCATCTTGGCATCTTTAGATGCTACTATGGCTTTCGACACTTTGGAGTGGCCATATATTTGGGCCGTGTTGGCGAAATTTGGGTTCGGCCCTGAGTTTATTGGTTGGGTAAAATTACTATATGCTGACCCTCTGGCTCAGGTGGTGGTGAATGGTAGGGTATCGGCTCCCTTCGCACTGGGGAGAGGTACGTGGCAGGGATGTCCGTTATCACCCCTTCTCTTCCACTTTCTCTGGAGCCTCTCGCCGCCTGGTTGCGTTGGGAGCCGTCGTTGCGAGGCATTAGATGGACGCCGGAGTTTGAAGACCGTGTCTCCCTTTACGCGGATGACATCCTTCTGTATCTCACCTCTCCCCGACAGTCGCTAATTGTATTGGTGGACGTCCTGAATTCCTTTGGTCGCAACTCCGGCCTGGTCATCAACTGGGCCAAATCGTGTGTTTACGTCCTTTCGGGTGAGGCCCCCCTCCTACCACGGGATTGCCCTATCCAGATTGCTACCCTGGGGTTCAAATATTTGGGAATCTTTATCTCACTGGATCCCGCGGTCCGCTATGAGCGAAACCTTCTCCCTCCCCTCCAGCGATTGAAGGCCGACGGCGCGAGGTGGCGACGACTTCCGCTCTCGCCTCTCGGACGGGCGGCATTGTTTAAAATGATGTCGCTACCTCGCTTCTTGTACGCTTTGCAAAATACTCTAGATGTCGTGCCGGCCCGTTATTTCCGGGAGGTGGAGGGTCTTCAGCGCCAACTGTTTTGGGACGGGCGGCCGCGGATTGCTCTCGCCAAGTTGACGCTCCCTTGGTACGATGGGGGGGTCGCCCTCCCCGATATTAAACGATACTATTGGGCGTCTCAGTTGGCGGCGGTGAACCACGGGATATACGGTCCTGCCTTGAATCCGGCCTTCGAGATGGATACATTTTTGCTCCCGGGTGGGGACTACAATAGGGCGCTGTACTCGGTGACCCCGGACACGCGGTTGACAGGACCCACGCAGGTTGCGGTACGTGTGTGGCACGCGGCGAATGCTGCGATGGGGTGGAGGGATCGCTTGACTCGGGCGACGCCGCTGTATGCCTCTGGGCGGTTGGGCTGTTTGTGGAGATCGAAAGGCTTTGAGAAATGGGATATGATTGGTATATGTAAGGTGGGTGATCTTTGGGCGCAGGGGTCTTTCAAAACATTTGAAATGCTTAAAACTGAATATAAATTAAACGATAGAGAGTACTTCCGGTATGCTCAAGTCTACCATGCGCTGTGTTCGGTTTTTCCAGACGTTGCTGCTATCCCCGAGTATTCCCCACTGGAGGATAGAGTGTTGGATGGCTACGTGCCCAACAGCACTATTTCTCTGATTTATAAGAAACTCATTAATGATCGCGCGGACTTGCTGCTCCGTCTGCGGGAGGCATGGACGGGCGATGGCTTGGAACTGGACGATGAGGACTGGGTATCGGCGGTGGCCTCCCGAAAGAGGTGGCGATCCCGGCCCGCTTACGATTCGTACAGCTGAAGATCCTTCATAGAGTGTATGTCACGGGGCCCGGTTTGCTGCGTATGGGTTACTCGATGGATGGACTGTGTAAGCGTGGATGTGGCCTGTCGGGTTCCTTTCTCCATATCTTATGGGAATGTTCGGAGGTTGTGCGATTTTGGAACGGTATCCATACCGTAATGGAGGAGGTCACGCACGTTGCTCTGTTGCCAGAGGCTAGGAGGTGTTTGTTGAATGTCTGGGAACCGAATGATTGTAATGCGGCACAGACGCAGTGGGTGACCTTGGGGTACATGGTGGCTAAGCGTAACATTGCACAGCTGTGGGGCTCCCCGAGGCCGCCCACGATCGAGGTATGGAAGGAGAATATGGACTGGTGTATGTTTAGGGAAAAGACGGTGTATGTGGCGCGAGGCAAGCCAGGGAAATGGACTAAGGTATGGGGTCCATGGAATTTATATCGAGGACGTATCTGCACCCCGCCTCTGCCATTAGAGGTCGATATTGCTTTGTCCCCCTAGCCACGCATTCTGCGGGATGGTGTGAGGTGTGTTCCATGCTTTGTTCTCCCGTTGCCCCCCTCTACCGCTTCCAGACAAGAACTGCTTTGGACACTGTACGCTGTTCCCCGTCCTGGGAAGAGCACGCTGCTATTTCGGACTCTCATTGCCTTGAGTGTGTTTTATATTTAATAAAAAATGAAACTGTTTATTCCGATTGCTACTGGCCTATGGCCACGGCCTGTTACATGTGCCCACGAACTGCCGGGAGCTTTGCCTCTGGTTCATTTGAATGTGTGGCGTTGCACTGCGGGCCCTCGGGCTCTATAGCGGCCGGCCCTGGTGGTTGTAGGCCCTTGTCTGTATTTTACTGTGTACCAACGGTTTCTAATAAAAAAAAAAAAAAAAAAAAAATGGTCGCTTATCTGGGTGTGATGAGGGGCGCCCAGTAGCAGAGGCTAGGCGTCACATTACGGTCATCTCAAATTTTGTAAATCGAAATTTTGTCGTAGAACTTACTCGTGGAGTAAGAATATGTCTGGTCAATCTGAACGCGAAGAACTCAATGCTACACATCCATGGGGTGACCATTATTTGCTACGGAATGGTCAAACCATTGACGTTTGTCAGATTGAAACATGACTGCTTACTATTGGTGTCAATCAATCAATCAATTCCTTTATTCGATATTTAAAAAATATCATAAAAGTACAAATATACAATTAAAAACAACATTCAGTTCATTACAAATCCAATAACTACACAGAGACCATTATCATCAATTCATTCCAAATTCACAGTTCAATCAAGGAAGTCCCCTGGTTTTCCTAAGTCTTATTGCAACTTTAATAAAATTTAAAATACAAGCCAGTGCTAGTGGGTTCTCAGATCTTTGTAAATATAAAAGAGCGACCTTAGCATGTCTAAACTTCATTTGTTTAAGAATCCTTACTAAATATTTACGTCTAGGTATCGAATAAAAAGGGCATAATAAAACGAAATGAAGGGTATCCTGCGGAGACCTATTGTCGCAGCCGCAGGTACCCTTCTGTTCGACTGTGGCAGTAAAACCAAGCGGGTCAGCCAGTAGATGATGTAGAAGGTTGAACCTAAATCGTGTAATTAGGAACCTGTCCTGTGCATTGTGTATGAGGGCAAGGTACGGTTCCATACCTTCTACTGTCTTTACCATTATATGGGCGCGGACTGTAGGCTTACTTTCCTCAAGGACCGCTCTTCGTGTGGTCACTTTTTCGAAGAACATTCTTTTAATTCTAGTTTTGTCCTCGGGAATTATTGTTAGTGGGTTATAAAAAAGATCCTTACACCCTAAACTCTCCAGGGTGACCCTAACGTAGTTCAGCCATGGTATGCACATTCCCTTATCCCTATTCATGCAGTCAGTGACTATTTGTCTGCTCAATCCCGCCTCTGGATTGGTCCAAATTTTTAGCCAGGCCATAATAGGTCTGATTTTAATCAGATCTTCCATATATGCTCTACCCAATTCGTCATGGCAAATATAGGCCGATATACTTTGAGAGGTTTGGAGAATCTTTCTCAGAAATGTATTCTCCTCAATCTGTATTTGCTGGGTAACTACAAAGCCCCACACTTCTGCCCCGTATAATATTTTGGGGCAACAGATGGAGCCATATAGGTGCATAACCTGCTCAGGGGACCACCTGCCCAGCCTGCGCCCATAGCTCATTATGGCCCCTGTAGATACCACTAGCTTTGACCTCCGCTCTTCAGTTAAAAATTTAAAATTTAAAAGCCCATCAAAAAGTATACCCAGATAAGAAAAGGTTTCAACCTTTTCCATTTTATGTGTGCCTATTTTGTAAGAAAATCTTTTACAGGGTTTAGACCCAGCCAGCATCACATAAGACTTGGTTAGGTTGGCCGATAGATCTAAACTGGCCATGAAGCTAACGAACCCATCTAACAGGCTCTGAAGACCTTTAGGTGTGCGGGCTAAAAGTACCGCGTCATCAGCGTACAATAGCACGGGAACTGGTCGGGAACCTAGTCTGGGGGTGTCCACGTTCATTTCACACAGTGCTCGGTCTAACTCATTTATGTACAGCGAGAACAAGAACGGGGCCAAGATGCATCCCTGTCTCACCCCACCTGTGCAAGGGAAGGATGCTGTCGTGTCACCCTCCAAGTTAAAGCGCACTTTAGCAGAAGTGTTCCAGTGGAGTGCTCTTAGAATATCCACTAGGCCCTGCTCTACCCCTAATCTAATCATCAGAACCCAGAGTTTTTCCCTGTTAACATGGTCGAAAGCGGCTGAGAGGTCCATAAACCCCAGATATACCGCCTGATCACTTGCAATGGTGTGTTTGGCCACTATTAAGTAAAGGTTCAGGCATTGGTCTGTTGTTGATTTTCCACTCCTGAAACCATATTGCAAATCCGTGATTACTTGATGTTCAGTGGCCCAGTCTAATAGGCGATTCAGAACTACACGCCCCAGGACTTTAGCTGTCACATCAATTAGTGATATGGGGCGGTAACACTGCGGGTCGTCCTTTTTCCCTTTTTTAAAAATTGGAACTATTGTGGCCTCAGACCAAGATCGTGGCAAACCGGTTGCTATTCCTGTGTTTATTACTCTTGTGAGGATTGAGGCCCCGAGCTCAACCCTACTTAAATAGAGGTCGGGAGGGATTCCATCCGGGCCGGGGGCTTTATTTTTTGTAAGACCTTTAATGCCCTCTGCTATTTCCTCCAGTGAGAATTCAATATTAGATGCCCATGGGCAAAGATTTCCATCGCCCCTCGAGTTCACATTCGAGTGATTGTACAGTAGTTCAAAGTGTTTGGACCATTGCTCTGGGAGAATAGATGTGCCAATTACTGGGGCAGCGATATCCTGGAAACAGGGTTTATTAATTATTTTCCAGAATGCACTTGAATCTCTTCTATCAGCTGCGTCCCACAAGTCTTCCCATACCTGTGTTTGCAATGCCAATTTCCTTTGTTTGATTGCCTTTTTATATGCAATCCTACACTGTGCAATATCCCTCTTGTTTTTTGGAACTATTTTTAAACATTCTTTTAGCTCTTTATGGGCCCGGGAACAGTTTTTGTCAAACCATCTAGGGAAAGTCTTGACTACCGGTTTCGAAGATGATTTAAGTAAACCATCTATAAGGTGTGCCATAGACTCAAACGCTTTGACCACCACAGGACCTTTAAGTGATGGATCTAAGCACACCTCAAGCATCTCTTTGCCTTTCTCTATTAGGGATTTATAAAAGGCCTCCCCATCCACTTTTGCCCATCTGAGGCGTCTCCCTTGGTCAGTTGCCCTCACTGTGCTAATAGCCTCGGTCCTTTTCTTCACATTTCAGGCGAACCAATTTTTGATATTCAGTACTAGTGGGTTGCGGTCACTGAATATGCTCCATTCAATTCCTACTTCATTTATCCAATCCCTAAAGTGGTGAGCGACAACTATGTAGTCTATGATAGAGCATTGCCCTCTCCCCTTGAATGTAGGTATGACCTCGCAGCTATCTTTAAAACCCACCAGGTCTAATGTATGCCTCAACATATGGTTTTCCAGGACCCTCTGTAACTCCAGCCCTCCCGGTGTGTGTTCAAAGTGCGCCCCTTTTGCCAGTGTGCAACCGGTCCAGGCACCCTTCGATGGACTCAGATTTGGACACAGATGACAATTTAAGTCTCCTGCTAGAACCACACATGGCTCCCTACCTATCTTCCTTAGGCTCAGTTCTCGGGTCAGGTAGGTATCCAGGTCGTGTATTATTTGCCCTTTCCCACTCCCTGCTATAGCATTGTATACGTTAATTAAGACAGCATTTAGCCTGCTTGCTTTAAACCCAATAGCTTGTATGTTGGGTGAGTTCCAATTTAAATCAATCCATGATCCTTCTAACTGTAGGTCCACATAGGTGATTAACCCTCCCATTGCTCTTCCCGGGGCCAGTTTTTTTGCAGGAACAGCAAAGCATTTGTATCCTGCTAAATGGTAAGGATTATGGTCCACCACCCAAGTTTCTTGCAGGCAGATTATGTGGAATCTGGAAATGTATTGCCTCCACTCCTGATTATGAAATTTGGAGGACAGCCCAGCTACATTCCATGAGACCATTTCAATCCCCTCCTGCAATTTTCTCCCTATTAGGGCAGAATTTTTAGGGATAGTGTGGTCAGACTCTCCTAAATTTCCATCTGTGTTAAGCACTAGTGGGGTCTGAGTAACTTGTGGGTGCTGTGTGTGTGAGGCCACATGAGCTAGTTCCTCATTAATCTCAACCTCCTCTTGTCTTTGACCTGGGCTATCCAACCTATTCACTGTTATGTGTTTGTTTACAGTAATTTTCTCTGGAGACCTCCCTCTAGTTGGATGATGAATGCAAATTTTGCTCCTCTTAGGGTGACAGGAGGTCATAGTGACGGGAGTAATTTGTGCAGTGTTTAGTTGTACCGGTGTTTGCTCAGCATAAGCTTTAACCCCGTTCAGTCAATCCACCTCCTCCAGAGACTTGAGGGGGTCGAATCTGTTCCTTAGGGCAATTCTGCCTTGGCTCCCCGGGGGGGCATATGACTTCATTTCGTGATGAACCCTGCCATCCCACAAGTACTCATCTTTATCATAACTGACCCCATTTGGGCGGTATGTGCTTCTGACAGTGGCATAAAAGAACCCCAGTGGTAGGGAACTTATGCTTCTGCTTTGAGCCGCCGGGCCCCAGCTTAATATGTGGTCAACTACCCTATAATCCCTGAAATTCACCACCACACAATCACCAGCTACATTCTTTTGCCTATTCCCCAACCATCTCACCCTTCTTACATGTAAGATTTCTCTCTGTACGTCCCTCGGCAATGGCCTGTTCTTATTTAGCCAATGTGTGACTTTGTTCTTGAGTTCATCGTGCGATTCTGTGTACCCAGGTTTTAACTCTGGGACCCCTGTAAGTATGATGACATACGGGGCTGCATCCGGGGGCAAGTGTATACAAGGCCCAATGGGAGTAGGTTTGAATGGGGGTAATTGTGTGCGGTGTGGCAACTCCAGCAGATTTTGCGGCAGTGCCGAGTTTGCGTGGGCTGTGTTCGCAGAAAGGCCTGTGTGTGTCCTATCCGTTTGTAAATGAGTCGTGTTTGGCAATAGTGAGGATCTCGTAGTAGCATTAGAGGGCCCTGCTGGGGTGTTATCAGGTGGTATGATAGGCATATTTTTATTGGGCTGATCTTCAGCTCCAGGTTTAGTTATTTGAACAGTCGGCAACTCAGTGGCCGGATTGTTGCTCAGTGGTGGTAATAGAGTATTGCCTGTCCCTCCACCCCTTATCTTCACTAGAGAGACAATTTTGTCCAGCCTGCTCAGGATTTGTTTCATCTGAGTGTTAATCAGTAGCTCGAAATGTAACTGTAGATCATTAATAGTCTGGGACACCCACCCCGGGGGAGCCTGTATGCCCAATGCTTGGTCACGAGTGGCTTCTCCAATTGGGGCGTCTGGATAATTGGAGGCCGTGCAGATTCTAGTCTTTTTGGGTCCAAGTGGCCTCTTGCTACTCCCCTTTTTCTTGGTCGCTCGCGTCTTTCCCCCTTTGCCATTGTCCAGTGTATCACCAATGGGAGTTATTTGTAGCGGGGAAGTATTAGTCAGCGGGGCCTCCGGGGGCGAGTCAAGGGTGATCGAGGGCGTATTAGTAATAGGAGAAGCAAGTTGACTCAAATGGGGAGTTAATGAGAGCCGTCTTTCTGTGCGCTCGATCTCATTCGAAACTTCACCAATAGCCTTAAGCAACATTCTGTCAATGGCAGTCTGCTGTGCTGGTGCTTGGGCGGGGGTACCTTTTGAACTGTTCTTTTGTGTCGGGGTGACGTGGTCCTTCGTGCTCAATTTGGAAGATCTGGTTCGAATGTTAGGTGCCATTCTGCTCATGCAGTTATAGGATTGATATCACTGCGTCGCACAGTGCAGAGAGTGTCCCTGCAACAAGCCTCTTTGGTACCTAGTTAACCAATACAAACAGCAGGATGGGGGCAGAGGGCCACAATAGCGTGACGGTTTTGCAACAAATGAACAGTACCTTAATGTTCTTTCTGCAACCTCAGCAAGATGTTAGGGACCAGGCCCAGCCCAGCCTCTACCGGCCACGGACGGCCACAGACGGTCCCGCCCTTGTCCCGGGCTTAGCCCGGCGCCCGCGCGCGCGCGTTCCGCGTCGCGGGGGGGGGGCGTGATCTGTTAAGTAGTGCCACCAGGCGCGCTGGATGCGTGATTTCCGCTTCCTTAACCCAAGGGATCCTGGGTGTTGTGGTCCCTTCAAGCGCTCCCCCCACACACCGGTCGCGGTTGCGTGCGACGGCGGGAGGGTAACGCGAGGGCCAAATCAATCCGGTAGCCCCTGTTGTCTCTGGGCCTCACAGGTGCATGTGCAGGAGTCCGTCGGACGTGGTCACAGGTTCTGTACTCGGCCCCCGCTCTGCCGGAGGGCGTGATCTGTTAAATAGTGCCACCAGGCGCGCTGGATGTGTGATTTCCGCTTCCTTAACCCAAGGGATCCTGGGTGTTGTGGTCCCTTCAAGCGCTCCCCCCACACAGCGGTCGCGGTTGCGGGCGACGGCGGGAGGGTAACGCGAGGGCCAAATCAATCCGGTAGCCCCTGTTGTCTCTGGGCCTCACAGGTGCATGTGCAGGAGTCCGTTGGACGTGGTCACAGGTTCTGTACTCGGCCCCCGCTCTGCCGGAGGGCGTGATCTGTTAAATAGTGCCACCAGGCGCGCTGGATGCGTGATTTCCGCTTCCTTAACCCAAAGGATCCTGGGTGTTGTGGTCCCTTCAAGCGCTCCCCCCACACAGCGGTCGCGGTTGCGGGCGACGGCGGGAGGGTAACGCGAGGGCCAAATCAATCCGGTAGCCCCTGTTGTCTCTGGGCCTCACAGGTGCATGTGCAGGAGTCCGTCGGACGTGGTCACAGGTTCTGTACTGCTTACTATTGGTGTCACATCAAGACTTTCCAAGCCGTGGTGAGGTCACATTAATATATTCCAGTCTTTGATATCAGTCCCGCGAGGCGCCCGCCTCTGTGGCGTCACTTACATACATTATCAGTACTTGTGATGTCACATCAATACATCCCAGGCCTCGTTGTCACAATTTAGAGTGCCATATGCACGCGTGTGCTGTTACACACATTAATTTGGAGTCTGTGGTCAAATCTATGCACCCATCGCAGGTACACGTATGGATTGGAAGTTATGCATTGGATGTCCGTGTTTGTCGCGGTACCTATGTACCCTTGGGCCTGTTCAAATTAAGCAGTATATTCCTGTGTTGTCACTCTGTACCTATTCCCTGTGTGCTTGGGCAACTTTCGGCATTAGATGCCTAGGCTGTAGCATACAGTACATATGCACCCTGTGCTGGTACACTTTTGCACCAGGTGCGTATGTGGCGGCACACAGTACCTATGCATTGATTTCTTGCACTTTTGGTGGTCTGCGTTGTCGCACCAGACCTATGCACCCTGGGTAGAGGGTGTAGTTAGGAATGGGGGGGTACAGGCTCTTGATGTAGTCAATGAGCCACTCCTGCTACATGGCAATGGGTCACTCCTCACTATCTTTCAGTCCAAAAGAGTCATGGGTTTGGCCATCCAAGACGTCTGTCTGGATTCAGCTAACTTGGGGACCCACTCCTTTAGAACTCGGGCGGCCACCGATGCAGTGACAAGGGGTCTAAGGGAGGAGCAGGTCAAAAGGGTCGGCTGGTGGTCCTCTAACTGCTACAAGCGCTGCGTGCGGCTGCACATGCTTTAACCCATCGGTTCCATTGCACATTCTCTTCAACTTCTTCATTTTGCGACTCAGAGAGAGACTTGCGCAGGTACATGGTTACCTGGTGCTATGTGCTGTTGTGTATGTGTTAACCCGCCAGTTGGGCAGTGCACTGACGATTGTTCTTTTCACGTTTGCCTGCAGTGTCTTCACCCTGTGACTCAGGGGAGCAGTCTGCATCAGCCCATCATCGCAACAGAAGGAGATCACCTTGTCACACAGATGGACGGCGTTCACAGTCCAAGAACGAACAGCTCAGGTGATGGCCCAAGTGCATCCTGGGCCCCAGAACAGCAGGAAATCTGGATAGAGGGTCTCTCACATGTCCGTTGTTTAAAGAGAATGTCTGTTGAGAAACCCGCGAGACCAGGGCGCGTAAGTTGGGAACTAAAATAGTGTTTCATTGATAGGGTGGACTGTGCGTAGGGCAATTCAGGTAGCGGGTGAACCGCGCTTTATGAGAAAGTAAGGGGCCACCAGCAATCTGGATCCTGCACCTAGGGGGGAACGACTTATCTCGCCCTGGGCGTAGGGTACTGATGGAGGAGCTCCTCACTGAGGTGGGGTTGGTTGGCAAAGAGTTGCCCAATGCCATAATCGTCGGGTCTCACATGATACCAAGGTTCCAGAAAGAGAGGGGGGGAGTCAGTGCGGGTGTTGAATCACGCGGTAAAGCGGATCAACAACAGGTGCGATAAGCTGTTCAGGACCCGAAACTGAAGTCACTAGGGCATAGGTACGTCCGGGGGGACCATTTTCCTTCTTTTTGCAAAACGGGGTTGCACTTGTCATCCAAAGGGAATTAGGCATTTATTGCAGACATCTTAGCATGGATGGAGAGCACGAGACACAGGGCATGACCTCCTAGTAAGCGCAGGGGGAGGCCAGATAGTCAGGCAACTATGCTGGCCTGTGGCGGTAAGGTCATGATTGGTAAGCATAGTCTTCGGCCCTTAGCGGCTAGCACCATGTAACTCCAGGGGCAGTGACAGCCGGTCAGTAGGCTGTCTGGGTGCGGGGGCCAGGGGAGTCACTCTTTCCAGTAGGCCAGTGGCCACCCTTGCATGCGCATCAGGGCGCAAGTATGCAGAATTGCAGCCCCCGTTTATGGAGTTTAAAGCTTAGGGTGTAGGGGGGGCCGGGGGAAAGTATCCGTCAGATAAGCTGTACCCTCTACGCAAGCTTACTCTGGTGGAGTAGTATTTGTAGCTCTACCAGGATCTGGGGCTGCCAGTGCCCCCATTATGGAGTTAAGGCTTAGGGCATAGGGGGGGTCCGGGGGAAAGCATCTGTCCGACAAGCTGTACCCCCTACGCAGGCTTACTCCGGTGGAGTAGTATTTGTAGTTTACCCGAATCTGGTGCTGCCAGTCATTGACCTTGCCGTAGGCTCTAGAGGGGACACACAGAAAGCAAAGTACCTACATTTGTAGATTATGTTAGGAGTGGAATTTGTATTAGAGCATGTTAAGGTTAGACAAGTGACATGTATCTATCAATGCATCTGGACTTTCTACGTAAAGTGTACATAATAAAAATGAATAATCAATGTTTTTAATATGTAATAAAATACGGCCGGGGGTCACTCCCCCTTATCCAATAACAGTGTGGTTTGAAATGCTTGCCCTGGGGGGGAGGAGGTACCCATCCATCCAAGGGCAGATTCAGGGGTTTTTCTTAGTTAAAAAAGGGGTCTTAGGCAAGTACCAGGCCATATGGGCAAGGCAAAGCGCTATCTAGCATGTGCCGCCATTATGGCGGTCGCGCCAGACCCCGGCTGTGAACCGGAAGCACTTTAAGTGCTTCCGGTTCACACGAACGCCGGACGTGGTGTAGGGCTGGTTTAGAGCAGCCTGCCTGGTGGTCTCACTGCCCCCTCTTAAAAGGGAGCGGTGGGCGCAGGAACAGTCTCTTGTTCCTCGCGCCCCCAGCGGAACACACCCAGGCCATCGGCGGCCCGTAACTTCTTTTCCCTACCCACCATCCCCTTGGGCAGGCAGTTTGAATGTGCATTGCAGGAATAAGTGTTGTGCCTAACTTTTTGTTGCAGGTATCTGGGATATGTTTCTAAGTGAATTGTGATATGTTTGGCAATTTGGTAATAAAAGTGTGTGTTATATGATGATTTTTGTTACAGGTAACTTTAGTGGAATGCGTTTGTTAATATGTAATGTGATATCAGTTCAAGATCGTAGTAATATGTGAAGTTTATAGGTCGATGTTGCAAGTAATTTTGTCGTATTTTAGTAATGTGTCCCTGGTCAGCGTTAAGGTCATGATTGGTAAGCATAGTCTTCGGCCCTTAGCGGACAGCACCATGTAACTCCAGGGGCAGTGACAGCCGGTCAGTAGGCTGTCGGGGTGCGGGGGCCAGGGGAGTCACTCTTTCCAGTAAGCCAGTTGCCACCCTCGCATGCGCATCACGGCGCAAGTATGCAGAATTGTAGCCCCTGTTTATGGAGTTTAAAGCTTAGGGCGTAGGGGGGGCCCGGGGGAAAGTATCCGGAGGTACCCATCCATCCAAGGGCGGATTCAGGGGGTTTTCTTCATTAAAAAAGGGGTCTTAAGCAAGTACCAAGCAAAATGATCAAATGGCCAACTCACGTCTTCCATGGAGGACCTACGTAGCCAGTTCCATCAGTTCACTGTATGGCGGGAATGCGGTCATTGAGGCATGGACTTTAGTGATGCTCATTGAGTGTGTTGCAGGCACTGAAATGTGAGCCCCTCCTGGTGCATTCTGGGCCTCATCCACCATGACAGCAGTTTTCCTGCTGACTTTGTTGTACTCCTTTTGCGCCAGTGGTGTACACCGTCTGTCATACCATACTCAGGGAGTGCGCAATCCACCTATCTCTGATAGGGCCTGGACCCTTTACAACAAGCTCATCCCCTCCTGGGTGATGGTCTCCGGATTTCTCTTTATCCACAGGTGTATTTAATTGTAATAATATACAAGTGTCTCATGGGTGCCAGCTCCCCCTTCATTTCACTTGTGAATTTAACTTGTGTTGGCTGAGATCTTATTCACACTTGGAATGTTCATTCTCTGTGACCTCCATGTAAAGGTGAAACACACTGCTCCCTCCTAACATCGGGGGCCTGCAGGTTCGGATTGGGCTCACAATTCGGCCCGGGTACCCCCAAAAAAGTGACCCACTTTCCCGGATCTATGAAACTGCATTTGGCTAGTCTAATTGGGCTCATTTTTAGAGAAATGTTTGATAAATTATGTATTTTAAAGCTCATAGAGCCAGAAACATTGGTGAAAATGACAAGTACTATATTTTGGCTGGCTGGGCGAGGTAAAATAAAGTGATCCAAAGACCACAACTACTGATGTGGCTATGTTTGCCACCGGCCTGTTTTTCTAACCGGCATTACCGGTATTTTACTTTCCTGGTTGGGACGAAAATGAAGAAAATCACTTACAGTTGGTATTTTTTCCTTTGATCAATATGTACTTTAAACAGTTACAATAAGGTGAAACATACTGTAAAATGTGGTCTAAAGCTGTTTTAATTATACGTGACAGACAGTCAAAACTAAACAACCATTTGCAATGCAATAGGTCTCGCATCTACGCGAGTTTAAGCTATAGGCATTCTAAATGACAATGCCTTTTATTTATATTTTAAAAACAAAAACAAAAATAAAAGGCATTGTTATTTGTAATGTCAATAGCTGAAACTTGCATAAATGTGAGACATATTGCATTGCAAATGCTTGTTAAAGAATGTACAGAAGCCAAGTTAAAGTGCTCAGCTTTCTTTAACAATGCGCAGAAATCTTTATAAGTCCCCAGCAATATTTTAAAGCAATCAGTATCCTAAACATAAAATATTATTACGTGCTGAACATTCCAAAATGTCCATTTTCTTTAATATTGCACAGCCATATTTAATCTGAGCACAGCGATTATTTTAAAGTACATAAAGTTCATGTAGAAATCATTTAATAGTGTGCTGCATTCTTTGATACTGCAAAGAAATCATTTAAGAGAGCACTTCATCCTGTATTAGAACATAATGCCCCTAGAGGGCAGAATGTACTAATATAGCCTTAGAGCCCTCCATAGCAGGCTCGCTGCCTTGTTAAAGGCCCTCACCGAACTCTGGAACGGGCCTTTAATGCCCGGTAGAGCAGACTCTAAGGATATAGTAGTGCAGACAAATCATTGAAGTTCATCTTATTCCATCAAAGAGCAGATACACTATTTTAAGGTGCTCAAAGTTATTTAATATTGAACATGAGTCACTTTAAAGTAGACACAGTTCTTTAATAATGCATTGAATTTATTTGAAACCACTTCGTTATTTAGGGGCACAAGTATATTCTTAAGTGCTCAATATTCCTTAACAGTGCACAGAAATAAATACAATGTGCATCCCATTGTTTAACAGTGCACCACAATCCTCAACACTCCCTAACATAGAACAGAAATCAATAAAACGTGCATTCCATTGTTTAACAGTGCACCACAATCCTCAACATTCCCTAACATAGCACAGAAATCAATAAAACGTGCATCCCATTGTTTATCAGTGCACCACAATCCTCAACATTCCCAAACATAGGACAGAAATTAATAAAAACGTGCATCTCATTCTTTAACAGTGCACCAAAATCTTCAAGATTCCCTAACAGTACAAATAAATAATTCTAAAGTCGGGTGGAATTCTTTAGTAGTGCACAGAAATAACATGAAAGTATTCATCATTTGTAATAGTGCAGATAAATTATTTAAAAGGGCACCTTATTATAGAATTGTGAAAAAAAGTTATTTGAAAATCTTAATTATTATTTAATAGTGTTCAGAAAGCCTTTCAAAGTGCATTTCGTTATTTAAGTGGGGCACAGACATAATTTAAACGCATGGCATCCTTCAATGGTGTTGAGAAATAATTTAATAATGTACCTCATTTTGTAATATTGCAAAGAAATCGTGAAATCCTGCATCTCGTTCTTTAAAAGAGGAAGAAGTGTTTGAGTATTTTTAAACCTTACAGCGTTTAAAAATAGTACACAAACCTTTTTCACGTATTCGGGGTCCTTTAATACTGCATACAATCCTTTGTAAATGTCCATGAGCATTTAAAATGCGCAAAAACGTTGCTAAATTTAACAGCGCTCGTCAGTGCTCTGTACAAGGAAAACTAAGTTATTATAATAGCGATGCACACAAAATGTTGCTTCTAGACTCTCTGCATGTCGAATTTTAGGTACTTCTGGCAAGAGAAACAGTGGCGTGATGGGGAATGGGGCGCGTTTTGTGTAATGCACACTATGAGCTAATCGCCTCTGGGGGCTTGGGTGGGTTTAGCGGGTCGGCTCAGTGTCTGCAAGGTGTGGGATGAGTGTAGGGCGGCCAAACACCATCCGTGGCAGTGACATATTCCCAGACTATCCACCACTGCGCTTGGAATGCTCAGGCAAATTGTACATTTATCCGATTTTTTATGTTTTCCCTTTTAACTTGAATTAGCCGATTTTCAGAGCTTTCATTTTATAGTGAGGAACAGAGGGATGAAACAATGTGCTTGGATAACTGAATGTGGTGACAATGAGACGCCAGAATGAATTTCAAACTTTGTGCCGTTTACCACAATGACAATGATGCACTTTACAACAACAGGTGGCATACCTCAGCATGGCAATGCAGATGCGCCTAAGAAACAACAGGTGGCATACCAGAGCATGACATTCATTGAAGCAGCCCCTCCCCAACTCCTGCTGAGAATGAGAAAGGATAGAGATAAACAAGCATTTGCAATGCAAGAGGACTCGCATTTATGCAAGACCTATTGCATTGGAAACGGGAGTGCGGGCGGGCAAGAAGGCACGAACGGGAGTGGGGCGGGGTCAGTGGGGGGTGAGAAGTTACAGACTGCAGGAGGGGGTGGGGGAGACAGGGAAAAATAGTGTTCAGAGTAAAGGGGGCCAGTAGCCATGGAAGGATACAAATTACAACATGGCCGTCATGAGGAGGGACTAACAAGCCGAAAACCAATCGGAAGGCAGCATTTAGGACCTAAGCCACTGAAAAAGGTGGGCTGAGAGTGGGCGGAGCTTCCACGAAGCTTCCACGCTATACTGAATACTGCATGTCCCGCAAAGCGAGAAGCGCAAGTGCTGCAACGCTAGGCTCGACCTAAAAAGGCAGAGAAGCCATGTTAGGAAGGAAAACAGACTTTTTTTATTATTGTAAAGCATCCTCTTTCATTATTATGTTCCAGTCTTTGCAGACTCTTAAAACATGAGCAAACAGGTTATTTTTCATTGTAGTTTTATATGGGGCAGCAATTATATGTGCACCAATCACATTACAGAAGATCAAATTCATTCATTTTCATTTTAGGCCTTGGGCAGTTGAGTCATTTGTCCAGAATCACAGGATGCTGAGCTGAGGTTGGGACTCAAACCTAGTTCCATAGTTCTAAATTCAGCAGCTCTGACCATAACATAACATCCTCTCAATTTTCCTATATGGGACGGGTGCCTCACAGTGACGCCTGTGCAAACATACATCCCCCTCTATCTAGGCCTGAAAGACTCTGGAGCTGAGGTGCCAACAACAGGCCTTCAGTGAGGCCACTTCACTTACTCTCCCCAGCCAACTATAGCCTCAGGGCGATGGCCTGACAGGGGAAGGGTGAAGCAAAGCATAGATCTGCTGCTGCTCCAGGGGAGCTGGGGTGATGATGGCCGAACAGTGGCATAACCTGCCCCCAGCCAGGTGTCTTAGTTTAACAGGGCGACAGGGGAGTGGGACACTGCTTATGGGCATCTGCGCCGGACCCACGGGGGGGGGGTGGGGGATTAGTAACTGTATGCATCTTGATGGCAACTTCAGGCAAGGTGGTAGAAGCCAGAGCCAAAACTGAATTTCTCAGCATTGCAGGGCAAGAAACCGCTGGTGTCATACTAAGAAGAATCGGCCACTCGCTGTAGTTTGACATTGTCAATGGAGATGTACCTGTTATCCTTTCGACCAGGAAGTGGAAGTAAAATGACTGTTCTTGTACCCTGCACGCCAAGCACTGGAACCGGTGCACGATAAGAGGGGCCAAACTCCTTCTTGTTCTCCACCTTCTCACGGACCAGGTCTCCAACTCGAGGTATCCAGCCGACTACCGAAATCTGAAGCGCAGCATCAGATGTGGAGGGCAAGTGTTCTTTTGCGAGACTGTCTCTTGTCTGTTGTAGATTCTGTAATACAGCACAGTGATCATGTACGTCAAAGGGTGCGGCTGACGCCGCCATGTCTAGACCATCAAGGTCCAGGACAAACATTTTTATGCCAAGGAGCATCATGTATGGGGTCCACCCACCCAGAGACCTTCTAGGGAGATTATTAAGTGCACGTTGAACGTTATACAGATGGGCTAACCAGTTCCGGCCAGTGCCTAAAACCCTGGCTGTCAAGGATTGCTTTAAGTCACGGTTCATTCGCTCCACTACATTATTACCCTCAGGTCGGTATGGAGACTTGGACCCCCAAAGATTTCATGGCTTCTTTGTACGCCTTAGAGGCGAACACAGGGCCCTGATCAGAATGGAAGGTACCACACGCAAAAATTCCCACAAAGACACGCAAATCCCTTATGACAGTACGAGCATCAGCACTCCTTTGAGGCCACACCCACAGAAAACGTGTGCACGAATCCACTGCAACTAAGTATCGCAGTACGCAGTATCAGAGGAGAAAGGAACGCAGTGATCTAAATAAACACACCCAAGTGGTTTATTAGATATGTACAACTGAGTTTGTGGAGGGCGCGCAGCCGTCAAAGGTTTAATCTGCTGGCAAATGTCACAATCAAGAACATAAGTGCGAATTTGTTTATACAATCCGCGCCACAAGTAACGCTGTTGTAAGTGAGTAACAGTAGCTGACACGCCGGCATGAACAGAGGCCATACCCTCGTGAGCCGCTGTTATCAAGGACGGTCTGCAGTCCGCGTTGGGAATCATTCTGTCACCAACGTCGTTAATTCTCACATACGGGACGTTATCAGGACTTAAGTGATAATGGTACCGAGAAGGGAAACCTCTCAGGTAATTACTTCCCTTCTCTGTAGCAGCAATAGCTGCCAAGATGTCATCATCGATCTTACTTTTGGATCTTGTAACTGCTGCTACTAGATATGTCGCCACTGCTGTTTTCGTTGCCTCGTCGGCTAAGCTGTTGCCGACAGCGTGGACACCAACTCGCTGGTGACCAAGAGTGTGAATTACATTCACGAGAGGCAGATGCTGTTTAAGTTCTGCCACTCGAACCCAAAGCATTTTATGCTTAATTGTGCTACCTTTGGAGTCACCATATTCATTCTGAGACCAAAAGAATAGATTGTCGTTGAAAGACTGAACACAGTAAAACGAGTCACTCACTATAAGAGTAGTAACCCAAGGATCAGCAAATTCCAGTGCAAGCACCAGAGCACGGAGCTCTGCCAACTGTGCGGTACAATCACCCAATGACTGCGTATGCACGACATCAGATTTGAATTCTCCATTCACGAAAGTACCCGCCACAATTGCGCAGGCTGCTGAATAGGCATGCTTTGATTCCGTCGCCGGTTGCGCCGAACCGTCAGTGTAAATGACACAATGGTAATCTTCAAGCGGGCGCAAAGACAGAGGAGCTGGATGAACAAATTCATACTGCAAGTACTCCTGAGTCTGCAATGAGGCTTCAAAGATATAGGTGACATCTGGTGATGTCAAAGAAGTGGCCCATTGTATCCAACGCGGATGCAAAGCTTTAGAATTAGGTACACTGGCTTTCGTCACTGCCTCTAGAGCAGGATATAGTGTAATCACCAACATGCGTTTTCCTTGCGACAGCGCTCGTTCTTTAAGAATCGCCCTCTGCACCACAGTCAAAACTTTCTCGACTGGAAAAGCGCAGTTCAGGCGAAATGTACAGGTGTGATTTGTAGGCAATGGGGACGGTGTCGCCCTCATTGAACGTTAAGTACGTGAAACCCACTGCGCCCGGCACAATTCTTATTACCAGGTTGGTGTGGTTATCACATGTCAGTAAGTATTTTGAAGCAAGAAGATCAGAATGCAAAGATTGCAAAATAGCTGAATGCTCTGGCAGCCAGCTCGATTTGGAAAAAGTAGGTTGTACCAAGGCATATAGCGGCTTGATACGCTGGGCATAATCGGGAATGTAAGTACGACCGAAATTCAGAAAGCCCAGTAAAGACTACAATTTTTTCAGTGTTGTAGGAGCACGCAAGGATGCGCACTTTTCCAGAAAGTGAGGAGCTAATCCTCGACCTTCATTGTTGAGCTCATAGCCCAAAAACAACACTGTATACTCTGCAATGTGAGACTTCGCAAAGTTAAATTTGTAACCGAAGTCTGCAAATGACAAATAACAATGATGCGATCAACGCGACACAGATGCGGCCACAACTCGTCGTCCGTGAGATAGATATCATCAACATACGAGTACGCATCAGGGTCAATGCTCTCTAACAGAAAGACAACACGTGCGGCAAAGACGCACGTGCTGCCGGAAGTAAACTCTGTCCACTGACTACTAATAGAGGACAGGTTATGGCTGTAAAAGCCATTGGATATGTCAAGTGTGGTTTTAAACCTTTTACGCACAAGACTATCAACGAGGGCAGAACTGTGGGTATTCTGTACAGCACACGTCCGACAATGAGAGTTCAAATGCCGGTAATCCAAAACTAGGTGGTACGACCCATCAGGCTTCGTTACAGTGAATAAAGGATTATTCATCTGTGACACACAGGTTTCAATAACACCCTGATATTCCAATTGCTCAAGGATTTCTGCGACATGAGATCGTACTTCGCGGCGCATGGGATATTGGGGCTGCGGCTGGGGCATGGACCGTAAAGGAATCTCATGGCTCGGAGACAATTTATCCCACCCAACCTGAGTACGGTATAACGCCGGAGCAAGCACCTGAGCCCACTCTTCGGCAAACCTTTCAGCGTGCTCCTTTGGCACTGTGTGCGCAAAGGACTGGAGGATTACCTCCTCCCCCCTAGGAGCATCCAAAATGAAAGCCGGGGGCCAGTCCGCCTCTGCTAAGAGAATGTCATATGAAGAGGTCAGATTTTCCCAAAAAATCCTTTGTATTGTACTTTGTATGTCACCTTCAATTAAGAGGACTATGTCATATAGTCTGTCAGGGGGAGCCACTCTAGTGTCAGCAGTTTCTACAGTAATGAACGTGTCAGTTGCTGTCATCTCCAGATATGGACGCAGTGCTTGCCGCACTACTGTAACCTCTGCTGCGCTGTCGAGCAGCGTTAGTGCCCATGTCAGGTTCCGAAGCTGCATTCTCACTATCTGTGGCATACCTCGCTGTTAGTGCAGCAACTTTCTTCTTCTGAAACGGGGGACGTTGACGTGCAAACTCGTCCTGCTTGCCTTTACCATCAGGCTGATGGGGTTGCTCACGTCCTTGTTGGGCACCCCGATCTTTGCCACGTTTTCCGCCACCGGACTGTGAGACCGATGTTTCCTGTGAAGAATGAGGAGAACGTTGTTCTGTAACCTGAAATCTATCAGGTGACCTAATACTAGTGAGGTCGCGCAAATCATATGTGCGTTCACCAGTCGCCTATACTGGAGATGCAGGAAGAGACCCCTGTTTCTGCTGCTTCTTTGCCTGTTTCTTTGTTCGCCAATTTTGTTTAGGAAAAGTTGGACCATCGTCTTTGACAGACGAACTCACCTTAGTTTGCTGTATTAAGTCTGGAATGACAATAGTTGGCTTAATCCCTAAACTACTGCGGCCAATAGTTTTATAAGCTTCCGCAATAATTTTAGGCAACTCTCGGGGCTTGTCGAGTTCATCGACGCGGGCTAAGCCATTAGCCACTTGGAATTGTACCGCATCTCCCTTGAGATTACCAAGGACGAGAGTAGCAACTACGTCGAACACATCGACAAGCCGCATTCCCAACTCGACTGCCGCCTTCGGACCGTGTTGATCTTGAAACGTTTGATGACGGAGGGAAGCACGGCCATAGATGGGGTGCCGAAGCACTTCGAGTAGACCGCTGCTAAAACCTTACCCCAGTTGTCACAATCGAACTCCTCCGAGACTAAGTCTTTCTGCAAACTAATGGTGAGGATCCTGTGTTTCTCCACAGGAGTAGAGTGTGGAAATACTGCTTCCAGCTGGTCGAATTTCTCAGCAAGCCAATAAGGCAAATCGTCCTTATTTTGGGGGCGCTTGCCCATAACCGAATTAACCATGACGGGACTAATAACAACCCCGGCCTGGCCAGCTGGCTGTCCCGCAACAGCAGGTGCCCCCACCTGCACGTTGCGAGAGACGTATTGCACTAAAGCCCTATACACAATAATCAGGGCTCAATGGAGGACACGCAACTCATCCACCGCAACATTCAAATATTGAGGATGAGGCGTAAATCCGGCAAGCACCGGCCAAGTGGCCCCTGGAATTGACAATGGGGCCATTCTAACCGGTGTAACCGCATGGGGAAGGGCGCCGTTAAACCAAATGCGATGCTGCCAAGCTGAAATAGGAATTTCTTGCGTCCTATATGGCGTGTAGTTTGCTGGGAGCCGCGTGGGAGTATAGGAGTGAAACGTATCATAATCTGCATTCACCGCCGGCATAGTCACCCAGGAGTAAAACAACTCATAGGGGTAGGACGGATCGGCACTCACCACAAAAATAACGGCATCCCATCGTCCGGCACCCCAAACTGCGTCAAATGACGTCGTAGAGGTGAACGGCTATGCGCTGCAATATCGACCGCTATAAGGACACAGAGTAGAACAACAATGGATATTACAGTAGCACAAGGGTTGAGAAATATAAAAACCTTTGTAATTATCAAGCTTGAGGGAACCTATCGCACAAACAGGTAGGTTAAAACCGTCACTCTCGCTATCCGGAAACAAGAGTGAGGGTGTCGTGGACTAATATAAGCACTACGAAGGCATTTCAAATCAGTAGACCAAACGTTAGGTGCGCCATGTTGCAGGGATTCTGCTCATGCACAGAACTATGCGCAGGAAACCAGGACCCCAGTGAATTGCGGTGTACCAAAAACTCACCTCAGTACCCAGAACCCCAATCCGACTAGCATCAGTGTCCCATTTGTTATCCGTATCCTCTCGGAGCTCCCAATGTATAGACAACCCAGAACAAGCAGTGGGAATCAGAAATACCTGTTCGTTATTATTCTCATATCAGTCCACAACGAGAGTAATCAGAGACACGGTAAAGTTTAAAATGTTTATTTTATAAACTACGTGTCCTAAGATGCAGTAGTTTGGCTAACATAAGTAGACAAATGATTAAAATTAAAACCATCAGCATTGTTACAATACCATACAAAATGAAGGGAGAAATCATATTACAAATGACCGTGGAATACAACCACCCTCCCTTCGCTAGTAAGCTAGTATTATTATATTAATAGAAGGTCTCTAGGCTTGAATGGGGGACCCCATACCGTAAAGATCAGCTTAGGTGAATCACATCACAGGATCAGCTTTGCTCTGCGCCTCGAAAAGTTCTTCTCCAGAATATGTGTCTAATGCATGCAAACTGCAATATTAAAGGCTCTCGACTTTCAGATATTTGCAGCTGTGTGCGTGTTATGGCTAGAGCGAGGGCCGATCAACCCAAACTCAAAAACATACATTGTTTGGTGGCTCAGACTGTTTCTGCACACAATGTTCAGACCAAGGTCGCAGTGCACGTCTAGGGTTGCGAACAACAGACAGTTCTCATGTGAAGAAAAGGCAACCAAGCAGTTTTCAAACAATAGCACGTACCTGCAGTGTCGTGTGCAAAAGCAGCAAAAGTGGCAAGATGGCGTTTCTAACGTCTAAGGCGCTTATGCTAACATAGCAATGTAAGTATCTAAAACGCTGCCTTCACTACACCGCCAAACTTTAAATAAGGATGGGATCCAAGGTGGACCAATGTACCTACATTTAATTTCTAATGTTTGTCCCATTATTACCCACCTCTAAATGAGGATGCAAGAAATATATAACTACAATTTTCACACTTCAGTGGGAAACTAGAAACACCAGAAAGTCATTAATGTGTGTGCTTGATCCAGGACCAAAAAACTATTAAAACATGCTGCTTGACATTAATGACAATAATCATAAACTTCTGACTTCTACGTGTCTAAGGTCATATTTTTGGTGTTGTGTACATTAATTAATTTAATTACTAGGCCTTTGTCATCATAATTGGATTGAGAAGAGGAAAGCCTTGTTGGTGGCTTGCTGCTGTCATGGCCATTAAGTCTCTATGATTCATTTACAGTAACACTTAGAAGCTCAATTGTTTTTACAGTGGGAGCCTCCGCTTGCATCATCGCACAATACAAATTGTCAATGAGGATGTTTAGGAGGACAAGCACGGAAATGGGGCTTCTTCTCAACCTGAAAAGTCATTAATGTGTCAACCTCTGTGCCAAATTTGACATGATTTTGTTAGTCTTATATAGATTTCTAATTGTGATTATATAGCTGAGAGCTATGCCTACTGCTTCATGGTGCCTAAATAGTGGACTAAATACAGCCTGATGAAACTATTGTGTTCTAAATATTGTTAAAAACACATTGAATTGTTTGACTTAATAATAGAAATTTACACCCAATAAGACAATATTTTGTAAATGATATTAAGGACACAATATTTATTGCAAACGATATTTTTATCAATGATATTCTGACATACAATCTTTAGGGCCGCTGAGAATTTATAAAGGACAGTACATCTAAATATAGTTTTCGAATCAATGTCCTCAATATGTAAATGTTTAATTTATGAACCTTATGGTGATGGCATACGGTCTCATGCACTGCCAGGACATGAAAAAACTGTGTCTAAAATGTTCCTGGGCAAAGGAGAGTACGCAATCATCTGCAGGCCAAAGATAGACCCGTACATTTTGCTGCACATTAGACATATGGGCCTACAGCTTTTAGCACTCACCCTATCTTTCACTGACTGTTTCATAACTGGGAAAATCACTGTCACTTTTCAGGTATTAGGAACTGGTTCACCTTCTTAAAGTGACTATACAATCCATTATGCAACTAGCGTGCTGAAAACATAAGCTCAATGTTACTAGGAACACATATAATTCACATGAAAACTCAGGCTTTGCACGTCTTACACAAGGTTCACTGTCTGCAAATTCAGACTTTTGCAATACATCTGAGCATATGATTCCCATTCTCTGTGAGGGAAAGCTACGCGATCAGCATACACAAAAGGAAAAGAGGAATTTGCTGTAGTAGCTCTAGAATCGATCAATCAGTAGATTTGCAGAGCGCTTCTTCTCACCCTTGAGGGATATATATGTGATAAAGTACCCCCTGTCGAACATTTAAAGGATTTTGCAAGTCACAGAGGAGTTCCATGGCCATATAGTGGAATGAGGCAGAATGCCAAATTCCTTAAAAAAGCTATGGAAAGCCAAGGTGACTTGCAATATCCTTATCATGTTCGACCAGGGGTACTTTACATCCTATAATACATGGTCACTCCTGTCCCACAAACCACTTGGTGTGTAGCTCTCTCATATGGAAGAGAGAGCATATTTGCAAGCATAATGAATGAAAAATAGAATCACTAGTGCAAAATTAAACACATCAACAAACGTTCTTAGCTAGCTGCTGAAAAAATGAAAAAGAGATATTAGAAGAAGTTGAAAAGAAATCAGTTAAAAAAAACTGCAGCAGAAACATGCAAAAGATTCTTACTTTTCTGTAATTTCCCAAGGAATACAAAATGTAGTTGCCATAAATATCTACTTTCTACTTGGCACTGTAGAGTTACAAAAGACAGAGCAGAAGAGAGTGGTATAACTAGGTTGCCATATGCCATAGTGCAAGCAAAGTAACTGGGCTCCCTCATTAGGATGACATCTCTGTCTGTCTCATAGCTGCCCCCAAAACTCCTGAGCTTCCTTCAGCAGAGTCTGCAAATTCCTTATCAAAACTCACTACCATTCTCATGCACAGTCTGTTGTATTTCCACTCCCGGCGCTGCAATTCTGCAAGCCAAAGCCATAACCTTAAAAAGCATTACCAAAACCAATAGGTGTGGCCCTTGTAAAGTGCATACACCCAAAGAAATAACATGAGTGGACTCCAAACTCATGCAGATGTCCTAACACAGGTCTCTCATGCTGCATTCGTACAAGCATATGCCTCACTGCACTCACAAAAGCACAACTTTCAATCCGTAGACCAACTGCCCTATATTCACAAAAGTTAATGTTAATCCTGCATTCACACAGGCAGATCTCTCACAATGCACTCACAAACTATGGTGGCTATCCTGAGCTCACACTGCTCGCACTGCTCACAAACAGGTACACCGCGCACTAGTTAGGAGCAGAGCTTGCACAGATGGTAGCATAGGAGACGCAGGTTGAGTATCTGGTGCATCGGTCCACTAGTGTTATGTGAATGTACATTATTTTGGTACAGAGCTCGAATGCTCAAAGGCGTCTCTGCACTAGTAATTATGGAGCTTCTGGAGTTATGTAGGGAAGAAGAAAGGAAGACTTGGCTAAGATTGGCTAGTAGAGAACCAAGTCTTTAGGTCTTTCCTGAACCTGAGCAGGGTGGTTGGTGATTTTAGGAACAGAGGGTAAGCTGTTCCAGAGTTTAGCAGTGCCATCAATGAAGCTCCTGCCACCACAATTTGCCAGCTTACATCAGGGAATGATGACATTTTCGGCTTAGACGGAGTATAGTGCTCTTGTAGAGGTGCACCATTGAAGGTTCTTTTTAAATTATTCATGTCCAGCGCCTTGTAGGGGTTTGTGGGCGATACATAGGGACTTGAAGGTGATGCATTTTTTTGCGGGCAGCCAGTGAATTTTATGGAGGGCCTTGGAGGCTGACTGGAACTTTGGAATCCCAAGCAGCATCCAGGCAGCTGCGGTCTGCAGTGTCTGCAGTTGTGTTAGCTCTGCTCCACTCTACTCCTTAGTCCAGCTGCCTGATTCTCCCTACTTCCCACTTGTTACCTGCTTAGAAGCCTTTCAAATGCCTCATGGAACAGGAGGTGAGGGTGAGTAGGAGTGAAGGCAGCCAGGCGGGTTGCAGTTACAGCCAACCTCTGCCTGGGAGTCCGGAGGTGAATCCCCCACACGTTACTTCCGCAGTGAAATGGCAATGACATACTGCAACTTCTGCCCAAAACGTGTACAAAGTCAAACGCATTGTATTGCCCTTGAGGAAGCTGAAATACTCTGTGACCATCCAATAGAAAGGAGCCTAACAGTTCATACACATAAAAATAGGTCTGCATATTATATTTCCAGCAATAACACTTGAAAACAATTAGCTACAAAAACACACACCTAAAGCATTCCACTACACTGGCTTAATATTAATACATGATGTCTTATGAGAGAAAGGAGCGTGAGGGCCAGTGGCACCTATAAGATCCCGCTTGAGAGGCAATTGGCAAACTTCTCCAAGCCCTTTCCCTGCCCGAGTACCGGGAGGAGGACGGAGCGGTGTGCCGAGTACGGCCCTTGCCCTACCACACCTTCCAGCATCCAGTGTGCCCCTCATGTTGGCTTGTTGAAGTCCTGGGATTTGTAGTCTGTTTATGCTCTTTGCCTGTGCGCATACCTTTGAGTACATCTCTGTTCCTGGTTCTGTGTTTCACTTTCTTCCTCCTCTGTTCTCTCTCCTCTGACTCACTTCTTCTGTTGTAGCAGCTGGCAGTAAAAGGGGGAGGGTGGCAGGAAGACCAGCCCACCTCCGATTGGTCAGTGTAAAGGACAAAAGGCCCAAAGTTTTTCAAACTGTTGGAACTTTCTTGTGGGGGAAGAAAACAATGGGGGGGGGGTAAATTAGGATAGCCTGGAAAACACATTGGAAAGGAAAGGTGCAACAGTCTTAATATAATGTGGTGTTTTGCATATTGCGCTTATTGCTTTCTAAGTACTTGCTCGTCTGATTTGTCATGCCAAATAAAGCAAGTTTTCATGGTATTGCAGCAGTAAAGGTGGGCAGTGAGGGCAAACTCCGCTACGCTGTGCAATTGGAATTTTTGCTGAACTCCGCGCTCACCAGCGGAGCGCGGAGTAGCAAAATTCTGCAAACTCAGTCCATGGAGCGGAGTTAACCCCCCACCCCTATTAAATGCACTGTGTGTTTGTCATCAGAAATTTCTAATTGGAAGTTAAAATAACCTAAAACAGTAACAACCGTCAAATTAAGGTATGGCTCCAACAGTGAGCAAATAGTTTGGTCGAATCAAGGAGGCCTTCTGGTCCGGTGGACGATAAAGAAGTATCCCATTAAAAGACTAATTTTTGGGCATTTCAATCTTGAAAAAGACTGCTTCACACAGTCTGGTGCAACCATACTCCTCTCCTGGTTTGATGGTCCAGTCTGAGTAGGTAGCATCCTGGGGGATGGCTATTGCTAGATCTAGTCCTGATGAGGCATCTGCCTAGGTTTTGGTTACCAATGCCAAGTGTATCTTGTAGTTGTCTAGAAAATCATCCAAATCTACTTTGTTTTTAACTAAAGACCTTGCATTGACCAAGGCACAGCAGAATCCAATATTTTGTGAGTTAAGCTCCTGGCTGGTGGCGTTAGTCAGCAAAGTAGAATTTTTACTGAAGGTAGGCAAAACGCTACAACCTTGACAGCATGAGATTTTGCTGTTGGTAATGCCACTGGTGTCAAGGAATAAACAGTTTGAATTTCCACCTAGTGGGGAGAGGGTGAATAATTCCTCTCAGGAGTATATCTTCCTATAGGTGCTATGGGAGGCGGAGTAGCCAGGGTCTCAGTCGTTGATGGGTGCAGAGGGGCTTTCATTTGGTGCACATTTGCTGCACCAGCAGCGCACCCAATGCACGCGTCTGTGGCATGGTGTGATTTAAATAGGGATTTCCCTGCTTGTGAATTAGTGAGGGGAGGCAACTGGTGCTCCAACCGCTAGAGCACTGTCTTTAAAGAAGGCGCCTTAAAGAAAAAATGGCACTCTGAGATCTTGACTTTTATATCTTGTAAAGGACTAGAGAAGTGACCGCTTTCTGTAATTCATTCACCCTGCTTACGGAAATTGCACAGATCCAAATACAGTACTAAAAATAAAGAGCTAATTTGGCCCCGTTTGCAACGCAACGTTTTTACCTCATTTCCCTGCTATTGCACACAATATAAAAAAATTCAGATTCAGTTCTTTAAATTTAAAAGTGCAAAAAAATATTTTTCTTAAAATTATTGCTAAACACAATGCGGCCTGAAGAACAAAACAAGCAAGCTATCCACTGATTCCACTGAGCGTCTGCTGCATGGTGTGAATAAAATAATGATTTCCCTGCCTGTCAATTAGTCAGGGGAGGCGACTGGTGCTCCAACCGCTAGAGTGCTACCTTTAAAGATGGAGTCTGTGCAGTGGCACCTTCGAGAAAAAATGGCGCTCCGAGTCCTTGACTGTTATGTTTTGTAAACCACTACAGAAGTGACCGCTTTCGGTAATTCGTTCACCCCACTACGGAAATTACACAGATCCCATGGTATGATTCAAAGCTGTTGAAGTAAGAAACACTGAATCCTTAACGACCACTGAGATTATCTAATCTCCCATAAATTGCATTTGAGCCAGCTCTGCATACTATTCGATCTAAGCTTTATAGACATTTGCATGGAACAGGTTTGGCATCAAAGAAACATCCCATTTGCCTTCTAAAAGGCAAGGTTATGTTTTTTTTAAAGGAAAGAAACAAGGAAAGAGGAAGGTAGGAAGGAAAGAAACAAGGAAAGAGGAAGGTAGGAAGGAAAGAAACAAAGAAAGAGGAAGGGGAAGGAAATAAACAATGAAAGAGGAAGGAAGGAATGGAGGAAGGAAAGAAAGAAAGAAAGAAAGAAAGAAAGAAAGAAAGAAAGAAAGAAAGAAAGAAAGAAAGAAAGAAAGAAAGAAAGAAAGAAAGAAAGAAAGAAATGCCATAAAATCACATCTTGGAATATTAAAACATAATTAAATATGCAGAATACCATTTTAAAATGGTGACATGGTTTGGAAGCTTGCATCAGAGAAGCCTGGAGCACTGCATAAGAAAACTGTCATCCAGGTGCAATGGCAGCAGAACCGTTGGTACTCTCATTACTCACATAGCAATAGTCTGTGAGTTGTTGGTGGAGGAGCCTGAGGTTGAACTTCTCTGTATGCAGAGTAACACAGAGTAAGACACAATACTGTTACTCAGACTATTTGACATCCTAAAGACCAGCGGTTGTCTATTGATCAGGGTCAAACATTAGCAAGATAACCAATGGCTGAAGAGGACTGATCCACTGCCTAATTGTATATATGCTAGTCGGAAGGGCTGAACTAATAGGAGAATAACACTCTGTCTGATAAAAAATTGAAGTGGTCTTACCTAAACCCCTTTTTCCCTAGGCATGATTATGTATTTTTGAGAAAACATGAGGCTGGTGAGAAAGCTTAAACCGTCTTTTGGTTAGACCTAAAACACACACAAATAAAGCACAGGGACGCAGGGGTCCTTGGCTCACAGACATAAGGCATACAGCACTAGTTAAAAGCATTACAATCTTCCCTGAAAGACATGGAACAAGTTTAGTACTACAGGACTCTTGCAAGCTACCTTGAAAGACATGGAAGGCTACTGGAGGGACAGTCAGTGCAAGCTTCCTTCAAAAACATGGAACAATTGTGGTACTGCGGGGCTTACTGTCAGTTTCATTTAAGAACATGAAACAAGTGTGGTGCTGAAGGGCCAGTAAAAGCTTCCTTCAAAGACATGGAACAAGTGTTATAATAAGGACCAGTGTAAGCTTGCTTCAAAGACATGGAACAAGTGTTGCATTGGGCAGTACCAATTAATGAATTCCTTTGATAAAAACGAACAAGTAGCATTTCAGATTTGGTACAAGTGTAAGGAACAGTTTTGAGTTTTATGCTTGACTCACACGCTTAGCAAGATTTCCACACACAAAAGTGGTATTCGCCAGTTGTACACGCTTCCTTAGCACCCATAGAACATATACCGATCTAGTAAGTTTGATACTTGTATAGCGCACTACTCACCTGCAAGGGTATCAAGGCGCTTGTACAAATACCACTGTGGAACCCATCCTGGCTTTCCCTGTGAGGCGTCCACTCCTGGGCACCCCCAAGGTGGAGGCCAGGCATCCTTTAGCATTGTGGGGGCCGTTGTGGAGATTAAGCAAGCTATTGCCCAGAGTTGCAGAGTGGGACTCCATGATTGGAATAGGCACCGAGGCGAGAATTATCAGGTCCGTGGAATTATTGAGCCCAAGACTCGCCGAGGCGGGGAATTGAACCCTGGTCCCGGGCTAGACCTCTGCATCAGGGTCTGCCGCTCTAATCATTGAGCCACACTTCTCCACCTAGTGAGAACCAATGCAAGCTTGCCTTGCATGCACAAACATGGGCAGCATCTGCAGCAGTGGTCCAAAACACATACAATGGCTTTATTCACAAACTGCAGTTTGCAGTAAGATTTGTAGTACTATTTACAAACTGCACATTTGCACTGCACTGCACTTTTGTAGTAACTTACATTTTTTTAGTAACTTTCACTTTTGTAGTAAGTTCCTACCTCTGTAACATGTTATTTCCTATGGGAGGGTTGTTGGCCATGTGTAGCTACTTGCTACCAAAGTGTAAATTACTACAAGGGCACGGTTTCCAACCCCTCCTGGCTCCTCTTGGTCCTATGATTACACCAAGCCACCAACAATGGGGCAGGTCTGATTCCAGGCACAGACCAAAGCGAATGCAGCAGCCGCGGGGTGCACAGGTTGGATGGGCGGCTCTTAAAGGCTTGCAGATGCATACTTGGTGAGATGAGGACAAAAAAAAAAAGAGCACGGTTTCTGAATACAAAGAAGTTTTAAACTTACTCAAAAGGGTAAGTTACCTATGTAAACCAAGTCCACAATGTGCAGCATATGCCATTAGTGTACGATCCCCTCAAATGCAGAAAAGGTACAAGATGGTCATCAGCAGTTCAAGCTAAGATATTCTCACATGAAAAAGAGGTATCACACTAGCAGTAGCATTCAAGTTTATTTCAGGCAGAGAACACCCAGAGTAAAGTACAAAGGTGGTGAGCCTCTAATAACTTGAGCCAGGCTTAGATTAGCTTCAGGTCCTCTAATACCCTCAAGTCTAAAATCAGCTGAGCTTTATTGTGGCTTCTGCCTGACACCCTTGCTCAACCTCATCCACCAAGAATAAAAGGCAAAGCATTAAGCGTTGATGCCAAACAGAAGCGAGAAAGGGATAGCAATCTAGTAGCTGAATTGCATAATGTGACACCAGAAAACCTGGGATCAATCCTGGCTTGGTCACATGACCAAACTGTCTGATCCTAGGCAACTATTTCATCATGCCTCTTATTTTTTTCCATTATTTCATATGAGAAAACCTTGAAATATGCGAGGATATATGCCACACAAAAATTGCTCTTGTGTTTGACTCAATTGACTCGATCTAAAATAAAAATATAGCCCACATGTCAGGTGCACATAACAACTGACCTGCCTCTTTGTTAACTAATGTAATTGTGGTTGGAGTAGGGGCATGAATGTTTCTAAGTTTATGTTTAAAAATCGCTTTTAATCTGATGTACTAAGGTGAAACACTTGTCAAATATATGTTTTTGAATTTTGAAGACACTTCATATTTTTACATAATATTTGTTGCACGATTTCCATGCCAAATGTTCCCATGGCTCTGTTCAAGCCAGGACAAACTCTTAAAACCAAGATGACCCTTAACTCGGTTCTCCCTGTTAATTGTTTGGCTCGCCCACCTCTACAACAGCACTTTGTATAACAGTAACTGGAATCTTCACTCTCTCAGTATCTCTCTCTGCGCAGCAACATCTTGTTTTCCGAAATTGTGGCTGGTTTCCACCGGTCTCATAAGGTTAAATATTCCTACTTCTGGTTTTATTAAGAAAGAATTGTGCCCCAAGAAGTTTATCAGTCCATTTCTTTAGTATATAATTAGACAAACAACACTTTATATTTTCCCAGATCTAGCTCCCTGTCCTAAGTAAATCTATGTTCTTTTACTAAATGCCTTTGTCTGCCCTTCCCCTGTCAGTCTTGTCTTGTCTTCAGAAGCCAACCAGCAGCATGGGCGTAACCACTTCTTTGACCTCTGCTGGTGTCAGGCAGCCAGGACCGAATGGAAAATTCTGCATTTACAATAACGAGCATGTGCGCTGCTTGTCCATTCCGTGTGTATGCAATGAGGCCTTTGCAATGCCCCTGAGAGTTCTTTGGTAGATTCTTGTGCTAGGAGTATGACTTCTGCAGCTTAGGGAATTGGACACAGCTAACAGCCACCTCCCATCACTGTAAGAGCTCCTGTGGCACTAGTAGCAAGTGGTGCTGGAACAATTTTCAGACTGGAGGTGCTGCCATCAATGCTACATCACTGAACTCATGAGGATGCTGAAAAATCCAAACATCACACAAAAAACCATTGTCGCAAAAGAGCCCCTCCCATTCACCACGAGAGTTTTAAGGGTGTGGTATGTGGCCAGTGTTGCATTTAGAAGCATCGAATCACAAATATATTGAGAAGGCATAGTGTGGTAGCCATTATCATTTACAGACACCACATTTTCCATTGATATCAAATGACCACAACATTTGCTCAGGCATACAATTTTACTGATAAAACTATATAGCATTCAAACAATAATCTGTGAAGTGATTTCAACCAATATTTGTAATTTGTGCATCACCAAGCCATGTCTCTGGATTTTCATATTAATATCACATAAAATGATGTTTAATCATATAATAATCATATCTTTGCTTCCATCACACTTTAAAATTAGAAAATAACACATTATAAGTGACTCCCTGTTTTTTTTTTACATGTTTCTACTGTTCATTTATAGGTATTTGTGTATTAAAATGACATCCTACAGCCTTTCCTTTCACACCAGCAAGATTTTCACATAGTTCAGTATAGTAAATCCTCACACTTTGCAGTAAATGGGAAAAAAGTAAATACTAGCCTCCATAATAAAAGAATAAGCAGGAATTTGTCAGAAGACTAAACAGTCGTTTGACCCCTTTGTTGAAATGTGACAAGATAAGAACAAAATTTAAAGTTATTATTAATGCTCGGTTCACCTTCGGAATGCTCTTTATGTGCCCTTTCATGGATCAAGGGGCTGTTGTAGTTTGGCCCCCTCCCTGCTCTGGGCCCAGGTGCATTAGACCACTGTTAGCTGCGCCTCTGGCAGAAGAAAGAAAAGTACAGTTTCATTTTTGTTACTTTAAACAGTTGCTTTAATTGTGCTTTGTGACCTGAACTGCCTTTTCCCTCAGCTGCTGCATCTGGAAGCAGGCATTATGACTTCAGAAATCAACTGTAATAAGCTCCTACAGTTGAATGAATGAAATGCAATCTGTATAGCGCACGGCTACTACAAGGAGGTTCCCGGTGCTGTACTCATAGGTTACTTGACAGGGTACAATCGGACCACCTATTTTTGCTTAAAAAGCCAGTTTTCAGACTACAGTTGAGTTCTGATTTCATTTCTTTATTATCAGCGACTGTGTGTCACAAGTCGACAATTATAAAGAAATTAGAGACACATTTTTGTACAGGGATTTCAGAATCACATGTATTTCACATCAATAAAGATTATAAATTGGCCTATTCAAGGTTATGACAAAAAGAGGAGAGAGGCCATGGAGCACAAGAGATTATTATCAATGAAATGGAGAATAGAAGAAGGAATGTGAATTCATGAAATACAAATGTAAAAAAGGGAAGAAGAGAGACATTTGAACAGAAAAATGTAAGAGTGATAGGAGTTTTTTAAATAAGGGAATTATCAAGGATTAAGTCGAACAAGAAATGTTATTTTTTTTTGTTTTTAGTCCTCATTCTGCCAACACTCTTATTGGGATTCCTCCCATCTCTCTTTATCGACCTGTACCAACCCTCGGAGGAAATAGATAGGAGACAGAGCTTTCCTGCAAAGATATTACTATTTCCATTCCCAACTCCTGTTCACTTTGGGGGCTCCAGGATGTTACTAAGGAGGCCGGACCAACAGAAAGCTTGGCTTAATCATAAGACTCACTTGCCTTCTCTCTCCAGTCGATCAATGCAGACCAGATCGTAGCTTTACTTCTTTGGTCACATGCCATGTCAGATTCACTTGTGCAAATAATGGGGCATATTATCAAGCACAGCGTTAAAATTATCGCCGCTTTAGCGGCAGAAAACTGTCGCTAAAGCGGCGATAATGGGCTTGATAATATGCCGCAGAGAATTCCAATAGAAGCCCATGTTGACACCAGAACATGGGCTTCTATGGGAATTCGCATAGTATCAAGCCCATTATCGCCGCTTTAGCGGCAGTTTTCTGCCGCTAAAGCGGCGATAATTTTAACGCAGTTTCTTGATAATATGCCCCCAAGTTCTTTAAGCATTCTGCAAAAGTTGGTGGAGTTTCTGACTTCCATTTCCTACATATCTCTCGTCTCGCTAAGATTATCACATAAAATGTAAACTTCACGCTCAGTGCATTCAAGTGGTAGTCATTCGTAAGACCAAAGAATATCAAGTTGGTACTTACTTCTATTGGTATCCCCAGCACTTCTTCCAGAAAGTTGCATACCCCCAGCCAGTAGAATTTGATTTCTGGACATTCTATGAACATAGGCATATCATCTGCTGCGGGATACTTACATCTTGGACAGTTATACACGTTACCCGTAACTTTAGATAACTTTTGTGGAGACCAGTATACTCTATAGGTGGTGTATAGGTGATTCCTCTTGAGAGATGCTGGTTTTACCACAGCCTGTAACATGACGAACGAATCAGACCAGAATTTGTTAATGTCTTCACTTCTGTATTCTTTCCCCCAAAGATTCAAAATTTCACTTTACAGATTGTCCTCTGCCTCCACTAGGGCCCAATACCAAAAGGATTTTTTTTTTCCACTGGTCTGTTCTGGTTCCTTTAATCCCATTTCCGATTTTCCTCCTCCTAAGGCCAGCTCTGTGATGCCCACCAAGAGGATATCTGATAATATTTAAACCGTGTCAAAGTTCCTCTTGTAAGATTGTTGAGCACTTCCCAGCTGACTAGGTTAGAATCCTTTTTTAAGTCTCCCCATTTGTTTAAACCTCCCATTTTCAACGGCTGGCTAAGTTGATACCTCAGACATTCAGGAGTTCCTGGGGAGTCCCAAACTGGGGCTTGTACTGTGTAATATGATATCTTCATTCTCTTCCTGATATAGACCTATGTCTCTAAAGCAGCTCTTAAAATCTTTAGCATTACTTTCTTGTAAAACTTCGGATCTCCATATTTGTAGAGAAAGGGATTCTCACCTTGCACCAAATCTTTTAGCATGGCCTCAAACAATAGCCCTAATGATGAACTGTCAGTCTTAGTAGCTAACATTCAAAAGTTTTTGAAGTGGAAGGCATAACAGTAAGATAGTAAATCAGGTAGTGCCAGCCCACTCACAGTGAGCCCTTTTCTAAGTTTTTTCCAGGCTATTCTTGGGCCTTTCGTCGGCCAAATAAAGCTTCCTATTTTACCTTGCACCTTAGCTATGTCTGCCTTCCTGAAAGAAAGTGGGATAGAGTTCTAAAGAAAATTGATTTTTGGTAGAATAATTATTTTCACGAGGTTAACCCTCCCATAGATATTTAAAGGGAGGTTTGCCCATCGTAGAAGCAGACCCATTACCTCCTTGCTCACTCTTTTCCAATTAACTATAGGGATATCCTCAAGTTTGTGGGTGAGCTGTATCCCTAAGTATCTCATTTGATTTTGGACCCACTGACTTCTCACCTCCTGATTCCATTCCATAGTTTCAGTTTTTTCCCTATTGATTTTGTACCCCGGGACCTCACCAAATCTCTCTGCCTTGTCCATTAACCTTGGAATTGCTTCTTGAGTATTTGTCATATATAGAAGCAAATCATATGCATATAATGCAATTTTGATTTCTAAATCACCAAGCTTAAAAGGCAATATTGAGGTATCTGCTCTAAGCCAGCTAGCAAACGGCTCAATATATAGGTTGAACAGCAGTGGCGACAAAGGACACCCCTGCCTAGTGCCCCTTGTGATACCAAACCAATCTGTCAAGTCCCCATTTACCAGCACTTTTGCTTTAGGACTATGGTATAGGTTTTTCACCATCCTAACTAGATTATTTGGAAAGCCAAAACTTTTTAGGGTCTCCCACAAGTATGCCCAATTTACCTGGTCAAATGCTTTGGCAGCATCTATTGCCACTACAGTTAATGGGCCATTTCTTACTTCAGCCGAATCAATAGCCCCTATTACCTGAAACGTTCATTCATTGAACTGCCTCCCTGGTAGGAAGCCTCTTTGATCAGAATGGACTACCCCCTTTATTACATTGTTGGAAGAAGCTAGGAGGGTATAGTGACAATAGCTCTAAAAATGAACAAAGCAAATAATCAAACTGTTACATGGAACGTGGATGGGCTGAGGAGGAAGAGTAAGCTCTCTCTGGTTATAGAGTCTTTACGGAGTACTGAAGCACACATTATCTTTTTACAAGAAATCCACTTAGAAGCACATGAGTTTTAGCAAAGTAAGATGGGTTCAGGGGGTCCTCTGCTCTGAGCAAAGAAGAAGTACAAGGAGAGTGGCATTATTTATAAGATGCAATACAGGTATAAAAATAGCTAAGTATGAGACAGACCAGTCAGAGGGATGGTTGGTGGCCACCATTACGATTCAGGATAGGCCCTTGGTTTGCGCAGTGTATTATGGAGCAAATGAATATAGTCCAAGTGCGCTCTCTAAACTCAAAGTTAGTATGCTAGACACTATAGCTCCAATCATAAGGGGGGGGCGATTTCAACTTGGTTTTAAATAAGGAAATAGATCGCACCTCTAAAGCTAAATATAATAGCCCCCCTAAAACGTTTCCCAGCTTAAAAAATATGATGAGAGAGTTTAACTTGATGGATATCTGGTGAAGTAAGAACGGGGAAATTAGAGATTTCACTTTTTATAGTAAAATTTAAGCACCATTCACAAATTGATTATTTTCTCATAGATCAAGAGTTGTTTACAGAGGTCGAGATGATAAAACATATTCCCGCCATATTATCAGACCACTCAGCAGTCATTATGAATCTGATGTTGCAGCAAAAAGAGGTGCAGAGAAGGTGGACAGTAGATAGGACGATGTTATTAAACAAAGAAGTAAAGGAGGAAAGGAGTAAAGGAGGATGAGTATTTTAAATTCAACACAGGAACATCTAAGGATCAGATAGTATGGGAGGCCTTTAAGGCATACTTAAGAGGGATAATGAAGTCTATAACAGCGGGAAGAAGGAAAACCTTGAAGCAAGAGGAGGAAAGGAAAATAAATGAGATTAAGGAAAAAGAGAGAGAATTACAGGCTGCATCAATGGAAGGCTTAAGTACAATCTCAATATTTGCGAAAGAGTTGGAGAGCTTGCAGGCTGAGTTTCAGGTAAAAATAGATAAGAAGCTCTTAGATAGGTGGAAGGCAAGCAAGCTCCAACATTTTGAATATGGGGAGAAGTGCAGCTCTTTCTTGGCATGGAAGGCCAAGGCAGATAGGGCAAGGAATGCTATTAAGAACTAGATAAAAAGAGGGTCCGGAGTAACTATACAAGTGGACAAAGAGATCCGCGAAGAGGCTCGAAGTTTCATGAGCGAATTGTATAGAGAGGATATAAAGCCTGGGCTAGAGAATATTCAGAAGTGGTTAAAACTGATAGCACTTTCCCAATTGATAGAAGAACAAAAGACATTTTTGGCACAAGGCATCACCGAGGAAGAAATACTGGCACAATGTAAAAAAATGGCAAGAGGAAAAGCCGCAGGCCCAGATGTACTTGGGTATCTTGGATAAAGAGGTGCCAATCTTAAAAATCTTGTTCAATAAAATCTATATAGATGGGGAAAATCCACCTAGTTCATGGGCAGAAGCCACAGTTATGTTGATTCTAAAACCAAACAAAGACCCCCAGAGGATCAAATCGTATAGACCCATATCCTTATTAAATACAGATTATAAGATCTTTTCAGGAATAGTTGTATCATGGGTCGAACAAGACATTTTCAGCCAAAGAAATAGTTTATAATATTCTGTCAGAGTTATATTTCAGTAGTACCTGAATATCAATTCAAAAGTTATAAATCTGATGTACTTTAGTGACTCTTTCAACCTAATATGTACATTACAGTATCTAAACAGCCAACACGTGTTTTGCCGAAACCATCTTTTTCAGGGCTTAATCTTACTTATTACAATTAGGAGGTAGGTTTTCCAGTACTAAAGGTGTATTTGTCCAATGTCTTTTCGTGCTCAGTATCATGAATTTGTGTAATTTTTTTTTAGTAATCTTTGTCCCAAAATGTTCCTACAATTGTTATTTGTGATTAGTTAGCTTCCTCACAGTTAGTATCAGGCTCAAGTTCTTGACCAATTGAGCCTGAAACAGGTAGGCAGACCGCTGATCTCCCAGTACAGATTGTTTGAGTGTGGAGATAGGGATTTAAAAATAATGAAATACATCTATAACAAAAAAGAGGAGGTTGGTAAGCCCCTCTCTCCATAGAAACATTCAGAAAACAAACACATATATATATACCCAATGTGGTAAAACAACACATTGTAACAGTATGACTCGTAAAACTGCATTGCAAAATATCACGTGCTAATGGTGTGCGTGGTAACGTCTGATATTTGCAAAATATACTAACCTTGCCTTTTGTCTTGATCATGGACAGGAAATAATAAACAAAAACATGTATTACCATATATAGTCTAGAAATACCCATTCATAGTCTTTGGTTATGTTAGATCATGGAAAACAATATAAACCTATGGACATGTGTCAAAAAGTCCTTGGAGGAATCCCAACAGTGATATATGGTGAGCTCATTTCTATACAGACAGGGCTCATAAGCACTGTCACAGCTGCAGCTCTCAGCACAATTCTCTAACATGCATGCCAGTTCCTGTCATCTTGCGTCATTGACTACAAGGAGCAATCACATTGGGATAAAATGTCCTCCATGCGCCGCACAGAGATTCGAGGTCACAAGCCCTTGGGAAACCTAAGAGGAGATTGCTAAAGTTGCTGCACTGACATGCCATCACACGCGATTCACGCTGCAGAAATGGGCAAACATGGTGTTTTCAGCACAGATCCTAGATGGGATGATTACCCGGGGGACACAGGGGCTCTGAGAAGTTGTCTGTGGGGCTAACGGTAACCCTTTGTAGCCATAAACACAGGCCCCAAATCATAAAAATAATGTTAAAGAAAAATACATGTTAATTTAGGAACAGCTATAAATCATTGTATGTTATAATTTTAATTCAGCAATGGATAGTTTCCTGCACTAGTTCCTTGAAGTCTCTACAGCAGTGCCCACAGGCCCTTAGTCACAGGTCATACTTTGCGCTCCAACCACACAGGCCCATAGCCTCTTCCAGAGTGTCAGTGCTTAGAAGCAGGAGGCCACGATGCCCATTCCTCTTGAGTTCTGACCAGGAGAACTACCCCAGCACACTAAAGCATGTCCTCTCCTCCACCTGTGTGAGAAACAGGAAATTAGTGCCACCAGTCCAGGAGAAAGTCCGATGAATGTTAGAGAGACAAGTTAGGAGTGGAGGATTTCAAAAGACTTCCTGGCAAAGGTCAAAAGCAGTGCTGGTCCTTCCTCTACCTTTACAAGTTCCCTTGTGAGCCTTCTGTCTTCTTCAATTATTTTTCCCAATGAGGAAGGTCTTAGAAAATATAATACCTTATACATTGGTGTAATCCCAACCCAATCTCAATCAAACTTCTATGACCTCATCCTTCCACCTACTTCTATCTCTCAGGCATCATCTCCTCTGTTGTCCACAACACTGGCTTGGCTGTCACGGCTAGTGCATTCTGGTAATTTTTAAGGTGGCTAATTTAAGAGACCGAGGCCCACATAAGCTCAGTTTCATGTCTCCCTCAAGTCTGTCCTCTTTACACACACTACCTTCAAAGTAGCCTCCTAGGGTACGATGGAGACAGGATCCTGCTCTCTGCCATTTTTCCAGGCTGGGAAAGCAAAAGACACACAATTTGGTGGACAGAATGCAGAACAAATCAAAACATGCACCCCCAGTCAAGAGATCTGGGTTAAATCCATCATTTGTTTGCTCACCTTGCCACCCCAGTTTAGACCTGGCCATATGGAAATCAGTCTTGGCGCTGTGCCTAATGGGAACAGTCCAGCCCTGGACCGGAAACAAGCATCCTAGGACCGGTTCCGGGGTTTCACCCCTCATCAGCCAGGATGGCTTGAATCCAGTGGCACAGTGAGCCCAGGACTCACGTCTGGGCATACCTGGCACACTTAGGTCAAGAAAGCAAAAGACACACAATTTGATGGACGGATTGCAGAACAAATCAATTCCCAGGATGCTTGTTTCCGTTCCAGGAAAGACAGGGCTTGGCAGTTTGGGCTGGACTGTCCCATGAAGCCCAGTGTCAAGACTGATCTGCATATAGCTATATCTGAACTGGGGTGGTGAAGTGAGCTAAAGAATGATGATGGATTCAACCCAGATCTTTGACTGGGGGTGAGTGTCTGAAAGGTTTCAGCGCTCCGTCTGTCATCACCTTATGTTTACTTTATTTATCCAGGCTGGGGCATCCATTTATTGGCCTAATCATCAGAAGAATGTGAGAACAACCTGTGAAACTCACAGCTCTGCTCTCTTCCTGGAGGCAGAAGGTAGTCTCTTGAATGTGGAGCTGTTGTGTAGAGGCATTTGATCTGACAGCAGGAAGGGAGTAAGTTTTCTTACATAGTCAAGCCTGTTAAAAGTGAATCTTGTTAAGCCAGGGACTAGAAAAATTACAATAAATATACAACCTTTTGATGAAACTCATTCAGGGCAGGTGGGCAGGCCAGTTAAACATTATTATCATTAGTCCAGTGACTAGAAAAATAATAATCCTTGTTTCACTATTTCAAGAAACTCATTTAGGGTGAAACCCATTAAAATATTGTTAGAAGAATACACGCTCCCGGAGACCGAGAGGTTGCGTTACATGCAAGTTCGCCATTGGGCGATGCACTCTCAGATGCGAGAGACGGCTGATAGGAGACTCCTCCCTTATGAACGCTGGCTTCTATCTCGCACGTCTGATGCAAAGCTAATAACTGACCTTTATCAGTTTCTCCAACCACCCTCGTCGCACTTCTATAATCCAGGGAGGGAGCGCTGGGAGAAGGAATTGGGTAGGTCCCTGAGTCATAAAGAATGGGAACAGGTAGCATAAAGAGCCAGACACTCGGCATATCACACGGGCCTCACTGAAACCTTCACTAAAGTCTCGACCTACTGGTATTATACCCCGGAACGTGTACACGCCATGAACCACAGTAAAGATGACACCTGTTGGAGGGGTTGTGGGCGGGTGGGAACGCTGACGCATGTTTTATGGGACTGTCCCCTCCTCGACTCCTACTGGAAAGAGGTGATCGACGATATTGACTCCCATTTTGATACTGAACTGCCACGCCTCCCAGCATATATATTGTTAGGTCTCCCGAACAGGTTAATGTATCCCTTAAAATCCCGCAGAGGTAGGCAGATCGCCATTGCGCTGGGATCAGCGATGCAGAACATTCTCGTACACTGGCGCTCCACTACACTCCCCACGGTTACGGGCTGGCTCCATAGATTGTGGCATGTGCTAGGAATGGAGAAAATGTCACTTACAGTGGCAGGGGATGCGGAGCAGTTCATTGACCTCTGGCGGTCGTTTCAGTCCTTATTGGTCACAGAATTCAGGGAACTGACCTGCCCGAGATATCTTCGACTCTTGCAGCTTACCATGCTAGAGGACTCGGCCTCCTGAATAGGCTCGGAGCAGGGATCCCTAGGAGGTGGCGATGGGGAAGGGCGGGGATGATCTGAACTATGCACTGGACGAGGGGAGGGTCGGGGAGGGGGGGGTTCGGAAGTTGGGGTTCCGGAAGGGTGGTTTTGGGGGGGGAATTTGTACTATTGTTTCTTCTTTTCTTTCTGAGTGTCATAACAGTCTGTTGTCTCAGGGGAATGTTCTTTGAAGGGCCTCCCGCCCAGTACAGGGCCTTAGCCGCCACGTTCTGACACCTTTTTTGGTTTGTATTTTTGGGTTTTTTTACATGATATCTTAATAAAATGTTTTAAACCTAAGGGGTTGTCTTCCAGCATCAGCTTCAAGAGGATAGGTTTTTCCCGTTCCTCTCTGTTTGAGACACGGCCGGCCCAGATGGGATATCAATCTAGTAGCTTAATTGCACAATATGACACCAGAAAACCTGGGATCAATCCTGGCTTGGTCACATGACCAAACTATCTGATCCTAGGCAATTATTTAATCATGCCTCTTATTTTTTTCTATTATTTCATATGAGAAAACCTTGAAATATGCGATGTGTGCCACACAAAAATTGCTCTTGTGTTTGACTCAATTGACTCGATCTAAAATAGGAATATAGGCCACATGTCGGGTGCACATAACAACTGACCTGCCTCTTTGTTAACTAATGTTATTGTGGTCGGAGTGGGGGCATGAATGTTTCTAAGTTCATGTTTAAAAATCGCTTTTAATCTGATGTACTAAGGTGAAACACTTGTCAAATATATGTTTTTGAATTTTGAAGACACTTCATATTTTTACATAATATTTGTTGCACGATTTTCATGCCAAATGTTCCCATGGCTCAGCTCAAGCCAGGACAAACTCTTAAAACCAAGATGAGCCTTAACTTGGTTCTCTCTGTTAATTGTTTGGCTCGCCCACCTCTACAACAGCACTTTGTATAACAGTAACTGGAATCTTCTCTCTCTCAGTATCTCTCTCTGCGCAGCAACATCTTTTTTTCCGAAATTGTGGCCGGTTTCCACCGCTCTCATAAGGTTAAATATTTCTACTTCTGGTTTTATTAAGGAAGAATTGTGCCTCAAGAAGTTTATCAGTCCATTTCTTTAGTATATAATTAGACAAACAACACTCTTATATTTTCCCAGATCTAGCTCCCTGTCCTAAGTAAATCTATGTTCTTTTACTAAATGCCTTTGTCTGCCCTTCCCCTGTCAGGCCTGTCTTGTCTTCAGAAGCCAACCAGCAGCATGGGTGTAACCACTTCTTTGACCTCTGCTGGTGTCAGTCAGCCAAGATCGAATGGAAAATTCTGCATTTATAATAACGAGCATGTGCGCTGCTTGTCCATTCCGTGTGTCTGCAATGAGGCCTTTGCAATGCCCCTGAGGGTTCTTTGGTAGATTCTTGTGCTAGGAGTATGACTTCTGCAGCTTAGGGAATTGGACAGAGCTAACAGCCACCTCCCATCACTGTAAGAGCTCCTGTGGCACTAGTAGCAAGTGGTGCTGGAACAATTTTCAGACTGGAGGTGCTGCCATCAATGCTACATCACTGAACTCATGAGGATGCTGAAAAATCCAAACATCACACAAAAAACCATTGTCGCAAAAGAGCCCCTCCCATTCACCACGAGAGTTTTAAGGGTGTGGTATGTGGCCAGTGTTGCATTTAGAAGCATCGAATCACAAATATATTAATGAGGCATAGTGTGGTAGCCATTATCATTTACAGACACCACATTTTCCATTGACATCAAATGACCACAACATTTGCTCAGGCATACAATTTTACTGATGACACTATATAGCATTCAAACAATAATCTGTGAAGTGATTTCAACCAATATTTGTAATTTGTGCATCACCAAGCCATGTCTCTGGATTTTCATATTAATATCACATAAAATGATGTTTAATAATATAATAATCATATCTTTGCTTCCATCACACTTTAAAATTAGAAAATAGCACATTATAAGTGACTCCCTGTTTATTTGGACATGTTTCTACTGTTCATTTATAGGTATTTGTATATTAAAATGACATCCTACAGCCTTTCCTTTCACACCAGCAAGATTTTCACATAGTTCAGTACAGTAAATCCTCACACTTTGCAGTAAGTGGAAAAAAAGTAATACTAGCCCAAATAATAAAAGAATAAGCAGGAATTTGTCAGAAGACTAAACAGTCGTTTCACCCCTCTGTTGAAATGTGACAAGATAAGAACAAAATGTAATTAATTATTAACGCTTGGTTCACCTTCGGAATGCCAGCACGGCTCTTTATGTGCCCTTTCTGTGAGGAATCGCGGACCCTGGCACCTGCCTAGCGTCTAAAGACTACGAATCCCGGCAGCCCTAGCACCAGGAAGTAGGCGTCTATATAGAGGACGTCGCGCACGGCAGAAGGCGTGCGTTATTTTGAATCCGAATCAGCATCACCCGTCCATCGGAGCTTGTGAGCGCGGTGGGCCGAGCTCGGCTGAGCTCCCATACCCTCCGCCCCCATATCGTTACCGCGGCTCTCCCGTGTTTCTGACCTTTCTAGCCAGACAGCGGCTTGGCTAAGTCGTGCTGTCCGAGGTTGGATAGCACCCAAACCTACGAGCTCGGAGGAGCTCACTGCGTTTTGTCAGCGCCCATAGGAGGCGCAACATTATCATAGCTCGGAGGAGCCATACCATAGGTAATAGCGAGACTTTGGGACTTACGTGGGTATTAACGCTAGGTGTGATGAGTAGAACATTAGCGTGTTGATATTCACTGTGTGAAGGAGCGCTACAACGCCGGACTTCTTGGCGTCCGTGCTTTCACCGTGGAAGCCGGTATTTCCTATACTCCGCTAGCTGAAGTGTGCTTTAGATTGAGACATGGATATGGCGTTAATACTCACTGTGGTTGTTATGGCCTGGTTAGGCTGATTTCTTGGTTGTTTATTTTGAAGGTGTGGGACATAGTAAACCCCTATCGTTAGTGAGACCTACTGAGAGTAGACTGTATTGTGTTTGGTTTGTATTCATTTGCTTTTGTCATTTCAGAACCCTTTCCCTGCTGACCCTTACCCTTTCCTTCCCTCGCCTGATCGCCTCTGGGCTCCGTAACCTTTGGTTGGAGTCCGGGGATATCGGGAGGTGGACATACTTAACATCAACCGGACCCTGAGGAGCTACAACCTGACAGAATAACGCACCCAAGATAGGTGCTCCTCCCGGTCCGGGGTGGTGTTGGGTATGACGTCCTTAGAAGACATAGTGCAGGCATTGGCATTAGTTCAGCAGGAACTGATAGCTTCACGATTAGAATCCACAGCGCTGCGAGACCGAGTGGATAAGTTGTCCCGTAACCCTTTTGACGTAGCGTCCTCTAGTGGACAACAGGTACATGTGACGGTACCCCCACCTATCCCTTTGGCTAGTCCTGAGAGATATGCGGGAGACCCGCAGAAGATCCAGGTCTTCCTGACTCAAATAATGTTGCATTTTTCGTGCAAACCATCGTCCTTTCCCTCCAACCACTCACTCTAGAGTGGCTTTCGCTATCTCTTATCTAGTGGGTGACGCGGCGTCATGGGCGGTCCCTCTAGTTCGGAATAACGATGCCATCCTATCTGACTGGGAAGCCTTCAGAGCCGCGTTAGAAGGTGTGTTCGATAGAAGAACCACCACGTTTAGTACCGACAAGGAGTTGCTATCCTTGAGGCAAGGAAAGAGTGACTTGGTGACCTACCTCACGTCCTTTACTGGGTTAGTAGCCGAGGCCTCCTGGCCGGAGGAAAAAAGAATGTCTTTGTTCTATCAAGGACTAAGTGAAGACCTAAAAGATGTGGTGGCACAGATAGATCCGCAGCCGACTACCTGCGCTGCCCTAATGAATCTGGTCTTGAGATTAGACGGCCGCATGGCCGAAAGAGGAGTAGACAGATACAAGGGTAGTGGTGCTACGGGGGGATGCCACCGGAAAGAGCAGAACCCGGTTCCTTTAGCTCATGAACCCATGGAGGTTGGGGCCGTAAGACCCGCCCTATCTCGGTCTGAAAGAGAGAGTCGCCGCGCCTTGGGGCTCTGTATGTATTGTGGGAAAAAAGGGCATTTCGTACGGGAATGCCCTTCTAAGCCCAAGAACCCGGCAATGCCGTATAGAGGCAAGAAGGCCGCAGTATCGGCCATGGCGACTGACACAAGTAACCCTGAGTTGCGCGCCCCAACACGACCGGAGGATACAGTCTGGCAGATACCTTCCCTCACTCATACCAAGTCTACGGACACCGCAGCACATATTGTCTTGCAGGCCAGCTTGGAAATAGGGGTCCAGGAGCATCAGGTACGAGCCATGTTGGACTCAGGAGCAACAGGCAACTTAATCGACAGCGGACTGGTAAGCTCACTGTCCATCGACGTAGTGCCTCGGGAATCCCCAGAGGAAGTCTTAGCGGTGGATGGTGAACCGTTGAAATCAGGACGTATCACTCTCCACACTAAGAATCTAAAGATGACCTTATTAGAAGGTGACAGACAGCATCAGGAGGAGATCGAATTCAACATTATAGCTGCTCCCCAATATGACCTAATCCTGGGGATGCCTTGGTTTGTACTACATAATCCAACAGTGAATTGGCAGGAGCGTACAGTACGGTTCTTGTCGGAGGGTTGTGCAGAACAGTGTATGCAGGTCCCTCGCTCACGCGCCCTTGCCCTAGCAGTTCCCTTCTGCCTGGCTACAGCAGCAGAAAAAGACGTGGAATTACCAGAGGCGTTGGCAGATTACGCTGAGGTATTCAATAAACAACAGGCTGAAGGGCTTCCCCCGCATAGGCCCTTTGATTTTAGAATTGATTTGGTGGACGAGGCGGTGGTCCCATCATGTAGGGTGTATGCTTTATCCGAGCCCGAAACCCGTCACTTACGAGACTATCTGGATCGGTACCTGGCATTGGGATTCATCAGGCCTTCTCGCTCCCCTGCGGCGTCGCCCCTCTTTTTTATAGTTAAGGCCAACGGGGAATTGAGGGCCTGTTGTGATTATAGGATGTTGAACAAAAACACGGTGAGGAACCGGTACCCATTGCCCCTGATCAGCGTCCTGTTGGATCAAGTGCGGGAGGCAGTGATCTATACCAGGTTGGACCTTCGTGGGGCTTACCATTTGGTGAGGGTCAAACAAGGGGACGAGTGGAAAACCGCGTTTAAAACCAGGTTTGGCCTATACGAGTACTTGGTAATGCCGTTCGGGCTCTGTAACGCCCCGGCGGCTTTCCAGTTCTTTCTAAATGAGGTGCTGCGCGAGTACATGGACATCTTTGTAGTGGTATACATAGATGATATGTTAATCTACTCGGCGGCAGGGGAAGATCACACGCGGCAGGTCAGGCTGGTGTTGGAAAAGTTGAGAGCCAATCAGCTATACTGTAAACTCAGTAAATGTGAGTTTGGGGTAACCACAGTAGAGTTCTTGGGGGTGATCCTGACGCCAGAAGGGTTGAGCATGTCCGACAGAAAGGTACTGGCAATACGTGAGTGGCCCACTCCTAAGTCAGTGCGGGATGTACAATGCTTTTTGGGCTTCGCGAATTACTATCGCAGGTTCATCCATGATTTCTCACACATCGCGGTACCCATAACTCGATTGCTACGGAAAGGAGTATTTTTCATATGGACAACGGAAGCAACAGCAGCTTTCGAACACTTGAAAACTACGTTCACCACAGCACCAATACTCCGACATCCACAGACCGACGTTCCGTTTATAGTGGAGGCGGATGCATCAGAGGAGGCAATAGGGGCAGTGCTGTCTCAAAGAGACAAACTTACAGGACGGCTGCACCCCGTGGCCTATTTGTCAAAGAAATTAGACAAGGCAGAGGTGAATTACACCATTGCCGAAAAAGAGCTCCTGGCAATAAAGACGGCCTTTCAGGAATGGCGACACTACCTGTGGGGGGCTCAACATCCGGTAGTGGTGTATTCGGACCACCGCAATCTGCTGTATATGAAGACCGCGCGGCACTTAACCCCGCGCCAAATGAGATGGACACTCTTTTTTGCGGAATTCGACTTCAGCATTACGTTCCGGCCTGGCATCGACAATAGGAAGGCCGACGCCTTATCTAGACAGGCGCTGAAGGACGGGGGCGGTACACCGGCCCCCCTGGCGATCATCGATCCCGCCAAGGTGATCTGTATCGTGAGAGCGGACGAGTTCTTGGAAGAGATACGAAGTAGTCGCTCTGTGGACGAGTGGAAAAGGTGGGGCGCCAAGGAGGGGGTACGCTCCATCCAAGAAGGGCTCCCCTTGTACAGACAGAGGTTGTTCGTCCCCACCAAGGCTCTTAGAAAGAAGGCCTTTCAATGGTGCCACGTCTCACCTTTGGCGGGTCATCCAGGGATTCGCAAGACAACTGAGGCATTGACCCGGCATTTCTGGTGGGAAAAGATGAACAAAGACGTCCGTCTATGGGTCAACGCTTGTGAGGTGTGTGCACGGCACAAGAGCGAGCGAGGTAAAAGAAAAGGGAAGCTGCTCCCGTTACCCACGCCGCAGCAGCCGTGGAGGAATATAAGCCTGGATTTCATCACAGGATTACCAGCTGAAGATGGATATTCGGCCATCCTGGTGGTGGTGGACAGCCTGACCAAAATGGGGCATTTTATTCCGTGTCACAATCTCCCAACAGCGGGACAGACGGCACAACTGTTGTTAACACACGTGGTACGACTGCACGGATTGCCTGCGGTCATTGTGTCGGATAGGGGCCCCCAATTCGTAGCCAGCTTCTGGAAAACGTGGTGCAAGGCGTTACAGATTGATTCCGCGACATCCACCAGCTTCCATCCTCAATCCGATGGCCAAACTGAGCGTCTCAACCAAACGCTAAAACAATATCTGAGATGTTACGTGTCACAGTCACAAGAATCATGGGTGTCCATGCTGTGGATGGCCGAACTGGCATACAACGGAGCATGGCACAGTTCGATTGGGGTGTCACCGTTCAGGGCCAACTTCGGGTACGACGCAAAAACACTACCGGTGTCCTTGCCAGAGGGGGTTGGCAACCAACCTGCCGTTCAGTCCCGGTTGAGGACCTTGCGTTCTCTTCACAGGAAAACGCAACGGGCGCTACAGGCTGCGAAGCACAAATATAAACGATGGGAGGATCGTAGGAGAATCGATGGCCCATCGTATGCGGTAGGAGATAGAGTTTGGCTATCCACCAGGTATATACGGTTTAAGTGGCGTAGTGTCTTCCACCCTAGGTTCATTGGGCCTTACCGGGTCGTACGAAGAATTAATCCCGTGGCATACAAACTTCGGTTGCCGAGTTCCCTGCGGATCTACCCGGTTTTTCACTGCAGTTTGCTGAAACCAGCGGTGTCTGCCACACGAAGGGTGCCTCCTCCGGTTTGGGTGGATGGTGGTTTGGAATATGAAGTCCGGAGCATCCGCGACGCTAGATATCGTGGTGGCAAGTTGTGGTTCCTGGTGTCCTGGAAGGGATATTCCGCGGAAGAGGACTCGTGGGAACCTTCGGACGCAGTTCATGCCCCGGCGGCGGTGAGGAGGTTCTACGTGAGGAATACGATGAAGCCTGGATCTAGGAGGCGCTTGGGGAGGGGACATACTGTGAGGAATCGCGGACCCTGGCGCCTGCCTAGTGTCTAAAGACTACGAATCCCGGCAGCCCTAGCACCAGGAAGTAGGCGTCTATATAGAGGACGTCGCGCACGGCAGAAGGCGTGCGTTATTTTGAATCCGAATCAGCATCACCCGTCCATCGGAGCTTGGCGTCCAGGCGGGAGGTGCCGTCCGAGGAAACCAGAAGTAAAAAGGCGAGAGACGCGACGACCTTTTCCAGCCCCCGTCGTTCGGAGCTAGGCGTCCCGGCGGGAGTTGGAGGAGGAGTCAGAGCCAAGCCAGAGGTAGCAGGTGAGCGCGGTGGGCCGAGCTCGGCTGAGCTCCCATACCCTCCGCCCCCATATCGTTACCGCGGCTCTCCCGCGTTTCTGACCTTTCTAGCCAGACAGCGGCTTCGCTAAGTCGTGCTGTCCGAGGTTGGATAGCACCCAAACCTACGAGCTCGGAGGAGCTCACTGCGTTTTGTCAGCGCCCATAGGAGGCGCAACATTATCATAGCTCGGAGGAGCCATACCATAGGTAATAGCGAGACTTTGGGACTTACGTGGGTATTAACGCTAGGTGTGATGAGTAGAACATTAGCATGTTGATATTCACTGTGTGAAGGAGAGCTACAACGCCGGACTTCTTGGCGTCCGTGCTTTCACCGTGGAAGCCGGTATTTCCTATACTCCGCTAGCTGAAGTGTGCTTTAGATTGAGAAATGGATATGGCGTTAATACTCACTGTGGTTGTTATGGCCTGGTTAGGCTGATTTCTTGGTTGTTTATTTTGAAGGTGTGGGACATAGTAAACCCCTATCGTTAGTGAGACCTACTGAGAGTAGACTGTATTGTGTTTGGTTTGTATTCATTTGCTTTTGTCATTTCAGAACCCTTTCCCTGCTGACCCTTACCCTTTCCTTCCCTCGCCTGATCGCCTCTGGGCTCCGTAACCTTTGGTTGGAGTCCGGGGATATCGGGAGGTGGACATACTTAACATCAACCGGACCCTGAGGAGCTACAACCTGACACTTTCATGGATCAAGGGGGTGTTATAGTTGGGCCCCCTCCCTGCTCTGGGCCCAGGTGCATTAGACCACTGTTAGCTGCGCCTCTGGCAGAAGAAAGAAAAGCACGGTTTCATTTTTGTTACTTTAAACAGTTGCTTTAATTGTGCTTTGTGACCTGACCTGCCTTTTCCCTCAGCTGTTACACCACTGGCAGAAGAAAGGAAGGCAATGTTTCATATATGTTGCTTTAAACAGTTGCTTTAAATGCGCTTTGTGACCTGACCTGCCTTTCCCCTCAGCTGCTGCATCTGGAAGCAGGCATTATGACTTCAGAAATCAACTGTAATAAGCTCCTACAGTTGAATGAATGAAATGCAATCTGTATAGCTCACGGCTACTACAAGGAGGTTCCCGGTGCTGTACTCATAGGTTACTTGACAGGGTACAATTGGACCGCCTATTTTTGCTTAAAAAGCCAGTTTTCAGACTACAGTTGAGTTCTGATTTCATTTCTTTATTATCGGCGACTGTGTGTCACAAGTCGCCAATTATAAAGAAATTAGAGACACATTTTTGTACAGGGATTTCAGAATCACATGTATTTCACATCAATAAAGATTATAAATTAGCCTATTCAAGGTTATGACAAAAAGAGGAGGGAGGCCATGGAGCACAAGAGATTATTATCAATGAAATGGAGAATAGAAGAAGGAATGTGAATTCATGAAATACAAATGTAAAAAAGGGAAGAAGAGTGACATTTGAACAGAAAAATGTAAGAGTGATAGGAGTTTTTTTAAATAAGGAAATTATCAAGGATTAAGTCGAACAAGAAATGTTCTTTTTTTTGGTTTTTAGTCCTCATTCTGCCAACACTCTTATTGGGATTCCTCCCATCTCTCTTTATCGACCTGTACCAACCCTCGGAGGAAATAGAGAGGAGACAGAGCTTTCCCGCAAATATATTACTGTTTCCATTTACAACTCCTGTTCACTTTGGGGGCTCCAGGATGTTACTAAGGAGGCCGGACCAACAGAAAGCTTGGCTTAATCATAAGACTCAATTGCCTTCTCTCTCCAATCTATCAATGCAGACCAGATCGTAGCTACTTCTTTGGTCACATGCCATGTCAGATTCACTTGTGCAAATAATGGGGCATATTATCAAGCACAGCGTTAAAATTATCGCCACTTTAGCGGCAGAAAACTGTCGCTAAAGCGGCGATAATGGGCTTGATAATATGCCGCAGAGAATTCCAATAGAAGCCCATGTTGACACCAGAACATGGGCTTCTATGGGAATTCTCAAGGGCATAGTATCAAGCCCATTATCACCGCTTTAGCGGCGATAAGTTTAACGCCGTTTCTTGATAATATGCCCCCAAGTTCTTTAAGCATTCTGCAAAAGTTGGTGGAGTTTCTGACTTCCATTTCCTACATATCTCTCGTCTCGCTAAGATTATCACATAAAATGTCAACTTCGCGCTCAGTGCATTCAAGTGGTAGTCATTCGTAAGACCAAAGAATATCAAGTTGGTACTTACTTCTATTGGTATCCCCAGCACTTCTTCCAGAAAGTTGCATACCCCCAGCCAGTAGAATTTGATTTCTGGACCTTCTATGAACATAGGCATATCATCTGCTGCGGGATACTTACATCTTGGACAGTTATACACGTTACCTGTAACTTTAGATAACTTATGTGGAGACCAGTATACTCTATAGGCGGTGTATAGGTGATTCCTCTTGAGAGATGCTGGTTTTACCACAGCCTGTAACATGACGAACGAATCAGACCAGAATTTGTTAATGTCTTCACTTCTGCATTCTTTCCCCCAAAGATTCAAAATTTCACTTTCCAGATTGTCCTCTGCCTCCACTAGGGCCCAATACCAAAAGGATATTTTTTTTCCCACTTGTCTGTTCTGGTTCCTTTAATCCCATTTCCGATTTTCCTCCTCCTAAGGCCAGCTCTGTGATGCCCACCAAGAGGATATCTGATAATATTTAAACCGTGTCAAAGTTCCTCTTGTAAGATTGTTGAGCACTTCCCAGCTGACTAGGTTAGAATCCTTTTTTAAGTCTCCCCATTTGTTTAAACCTCCCATTCTCAATGGCTGGCTAAGTTGATCCCTCAGACATTCAGGAGTACCTGGGGAGTCCCTAATTGGGGCTTGTACTGTGTAATATGATATCTTCATTCTCTTCCTGATATAGACCTAAGTTTCTAAAGCAGCTCTTAAAAGCTTTAGCATTACTTTCTTGTAAAACTTCGGATCTCCATATTTGTAGAGAAAGTGATTCTCACCTTGCACCAAATCTTTTAGCATGGCCTCAAACAATAGCCCTAATGATGAAGTGTCAGTCTTAGTAGCTAACATTCGAAAGTTTTTGAAGTGGAAGGCATAACAGTAAGTTAGTAAATCAGGTAGTGCCAGCCCACCCACAGTGAGCCCTTTTCTAAGTTTTTTTCAGGCTATTCTTGGGCCTTTCATCACCCAAATAAAGCTTCCTATTTTACCTCTCACCTTGGCTATGTCTGCCTTCCTGAAAGAAAGTGGGATAGAGTTATAAAGAAAAGTGATTTTTGGTAGAATAATAATTTTAATGAGGTTAACCCTCCCATAGATATTTAAAGGGAGGTTTGCCCATCGTAGAAGTAGACCCATTACCTCCTTGCTTACTCTCTTCCAATTAACTATAGGGATATCCTAAAGTTTCTGGGTGAGCTGTATCCCTAAGTATCTCATTTGATTTTGGACCCACTGGCTTCTCACCTCCTGATTCCATTCCATAGTTTCAGTTTATTCCCTATTGATTTTGTACCCCGGGACCTCACCAAATCTCTCTGCCTTCTCCATTAACCTTGGAATTGCTTCTTGAGGATTTGTCATAAATAGAAGCAAATCATCTGCATATAATGCAATTTTGATTTCTAAATCACCAAGCTAGCTAGCAAACGGCTCAATATATAGGTTGAACAGCAGTGGCGACAAAGGACACCCCTGCCTAGTGCCCCTTGTGATACCAAACCAATCTGTCAAGTCCCCATTTACCAGCACTTTTGCTTTAGGACTATGGTATAGGTTTTTCACCATCCTAACTAGATTATTTGGAAAGCTAAAACTTTTTAGGGTCTCCCACAAGTATGCCCAATTTACCTGGTCAAATCCTTTGGCAGCATCTATTGCCACTACAGTTAATGGGCCATTTCTTACTTCAGCCGAATCAATAGCCCCTATTACCTGAAACGTTCATTCATTGAACTGCCTCCCTGGTAGGAAGCCTTTTTGATCAGAATGGACTACCCCCTTTATTACATTGTTGGAAGAAGCTAGGAGGGTATAGTGACAATAGCTCTAAAAATGAACAAAGCAAGTAAACAAACTATTAACATGGAATGTGAATGGGCTGAGGAGGAAGAGTAAGCTCTCTCGGGTTATACAGTTTTTAAGGAGTACTGAAGCACACATTATCTTTTTTCAAGAAATCCACTTAGAAGCACATGAGTGTAAACAGAGTTTTAGCAAAGTAAGATGGGTTCAGGGGGTCCTCTGCTCTGAGCAAAGAAGTACAAGGGGAGTGGCATTATTTATAAGATGCAATACAGGTATAAAAATAGTTAAGTATGAGACAGACCAGTCAGAGGGATGGTTGGTGGCCACCATTACGATTCAGGATAGGCCCTTGGTTTGCGCAGTGTATTATGGAGCAAATTAATATAATCCAAGTGCGCTCTCTAAACTCAAAGCAAGTATGCTAGACACTATAGCTCCAAATCATAATGGGGGGCGATTTCAACCTGGTATAAAAATAAGGAAATAGATCGCACCTGTGAGAAGTTGGCCTGGTATATGCTGTTCACTAGTTCTAGTGACCACCTTGTACCATGCCAAGCAACCCTTATGGTGTGGTTGTAAGTCAACCTTTTCGGACTAGCTGCCCTAGTGGTAGCGTAGGCTAAGCAGTCTTTGAGGCTAAACTCGTGATGCGTGTTAAGCAAGCTGTTTTACCAATAGTAACCCCCTTTTATACCAATGAAAGGACACCACACAGATATATATTCAAAATATATATGTATTTATTTATCAAAGTAACCCCTAGTCTCTTTATGAGCACAGGAGCACAAATCGTCAAACAAGATTATCACAGAATACACAGAAGTTGCACTTTATATGGATAGGCCCTGGTGGCCACTCGAACCATATACTAAAATAGTGGTATAAGTACCACGAACAGGAAAGGGAAAAGGCCTAGGGCCTCTAGAATCGCTGGGCCTACAAGGAGCTAACGTCAGTTAGTGACCAGGAGGTCCACGGGTGGCGTGTGCAGAGCAAATAGTCACACGCGTGCTCCCATAGGTTTCAATGGGTGCGTAAAAAGTACAAAGTTACTGCAAAAGGAATCTTCCGGATGACCTAGGAACTTAAGATTTGGAACACAAGCACTAGAGATGTAATACTACACTTGGGCACAGGAGTGCCAGCTTTACCTCACCCACAGGAAGCGGGTGCATAGGCCTCGAAGTGCGTCGGGTTTCTTCTATCTGTTCCGTGGAGCCTGTAGACAAAAGTGCTGCAGGCGGTCGGTCGGGAAGAGATGCAGTGGATCCAAGAGTGGATCGGAGATGTTGAAGACCTGTAAGCAGAGGGGACAGTGTTCACAGTCACTAGCCAGCGACCAGCGTGGCACCAGGTGGGTACCAGGCGATGTCGGGTGCAAACAGGAAGGAAGGTGTAGCTTGACTCTGCAGCCACGTGGTCCCTGGAGGTCGACGACGTCCAGGAGTCGAGTCACGAGCTGTCCCACGCAGGCTCTCGCTGTCGGCGGTGTCGGCGACTTGATCGAAGCAAACAAGCCTTGGCAAAAGCAATTGTTGTGGGCAAGGAGTTTAAGCTGATGGTTCTGACCAGCAAGGTCAGAGGAACTGCTCCTTTGGAGGGGAGCAAGGGCCAGTCTGGAGCAACCAGACCAGCGGTGTTTGTCGTAGATTTCGTCGCCAAGATGGCCACTAGCCAGCGGGCCAGCAACCGGTTAGGCGCGTCGAGTGGCAAAATGCAGAAGGGCCCCACGCAGATCGTGGAGATGCTGGAGGGCTCACCTTTGGTGCAGATGCTGCTCGAGGGTTGGGCTTCTCAGGACCCAAAGCACAACTTGGAGGGAGCCTTGGTTGTTGCACTGGTCAGCTTGTCGTAGTCGTTTCAAGATGGCTGGCTCCACGTGTCTCGGTGCCTCCACGGGTCTCCTCTTTGCAGGGACTGTGGATCGGGCGGTGAGAGGTCTGGAGGTCCAGGTCTTGTCAGTCTCTGGGCTCGGGCTCCGGCGGGAGGCGGCGGCAAAGCAGACGTTGATTCGCTGGATGGTGCTTGCGTTAGCAAGGTGGTCACTCCCTGACCACAGGGGAGATTGGCTTCAGTCCTCTGTGCAGCAGAGCGTCGAAGTTCCCGTCTTCTTCTTAGTTTTAAGTTGATTCCAGGATGTCTGAAGTCTTAGGACACAGCTCCTACCTTTAAGCGGATTCTAGGGGCCGGACTACCTGCTAGGTCCCTCCCTATGGGTGGGACCAGGAAGGGGGGTGGTTACACCCCCAATCCTTTGTCCAGCTCGCCCCAGGCCCGGGACTGGTGTGCCCCAGGACCGGTTTGAACTGGCATATGCACCGAGGCTCCTTGTGAGCCACAGGCATGTCTGGTTTCTTTCAAGCCCTACCTGACCAATACACAAAATCCTGTCTGGGGTGGTGCACGCACCTCCCCTGGCAGGAAACCCTTTGTCCACACCTCCCAAGCTGGAAGGACTCCCAGCAGCAGGAGGGCAGACTTGTGTCTGTGGTGGCAGCATCCATTTTGTGGAGCTGAGGCTATGTCTGATTTTACCCGGGTTTCAGGTACTGTACATGTCGTGTCCCTCTAGAAGGGTGGAATGCTAACCCCGTCGCCAGAATTGGCGAGGGGTTAGTATTCCAATTCGTATGACACCTTACTCGACATGTTTTGATAAAGCCAAACCAAAGATAGCATTTAACCGCGAGGTTCATAATGCACTTTAAGAGTATATGGTATGACGATATCTGGAAACAGTAGAAGGAAGTTGTTCCGACCACTGCAGACAGGCTCAGCTCATGCCAGAGCACCATCTCACATGGAACCAAGCACTCTGCCTTCAGGATTGTTAAGGCCTGCCATAGGAGTGACTTATAGGTTACCAGGTGTCCCATTTAAGGTTAGGTATAGGTATACTACACCTAAGTAAGAGGTGATTACACCAACTTACCCCAGCTGAGTGATCAGCCAGTTGTGTCAAATTGTTAGGCCAAGCCTGGGGTGGCATAATACATGCTGCAGCCCTTGGCAGGCCTTGGGTACACCAATGCCCTGGGTACCTAGTGTACACTGGTACAGGGGCTGACAGGGTGATCCACTTCCAATTGGTTATGCACCTAGGGTGCATAGTTTTAATTTAGTAGAGAGAACAGCAGGCTGGGGGTCTGATTGGCAGGCCCACAGCCTCAATATGTCAAAAACCAGTGAAGCAAAAAGCAAAAATTTGGGGTGACCATAGGATAGCAGACCCTACTCTCCTACACAACCCCCCCCAAACGCTGGGACATTAAACTAGCCTTGACCAGTCTCGTCTTCATGTCCTAAGTGGAAGTACCTGGAGAGACCATCTGCATTCCCATGGTCAGTACCTGGCCGGTGCTCCACTGTAAAGTCCATCCCCTGTAGGGAAATGGACCACCTAAGCAGTTTGGGGTTTTCACCCTTCATCTGATTTAGCCACAAGAGGGGCTTATGGTCGGTCTGAATCTTGAAGTGAGTGCCAAACAAGTATGGCCTCAGCTTCTTCAGGGCCCACACCACAGCAAAGGCCTCCCTCTCAATAGCTGACCAATTCTTCTCTCTGGGGGTCAACCTTCTGCTAATAAAAGCAATGGGTTGGTCTTGACCATCTACATTAAGTTGTGACAGCACAGCTCCCACACCCAACTCAGAAGCATCTGTTTGGACAATAAACTCTTTGGAGTAGTCAGGACTTTTCAGGATAGGTGCAGAGCACATGGCCTCCTTCAGGTCATCAAATGCCTTTTGACAGCTTACTGTCCACTGAACCTTTTTGGGCATCTTCTTGGATGTCAGATCATTAAGAGGAGTCACAATGGACCCATAGTTCTTAACAAACTTCCTGTAGTACCCAGTCAAGCCCAAGAAAGCTCGAACTTGAGTCTGGGTGGTTGGAGGGGACCAGTCCTTGATGGATTGTATCTTACTCTCCAGTGGTTGAACTTGGCCTCCACCTACAAGGTGGCCCAAATACACAACCTTACTCTGCCCTATCTGGCACTTAGTAGCCTTGATAGTGAGGCCTGCCCTTTGCAGAGCCTCAAGAGCCTTCTTCAGGTGGATCAGGTGATCCTCCCAGGTGGAGCTAAAGACAGCAATGTCATCAAGATATGCTGCGCAAAAGTCATCCAACCCAGTAAGGACTTGGTTCACCAGCCTTTGGAAGGTGGCAGGTGCATTCTTCAGACCAAAGGGCATCACCACAAACTGGTAGTGCCCACCTGGGGTTGAGAATGCTGTTTTGGCCTTAGACTCCTCAGCTAATCTGATTTGCCAATAGCCAGCTGTTAAGTCAAATGTGCTCAAAAACTTTGCAGAAGCTAGTTTGTCTATGAGCTCATCTGCCCTTGGAATAGGGTGTGCATCTGTCCTGGTGACAGCATTGAGTCCTCTGTAATCCACACAGAACCTCATCTCTCTCTTGCCATCTTTGGTGTGAGGTTTGGGGACCAGAACCACTGGGCTAGCCCAGGGGCTCTCTGAGGGTTCAATGACACCTAATTCCAGCATTTCATGTACCTCAGCCTTTATACAGTCCCTGACGTGGTCAGGTTGTCTGTAAAGTTTGTTCTTTACAGGCAGACTGTCACCAGTGTCCACCACATGGGTACACCAGTCAGTTTGACTAGGTATCAAGGAAAACATATGTGAAAATGATTGTAGAACCTGTCTACATTCAGTCTGCTGATGGGCAGTGAGGTTGCCTCCAAGGGTCACTCCTTCAACTGAGCCATCTTCAGGGTTCTGAGACAACAGGTCTGGGAGAGGGTCACTCTCTTCCTCCTGTCCCTCATCTGTAGCCATGAGCAAGCCCATGTCTGCCCTGTCAACATATGCTTTAAGCCTGTTAACATGGAGTACCCTGTGGGGACTCCTGGGAGTTCCTAGGTCGACCAAGTAGGTGACCTCTCCCTTCTTTTCCAGGATTGTATGGGGTCCAGACCATTTGTCTTGGAGTGCTGCTGGGGCCACTGGCTCCAACACCCATACCTTCTGTCCTGGCTGAAACTCAACCAAGACAGCCTTTTGGTCATGCCAAGCTTTCTGTAAGGCCTGGCTTGCCTCAAGGTTTTTGGATGCCTTCTCCATATACTCAGCCATCCTGGAGCGGAGACCAAGTACATAGTCCACTATGTCTAGCTTAGGCTTTTTGAGAGGTAACTCCCAGCCTTCCTTCACCAAACACAGTGGGCCTCTCACAGGGTGCCCAAACAACAATTCAAAGGGGCTGTAGCCAACTCCTTTTTGTGGGACCTCTCTGTAAGCAAACAGAAGGCAGGGTAGAAGGATGTCCCATCTTCGCCTGAGCTTTTCAGGTAATCCTTTGATCATACCCTTTAGGGTCTTGTTGAATCTCTCAACAAGCCCATTGCATTGTGGGTGATAAGGGGTGGTGAACTTGTAGTTGACACCACATTCCTTCCACATAGCTGTTAAGTATCCTGACATAAAGTTGGTACCTCTGTCAGATACTACCTCCTTAGGAAACCCCACTCTGGAGAATACTCCCAGCAGGGCCCTGGCCACAACAGGAGCTGTAGTGGTCCTAAGGGGAATTGCCTCTGGATACCTGGTGGCATGATCCACTACCACCAGTATAAATCTGTGCCCAGATGCAGTGGGAGGATCCATGGGACCCACTATGTCTATTCCCACTCTTTCAAAGGGGACCCCCACCACAGGTAGTGGTATCAGGGGGGCCTTTGTTGTGCCACCTGATTTGCCACTGGCTTGGCAGGTAACACAGGAGCGACAAAACTCCTTTGTATCTTCATTCATATGAGGCCAGTGAAAGTGAGGGACAAGTCTGTCCCAGGTCTTGTTCTGGCCTAGGTGTCCTGCTAAAGGAATATCATGGGCCAAGGTAAGAAGGAAGCCCCTAAATTGCAGAGGTATAACCAACCTCCTGGTTGCACCAGGCTTGGGGTCTCTAGCCTCTGAATAAAGGAGCCCTTCATCCCAATACACTTTATGGGTACCTTGAGCATTCCCAGCAGCCTCAGCAGCCGCCAGCTGTCTGAGGGGTTCAAGAGAGGGACAGGATAACTGAGCCTGCCTCAAGTCAGCCCTTGAAGGTCCCCCTGTCCCCAGAAACTCAACCTGGTCAGGTTCAAGCTCTTCAGGGACAGTTCCTTCAGGGTCCTCTAGATCAGCTTCCTGGGAAGGCTGATCATCACTCTGAGGCAGGGGGGAAGGCACAGCCTTGACCCTCCTGTTCTTCTTCTTGGTAGGTGCTTGGTCCATTGTTCCAGGATCCAAGACCTGTGGTTCAGTGAGGCACTTTTTGGCCTGTGACCTGGTCACAGCAAGGACATGTGATGATATACCTAACATCTCTGCATGAGTCCTGTACTCCACTTCTGACCATAGAGAACTCTCTAGGTCATTGCCCAACAAACATTCTACTGGGAGGTCTGCACTAACCACAACCCTTTTGAGGCCAGTTACCCCTCCCCATGAGAAGTTAACAACTGCCACACTATGTGAAGTAGTGGCATTGCTGGCATTGGTCACCAGGTAGTTCTCACCTGGTATGTACTGTCCAGGGTCCACAAAGCCTGGTGTCACCATAGTGACACTGGCACATGTGTCCCTGTAGGCTTGAGCCACTTTGTCATTAATTAAAGGAGTCTGTCTGTACTTGCCCAGGTTACTGGGGCTCACAGTCAGGGACAAATCAATGTCCCCATCACAGATCAAGACTGCCTGTGTCAGGGTTCTGTCTAAGTCAGAATCTCCTTCAGTTCCCATAGTGATTCCCACTACACCCTTTGTCTGGGGACCAACACTGCTAACAGTAGTACTGGGAGCAGGTGCCTTAGGGGCAACAGTGTTGGGGGCTCCACCCTTTTTGCAATCACTAGTCCAGTGAGTTGTATTCTTGCAATGATTGCACCAGGGTTTCTTTTGACCTTCTTTCTTCTTTTTGGACTGTTGTTGGGACCCACCCTCCTTAGCAGTAGTTTGGGGCCCTGTTGAAGACTTCTGGTCTTTAGATTTCTGATCTCCACCCTTTTGGTCTGTTTTCTTCTGATCACCCCCTTGGCCCTGGTTCTGGTTCTTTTGCTTAACCCTGGTTCTGACCCATTTGTCTGCCTTCTTTCCCAATTCTTGGGGAGAGGTCAGATCAGAGTCAACCAAGTGTTGATGCAGTTGCTGGTTTTGACAGTTATTTAAAATCTGTTCTCTCATCATCAAATTATACAATCCTGTAAAATCAGATACCTTACTTCCCAGCAACCAACCCTCCAAAGCCTTAGTGGCACATTCAATGTATTCAGACCAGTCCTGAGTCTGTGTCTTTTGGGTGTCTCTGAACATTAACCTGTACTGCTTAGTGGTTAAGCCTAACCCATCAACTAGAACACTCTTCAGGACTCTGTAGTTTCTGACATCCTCTTCTCTAACAGTGAGGAGTCTGTCTCTGCCTCTTCCCTCAAAGGAGAGCCAGAGGATTGCTGCCCACTGGTCTTCAGGAACCTGCCGTACTTTGCAGGCTCTCTCAAGAGCAGTTATCCACTTGTGGATGTCATCCCCACTTTTGTAGGGGGGCACAACCTTAGACAGGTTTCTATTATCGAAAACCCTATCTTTGTCCTTAGGGACAATGCTGCCACCAGTGGGTATAGACCCACTCTCTTTATGCTGTCTAGCCTTGCTCAGTTTCTCTTCCATCAGGGCTACTTCTAGCTCCTGCTTCCTGATCCTCAGCTGGGCTTCTTGCATCTTGGCCTCATGTTCCCTCCTCTGAGGGGTGGTCATCCTTCTCCTGGAGTGACCTTGAGAGCCTCTAGAGCCATGGGAAGCATTGGAGTCACCTGAGCGATTCCTTTGCCTTCCAAGCCCTGTGTTAAGTCCACTGGGGAGATCCAGTGGGGTGAACTCACTGTCAGTCCCCAATAGCCTTGGTTTAGCTGGGCCAAGTATAACACTTGGCACTGGGCTAGTTCTCCCTTCATCCTCACCACTGTCTGTATCCCCCTCACTTTCCTCCTCTGTAGTATGGTTTTCATCTAAGGGATGGCTATTGGAAAGGGGTACCTCAGTGGCATCTTCAGAAGGGGGGCCTCCTGTTCCTGTCCCTAAGGGGGCTAACTGGGAAGCTCTCTTGAGCTCTCTTTGATTCTCATCATCTTGCAAGAGTGCTCTGAGCACAGCAGAGGTAGGGTTCTTGGGCTGTTTAAGGCCTCTAAGAGTTGCCAACTGCCTGAGCTCATTCTGATTAAGGGTAGCAAAGATGGATGGTGCCCTCGGGGGGTCACTCTCAACAGAGATGGGTACAGTGGACCCCTCTGCCCCAGCCATTGCTCTTAAGTGTGGGTGGATGTGTTGCAATCTACCTACACTTGGGTTTACCTACTAAACCTATCTAGTAGTTGTAGTCAGGGTGTGCTACTCCCTTTGCTCTACAACAACTAAGTTCAGTAGAACTTAAGTATATCTAATCTTGTTTTATATGTACCTACAGGTACCTATGTGATCTTTCAATTGGTAACCAAGAGATTACAATGGTAAAACACAGCAAGCTCAAATCCAACCGCTGCTCACCAATGTGAGAAGTTGGCCTGGTATATGCTGTTCACTAGTTCTAGTGACCACCTTGTACCATGCCAAGCAACCCTTATGGTGTGGTTGTAAGTCAACCTTTTCGGACTAGCTGCCCTAGTGGTAGCGTAGGCTAAGCAGTCTTTGAGGCTAAACTTGTGATGCGTGTTAAGCAAGCTGTTTTACCAATAGTAACCCCCTTTTATACCAATGAAAGGACACCACACAGATATATATTCAAAATATATATGTATTTATTTCTCAAAGTAACCCCTAGTCTCTTTATGAGCACAGGAGCACAAATCGTCAAACAAGATTATCACAGAATACACAGAAGTTGCACTTTATATGGATAGGCCCTGGTGGCCACTCGAACCATATACTAAAATAGTGGTATAAGTACCACGAACAGGAAAGGGAAAAGGCCTAGGGCCTCTAGAATCGCTGGGCCTACAAGGAGCTAACGTCAGTTAGTGACCAGGAGGTCCACGGGTGGCGTGTGCAGAGCAAATAGTCACACGCGTGCTCCCATAGGTTTCAATGGGTGCGTAAAAAGTACAAAGTTACTGCAAAAGGAATCTTCCGGATGACCTAGGAACTTAAGATTTGGAACACAAGCACTAGAGATGTAATACTACACTTGGGCACAGGAGTGCCAGCTTTACCTCACCCACAGGAAGCGGGTGCATAGGCCTCGAAGTGCGTCGGGTTTCTTCTATCTGTTCCGTGGAGCCTGTAGACAAAAGTGCTGCAGGCGGTCGGTCGGGAAGAGATGCAGTGGATCCAAGAGTGGATCGGAGATGTTGAAGACCTGTAAGCAGAGGGGACAGTGTTCACAGTCACTAGCCAGCGACCAGCGTGGCACCAGGTGGGTACCAGGCGATGTCGGGTGCAAACAGGAAGGAAGGTGTAGCTTGACTCTGCAGCCACGTGGTCCCTGGAGGTCGACGACGTCCAGGAGTCGAGTCACGAGCTGTCCCACGCAGGCTCTCGCTGTCGGCGGTGTCGGCGACTTGATCGAAGCAAACAAGCCTTGGCAAAAGCAATTGTTGTGGGCAAGGAGTTTAAGCTGATGGTTCTGACCAGCAAGGTCAGAGGAACTGCTCCTTTGGAGGGGAGCAAGGGCCAGTCTGGAGCAACCAGACCAGCGGTGTTTGTTGTAGATTTCGTCGCCAAGATGGCCACTAGCCAGCGGGCCAGCAACCGGTTAGGCGCGTCGAGTGGCAAAATGCAGAAGGGCCCCACGCAGATCGTGGAGATGCTGGAGGGCTCACCTTTGGTGCAGATGCTGCTCGAGGGTTGGGCTTCTCAGGACCCAAAGCACAACTTGGAGGGAGCCTCGGTTGTTGCACTGGTCAGCTTGTCGTAGTCGTTTCAAGATGGCTGGCTCCACGTGTCTCGGTGCCTCCACGGGTCTCCTCTTTGCAGGGACTGTGGATCGGGCGGTGAGAGGTCTGGAGGTCCAGGTCTTGTCAGTCTCTGGGCTCGGGCTCCGGCGGGAGGCGGCGGCAAAGCAGACGTTGATTCGCTGGATGGTGCTTGCGTTAGCAAGGTGGTCACTCCCTGACCACAGGGGAGATTGGCTTCAGTCCTCTGTGCAGCAGAGCGTCGAAGTTCCCGTCTTCTTCTTAGTTTTAAGTTGATTCCAGGATGTCTGAAGTCTTAGGACACAGCTCCTACCTTTAAGCGGATTCTAGGGGCCGGACTACCTGCTAGGTCCCTCCCTATGGGTGGGACCAGGAAGGGGGGTGGTTACACCCCCAATCCTTTGTCCAGCTCGCCCCAGGCCCGGGACTGGTGTGCCCCAGGACCGGTTTGAACTAGCATATGCACCGAGGCTCCTTGTGAGCCACAGGCATGTCTGGTTTCTTTCAAGCCCTACCTGACCAATACACAAAATCCTGTCTGGGGTGGTGCACGCACCTCCCCTGGCAGGAAACCCTTTGTCCACACCTCCCAAGCTGGAAGGACTCCCAGCAGCAGGAGGGCAGACTTGTGTCTGTGGTGGCAGCATCCATTTTGTGGAGCTGAGGCTATGTCTGATTTTACCCGGGTTTCAGGTACTGTACATGTCGTGTCCCTCTAGAAGGGTGGAATGCTAACCCCGTCGCCAGAATTGGCGAGGGGTTAGTATTCCAATTCGTATGACACCTTACTCGACATGTTTTGATAAAGCCAAACCAAAGATAGCATTTAACCGCGAGGTTCATAATGCACTTTAAGAGTATATGGTATGACGATATCTGGAAACAGTAGAAGGAAGTTGTTCCGACCACTGCAGACAGGCTCAGCTCATGCCAGAGCACCATCTCACATGGAACCAAGCACTCTGCCTTCAGGATTGTTAAGGCCTGCCATAGGAGTGACTTATAGGTTACCAGGTGTCCCATTTAAGGTTAGGTATAGGTATACTACACCTAAGTAAGAGGTGATTACACCAACTTACCCCAGCTGAGTGATCAGCCAGTTGTGTCAAATTGTTAGGCCAAGCCTGGGGTGGCATAATACATGCTGCAGCCCTTGGCAGGCCTTGGGTACACCAATGCCCTGGGTACCTAGTGTACACTGGTACAGGGGCTGACAGGGTGATCCACTTCCAATTGGTTATGCACCTAGGGTGCATAGTTTTAATTTAGTAGAGAGAACAGCAGGCTGGGGGTCTGATTGGCAGGCCCACAGCCTCAATATGTCAAAAACCAGTGAAGCAAAAAGCAAAAATTTGGGGTGACCATAGGATAGCAGACCCTACTCTCCTACAGCACCTCTAAAGCTAAATATAATAGCCCCCCTAAAACGTTTTCCAGCTTAAAAAATATGATGAGAGAGTTTAACTTGATGGATATCTGGCGAAGTCAGAACGGGGAAACTAGAGATTTCACTTTTTATAGTAAAATTTAAGCACCATTCATGAATTGATTATTTTCTCATAGATCAAGAGTTGTTTACAGAGGTCGAGATGATAAAACATATTCCCGCCATATTATCAGACCACTCAGCAGTCATTATGAATCTGATGTTGCAGCAAAAAGAGGTGCAGAGAAGGTGGACAGTAGATAGGACGATGTTAATAAATGAAGAAGTGATTAGAGATCTAGGGGAAAAGGAGGATGAGTATTTTAAATTCAACACGGGAACATCTAATGATCAGATAGTATGGGAGGCCTTTAAGTCATACTTAACCCCTTCAGCGCGGCGCGGATTACCGCGCTGTGCTGAAGGTTCTATTCCATGACGGAGCAGTTCCGTCATACGCACAGCGCAACCGATGCACATGACGGAACCGCTCCGTCATGCGCATCGAAGGGGTTAAGAGGGATAATGAAGTCTATAACAGCGGGAAGAAGGAAAACCTTGAAGCAAGAGGAGGCAAGGAAAATAAATGAGATTAAGGAAAAAGAGAGAGAATTACAGGCTGCATCAATGGAAGGCTTAAGTACAATCTCAATATTTACGAAAGAGTTGGAAAGCTTGCAGGCTGAGTTTCAGGTAAAAATAGATAAGAAGCTCTTAGATAGGTGGAAGGCAAGCAAGCTCCAACATTTTGAATATGGGGAGAAGTGCAGCTCTTTGTTGGCGTGGAAGGCCAAGGCAGATATGGCAAGGAATGCGATTAAGAACTAGATAAAAAGAGGGTCCGGAGTAACTATACAAGTGAACCAAAAGCTCCGCGAAGAGGCTCGAAGTTTCATGAGTGAATTGTATAGAGAGGATATAAAGCCTGGGCTAGAGAATATTCAGAAGTGGTTAAAACTGATAGCACTTTCCCAATTGATAGAAGAACAAAAGGCATTTTTGGCACAAGGCATCACCGAGGAAGAAAATGCTAAGAGGAAAAGCTGCAGGCCCAGATGTACTTGGGTATCTTGGATAAAGAGGTGCCAATCTTAAAAATCTTGTTCAATAAGATCTATATAGATGGGGAAAATCCACCTAGTTCATGGGCAGAAGCCACAGTTATGTTGATTCTAAAATCAAACAAAGACCCCCAGAGGATCAAATCTTATAGACCCATATCCTTATTAAATAAAGATTATAAGATCTTCTCAGGAATAGTTGCATCATGGGTCGAACAAGACATTTTCAGCCAAAGAAATAGTTTATAATATTCTGTCAGAGTTATATTTCAGTAGTACCTGAATATCAATTCAAAAGTTATACATCTGATGTACTTTAGTGACTCTTTCAACCTAATATGTACATTACAGTATCTAAACAGCCAACACGTGTTTTGCCGAAACCATCTTTTTCAGGGCTTAATCTTACTTATTACAATTGGGAGGTAGTTTTCCCAGTACTAAAGGTGTATTTGGCCAATGTCTTTTCATGCTCAGTATCATGAATTTGTGTAATGGTTTTTTGAGTAATCTTTGTCCCAAAATGTTCCTACAATTGTTATTTGTGATTAGTTAGCTTGCAAAATATCACGTGCTAATGGTGTGCGTGGTAACGTCTGATATTTGCAAAATATACTAACCTTGCCTTTTGTCTTGATCATGGACAGGAAATAATAAACAAAAAAATGTATTACCATATATAGTCTAGAAATACCCATTCATAGGGCCCTATTCACAGAACTAACTTAAGACAAAATCCTAAACTTACTACCATTTTGGTATTCACAGAAGGCACTTACTCATTTTGGTATTCACAGAAGGCACTTACTCATTTCGGTATTCACAGAAGTTAGGAGTCCTAACTTTAGGACTCCTAAATGCCTTCTGTGAATACCGAAAGTCTTAAAATTAGGATTTTTCTCAGTTTAGTAGTAGTATAGTTAGGACTCCGCCTCCGCCCGATTTTTCTCAATTTAGTAGTCCTAAGTCTAAATTTAGGACTACTAAATTGAGAAAAATCCTAAATTTAAGACTTTCGGTATTCACAGAAGGCATTTAGGAGTCCTAAAGTTAGGAGTCCTAACCATATTACTACTAAACTGAGAAAAATCCTAATTTTAAGACTTTCGGTATTCACAGAAGGCATTTAGGAGTCCTAAAGTTAGGAGTCCTAAATTTAGGACTACTAAATTGAGAAAAATCCTAATTTTAAGACTTTCGGTATTCACAGAAGGCATTTAGGAGTCCTAAAGTTAGGAGTCCTAACTATACTACTGCTAAACTGAGAAAAACAACCCATCTGCAAAGCCTGTCAGTGCCAGGCTGTCTACTCAGCAACGTGAAGTTGACACCCATTAAGACTAGCGCTGCATTGGATGTTAAAAGTAGCGCTCACCTTTGAGGAACCAGAAGTGACTATTACTGCGCTCCATCAATAGAGGGTGGTTGTGTCTTCTGACAGGCACAACAGAGGAGCAAGCAAGTCTGGATCTTTGGGCGGAGCCAGTGACAGGATCCGCGTTTCAGGAGTCATTTTGGAGGAGCCTGTGTTGATATAAGGTGGCAGTGAGTAACTCTGTCGAGTGGCACCCCAAGAGAAGTGGCACCGGTGACTTGTTGTGGGAATATTGACGCCGCTTGTGAGCCCGTACACTTGACTAATGATGCAGTGTCTCCTGGTTGTATCTTATTTAGTGACTTAGTATTGTTTAATTTAGTTATTTTCGACGCTTAATCTGGATATGGCTGCACTTTGACAGTTCAACCGCTGATACCCATTCAAACATGCCACGAGCCGTCCACAGCACGCATTCACTCAGCGCGCGCCGTCTTACTTCCGTCCTGCTTTTCAGTCATTACTCCGTGGGATCCTCAGTGACGTGTGGATCATGGCTCTTATGGACGTTCTTGAGCACGGTGATGCCGGGAGCCATCCGGCGCGGCGTCACCGGTGCGTGCCGCCATTTTGAGATTGGCGTTTCCTGTTTCGCCAACCACACATCGTTTTCCAGTGCCGATAGAGTTGTGGACATTTTGTCGTGTGGAAACGGCAAATACAGGTACTCTTTTGATATTTAGTGGACAGAGAGGTGGACAGCAGTTGGCAGATGAAGATGTAGGCAGCAGTTGGCAATTTAGACACCGCTGGAAGCAGACATAGTCAGCACTATGCTCGAGTCTGCAACACCAGCAGCACTGAGTTACCCTGAGAAGTGTGGGTTGCAGTATGTGGAGGTCTTCTGTAAAAATCGTTAGGTTGGGAGAACCTTATAGACCTTGTTTTTTTTTCTCTCTGTTATGGCTGTGGTAATACTTATTTATGCTCTAGTAGTTCATTCTTTACTAGATGTTGTCTTCGAAGTAACATGTTCCTTTCTTGCATAATGTATGCTTTATTTTATGCTTAAAATGTTTAACGTGCAATCTTCAAGCCTATTATGGTGTTTCTAAGGAAGGTGTATTCCCCTATAGGGAGGTGTGGTTCCCCTATTACAGTGTTCAGAGTTTCATTGGGAGGTATTTCCCCTATTACAATGTTTGGTGTGTCATTGGGAAGTGTTTTCCCCTATAGGGAGGTGTTTTTCCCTATTACAATGTTTTGAGTTTTGGAATATCATAGGGAGGTGTATTTCCCCTATTACAATGTTCGGTGTGTCATTGGGAGGGATTTTCCCCTATAGGGAGGTGTGGTTCCCCTATTACAGTGTTCAGAGTTTCATTGGGAGGTATTTCCCCTATTACAATGTTCGGTGTGTCATTGGGAGGTGTTTTCCCCTATAGGGAGGGGTTCTTCCCTATTACAATGTTTTGAGTTTTGGAGTATCATAGGGAGGTGTATTTCCCCTATTACAATGTTCGGTGTGTCATTGGGAGGTGTTTTCCCCTATAGGGAGGTGTGGTTCCCCTATTACTGTTCGTTCGTTGTTGGTCAGTACACAACTAATGGGTTTACCTAAGGAAGGGGGATGGGGCTGATTCATTATTTTGCTTAAGATATTTTCTTGCATTAATTTGCTTACTTTAATTTTATGTAATTGCTTATGGTATTTTCATGCATTCATTTATTTAATGTATTTTCTGGATTCGAGTATTTTCTGATTCGATTGCCTTATGTATATTCAATTGCTTAATGTATTTTCTTATTAATTCTTTCAAGATGTTTATTCTTGTTTATGTATGCAAAGTAATTTTGTGCTATCCTGCCTTAATGCATTTATATCTTTTTGCTTAGTTCTCCTAAGGAAGGGAGATGTGCTATAACCTAATTGTTGTTAGTTGGTGCATCTTTCTTATTCCGGTTTTGTCCCTTGCTGCTCAGCCATTAATGATGTCATTTGGAATGTTGAGTGTGTGGGACTTGAGGAGATGTCAGTTGGAAGAGATGGGCTGAGCAGCAAGGAGGCTGCTCCTGGTGGGGCATTACATGGACTTTGTAACTTAACAAATAAACCTACAACTTGTTCTATGTGACCTGTCTACGAGACAATCTTCATTTTAACACAGAGCTCATAAGCACTGTCACAGCTGCAGCTCTCAGCACAATTCTCTAACATGCATGCCAGTACCTGTCATCTTGTGTCATTGGCTACAAGGAGCAATCACATTGGGATAAAGTGTCCTCCATGCGCCGCACAGAGATTGGAGGTCACAGGCCCTTGGGAAACCTAAGAGGAGATTGCTCAAGTTGCTGCACTGACATGCCATCACACACGATTCATGCTGCAGAAATGGGCAAACATGGTGTTTTCAGCACTGATCCTGGGTGGGATGATTACCCGGGGGACACAGGGGCTCTGAGAAGGAGTCTATGGGGCTACCGGTAACCCATTGTAGCCATAAACACAGGCCCCAAATCATAAAAATAATGTTAAATAAAAATACATGTTAATTTAGGAACAGCTATAAATCATTGTATGTTATAATTTTAATTTAACAATGGATAGTTTCCTGCACTGGTTCCTTGAAATCTCTACAGCAGTGCCCACAGGTCCTTAGTCACAGGTCATACTTTGCGCTCCAACCACCCAGGCCCACAGCCTCTTCCAGAGTGTCAGTGCTTAGAAGCAGGAGGCCACGATGCCCATTCCTCTTGAGTTCTGACCAGGAGAACTACCCCAGCACACTAAAGCATGTCCTCTCCTCCACCTGTGTGAGAAACAGGAAATTAGTGCCACCAGTCCAGGAGAAAGTGAATGTTAGAGACACAAGTCAGGAGTGGAGGATTTCAAAAGCCTTCCTGGCAAAGCTCAAAAGCAGAGATGGTCCTTCCTCTACCTTTACAAGTTCCCTTGTGAGCCTTCTGTCTCCTTCAATTATTTTTCCCAATGAGGAATGTCTTAGAAAAGGTAATACCTTATACATTGGTGTAATCCCAACCCAATCTCAATCAAAATTCTATTACCTCATCCTTCCACCTACTTCTATCTCTCAGGCATCATCTCCTCTGTTGTCCACAACACTGGCTTGGCTGTCACGGCTAGTGCATTCTGGTAATTTTTAAGGTGGCTAATTTAAAAGACCGAGGCCCACATAAGCTCAGTTCCATGTCTCCCTCAAGTCTGTCCTCTTTACACACACTGCCTTCAAAGTAGCCTCCTAGGGTACGATGGAGACAGGATCCTGCTCTCTGCCATTTTTCCAGGCTGGGAAAGCAAAAGACACACAATTTGGTGGACAGAATGCAGAACAAATCAAAACATGCACCCCCAGTCAAGAGATCTGGGTTAAATCCATCATTTGTTCCTGACCATATGGAAATCAGTCTTGGCGCTGTGCCTCATGGGAACAGTCCAGCCCTGGACCGGAAACAAGCATCCTAGGACCGGTTCCGGGGTTTCACCCCATATCAGCCAGGATGGCTTGAATCCAGTGGCACAGTGAGCCCGGGACTCACGTCTGAGCATACCTGGCACACTGAGGTCGAGAAAGCAAAAGACACACAATTTGATGGACGGATTGCAGAACAAATCAATTCTCAGGATGCTTGTTTCCGTTCTAGGAAAGACAGGGCTTGGCAGTTTGGGCTGGACTGTCCCATGAAGCCCAGTGTCAAGACTGATTTGCATATAGCTGTGTCTGAACTGGGGTGGCGAAGTGAGCTAAAGAATGATGATGGATTCATTCAACCCAGATCTGTGACTGGGGGTGAGTGTCTGAAAAGTTTCAGCGCTCCGTCTGTCATCACCTTATGTTTGCTTTATTTATCCAGGCTGGGGCATCCAATTATTGGCCTAATCATCAGAAGAATGTGAGAACAACCTGTGAAACTCACAGCTCTGCTCTCTTCCTCCAGGAGGCAGAAGGTAGTCTCTTGAATGTGGAGCTGTTGTGTAGAGGCATTTGATCTGACAGCAGGAAGGGCGTAAGTTTTCTTTCATAGGCAAGCCTGTTAAAAGTGAATCTTGTTAAGCCATGGACTAGAAAAATTACAATAAATGTACAGCCTTTAGATGAAACTCATTCAGGGCAGATGGGCAGGCCAGTTAAACATTATTATCATTAGTCCAGTGATTAGAAAAATAATAATCCTTGTTTCACTATTTCAAAAATCTCATTTAGGGTGAAACCCATTAAAAGGTTGTTAGACAACTGTGAGAATTGGATTGTTGGTTGAAGGGGGTGAAACCTTACTCATGCAACAGACACAATCCTTGTCAGGGCGAACCACAAAAAGTCACTATGTTTACCTGTGCTTAACCTTCTGGTAGCTAGGCAGAAAAGCAGTCAGGCTTAACTTGTGTAAAGTATTTATGCAGCCTAAACAGTAATAAGGTGAAAACACACCACAAAAAATCCCATAAAAATGTAGAAAAATAGAGTAAAATATAATAAATTATTTTACACCAAAATTCTATCAGTGGCACCAGAGTTATGAATTTTTAACATTTAAGTGCGATCTAGCCTCTATAAGTTGAAAGTGCCAACTATGGACATCTAGTCATGCGAGACCGGGGCAATGTAGTGTTTGAAGACATTTTGGAGAAAAATGTCGGATAATTTAAGGTTCAGTGGGGCAAGGCAGCTAGTGGTGTCCGAGAAAGAGGCGTCATTCCCAGATATCCACTGTATGAAGTCACATTGAAGATTCCTAAATTTAGATTTATGCTCTTTTTTGAAATTGAAAAATCTCCAGCTGGATAAAGCTGCAGTCTGTAGCTGCCCAGGGCTCCAGGATACCCTTGCAATGAAGAGCAGCTGAGTTGCATTTGCTACTGCAGAGAAATAAATAGCTAGAGCTACCGCAAATCTAGACCAAGGAGAGATGCACCTCAGGTGGATAAGCGAGCAGGTAGGTCCCAGTCTCCTCTCGGTTCTCAAAGCAGTTTTTGGCAGAAAAATGTTGAAGTCCTCTGAGGGCACAGGACAGGCTTCAAGAAGCAGAGTAGTCCTCTTGGTGCAGCCGGGAAGTCGTCTGAAGTGCTTAGCAGGACACAGGGAGCAAGGAAGTCATCTGAGGTTCAGAAGTGAACTGAAGAGTGGGTGCGAGAGTCTTATTATTATACCTGGTGCCATCTTTAAAGTGAGAGAAACTTCTAGTGTGCTCCCCCCACAGATAGTCCTGAAATTTCCTGCCTCTCTGCCCAGACTCCACTGGCTCTGGGATCAGCCCAGACTCCACTGGCTCTGGGATCACAAAAGGCTAGTGTGAAGTTATTTTTGTGTGGGCTTAGGCAGCTCAAATGCAATGCAAGTGTGGATGTGACAGGCTCTGCCCCTCCTATCCTGCCGGGCTGGACCATTCTGCCAACACCTATTGCCCTTTTGTGTTACTATCTTGGAGGAATACACAAAGGTCAACTGCCAACTACACCTAGTCATGTGCCTCAGGAACAGGCTGCTGGGACCCAAAGGTTAGGACTAAAAAATGCATACTTTCTAAAAGTGGCTTAATCTAACTTTACCATTAAAAAGGGATTTAAATTACAATTCCTCAGACACCAATTATGACTTTCCTACCTGCATTTAATCAAAGGTTGTCACTTATTAAATGTAATAAGGAAACCCAATGTTATCTTATGGGAGAGGTAGGCCTCTCAGTAGTGGAAAACAAATTTAGGAGTTTTTCACCACCAGGATATGTACACTTAAAAGTACATGTCCAAAGTTTTCAATACACTGCACCCTACCCTGTGGGCTGTTTAGGGCCTACCTTAGGGGATGACTTACGTGCATTAAAAAGAGAGGTCTAGGCCAAACAAAATGTTTATTTTGCCATATCGAAATGGCAGTTTATAACTGCACAGAAAGGCTGCAATGGCAGACCTGAGGCATGTTTTAAAAGGCTTCTTAAGAAGGTGGTACCATCAGTGCTATAGACCCACTAGCAGCATTTAATTTACAGGCCCTGCATACCTGTAATACCACTTAACTAGGCACTTATAAGTAAATTAAATGTGCCAATTGGGTGTAAGCCAATTTCAGCATGTTTAAAGGGGAGAGCACAAGCACTTTAGTCCTAGGGCCAACATAAACAAATTCAACAACACAGGAAGAGTGAAGGAAAAAAAGTTGGGGGACGACCACCCTAAGGCTAACAGGTCTAACAGAAAGCATAAATGGTGAATCTTCCATCGCTCCCCCCACCAACTGCCTCCATGCAACTTCACTTATTTTCAACCAGTTCTGTGTCACTCCCAAATTTATAGATAGCTGTTGTAGAAAATGATCACCTTGTCCATACACCTTTATATTTCCCCTCCCTTCTACAGTAGCCAGTCCTAATCTTTCACTTCCCCTTATTCATCTCCAAATTGATGTTGCTCTTTAAGAGCATACTTTTAGACTTTTTTCAGTTTTGTTTCTTTGATTAACTCATTTTCAATGAAATTGCTCTCCCACACTCGCAGCTCCACCATTAAGTGAGGCCTCTCCTGAGCCCCTGCACTCCCGTAGTGTTGGTGTTGGAGGCCCTCCTCCCCCCGCAGGTTATACCTGCACCTCATCCCTGGTGGCCCAGTGGACCTCTCACTCCTTTCTCTCGCTCCGCTTTCTGCCCCCTTCATCCTCTCCTTTCTGCTCCGTTTTCACCCTTTAGCTTTTGCCCCATTTTCACCCTTTAGCTTTTGCTCCGTTTTCACCCTTTAGCTTTTGCTACGTTTTCACCCTTTAGCTTTTGCTACGTTTTCACCCTTTAGCTTTCTGCTTCGTTTTCACCCTTGCTCCATTTTCACCCTTTAGCTCTTTCACCCTTTCACTCTTTATAGCAGTTTTCTCCTGCTTTCTGCTCCATTTGACCTTATTCTTTTCATCCTCTTACTCTTTATATCTTATTTCTTCTCTTTTTTCACCCTTTTTCCTCTTTACATTTTTCCCCCTCTTTAGCCTGCTTCCACCGTTTTTCCCGCCGCCGCTGCCCCCGTGGCCCCTCCACCCCAGCGTGACCACCCCGAGCCAGTTCCCCTCCCCGCTCCCGCCTCCCAGCTGTCCAGCCCTCCCTGACCCCTACTTAATGGAGGCCGCGCGCAGCGGGCGCGCCGCTGGCACGCCTAAGGCGCGCCAAAGGCAAGTCCATCTGCCCCCATCCGCGACCCGACTTCGATCAGCACCAGGAACCCTGGACCTCCGCATCACCAAAGCTACAACCCAGCAGCACTCCACGCACTCAACCCAGGCTGCAACAACTGCAAACTAGCGTCACCAGCCGACACCCATGGACCCTTCAGCTGTTAGCGCTGCCGGCACACCTGCAGCCCTGCCAGGAACACGGACCCAGCACAACCTGCCTGCAAGAACACAACCAAACCGAAGACCCTGCAATGCATCCTCCTCCACGTCCGATCACTCCACAAACATGCCACTGAAATCTGGGACCTCCTCAACAGCACCACCCCGGACGTAGCATTCTTCACCGAAACCTGGACCAACACCACCTCGAGACCGGACATCGCCATCCCCCAAGGATACAAGATCTTCCGGAAGGACCACACCACCCGCCTGGAGGAGGAATCGCCAACATCCACAAATCCACCCTCCGCCTAAGCACACTCCCCGACGAGCCACAGACCTGATGGAACACCTACACTTCAAGATACAGGCCAGCCCTACCATCACCCTCTGAGGAGCTCTCATCTACCGACCCCCCGGACCCTGCGGACCTTTCACCAACTCCATCACGGACATCATCTCCCCGCAAGCCATCGCATCCACCAACTACACCCTCCTGGGAGACCTCAACTTCCACCTAGACAACCAACTAGACCCCAACACCGCATCCCACCTGGACAACCTCCACAACATTGGACTCCGCCAGATCAAAGACCGAACCCACACACTCAGCAGGACACACCCTCGACCCCTCTTCACATCAGGAAACTCCATCACTTTCAGCCACATCACCGAACTCCTGTGGACAGACCATCGCTGCATCCACTTCCCCTTCAGAACACCCACCACCCAGAGACCCATGCACCTGCTCCCATGAAAAAATTGGACCAAAATCACTGGCGACCAGCTCACCTCCTCACTCAGCAAATCGACCCCAACCACCGCGGAAGAAGACGACCCCAACACCGCAGCCCGAACCCTGCACAGATGGATCTCCAACAGTGGCAACACCATAGCCCCCCTCAAAAAGAACAACAACGCACACGCCAAGAAAGCCAGATGGTTTACCACCGAACTCCGAGAGTCCAGATGCACATGCCACCACCTCAAAAAGACCTGGAGAAAATCCAAATCCACAGAAGCCCACAATACCTTCAGAACCGCCACCAACGCCCACCACCAACTCATCAGAAATACGAGAAAAACAGCGATCGAAGACAAAATCTCCACACATGCACACAACAGCAAAGAACTCTTCAGCATAATTAAGGAGCTCGCCCAACCCACCAGCGAGTCTACTGACATTCGTTCCTCACAAGACCTCGGCAACAAACTCAGCGCCTTCATCCACCACAAAATCAAGAACATCTACGACAACTTTGACGAAGACAACCAACACACTGAACCCTCACCAGCCACCCCGACACCCTGAAACCAATGATTGGCAGCTGGACAGCCCTCACCACTGAAGACAATGAAGTCAATCCACTCCGGGGGCCCCACGGACCCCTGTCCCCACCACATCTTCAACAGAGCCACCGACACCATCGCACTCATGCTACGCCACACCATCAACCGCTCCCTGGCAACTGCGTCCTTCCCCGACCACTGAAAACACGCCGAGGACAACCCCCTCCTGAAGATGCCCTCGGCGGACCCCACCAACCTCAAAAACTACAGACCCATCTCCCTGCTCCCAGCAAAAGTCATCGAGAAAGCCATCAACAGCCAACTCGCCACCTTCATCGAAGAGCACAACATCCTCGACTCCTCCCAATCCGGCTTCAGAAAAAACCACAGCACAGAAACTGCCCTCCTCGCCGCAACAGATGACATCTGTTCCCTACTTGAACAAGGAGAAAGAGTAGCCCTCATCCTCCTCGACCTCTCAGCTGCCTTCGACACAGTCGCCCACCACACCCTAACATGCATACTGCACAACGCAGGGATCCGGTACATGGCCCTCGACTGGATACACTCTTTCCTCTCCGGCAGAATGCAGCGGGTCAGACTCCCTCCCTTCTTCTCAGACCCTACACCAACCACCTGCGGAGTCCCCCAGGGGTCCTCCCTCAGCCCCACGTTCTTCAATGTCTACATGGCTCCGCTCGCCCCTATCGTCAGAACCCACGGACTCAACATTGTTTCATATGCAGATGACACCCAACTCATCCTCTCCCTATCCAACGAACCCAACGCAGCCAAACACAACTTTCAAGAAGGCATGGAAGCTGTCGCCAAATGGATGAAAAGCAGCTGCCTACAACTCAGCACGGACAAAACAGAAGTACTCATAATGGGCCCACACCCGACTCCTGGAATGACTTTTGGTGGCCCCCACCCTCGAAGGCCCACCCACCCCCACAGACCACGCATGCAACCTTGGAATCCTTCTGGACTCCAAGCTCAAAATGGACCGCCAGATCAACTCCGTTGCATCCTCCTGCTTCCACACCCTCCTATGCAAGACCTTCCAATGGATCCCCCTCGAGCACAGAAAGACCGTCACTCACACCCTAGTCACCAGCAGACTCGACTACGGCAACGCACTCTATGCCAGAATAAACCAAAACCTCACCAGCAAGCTACAAAACATCCAGAACACCGCCGTGAGACTGGTCCTCATCCTGCCAAGACACTGCCACATCTCCCAGCATCTTCGCACACTCCACTGGCTCCCCATCAAGACTAGAATCGCCTTCAAGATCCTCACTCATGCACACAAAGCCCTTCACAACACAGCACCAGCATACCTGAACAGCCGACTCGAATTCCACGCCCCCCAAAGGACCCTACGATCAGCCCAGCTCTCCTATGCCGTGGTTCCCCCGCGCCAAAAAGACCAGATCAGGAGGCAGCTCCTTCTCCTTCCTCGCGGCCAAAGCCCGGAACGCCCTACCACTCCACCTCAGACAGACAACATCACTCTCCATCTTCACGAGAAACCTCAAAACTTGGCTCTTAAACAGACCCCCTACTTGATGGACTGGGACCTGCACCTCCCCTCTTCCCCAGCGCTTTGAAACCCTTACGGATGAGTAGATGCGCTTAACAATCACATGATTGATTGATTGATTGTTGCTCACCGTATTCAACATTGAGAGTTTGTGGCTTCTGTGAACTTCATTACCATACACAGCAATATTTCTTACAGGAGATGTGGCCTAATGGACATATCTGCCGAGTTTAAAACTGGGGATCAGGTTTGAGACTCAACAATGACTCAGTATCCTGTGACTAGTGAAACACCTTGTGCCTTAAAAAAATATAAAATAATTTAACTGTATTTAATGTAATCTGCTTCTAATGTAAAGTGCTCTAATGTTCTTGGGCCTCATTTATGCTATATAAAACTGCAACAAAAAAAATCCAAAGTCCATTAGGATAAATGACAAGTTCGTATAATATAGCCCATACCTTTTGACTTTGACAATACTTAGTAGTATGCTTGGTAGATAATCTGGCTCGTCATCTTTTTCTAAAACAGCAGAGCAAAAGCCCATTCCTGGGGCTTCCAGCAATATAGAGAGAGGGAACAATGGCAAACGACAATCAGCCTCTTGACACAATGTGACACTGTGTTGCCACTGTCGGGTGGGGGAAAACACGTTTAACCCATTGAAAGAGAAAGAGCTTTGAAAGCGTTGATCCAACCCGAAAGCCCCTGACACTGACATGCAAAGCATGAGACGACATGGCATGACATAAAATAAAATAACACATCTTAGAACCTGTGCAAGTTTATTTTGCGCTAACCTACTTCCAATTCTTTAAGAGGTTTAGTACCTCATTTAGAGTTTGGCAGAGCAGGACCCGCATCACAAAACAGCAGGGCTCCCACCAAGTCAAACTCACACTTCTCCAGCCTCTTTCAGAGGGGGGAAGGACGCTCCATGTTTCTAGTATCAAAGCCTTATCTGGATCCACTGCCAGAAACCTCTGACAGGGGGACAGTCTGCCTCCATCCTTTTTAGGGATTGCCTGCCAATGTATATGTTTCCTGATCAGGATCACCAGGAAAAGCCTGGCAGTCTCAAAGAGGAAACACTAATAATGACCCAACATAATAGAAAAAAACACCTAGGAGGTAGGCCCATTTATCTTGGATTTTTCAGGACCAGATCCATGCTTGATGCACCCCTGTGGTATCCTTTTGTGCCTCGTGATGAACTACTGCACCACTGGACACACAGAAGGCAGGGAGGTCCACTCCAGACAGTTCCACACCAGCACAGCTGTGATCAGGGCCTCCACGGGCTTTGTGGGCTAGTACCCCCTCCCACCAACATCCACGTTAATAGACTTGTTACTAAAGGATTTACAAAACTTGATATTGACTTGACATCAGCTTTACTGCACCTGGACCCAGTGGCAAACCAAGAACATAATGTGAACTCTGGCTACCAAATTGAAGTTCAACAGTGTCTAAGGGCCAGGGACAGCAATATAAATTACAGTGAAAATCAGACAGCTATATAATATCAAAAGGCTGCATTTTGATTGGTTCCTAACCAGTACATAACTACCCCAAAAATCCATGGCAGGTAGCTAGGCCCCTTTAGAGACAGAGGGGCATATTCTCAAAAATGTGTGCTAATCATCGCAAAATTAGCTTAACGCAACTTTGCATATCGCAGTCTATCGCGGGAAAACAACGCCCTGTTAACATAGTATTCTCAACCCGGCGGCACCATGCGATAATCCCACGATAACGCATCAAATGACCGCGTTAAAATCTACGCGGTGCCGCAAAAATGCAAAACACCTCTGAGATAAAAGGTGCGATGCCCGAAATCGCGATACAAAAATCAGCAACAACCATCATGTGGGAAAATGCACCATGAAAGCAGAGTGAAAAAACGGTGAGATGACAATGTACGAGCACAACCCTACATCGGTGTCGTAGAACAAATGACCATTGTCCCGCATCCAATAGGCATTTTGTCACAATGTACATTGACATGCAGTCTGCATGTAAACTGCTCCAATGCTGAAAAATGCATGGAACACACTGTGAAACCGCATCTCCCCTTTACATTGCAGAAGGACAAGCAACCCCTCCTGCACACAGACGTGTCATGACCATGAGCAATAAATTATGAAAGCGTGGACGAATGTAGGGGCAGTGACTCCCACTTTTTTATTTTTTTTTAATCTCTGTTTATTAGTTTTTTGGGTAAAACAAACACAATTTACAGAGACCGGCATGTTAGCAGTTATATACATACTGTACCGACATTTCCAACTATATGCACCCTTGAGGCAGCACACCCCATCACATCCCCGTACAGCTCTGCAGGCAGAGGAACCTACCAACGAACCTCCAACACCCACCAGGACATTCACAACCGCAATTTCCCTCTCTGGGTCCCAATCTGTGCAGAAAAATAGACAGTCTACATTTCCCACCATCACATTCCCTAAGCTGTACTATCACGTGCCAGTATCGGGTAGCAATTCACCTCCTTCCCGCATCCAAATTCCAGCCTCAAGTGATTGTTAACTCCTCGTGTCAGGGCTCACCCCTCCCCCCCCTGCAACATCCCGCTCGCCCTCTAGTCTCGAACCCGCTGGCGGACGTTCCAGCAAGTAGCAGGTCAAGGGAGCCCAAATATCCCGTGGCCTAGAAGCACTAGGCAGCAGCTCCGAATACAGGGCCAATTGTTCCCGACACATTACTAAGTCAGCTATCCAGTCCTTAAACTTTGGGGCCCTCCCCCTACCCCATCTACAGGCCACCCTTCGTTTTGCCATGAGGAGCGCCATTGCCACATATTTTTGATGCGCCGCCTGTATCGCTTTAACATATGAATGAATGAATGAAATGAATTTTATAAAGCGCACGTAGCTGCCCTGGGGCGTCCAAGCGCTGGGAATACCAACTGAGGCTAAAATTGCTTGAGGGAAGAAAACCAACCTAACTATTAATTAATAAACAAAAGCGTTTTCAGCTGTTTACGGAAAGAACTAAGGTCGGGGTTGGATCTTAAATGTTGGGGAAGAGCATTCCACAATTTGGCCACATTAAAAGAAAAAGAGCGGCCTCCCGATCTTGATTTCTTTATTTTCGGAACAATAGCCAGATTGGCAAAGGATGAGCGCAGATGTCTGACAGGCTGATAAGGTGTAATAAGGGGAAAGTTAATTGCTGGGCCTGAGGACCAAAAGGCCTGATGTGCAATGCAAAGTGATTTGAAATTAACTCTTTCCCTAACGGGAAGCCAATGCAGTCTCCTTAGGCCGGACTTTACTGATGATCTGCGGGGGATTTGTAGAAGAGTCCGTTCTGCGCAATTCTGTATCAACTGCAGTTTGCGTAGAGTAAAGTCGGGAGCTCCCAGAAATAAAGCATTCCCGAAATCCAACCGTGATTGGATCATGCCCAGAACCACGGTCTTTCTTGCTTCGAAAGGGAGTAGAGGAAGGACCTTCCTGATGACTCTAAGAATGCCGAAACAGATAGCAGATAGTCTTATTGCCTGCTGATCAAATGACAGGGACCTATCCAGCCAAACACCAAGGCTCTTGATGGTATCTTTAGGCGCCGGGGCCGGTCCCAAACTGGGTGGCCAAAGAGTATCAATGGAAGAAGGAGCGAGACGACCTAGAAGCATGAGCTCAGTCTTGTCTCCGTTGAATTTGAGACAAGACTTGGTCATCCAACTCTTAACCATCTCCAGACAGACTGCAAGATCCGCACACACTAAGGATCCCCCTTCCTGTGCCAGAGAGACCACCAGCTGAGTATCGTCCGCGTAGGTAATGATCTTAATGCCATACGGATGGACGATCTCAGCTAGTGGCCTCATGTAGACGTTAAATAACGTTGGGCTCAACGATGATCCCTGCGGGACTCCACATCCCAGAGGCTTACTGGTGGAGGTGACATTGCCATCATATACCTGGAAGGATCTATCACTCAGGTAGGACCTGAGCCACTCCAAGGCCTTGTCAGATATTCCGGTGTCCAGGAGATGTTGTAAGAGGATATCGTGATTGACGGTATCAAATGCCGCGCTCAGATCGAGGAGGATTACTGCCACCGATCCTCCCCGATCTAAGATCCTCCTGGACTCCTCTGTTACGGCCAATAGTGCAGTCTCGGTCCGATGCTTAGGGCGGAAGCCTGTCTGGGAGGGGTCGAGCAGCTGGTTTTGTTCGAGAAAGGTTGTTAGTAGGCCGTTTATATATTTCTCCAAGATTTTGGCTGCCCAAGGCAGCAAGGAGATCGGGCGAAAGTTGTTAAGATTCTTGGTGTCCAAATTAGGTTTTTTAACAAGAGCTCTCACCATGGCCTGTTTCCAGGCCACTGGGACTGTGCTGGTAAAATCCCAATAATGCCATCACAGGCGTGGGCCGCACACTCCCACGCCAGGTGCAAAAAGTCCGCCCCAGTCACTCCACACCGGTCGCATCTATCCGAGTCCCTCAATTTAAATCTAAGCATCTTCACTGGCGTATAGTACAATCTATGCAGGTATTTATAGTGTATCATGCGGAGTCTACTACTGGCCGCCACTCCCTCAGTCTGAAGACAGCAAAATTCCCACTGCTCATCCGAAAGCGTCATTCCAACGCACTTGGGAGGCTGGGTCAGCCAGTTCTCTCTGTGTGTGTACCATTCTATAATGAGTGATACTAATCTTGTAGCTGTCGTGCATTTGAGCAGTGCCTGCAGCCGAGCCAGCGCCCCTGGTTCCTCTGGAAAATTAGGGGTGGTTTTACGCATCCCCTGTCTTAGTCTGAGATACAGGAAGACGTCCAGCGACGTCTGCTGTTGCCCATGAAGGAGCCGCTCCTTCGTGCAGAAGCGCCCCTCCCTTTACAGGTCCCCCCATGTCTCGATCTTTGCCCGTTTTTTGAACTGATGAAACACAGTCTCCTGTAATAACGGCATTTTAGGGTGGTACGCCAGTGGCAGTGAGGCCGCATACATCATGGGGGCACCTAGTATGCGTCCAATCCGATTCCAGGCGCTTATTGTACATGCTACTGTAGTCGGGCTCTTATCTCTCGGTGCCACCTGCCCAAATATCGCTCCTTCTAGTGGTATCGGCTGCGCCAGCCAGTGCTCCGCCGCCACTTGTGGCATATATCTAGGCTGCACTATCCAGTACCAAGCATAATGGGCTTGCGTGCTAACGTAGTATAACACAAAATCAGGGACTCCAAAGCCCCCCTTCGAATATGGTCTGATGAGTATGTCCCACTGTAGCCGCGGCTGTCGGCCCCCCCAGACCAATCGCGTTAGTTCCGACCTGAGCGTAAAATGGGATGTTAAGGAACAGGTATAGCAGCTGGGGAAGGATCACCATTTTGATCAAGGACACTCGCCCTGCCATCGACAGGGGCAATGCATTCCAACGAGTCACATTCTCCCCAATGCGCATTATCACAGTGCCATAGTTTAGGCGCATAAGCTCATCCCTTTCCCTTGTTACTTTTAAACCCAGATATCGCAGCTCCTCATCACACCATTCTAGTGGATAGTCAGGCTCAAACCTCTTGGTCGCCTGCGTCAACGGGAAAATACAGGATTTGCCCCAGTTTATGTGGATCCCTGACAGCTTTCCAAAGACAATAAATTCCCTCAGGATTACATTCAGATTCTCTTGTGGATCTCAGATGTACAGTGTAATGTCATCCGCATACATGGATATGAGGATATGCCGCAGATTACACCTCAGTGCTTTATCATTATGGTGTTGCCTCAATTTCGCCGCCAGCGGCTCCATAGCTATTGCAAAGAGCAACGGAGAGAGTGGACACCCCTGCCGAGTGCCTCTCGTGATGGACAGTGGCCCAGTCATTCACCCATTAATCAATATCTTAGCCTCTGGTGCTGTATATAACAATCTAATCCAGGACAAGAAAAGGGGGGGGAAGCCCATTCTCAGCATTACGCCAAAGACATGGTCCCATTCTACCGAATCAAACGCCTTAGTGGCATCTAAAAAAATCGCAGCCAGGGGCAGCTCCGGCGCAACATTATTTAGCACCGTAAACAGCGTCCTCAGGTTATGGGACATGGCCCTTCCCGGGACAAATCCCGATTGATCCGGGAGTATCAGATTTTCGAGCAAAAGGCTCAGGCGGGTAGCAATCAGTTTCGCCAGTATTTTGGTGTCGCAGTTCAGGAGGGACAGCGGTCTATAAGAGTCACACACCCTCGGCGATTTTCCTGGCTTCAACAGCAAAACCATCAATGCTTCCCTCATAGAGGCCGGTAGACGACCAACCTCCAGCGATTCCTCGTACACTTCGCGCAGCACCGGGGCCATTATATCTATATATGCTTTATAGAATTCAATTGGGATACCATCCGTCCCAGCAGCTTTCCCGGGCTGCATGCTCATGATAGCCTCCCGCACCTCATCCAGTTCAAAGGGAGCGCATAAGAACTCACGCTGCCGATCACTGAGCCATCCCAACGCTACATCTTCCAAAAAGTCTTCCAGCTTCAGCTCATCCCTTCTCGTGGTGGTATATAGGTTTTCATAATGTCTCCGGAACGCATTAAGTATACCATCCGAGTCCTGGTGTACTATTCCCTCTTGGTCCTCAATCTCTAGGATATAATTGGCATAGCGAGGTTTTTGAACCAGGGCCGCCAACACCTTCCCTGGCCTGTCTCCCTCTCCGTAGCTTCTAGCCTTCCAGTATTTACCCCGAAAACGCACCTCCCTCCTCGCCACGCTCATGTATTCCATTAGGGTATCCCTAAACCTTATCTGGACTTCAGCAGACGGCCTCAGTGCCAACTCCGTCTCAATCCTTTTCAACTCCCCTTCTAATGTTTGCAATGAGCAAACTATGTCCTTTAGCAGCCCGAACCCCTTAGCTATGCAAAACCCCCGAATTGTTACCTTGAAAGCTTCCCATATAATTTCCACACTTTCCACCGAACCCTTATTGCGGGCAAAGAAGTCATATACCTCCTCCCGCAACTCCTCCTGGAATACTGCATCTAGCAGCATGGCCGTATTCAACCGCCAGCCACCCCCTCGGCACCTCTAGGTCCGATGAAGACAGCGTGAGCCTTACAGGAGCGTGGTCCGAGTAAGTGCGGGCTAGGTGCTGCACCTGAACTATCGCAGGCCCCAGTCCCCTAGATACCAACCAATAGTCTAGTCTCGCCCAGGAAGCCGCCCGTACCGTGTAATGGGTCCCCTCCCTGGTGTCTGGGTGCAGATGCCTCCAGGCATCCACAAGCTCATATTCCGCGATGGTGTCCCTAAGCACTCCAGCGGCTTTAGTGTAATGATGCGGGCCGGGTGTGATCTGTCGCAACTAGGGCTATGCGTAGCATTAAATCTCCACCCCAGATGATATGTTGGGAGCCCACCTCAAATATCTTAGCCCACAGCGTGGAAAAAAAAGCGGGTCGTCGACATTAGGCCCGTAACAACAGGCCAGTGTAACAGACACCGAGCCCAGTCGCCCCCACATAAGGCAATATCTACCTTGCGCGTCTGCCAATGCTCCCCCGAAGTGGAAAGGGACCCGTTGTTTTATGAGTATCGCTGTCCCACGCGCATAGGAGGAGTAGGAAGAGAACACCCTGTGAGCAGCCCACCAACACCCGAAGCGATTGCTTCCCTGAGGGGAGAGGTGCGTTTCCTGCAACATAGCAATGTGTGTGCTGTGTCTGTCCAGGTAGGCTAACAGTTGTCTCTTTTTCCTCGCATCTCTCATCCCTCGCACATTCCACGTGAGGATGTTCAGTTTGTTTACGTCCCCCTCAACCATGATCTATCATCTCGGTCATGATCTGGTGCACCACCCCAGCGGGGCCAATCAACCCAATTCATGCCAAACATCTCAATACAGTAGCCAATACCAAGAACAGCATGCCCAAAGTCTCCGATCGCTCACCTGGTATGTTACCAATAGCATCGTCCCAGAGAAGCAACATTTGTAAACCAACAAACAACCAATTAGCCCCCACCCCCACCCACTGAAGCAATCCCAACATGCCAGTAATGTCTCCTCTCCCAGTTCCCCCCCTCCCCAACAAAGTCACAGTCACCCCCAACCAGGGTGTACAGCGCCTTGCCCCTGGGTAATACCTGCTGAGGGCTTCTACTAGGTGGTCCCACAGCATCCTCCTGCTCCCCTAGCCTGGCCCAGTCCCCTCAGGCAAGGACTAGAGGGCTAGAGGTTGCCCGATGGAGATAATAGGTTGTTCATTGCAGTGTTTCGTACTCCCATCACTCCGCCCGCTAGCCAACCCTCGCCATGTACAGCCCCTGAGTCTCAGATAGTCCATTCGGGCCTCCAACGTCCTGGTCATTCCTTATCCTCTTCGTCACCTTTTGCTGTTGCTGACCGCGACGACGACCCCATACCTCCACCACGAGACGCCGCTCTCACTTACTTCAGGAAGTCCTCCACTTGATTTGGTTTGGTGAAGAAATGTTGCTTGCCTTGGTGCGTCACCCTCAAGCGCGCTGGATAGAGCAGCGCGTAATCTATTTGCTCCTTCCTCAGTTTTGCTTTCACATCGAGGAACTTACGCCTCTCCTCTTGTACCATAGGGGTGAAGTCAGGATAAATCGAAAAGGTATTCCCCTCATACACCATAGATTGTTTCTTTCTGGCTGCCTGCAGCACTACATCGCGGTCCCTGTAGTTTAGCAGTCTCGCAATTATTGGGCACGGGTTAGCCCCTGGCTGCGGCCGGGGGCCAAAGGACCTGTGGGCCCGCTCCACTATAAATTGGCTGGACAGCTCCTCCGCGCCAATAGTGGACAGCAGCATCTTTTCTACATATACCTCTAGTCTCCCAACGTTGGTGGACTCCGGGATTCCCATAACGCGAATATTATTGTGCCGACTGCGCGCTTCCAAGTCCTCGTTCTTAGCGGCTATCACTCGCAACAGATTATCCATCCTAGCTAGTTGCGTGGTGTGTCGGGCGGTCACATCCTCCGTGTCCGAATTACGCCGTTCTTCCTCCCGAATACGCTCCTCATGACCTTCCATTTTGTGGACCAACGCATCCATTCTGATCGCCATGTGGTCCACCTTCTCGACCACAGTGGCAAACCCCTGGCGGATTTCTTGAAGAATGTTCTGCATGTTCGCAGTCGCACCCACAGTTCCATCCTGGTTTGCAGTATGGCTCTCCTGAGGCTGGCTGCACTGCTGGGACTGTGTTCCACACCGCGCCCCCTCAAAATGCAGTTTCGTTTGCTTTGCCTCTGGTTTGCCCATGACGCCACCCCGGCCAGGGCGCCCTTGCTCAGGCGTCTCCTCCCCTCTGACTTCCAAATATCTTCTGCCTCCTACCGCTGTCACCCTCCTTCGCTTCTGCGGCCGGCCGTTCGCGTCCTCCCAAGCCTGGCCCACCTGCTCAGTCAGCGAGGATGAGGGGAATTACTCGCCGCTCCGCATCTATTGTAAGATCCCCAGCGTCGCACTCCTGCAGGCACCGTTGCCACTCCCCAGCTCCAGCAGAGGATAACTAATGACTCCAATCCTCCCCAGTGCAGTTACAGGGTCGCAACACCGCCTCCGCGTCCCACTTATGGCGCCTGCATACTCAGCGCTTACTCACAGTCCACCGCCAGTACTCCTCACAGGTTAGTAGCGCAGTCTCCGCACCAGGCTCCTCATTCCCAACAGCAGTGCTAGTCGCGGCGCTATCAGGCCCAGGATAAGGTCTCAACTAATTGCGGCACTCCCGCCGTGAAAAGTCCTCCCACGACAGCACCAACCTCTAGGAGCACTCCTCATGCAGGCTGTCCCCGGCTGCTCTCTCCGCCCGCGAACCAGCATCAGGCCGCACTCACCGCCGATATGGCGTTATCCCCAGAGCCTCCAGCACACCACAGCTCCTTGTCCGCTAGGTCATCAGTCACTGGCACCCCGGTATTCCGGTGTGCATCCGCCGCTCCACAGCAGCGCGCCCTGCGGCCCACGCCCTCATGGCAAGCCGCGGCCTCAATTTCCTCCACAATCCGTCCGTCTGCCGTCCAGCGCTCCACATGCACGTCTCGGTCCGCCTTTCACTGGACGTAACTCCGGAGTCCCCGGCGCGATTTGCCTGAAACTTTCAGCGAGTGTCCCTGCCGGGTCCCTCTCGCCAACGATGCTGTCAAACCTTTCGTTCGTTGCCGTGAGCAGGATAAATGCAGGATCGTATCATCGGGCTGCGGGAGCCTCACCTCAGTGCGGCCATTCCGCGTGTGCGCCACCTAGCGCCCTCGACAGTGACTCCCACTTACGTACATGTTGCCCATGTTGTGGTACTTGAGTCACAGGGGGCATCCCTGCATCATGGTGGTACAAATCTGACCACAAAAGGAGCCCTGTTGTCACCTGTAGGTCACAAATGGCAGCCAGCATGGAATGATTTTGGACACATGTGAAACACAGAAGAGTGGGATTCCCTACCTACTGTGACACACACAACTGGCATGTTGAATACGTGACACCCTAAACAGCCTCCCTGCACAGAGGTGACACACCCACCATCCATGAACAAATAATCAGCACTACATGTCGCACTCACACTTGTCTGAGTGATGTGCCTGTACAGATGAGTGATATGCACCCAGGGAATGTGTTATTGGATTGCATTTATTTGCACATGCTGTGCCTGTGGTCATTATGTAGTGTCCTATGATTGCTAAGGACTGTCACAATGTGACTTTCTCATATGAAGAAATTGTCAATGATGATGTTCCTACGGGCTATTCCTGCTGCGGCTGCAGTGGGGTGTGGTCCACCTGCCTCATCTTCATCATCATCGCCCTGTGCATCTGGCACTTGTATCCATGGGGCATTGCTGCGTACACATATGTTGTGCAAACACACAACATGCAACGATCATCTTGCACACGATGTCTGGGCTGTACAAGAGCCTTCCACCGTTGACGTCCAGGCACCTGACACCTGACTTTAACACGCTAAATATGCGTTCCACTATGCCCCTCGTGCATTTGTGGGCCCCATTGTAATGCCTCTGGGCCTGTGTGTTCGGGGCTCGGAAGGGTGTCATCATCCAAGCGCAGAGTCCATATCCTTGGTCACCTGTGACAGTGCAGAGAGACATGAGTCAATAGTTGGTTCTGCATGATGTGTTGGCAGACTCACTAGTACATTGGTGTGTGATATGTGTAACTTTGTGATTCCTGTGTGACGTGTACTATTTGTTGCAAATGAGCAGCATCAATGTGTATTACGTAGCCTCACTGCTGCTCCTCCCTCCCCCTAGCCTATTCACTAGTGTGCGCAGCGTAGTTGCATCACTTGCACCCCTACGGCATACCATTGTCATGCCTGTCTGTGCATGTCCACAATCCTGACAATGACACAGTGGTGTTGTGCGCTGAAGGTGGGCAGCCATGTGTGTGTAGGCCTATGGTAAGGACAGGGCAGACACAGATGTAGAGTTCATGCCTGGCTGAACTCACCATGCGGTTGAGGGTAGACCTTTGGCTTATGATGCGGAAATAGCGACACACACAACAGTTGGCATGTCTGATCCCTGATCCTGAGCGGGCTTGCGCACCCACATTTACCCCTCGGCCGAGCCCGCACCCCGGGGGCATGCTACATAGCAACATTGTATATTGCGTGACAGGTGGCGCTGACACTACACCAGAGACACACGCATTAGTAACTTCCTTGGTAAGGCCTCAACTCAAACACGCCCAGACCCACGTGTTGAGTGACCACACCCCTACGCCGTACAGCCATATGCCGGTACACTCCCTTACGCTCACAGGGGGGTACGACACAGCTACATGTCCCAGGTCTACCCCACTGCTTGGGGTGACAATGTTGCGCCCGCTGTACACAGCACAATGTAATGTGGTATGGCCCGGGGCCCTCATGCATACATAATGACCACGCGGACACACTGAGATAATTTGTGAAACTGGCTACGGGCACGTGCACCCGTCACACGTCCAGTGACGCCTGTGCTCGATGGGTGTTGGGTAGTGTAAGCCTCCCCTCAGGGGTTGGTTGGTACTGGCAACATTTACAACAGTGATCAGACAATCAGAGGATCAAATTACAAACAGCAAGGGTCCATGACTTGAACTGCACAAAGTCAGTGGCGCCGGATGCACGGCCGCCGGCACAGGCGCACCCGCAAGGGACGGTGACTTGCGGTGCACTGAGATAGGGCCACAAGAACTGAACGGGTCCTCGTTGATGTCAAGGAGAATGTCGCGGAGTGTTAAGGGGGACAGTGGAAGGTGTCCATCCAGGGCATGATGAAGAGGACAGAAGCAAGCAGAAACAGGCAATATGGAGGAATTGAATGCTACAGTCTCCTTTTTCCCACCATTGTCAGTATCAGCTACATGATGATGAAGACAACCCCCGGGCCATAGACTCAGACACCACCAAAGTTCAACCAGAGAGTGTCCCTGACTCCCGTGGCACAGAGTCATTGGCACCAGAGCTGGAAGGGGATGCAGTCTGCGATGAGGCCTGTACAATGATATCAACTCGACCATAAATAAATCAAGGCTCAGTTTCAAATGTGTGACCTACAGGACCGCAGTGTGGGCCGGAGGCAGAAGTCAGCATGGGCCCACAGCCGCGTGTCGTTGGCTTGCGATGCAGAGAGTTAGTGGCACCAGAGCAGTTGTTGGTAGTGTTCGATCACCTCCGTAACGAGGATCCTTTTTTCCTCAGGACTTAACCACGTCTTCCTATTACACCTCTCCTTGCGTACAATGATGTGTACACTGCAATTGAATAATCAAGACTCAGTTCAAAATGTGTGGCCTACTTGTCCGCTGTGTATGCCGGTGGAGTGCGTCAACGAGAAAGGAGTACTGCAGGCCTTTCTCAGGGTGGCTGTGATGGTCTGAGGAGGCTGCCAAGGTCGCGGGCCTCGGGCTTGGAGCTTGCACCGGCACGTGGTGCGGCCTTTTGGAGACACGCCGGTGTCGGCAGGTGAGCAGTGAGACCTGGATGCGAAGGGGCGGGATAGACGAGGTCTGGGGACCAGTGGCCTCGGGTGCAGCAGGCGCACAGGATCGCAGGCACCACCGCTCACGGCGTCGGCCTTGTGGCGGGGTGAGAGGCGCCACCCTGGCAGACACGTTGGCCACTCCGGAAGAGAACCACGCCCAGGGCTACATGCTTTTTATTCACACCCCTATGCTAGCCTGGCATATGCCGGGCCAGGCCACTCCGCACACGCTTACAGGGGGGGACGTAACAAGCGACATCTCTGAGTTCTTCCCCACTGGCTGGGGTGACATGGTTGCATCCACTGTCCACAACACTACCATCACCAGCAGTATATGTCGACATGGATTTGTCTGTAGTCTGCATACCGTAGTCTGTCCATCACTTCCTTTGCCACACTTCCCATTGTGTGCATTCTCATTCATGGTTCACTTGCCTCCTTCGCACATGCCTGGTTCCCACCTCTCCCCACATTGTGGCTGAGGTGCCATGCCGTTGATGGCTCATGTACATGGCTAGCCCAGGTTACCACAGTAAGTTGTGCTGTCGTGTATGGTGGGTGGGCATGTTGTTTGGCATGTTGTATGTGACTATGTAACGTGTGCATTGCCAGAGTTGTGAGTTGCATGATTGTGGAGTTGAGGTGTGTGGTGTGTTTATTTGGTACTTACCAACTAGCACTGCATTTCCATAGGTGCCATCCTGGAAGTGCTAGTTGATGATGGACTGCCAGAAGATGTATGAGCCATGCACACTGCCTGGGTAGTTGGCGACGACATTGGTGAAGAGTCCCCGGTGGTCCACTATTGCCTGCACATTGATGGAATGCATGTGTTTTCTGTTGCGTTAATTGTGTGCAGTGTCGGCAGGGGGCACAAGTAGGAAAAGTGTGCAGTCAATTGCCCCCAACACGTGCGGAAATCCAGCTATGGCGTAGAAGCCTTGCTTGGTCTCCAGCTGTTCCTATGCTGTGTGGGGGCAGTTTAGGTACTGGGGTACCAAGCTGATGATGGCATCAAAGACAGGTGTGAGGAACTTGGATAGGGCTGGCTGTGAGACCCCTTTGACTCTGGCGGTTGTTGGTTGGAATGTCCCAGAGGCCAACAGGTGCAGCACAGCCAGCAACTTTGTCTGAGGTGGGATGTTGGTTGTCCGCTGTGTTGGTACCATCAGCCTTTGGCCTATGATGTTCAGGATGCGGAGGATGGTGGTCCTTTTAAGTCGGTAGTGGGCAATGACATTCTCTGGTGTTAAGTCTGTGAGGCTGGTGCGTTTTCTGAAGGTCCGCTGTCTTTGTCTGCGCTGCCGCTGGGGTGGTCCGGGGGGAGGGGGAACCAGTGGGGGTGGCGGGCCTGGGGGCGGTGGGGGTGGGTGTTGTGGCCCTGTTGGGGCTCCGAGCTGCATGATGAGTAGCTCTATTGCATCTGTTGTTCTTCAGGTGAGGCTGTGGGCTGGGCTCCCTTTTCTGGTGCAGGTTGTCATCTGACTTTGCACCAGGTCAGAGCAGGTGTTAATTTCCTGCTGCTAACGCGCCTTATCGGCTGTTTTGTGGTCCTATCGCCTATTTGGCTGGTCGTGGAGAATGTTGCGGTGTGGTGTTGTCGCGGCTTTTTGCTCAGGAATGCCTACTCTGCATCTCATTAGCGATAGTTGCCGAGGTCATATGTGGCGATGTTTTTGCGGCTGCTATCGCGGGTAAACTGGTGATATGGGCTGCTAGCATCAGCTTGTGAATGGGGCGATAAATGTATCACGACTTTGGCTGAGATAAAGTGCCGATATCTCGGCGATAAGTACTTGAGAAAATGCCCCAAAAGGTATTTATCACCATGCCTTGTTTGCATAGCACCAGCCTGTCACCTGGGTTTTACCAGAGAAGGATTTAAACCACGGTACTAGCACTAGTTAACCACAAATAAAACCAGCTCTCTTACCACTCCCTTTCACCAGGAGCTAAAGGTTGAGTTCAAAACATTGAACACTGGAAATAACAGTCACAAATCGGTTTCGGTTATACCCCATTTTTGAGTTATAGATATAGAGGGGCAGATTTATGAGGCCCGTTGCGCCATCGGAACGTCACTTTTTGTGACGTTCCGTGGCGCAGAAGACTGCGTGATATTCATCAGGCAGCACTGAGCCACTTTTTGTGGCTTAATGCTGCCTCATAAATATCAGTCCCTTTAACGCAGTGTTCTGCGTTAAAGGGGCGTGCAATGGGTGTTACTGGGGGTGTTCCCAGCAACATCCATGGCCTTTTGACACTGCCCCAGATTTATGAGAAATCGTAAATCTGAGGCAGCGCCAAAAGCTTACGCCTCCCCAGGGGAGGCGTAAGGGAGGCGCGCATTAGAGGCCCGAGCCGAAGGCGAGGGACTTTAACAAGGGACGGGACTTCAATAGCCGGTATAGCCCTGCTACGAAGCTACTAAGCCTCCCATTCTTCTATCTCCCATAGTGAAGCTTCATGAATGGAGTTGTTTTTTGGCTAATGTCAGATCGCTGATAAAGCATGCCACTGATATATGGGATGTCTTGACCGATTTGAAGCCCGATATAGGTTTCATCACTGAGACCTGGCTTAAACCTACCTCTACCCCTGCCATCGCCTTAGCTATTCCAGAGGGTTATCGGGTTCTGAGGCGGGACAGAATAGGCAAAATGGGAGGGGGTATAGCCCTAATCTACAAAGAGGAGTTAACAGCTACCATCCTAGATCAGACAGGGACTGAAGCATTTGAATGCCTTGTTTTTAGATTGGACCTCTCTGCCCGCTGTAGTTGGAAAGGTGCCCTGGTCTATAGAAAGCCTGGGTCTATATTAGACTTCACCAGTCAACTGCTAGATTTTATTTCTCCTTATGTAATTGCCTCACGCAAATTTCTCTTGCTTGGAGACTTTAATATCCATAGTGAAGATGCTTCTAACCTAGACGCAAGACTATGTCTGCAAGACCTAGCGGCTGGTGGTTTGGTTACAATTAACACTGCTCCTACTCATACTGCAGGTCATGCTTTGGATCTTATCCTCGCTAACTCACAGGACATTAAATGTGGTGAGACTTATCCGCTTATATGGTCCGATCACTCTCTAATAAACTTTCAACTATTGGGCTCTATCGATCATGTCCCTGCTGTAACTAATAACCCTGCCACTCGACAGTACAGACCCTGGCATAAACTGACATGCAACCATCTTTCCCTGCTCTTCGCCAGGTGGGACTGGGATAGCATGCAATGTGATGTAAATCAGTTACTCAATCTTTTTGATTCTAGGGTATGCAAATTACTTGACAAAGCAGTTCCTTTGAAACCTCTTACGCATTAACCTAAAAGTTCCGCCACTGGCTGGTATTCGCCTGTTTTACGAGAGGAGAAAAGTGCTTGTAAAAAGCTTGAGCATGTTTGGCGACGCTCGCATAATGAGCAAGCTAAAGCTATTTATAAGGCAGCTATTGCTGTCCACCACAATAATGTTAAATTGGCTCGCCAAATGCATATTGCAGCTACTTTGGAGCATGCAGGTAACAATTCTAGAATGCTCTTCCAAATTGTACGTAACTTCACTAATCCTAAATCCTGCGAAACTAGGGATATCTCTTCTCAAATATTATGTGATAATATCTCTTCCCTCTTCATACAAAAGGTTGAACAGATTTATCAAAACATCACTCTCTCTAATATCTCCACCTCTGTCTCTGTTGTAGTTCCATCTTACTTCACAAGTGTAAATTCTCATTTGCCTACTTTTCCCAATATCACCATCACCGAAGTACAATTACTTCTGGAATGTACCAGATCTGGATCCCCCCTTGATATCATTCCAGCCAAAATTGCCTCTAAATTTGCGGCTCAGCTTGCTCCTCCTCTATTTACTATTATCAATAGCTCTTTGAAATCTGGCAGTCTCCCACAAAGGTGGAAACATGCCCAAATTATTCCCATCCGTAAAAATCAAAAATTTCCCCCTGATGAATTGTCTAATTATCGTCCGATTTCTTTGCTTCCTCTACAGAGTAAGATCACTGAAAAACACATTAATAAGCACTTATCTGCTTTCCTTGAGTCCTCTTGTGCTCTTGATGTTTCTCAATCAGGCTTCCGTGCTAAACATAGCACAGAGACTGCTTTAGTGGAGGTAACGGACAACATCAGGATGGCTCTGGATCAAGGTCAAGCGGCACTCTTGGTGCTGCTTGACCTTTCAGCAGCATTCAATACTATTTCTCATCGAATCCTGTTGTATAGATCACAGGAGCTGGGGATCAAAGGACTTGCATTGAAGTGGCTGTCAGATTTTCTGACCAACCGAACTCAGGCAGTAACATTAGGTTCCTTTTCTTCTGCTCCCTCACAGGTTACCAGGGGTGTCCCCCAGGGCTCATGTTTGAGCCCTACTTTGTTTAAAATCTATGTGACCCCCCTGGCTAAACTTATGAGGGATTTGGGGTTTAACCCTATCTCTTATGCAGATGATACCCAACTCCTCCTCACCTTCGACAAAAAAAGATCTGACACACAACTCATTTTTTCTCAGGGTATGATTGCAATTGCCTCCTGGATGAAAACAAACTATCTCCAGTTAAACTCTGAGAAATCTGAGATTATGCTGTTTGGGGGTGCTGCCATCTGCTGGTCGCCCAGTTGGTGGCCTGAGGAGTTGGGCAAAGCTCCTACTCCTAAAGAGGAGGTCAAAAATCTGGGCATCAAGCTCGATCTTAAACTCACTCTTGAGACCCACATTAATACAACTGTTGGTTCCTGCTACCACATTCTGAGTTTACTTAGAAGAATCTTTCCGTTGCTCCCTATTTCCACCAGGAAGACTCGGATTCAGGCACTGATTATGAGCAGGATTGATTATTGTAATGCCATCCTTCTTCCTGCTCATGCAGCTGCACTGGGAAAATTGCAGGTCATACAAAACACGGCTGCCCGTTTGGTAACTAGTTCACCTGCTAGGAATCCCTCTCTGCCTTTGCTATCTAAACTAGGCCTGGGCGAAGCACTACGCTACGCTCGCGTAGTTTGCGAAGTTCGCGCTACTTCGCACTACGCGAACTGCACGTAGCACAGTGCGAACACGCGTAGCGTAGTGTTGCGTAGTGCTGCGGTAATTTTTTGCTTGCTCGCGGTCCTCAACGTCAAGTTGGCGACCGCGAGCAAGCAAAATGACATCCCGGTGAGACTTTTTCCTTGTTCGCGATCGCGAGCATGGAAAATAAACCTCCCGGCGAGATTCCCAACGCGAGGAGGTCAGGTTTCTCATTGCGAGGGGTCGCGTATGCTCGCGACCGCTCGCGATGAGAAACTACCAGTTCGCGTTGAGAAAGCTGCCGCTCGAGTAAAAATCTACTCGAGCTGCAGAAAACTACAGCTCGCACTGTGCAAGATGCCATTTTCAATGATTGCACAGTGCCGGTTGCTTGTTCGCACTGTGCAATCATTGAAAACAACATCTTGCACAGTGCGAACATGTTACTACGCAGTTCGCCAAGTGCTACGCGTAGCTCGCGTAGTGCGAACTTCACTTTGCGTAGCTTCGCGAAGTGCTACTTCGCGAACTACGCCCACCCTTAATCTAAACTGCACTGGTTGCCAGTTAAAAAAAGAGTGGAATTTAAAATGGGCTGTATGATATTTGAGGCTCTGAATGAGCTTAGCCCCTCCTATCTTGTCAGGAAACTGAACGCATACACTCCTAGATGCTCACTTAGATCAGGGGCTAAAAGACTTCTTTCTATTCCGAGAATCAACAAGGCCCGCACGGGAGGCAAAGCCTTCTCGTATCTGGCTCCAATGTTTTGGAATAGTCTCCCTCAACATCTCCGTGCTGAAATATCTCTCCTTCAGTTCAGAAAGCTGATGAAAACTCATCTTTTTTAATTGTAGTGCCAGGATAGTCTTTGGTTGCAAGCGCAGAGATACCCCTTGGGGTGCTTCAGCGCTATATAAAATCATAAAATAAATAAAGAAATAAATAAAATAAGGCTATTAGAACATTCTGCCACTAGAGGGCAGAAGTTTCTAACAAATAAAACAAAGGCTTCTCGAAGCTCGAGGGGATTGAAATCCCCTCGAGCTCCGAGAGGCCTTTGTAAAACATTGGAATGTTGCTCTGAGGACCTTTACCGGCCCGTAGAAGCAGGGAGCACTCCGTTGTCTTCAATGGAGCTCCCAACATTCCAATGTTCTAATATAGCCTTAAAGCCCGCTGCTGAGAGCTGTATTGTTGTTAAAGGCCCTAAACCTAAGCGGCTCAGGCCTATCATGAAAGTGAGAAACATTAACAACAGGTTTAGCCCGAGGAAGAAGAGATTTAAGGCTATTAGAACATTCCACCTACTAAGGGTAGAATGTTCTAAATTAAGAAGCAAGAAGCAGAAATACAAACATTGGAATGTTAGAGCAGAATATTTATACCAGCCATTAGAAGCCCGGGCAACATTTTCTTCACTGAAACTCTCAACATTCCAATGTTTTAATGCTTTTTGAGTGACCTTTTATACTTTGCACCTGGTTACTATCTCCTTCCCCTTGATGTTAAGTTGCACATGCGATTCATATTTTTGAGACAATTCTCAATTTGAGAAAGTTTCAAATATATGGAGTGTCCTTCCACGCCTGGAAATCGCAATTTCAGCAACACAATTTATATTCACAAATCAAAGATTCATTAAATGTTCACAACGCTATGGTATTTTTGTGAATTAAACTTTTGGGGCAAGTGGTGCAAAGCACATGGCCAATGTTGCGGTCACAAACTAATTTGTGAAGGACTTGTGACTCACTAAACATTTGTGCATCAGGCCTCTAGATAGAAAAAAATGACACCAAAATACACATGCTGCTGGGAGAAATATCTATACAATTGTTCACCTTGCTATGTGGCAGGCTACATATTATGAATAAAATGGTTTCTGCCTTTGGAACTTATATAAAGTAGTGGATTCCCATGAAATCTTCTTTATCCCTCCTAAGTTAGTTGTAATGTATTTTTCTACCTGTATTTTTAAATACAAAATCAACTAAAAATGTCACAGCGTCTTACAAAAGCTGTCACATTATTCAGACTGGCGCTCTTGTAATTCTGTAATAATGTATACTACATATGCAGCTGAACAGACTGTAATATACTACTGTAATAGCATTGTTGAGAGTGGAGAGGGGCCATGACTCACCAGAGGTGAAGCCTCTAGTAAATCATGATGCCCTTTCCCTCTTTCAACAATGGCAATAAATAATAGCACATTAAGCTCAGCGAATTTGCATACATGGTTTATTCCACAGGCATTTTGCAAGTGTATTTGTTTTTTAAAAAAACATAAATAACCAAAATTATGATCCAAGAGATTAACTTTGTACCATAATTTAAAAATCACATTGAAGGAGCCTTGGGACTATTAGGTGAGTTTTTGCTATGTGTGCAATGAGAGATACAGGAATGAGTGCCTTTCTCAATGCAGCTGTATAATTTGCTCAACAATGCTGGCATGTGAATTATTACAAAGGTTTTCTGCTAAAAAAAAGAATTTTCCGGTGGCGTAGCTGGGGGGGGGGGGGGGGGGTGGGGTACTTTTTTGGAGGTGGCTGGTCAGGTGAGCAATTTCTTTGTTTTTAATTTTATTTTCCCTCGAAACCCCCCTCTCTCCGCTCTTACCTGCACCTGCCGTCACTGGGCGGCAAACTCAGGGACCGCTCCAAATGGCAAAAGCCCTAGGTACGCCACTGGAATTTTCAGATTTTTTTTCTCCACAAAAATTACTTTCTTTCTTAAAAACATTCCCAAATTCTCATTGTTCCTTAATTAATAGTAAGTAAACTGAAAAAAAGTATTTAGAATGTTTTCAATCAAATATGTACTTACTGTGTACTCAAACAAGCAAGCACAAATATATTTTTATATCCATGCATACATACACCTATATATGCAACAAAACTATGCCAAAATGTTAGCTGCATAAAAAGGTATACTATTCTAGAGAACGGCAGTGGTGTGTACCAATCTATATTGTTCACTTTTATTCTGTCATCTTTATAGACTGGCCTCACTATGAGCAACATAGAGGGATATTAGCAAGGGCTTTATCGCCGCTTTAGCGGCACTTTTTGCCGCTAAAGCGGCGATATTTCTATCGCCCTATTAGCAAGCTGTCGCTAACAGCTGTTAGCGACACCTTTATGGCGAAAGCTACCGTTTTGGTGCCGCTTTGCATGTCAGCGATATATATCGCTAATGAGATGCAAAGTATTGGATTGTAAGGTTAAGTCCTCACCTGCCTATTAGCAAGCTTTTCATTAGCGTGTAGAATTTATTGCTGGTTTTCTCGCGTTATTGCTGCGTTTCGCCGCTATTGCTGGATTTTCCATCGCCTTGGAGATAAGCGTTGATAATAACGCGTTATCTCCGCGATGAAATCCAGCAATAGCCGGCGATAGAAAAAACAGCGCAAAGTGTGCTTTGCGATAATTATCGCACTTTCTTGGTAATATCCCCATAGTTATTTATTATATCCCTTTGTTAACGATCGAGTAGAATTGATGGGCAAACAACTTCTTTTGCAAGAATATCATTCATAGTGTACATCATATCTCAACAAACAATCATCACTTTTATTAGGGGGAAATCACCTTGTGAGTGAGCACACATACTAACTCCAGCTTGGCAAAGCTCATAAAACGTTTAAGTCATGCCTGAAATACATTTCAATTGGAAAGTTAAATTGTCCCAGGATTGAAAATGGTGGGTACTGATCACAAAGCATTCAGTGCAGTTATCCTTCGTGTAAGCGTCCACAAAAAGAGAACAACGAACAACACATCATCCAAAACAAATGGGAAATTAAGCCCAACATTGTTTGACTCTAATCTACATTATCAATAGTTTTTTGTTGACAGTCAAAGGTATTTTTTGACTGGAGTTGGACTTTAGCCCTAACTTTTAGTCATGCACTCTGACTCCACCCCCAGCCAGTAACTCTCTGGAAGAGTCCCTCTTCCCATGGAAAGGGTTACTTAAGTATTTTTCTAGAATCTTCTTCAGTAAGCACTTGTGAAAAAATCTAATAGAACGCATTAAAATGCCGAAATGGTGCACCTTAGGTATTCACTTGTTATTCCCTATTAATTTAAAGGGCTCGATTGGTCTCTCCACCCTGACGTCTTGAGTGGGTGCCCACCTTGATGCCTTTGTTCAAATCCCAACTAGTTACAGCATTTATAGAATTTTGGGTTTCAGTAGCCTGCTGTCCTTCCCTTCTAAATTAGGTCCAGTAAATTAGCAGCATGAGGGCCTATTTCATGTTTTTTTAAGAAATGTGGATTTTCACAAATATTATGTACATGGGTTTTGCAAACTTCAAAATGCATGTGAGCGGAAGATAGTCAGTGATCATCTGTGTGCATCTGTCCATATCGTTACGTAGGAATAATCATGAAAATTCTTTAGTATGAAATGATTAATGCCACAAGAATGGCTGCTGCCCACAGAGAACCTTCTTTCTTCCTATCATGCTTCCTCTGTCTCTAAGTCTTTGCTACATATAATTTCCTACTAGATAGGGACCATGGAGACTGCAGATGGCTGACAACATGTAGGCACTGGCCTTCACAATGCATTGAGGGGGGCACAAAGGAGACCTTCTCTGACACCACCTGATGAAGCATACTCTTGAAGAGATACACTAGCCTTGAATTGCAGTGGTCTGCTGCCTCACTGACAAATCCTGCACATATGAGTTGGAAACCCACTCCACTAAGGGGCCGATTCCGATTCCAGCCGCAAAACGAACAGACCGACACGGACCTGGACCAAATACCGACCGACACGGACCAGCGCCGTACGACCCGTGCAGTACGATGCAACGCGAGTGAATTACAACCGACACGTACGGAATACAAGCCGTACGACCGAGCCGGAGGGAAAATAGTGATCCGGCCGGAAAACCGACGCGATTTTCACCGACCGACACGAACCCGGAATGAACCCGACCGACCCGTACCCACGATGTACGATTAGCGCAGTACGATGCAATGCGTGTAAAACCAGACCGACTCGCACTGAGACCAAGCCGCACGACCGACACGCACAGACAACCCGGCACACAAGCAATAGAGACCGCCGCGAACGACGCGTACCAAACACAGAAGACAGGCAGCGTGAACGAGGTGGAGAAGCCCGCACGAGACAACAGCAGCGTCCGTTTACGTCACATGAACGTCTCCTTCATGCCTACAAAACACAAAGGAAAAAACACAAAAAAGGGACCAAACAAGCAATGACGAAGCCAGTAAATATCCCCAAAAAAACCATGGGACAAAGACACACCCACAACTCCAACTATATAAAGGACTACAACCACTACCATCATCCCTTGCAAACAGGAGACACAGCCAGCAGCAAACACCAGTACACAGCAACCACAGACATACTCACAACTCACCCATCACACAACTCACACACCATCAGCACCTCATACAAAAGCACACACACATACACACAGCAAAACCAACACCAAACCAACATCACTTGCACCCTCACACACACATCCCCCACCACCACCACCCATCACCATGCCTCCAAAGAAGAATCCAAAGTTCACAGATAGTGAGTTAGAAGTGCTGGTAGACGAGATCATCAGAGTAGAGCCACATTTGTTTGGTACATTGGTTCAAAGGACCCCCCTCTCACAGAAAACCAAGATGTGGGCGAGGATTGTGGACAAGGTGAATGCACAAGCACCAACGTTGTGCACAAAGGATGATATCCAGAACCAGTAGTATGACGTGCGCAGGAGGGTCAAGAAACTCATCGAGAAAGATCACGCCCTGAGTCAGTGCACCGGCAGTGGCCCTCCTGCCAAACCAGTCTACTTCAGGACCTGGGAGAAGAAGGTGCAGGGCATCCTACCACCAGAGAATGTCCATGGCCTAACAGACATCCCAGAGCCTGGTGAGTACACAAACAACATAACCAAGATTGTGTGGCACGGGGACAGTGAAACCATGCCCTGCAAGCAAAGCTACACTAACCAATAGATGTGTATCCCAGTCACACAAACACAATACCTGCCATCTCATAGTGACTGGGACTATTTCATGACATGCACCAACCTACAAACAAATAGAGCAAGCCAGTGGCACTAAGCCAAATACACCCAGCCAGACAGTTTGCCACCACAAACACACCACCTCACAGTGCAGCTGACTGTCAGGAAGGAATAGTGGGGATGCAGGTGAAGTGAGTGTAGACAAAAGCATGATGGGGCCTGTAGTCACAGATAATGCCCCCCCTCCTGATTGGCCCATCAAGACCCCTCTGAAACATGCCCACATCACAGGGAGTGAAAAATGACTGACAAGATGGCTGACACTGGCGCCTGCTGTGGGGAGCACAAGGCCCTGCTAGGGCTTGTGTGCAAATCAGAAGCAGGTAAATTAGGAGAAAAGGGGGTTTCCACTTCCAGGTTGGAGGCGCGCACAAATATACTTAGACCTATCAAGGTCTACTTCCAGTTCAATACTTTCAATTAAGATTCTTACAAAGTTTCAATCTGATTCAAAATCCATTGTATTTTATTTCATTCTTACTGACGTTCTTTATTTTTCGCAAATTCCTTCTTTGCTGAGACGTCAATACATTACATTTTCACAACAACCCAATGCATTTCGGGTCAAAAAATGACCCTTCCTCAGGGGTCTATAAATGGAAAAGACAAAGAAATATTTTGAGCTACTCAGCCATTTTTTGACATAAAACAAATTAATAAATTTTTTTTTACATCTATTTTAATTGCATCACTGTTTATTGAGTAAACTGTGTCACAACAGTCTAATTATCATGCATTCCTAATTCACCTCAGTTCCCATCATAACGTAATACTAAACTATCTAGATCAAATTGGTTCCAACGGTATCACTCTAAAACAAAAATCAAATTGTAAAGGCCACCTGCGATATAACGATTTTAGTTGAAAAAACAAGGGCTGTTGCTCATGTTTTCTACGACAGTGATAAAGCCACTATTGGTAATATGGTGCTCATGCAGTGTTTGCTATAAAACAGACTGGAATCCCCAGCATCACCCCTTATTTGTGTCTTAGTCTACTGCCCCCCTCAGTCCATGCCTGACTTTCCGTCTATGTTTGGAGATCTTTTTTCCCAGGTAGTCATTAACAACTCTAAAATCTTAGTCCTCTTAGACTTTAACTACTGGCCCCAGGATGAGAAGGAAAGCGCTTGTTCGGTGGCCTTCTCCGACCTGCTGTGCAGCTTGAACTGCTGCCAACATATTAACACCGCCACGCATTCCAAAGGCCACTTACTGGACCAGGTCTGGACCTCCAATTTAGTGATCTCGGCCCCCCTCATACTGCCGTGTGCTTGGTCCGACCATTTCCTTATTTCCTTCTCCCTCAAAACTCCCACCTGTCCCAGCAGGCCCCTCGAAACTAACCTCTCCGCCCGAAACTGGAATAAAGCTGACATCAGCCAATTTATGAACCTACTCAGTACCTCCATCCCCCTGGAATCCGACTCATTAGATACACATGCTTCTAACTTAAGCCATTGGCTTGAGTCCGCCAGCGACGCGGTCGCCCCCCTCAAACGGATCAAAATCAGACGCCTTCATGACGCTCAGAAATGGCTCTCCGAGGACCTTAAAGTTTTAAAACTCGGTCTCAGACAAGCCGAACGCCGGTGGCGCAAAAATTACGCCTCCGAAGCCAGGGTAGAGTTCCTATCCCTACTCAAAGGGTATAAATCCTCTATTGCGTTAGCCAAAACCACGTGCTTCTCCAACAAAATTGTGGAGTCAGCCAACAAAACTAAAAGCATCTTCTCGATTGTGGAGGAGCTATCCTACCCCGATAGAGTTTCCATCAAACCCCTCCCTTCCCAGAAGCTCTGCGACTCTCTCAACCACTTCTTTATCGAGAAGATCGCAAAAATCAAAAACAGCATCTCGGTGCTGCCCCTATTGGACCCTTCTGTGCCCCCAGCCAACCCCCACGCTGATCCTTTTTACCCCCAGTCTCTCACTCAGATTCCCCTTATTACGGAGGCGGACTTCCCCACCCTCCTCAGCAAAGTCACCTCAGGATCTCCCACTGATTGCTGCCCCCTCAAGATCTTATGCAAGGCCTTTACTGCTTGCCCCGCCCCCCCCTGGCACTGCTGAACAACTCCCTCACCTCCGGCCTAGTCCGTAGTATCTTCAAGACAGCTGAGGTAGTACCCATCCTAAAAAAAACGACAGCTGATCCCACGATTATGAGCAACTTCCGCCCCATCTCCCGCCTCCCTTACCTCGGTAAGGTGCTTGAGACCCATGTTATCAACATCCTGAGCTCGTTTGTTGAGCAGTCCCACTTTCTTGACTCCCAACGGGCCGGCTTCAGGCCCGCCCACTCTACTGAGATGGTCATACTTTCTGTCATGGAAGAACTGTGCAGGGGAGCTGAATCTAACACTAGCCAGGCCCTGGTACTTCTGGACCTCTCTGCCGCCTTTGACACGGTCGACCATGTCATCTTGGTCGACCGTGTCAGGCAGGCTAGGATAGGGGGTACCGCCCTTGACTGGGTCCGCTCGTTTCTCACCAGCCGCCAACAAGCGGTCCGGCTATCCCAGTTCTCCGCGGACAGGGTTGGGCTGACCTGCGGCGTGCCTCAGGGATCCTCTCTGTCCCCACTCCTTTTTAACCTATACCTCACCCCTTTGATCAGTTCTCTCCGAGATAAAAATGTTTCCGCATTTAATTATGCGGACGACATCCAGTTAGTCTTTAACATCGACTCCTCGGACCAGTCAGTCTCCGACTTTCAAGCCACCCTCTGCCACATCAGCAATTGGATGGGGGCAAATCACTTGAAACTCAACCCCGACAAGACCGAATTGGTTCTTGTAGGAGGCCCTTCCAACCCCTGGAACTCCAACTTCTGGCCCATCAGTCTGGGCCGTCCTCCCCGCCCTACTGATTCGGCAAAAAGTCTGGGGGTTATCATCAGCAAATACCTTTCGATGAAACCCCAGATAAATGCCACTGTCTCCTCTTGCTTTTTTCAACTCCGCAAAATCCGGAAAATCGCGCGCTTCCTCACCACCAAAGCCCTTACCTTGGCCCTTCTGGCTTTAGTCATCTCCAGAATTGACTACGCCAACTCCTTGTACGTATGCATCCCTGACTACCAGCTTAAACGCTTGCAGCTTGTTCAGAACCAGGAGGCTTGCCTCATCTTCAATCAACCGAGGCACCACCACACCCGCCCTCTACTAAAATCCCTGCACTGGCTCCCTGTTTCTGAACGCTGCAAATTCAAGTTAGGCTGCCTCGTCTTTAAATCTTTGGTCGGCCTTGGCCCCTCGTTCATTTCCTCTCTCATTCACCCGTATGTCCCCTCCCGCAATCTGCGCTCGGCTCATCTGGCTCTTCTCAAAGTCCCCAGAGTCAAGCGCAAGAAATGGGGCGGCTTAAGATTCTCGTTCCTAGCCCCATCTCTCTGGAACACCCTCCCCCTGGACATTAGATCGGCTTCGCCTTACACCCACTTCAGATCCCTCCTCAAGACTCACCTATTCCGCTCGGCGTACAACTAAACCAAATTTCCTTCTTTTCCTTGCTCCCCCCTTCCTCTTCTTCCTCACTCCTGCCTTCACCCTCGCCTCCCTCTCATCCCTCAGGCAGTTGCTTTACGTTCTTTACCTCAGCGCCAAGAAACTGTATAGTGTACGCCGCGCTTTACAAATGCTTTTCACATCACATCACAGTGCCATGTAGTACAATGGGCTAATCATCTGGCTGTGTCACCCAACCTATGTGCTGCTGCAAGGTTCAAAATACCCACCCCAGTGACAAATGAGGACTCATGTCTCCCAGGCATCACAGAACTTTGCCATGCAGAAACCCAGGCTCCCTGTATTGCCACATCAACACAGCAATGGATATGGCGTAGCACGTACACACCACAAGGCAAGCGTAAGTCCCACAGGTAGTTGCCACTGTTGTTCCTGCCGGCTCTACATGTACGTCTCTTAGACACACACCCCATCAAGGTTGATGCATATACCACATGGATGTGGAGACTGTGTGGTACTGTAAAATCGGAACCGTGTAGGTGGCATGGTCTTACCATGCCAATCTTGGTATCAGCGAACCGCAAATGAGCAACGCGGTATGTACGAGTGTTTTCGTCATGTTTCACTAATTAATTCACCGTGTATACGATACTACATACTGTATCCTTGGGTTCCATTTTACAATAGTAGCCATTTTGTGGTTGCCCTCACATAGGCTGCGCACTAAGGCCATGCTCAGGCCTAAAGGACACGTACACCTTCTGTGACTTCTCTCTGACCTGTGCAAGCCGACTCCGCTGCCCGAGGTCAATCCTGTCCGGCCGGTTCCTTTCTCGCGGCCTAATGTGATTAGCATCAGGGCTCGACCCATCATAAAGTCCTTGTTCGCACACAATCCCTGACTAAGCTGTTTTCACACCTGACTCTGTTTCCTACTTTATGGCTTGTTTTACTAGCAGGAGGTGCCCGTTTTATTGGGGTCTGCTGTTATCTGATGAGGGTTCTGAGCCTTGCGGGGTACAATGACTGCATGCTTAATGAACTGAAATATGGGATTGTCATTATGGCTCTGCTGTTCCTTTGAAACTAAAATATGTGAATGACCACTTGTAAAACAGGGGCGGTGTTGCCCCCAAAGCGTAATTCTGTGTATATAAGTAAAGACTGGTTTTTGGTTTAGGAGCAGCCTCCTGAGAACATACATCGTGTTGTACTTCTCGGATACCTGTGATTCGTCTGCAGCAAATAAAATACGATCTTTGATTTCACCTAGAAGACTCTGTGTTTCTGTGGGTCTGAAACAGGAAGAACCCGAAGTCTTAGGGTGTGTTCCCCTGCACCGCTGGGTTCTAAAAACCCGGTACTTCAGTTGGCGCCCAACGTCGGGCGATTTCAATGGTACCGGTCCAAGCCAGAGGTTCGCGAGGAGCTTCGTGAGGAAATTCTGGAGGAAGGCCGCCACTTCATCGACCCCTGCATGTCGACGTGGTCCGAAAGTCTTTTCTGCGAGGTTCTCCGCGTCCCGACGGCTACGAAGGACTGCTGCCCTGATTAATCGCCCTGTTTTGGACCCTTGACGATTTGGTAGAGCGAAACCATTGAGAGAGTCTTCTGGTGAAGTCATCGATACCTCAGTTAAGTATAAGTGGAGCGTCTCCCAGTTTGTTTGGTATCCTTCGGGATTTTGGGATCCTTCGGGATCGATTTGATTTGGGTCTTGCAAGTTCCAAAGCCAGAGGACTCGTGTATTCACGAGACTATCGTATTCGATAATCCTTTGAAGTTTGAAACTAGACTAGTGAGCAAAGATGCCTGGTTCTAGTATATTTGGAAATCTGTTTTGTTTTGGTTGTAAAAGGGACTCCCGATTGGAGGACTCGTGTCCGGTTCCTCCAATTGGAACTCCTACTTATGAGCTTTATGTGAAACATGGCGTGGGCCCCATTACGTATAATGAAGTATGGGTCTGGTACACCAGAAAGGATGGTGTTTTAAAATGGCCCCAAAATGGTAGTTTCGACACAGAGATCCTAGATAACCTAGAAGTTAAATTATTTAAGAAGAAAGCCCGGCCGGCGATGTTTGATTCTTTCCGCCTATGGCGAAAGGAAGCCAAACAAAAAGAAATTAAATTAGCAAAGAAAAATAAAAGAGAGAGAGGTATGTCGATAATGCAAGCAGCTTTGCAGTTTAAGGATAATGAAGAGGACTGAATGGATGAACAGTTGCATAGGCAACGCAAACTAGTCATTGATAAATGTTACCCAGTATTGCCAAATCTTCAACAAGATGAGTCAAAAGAGAAAGAGAAAGATTCCCTAATGTCACATTTGCTAAGTTCGCCGCCCCCTTATGCGCAAAATGCTACGGCGCCTCCACAGCCCGTAAATGTGTAGCCTCCAGCTAATGAGCAGCAAGCTTTCCCGCAGCCGCCGGCTCTTCCTCAGCCGGCTCCTGTCCTGGTAGCACAGCCTTCCCAAGGGCCGCCGGTTTTGCTACCTACCACTTCTGCGCCCCTTGCGACTCTTCCTAACACATCAGCTGCCACTCTTGGTACCCTACCTGCTGCTACCCCTGTATCTGTATCTACACCCGTTTTTCTGCCCTCTGTTTTTCCCCCGGTTCTTGCCTCGACTTCTCCTTCTGCAAGACAACGAATAGCTAGTGCAGTCACTAGTCTTATATCACCCCTCTTTGGGTCGTCTACGACCCCTGGTCCACAACGTAAGCAGTTACGTAGTCAAATACCTGGTTCCAGAGAGAAAGAAGAACTGGACCACCTAGCGCGTAGATGGATTGTTTCTCCTTCTAGATATGATGTAGACTCTGTTGTGCATGTTTTCCATCAGTGGGAAGCGCCACAACAGAGATACGTTTTTGAGAAAATGTGTGAAATTCTATGTGAGGAATTGGAAGATAATGATGTAGGCTCAAGTCCGCAAGAGTTGTGTCAAGTGCGATTTGAATTTGGAAAAGGTACGATTGTGGGTTCTGATGTTGAGAAAGCAGTTGCGACACTGCTGTCTTTCAGGAATGGGGATTGTCAGCAGTCGTTGTTTGGACAGGAATTCCCTGAAGGGAAACAGGTAAAAGCGCGACAGTACCCGATGCGTGAGGTTCCTCCAGTTTGGAGACCTGGTGATGCGAATGCTGTTCCACCTGTTCTGCCACATTTTCAGCGTGTTTGGGTACATGTTCCCTGGAAACGATCTGAAGTATTAGCCCTTAAACAGACATTGCCTGACCCCCGTAAGAACCCTGCAGGATATTATAAGGAGTTATCACAGACTGCAGAATAGTGTGTCATGAACCTAGCTGATATAGATATGTTGTTCGGGAATGTTGTTCCACAGCCTTTGTGGGGATTGATTCGTAATACAGATCATGCTGCAGAGCTAGGCGACACATGGGCTAATATCATTAATGCGGACAATAGACAGGTTGGTGGTGCCAAGCTTGAGCCCGTGGTATTAGAACTCCCTAGTAGAATAATTAATTATATGAAAACCTTAATGCCCGCAATACGTGTAAATTGGGATAAATTATCCGCATGCAAACAGCAGAAAGATGAAACTGTGTCCGATTTCTTCACTCGGTTTGAAGAAACATTTATCGACCACAGTGGTCAGGACATGAGTACAGAAGGTGGCCAACGGTTATTCGTTGATAAATTTGTGCATAATTTGCTTCCAGAGTTGTGTAAAAAATTAAAAGATTCAGAGAGTTCTTGGGCCGAATCCTCCTCAGCACAAATACTGGCTACTGCACAGTATTATGAAAATAGGGATCAAGATGAGAAGGATAGAACAGACAAGAAAACAAAAGAATTGAAAACAAAGGTTCTTTTACAGCAGGCTTATCCGCCACGTGGAGGTCAGAATAATTATAGGCAAACCCAGGGTATCTATCAGCAACCCCAACAGTTTCAGAATAATCAGCAAATGTATGGGTATTATCAACCACGTGTCCCGATCGGTCGCAATCAGTGCTCATATTGCAAAGAGGAAGGTCATTTTAAAAATAATTGTATTAGATTGTTGCAGCGCATGAATAATGCTTATGGCGTAAGAGGTAGAGGTGGCCAGCAAGCTCCAAGAGGTAGAGGGCGTGGAAATGCTCCCCAGAACGCGCGTCCTCTTCCGCCCCAGAATACGATAAATAGTTTTGATCAGCAAGCCAATGCAACTGGCAAGACAGCTCAGTACTATAATAATGACTACTATGCAGAAGATGATAATACGGAAAGTAATGATTACTAGGACAGCCATAGACAGAGAGAGGGAGTTGTTTCAGTTCCAGTGGATCAGAGCGGACCGTATGTTAAGGTGACTACAGCGGGTATAACAGAGCCCTTTCTGCTGGACACTGGTGCTGCAAAGAGTTCTATTATGCGCTCAAAACTCCCTGGCACGCCTTTGTCTGGCGAAATGAATATTTCCGTAGGTTTTTCTGGTGCCCCGGTTAGGAACCCGATCTCAAGTCCTATGGCCCTTTCTGTTGGACCTTGTGAGCTGAAAGCACCCCTCATCCTAACGACAGGATGTAATGAAAACTTGTTAGGATTGGACCTGTTGAAGAGATTAAATGCGACATTATATTGTTCCCCCTCAGGAGTACAACTTACGCTGGGTAAGGAAGTGATTTCTCCCATGTATTTGTGCAAGAATGAACTACCAGCTGAATTGTCGTCTCTTCCTGATGCTCTTTGGGCCACTGGCCCCAATGATGTGGGTCTTTTGGAAATACCGCCGTATGTTGTCACTTTAAAAGCCAATGTCAGATTGCCCCGCATTCCCCAGTACAAGATCTCTAAGGAAGGTGAAAAAGCGTTGTTAGCAATTATCTATGATTTAATTGAGAAGGATGTCATTGAAGAGACAAGAGGCAACGTTTGCAATAGTCCGGTTCTGCCTGTTTTGAAACGAACTGACCCTTCTCAGCCACCTGTTTACAGATTTGTAATCGATCTTAGAGAGGTCAATAAGGTAGTTGTGCCACAGTTTCCAGTGGTCCCTGATATAACTGCCTTGTTAACTATGATCCCAGCTTCCGCTGCTTGGTTCTCAGTAATTGATTTAAACAATGCTTTCTTTAGCATCCCGATTGCAGAGGAGAGCAGGGATATTTTTGGCTTTTGTTTAGGAGGTCGGAGCTTCCGTTTTAAACGCGCTCCACAGGGCTAATGTGAAAGTCCATCAATATACAGTCAGGCCTTAAAAGCACAGCTTGATGCCCTTGTTTTACCTAACGGTGCTACCCTTATCCAGTATGTTGATGATTTACTAATCGCCGCAGATACTGAGGAAATTTGCAAGGGAGCTACATCATCATTGTTGCGTCATTTGTCTGCCTTTCATCACAAGGTGTCTCTCTCTAAACTGCAATATTGTCGACAAGAAGTGACCTATTTAGGTCATCTCGTCTCGAAGGAGGGAAGGAGGCTGACCCCAGAAAGAATCCAAGCCATTGCACAATTAAGCGTGCCAAAGACAAAGAGAGAAGTGCGTGCCTTCCTGGGCATTACTTCATATTGTAGGCACTGGATCCCGAGTTTTTCTTTATTGGCAAAACCATTGCTAGCGTTAACATATAAGGATATACCAAATCCTGTCCCATGGTCTGAAGAGTGTCAGAGAAGTTTTGTGGAATTACGTAAGGCATTATGTTCAGCTCCTGTGTTGGGTACCCCCGACTATAGTAAGCCTTTTACCTTGTATGTTTATGAAAAGGACGGTTGCGCATTGTCAGTGCTAACACAGCCTTTTGGAGACAGACCGCGCCCATGCGCGTATTTTTCGTCGACTTTGGACCCTGTAGCGAGGGCATTGCCAAGTTGTTTAAGAGCCACAGCGGCAGCAGCTGCGTCTATTCGACAGTCTGCTGGATTAGTGATGAATAACACATTGATTGTAATGGTTCCTCATGCAGTGGACGCATTGTTAAACAGGACCAAGACACAGCATTAACTAATGCTCGATTGTCAAGTTACGAGTTGACGCTGCTAGCGAGTCATCTGCACATAAAGAGGTGCAATACGTTGAATCCAGCCACATTATTGCCAATTTCAGCAGACACAGATGAGGTTGAACAGCATGATTGTCTGTTCAGAACAGAAGAAGAAACAAAAGGGAGAGTTGATCTTAAAGATACTCCCCTGGTTGAATGTGATGGTACCTTATGGGTGGATGGTTCATGCTTCAAGCTTCCGAATGGTGATCCGACTGCTGCGTATGCTGTCACGACTCTGCACACGATTGTTGAAACTGCACGCATACCACATAATTCGGCTCAAGCAGCAGAATTAATTGCACTCACAAGAGCATGCGTGTTGTCGAAAGGAATGAAAGTGAACATATATACTGACAGTCAGTATGCTTTTGGCGTGGCCCATAGTTTTGGGCGTTTATGGAAAGAACGTGGTTTCCTGACCTCGCATGGAGCTAAAATTCAGAATGGTCAGCTAGTGAATGATCTCCTTGAGTCGCTGACCTTGCCATTACAAGTTGCGATTGTGAAATGCAGCGCACACAAGAAGGTTACCGATGATGTTGGACGTGGTAATGCAATTGCTGACGAAACCGCGAAAGAAACAGCAAAAGATGTGACTACCCGAATGTATGTTTCAGGCCCTGCAAGATGGATTGGTGATGTTGGAATGTGTGAAGACACGATAGAGAGTGTGAAGTCCCTTCAAGCTGAAGCCACAGAGAAAGAATTGAATATGTGGAGAGAGAGGAAGGGTAAATTAGATGAAAACGGTTGTTGGATTGATTTGTCAGAACACCGGCGATGGTTGTTACCTGATGCATATGTGCTTCCAGTGGTTACGATGGCGCATGGAATGGCACATATCAGTGTGAAAGGGATTTGTAAGTTGTTGGCTCCAGTATGGCAGAATGCTGGAATCCCTAAATGTGCAGAGAATGTGGTCAAAAATTGCATGGTATGTCTGAAATACAATCCTGGTAGGGGAACCCCAACTCCACCTGGTCATTTTGCGCCTCCATCATATCCTTTTGAGGTTCTGCAACTAGACTTCATCCACATGGAAAGGTGCAACAATTTGAAATATGTACTGGTTGTTATTTGTGCTTTTTCAAGATGGATAGAAGCATATCCCCTAAAAGACAATACTAAAGCCCTTGTCAAAGAATTTTTCCCTAGGTTCGGAATGCCAAGGATGGTATGGAGTGATAATGGAAGTGAATTTGTAGGTCGAGTGATGAAGGATGTGTGTGAGGGATTAGGCATTAAGCAGAAGTTCCACGCTGCAAATCACCCCCAATCAGCTGGATTAGTGGAGTGCTACAATGGCACCTTGAAACTTAAGTTGGCCAAAATTCAGGCGAGCTCCGGTCTTAAATGGCCTGATGCTCTGCCCTTAGCCCTGCTATCAACAAGAATGACTGTGCATTCGCGAGTGGGACTTAGTTCGTATGAAATAGTATTTGGCCGTCCGGCCAATGTATGGGGAGTGACAAGGCCAACAAAATTTAGTGAAATCGAACATCCAGTACTGCTTGATTACCTGTATGAATTGACGGATAAATTGCGTGTCTTACACCAACAGGTTCACGATACTCTGCCCCAGGCTTCTGAAGCTCCAGGACACCCTATTAATCCTGGAACGTGGGTGTTAATTAAAAATTTTCAACGCACGAAGAATGATGAGCCCCGTTGGATCGGCCCCCACCTAGTCCTGCTATCGACAAGATCAGCTGTCCGAGTGAAAGGGAAAAAGAACTGGATCCACGGCGTACATTGTAAGAGGATCTCTTTGCCTTTGCCTTATGACCAGTGGGTCCAGAAAGGGATCGCTGACTCCGAGGCTGAGACTGTGCCTCGTTTTGTGCCTTTCAGCGATGCACGAGTAAAAGGAACACTTTCTGAGAAGGAAAGTGACGACATTTTGCAAGAAGCTACATCGCCATCAATTCGATTGGACACCACAGAGCCTGAACTCTTGTTTCAAGACCAGACAGTACCTGGGAAAAACAGATATAATTTGAGGCCAAGAATTATGGACAAATAAAAATTCTTTTTCTTTACTATTTTCAAAAGTGCAGCTCTCTCATCTGAAAAACTTTTTGACTTTCGAACCACCATCCGGGTTCAGCTGCAGGGTCGCGGTGCCAAGACTTTGGGGTACAAGCCGGGGACGTTAGGTCTACGGTTCTGGTTGGTATAGGGCGTTCCCTGGACTAACAGGTATATTCCTTAAGCAGAAGATACTCATCCGCCGCGAGCAGCACGATTAGAGGATGGAGTTTTTCAAGATAGAGAGGCCCACCGAGGAAATGAATTTCAAGAGCAAAATATGTAAAATACTGAATAGCAAACGTTTTGTAATATTGTGTGTGTTTGTGCTATCTAGCATAATGATGTTTTCTGTAGGTTGTATATAATTGTCTTTTCAAGTGTCATTTGCACCCACTGTTCAGCCCACACCTCTTCCTACTGTTTTCCAACACTCTTTCCACCCTCTGCCAGAACACGAACAAGCTAGACGTGCTGAATTTGTAAACAATTTGTTCATTCAACTCCTGCACCAGCACCAACTAGTTATGAATACAACAAACTGCTGGGTGTGTGGTTTGATGCCGCACACTATTAATAAGGGCATCCCATATCTAGTACTGCAATTCAGCTATAATGGTTCATCATGGGCATTCCAGACCATGTTTCTTTTTGCGCTTGAAACCTACTCCCAGCGACCACCGCGTTCCATTAGACCTAACTCGAACAATAAAGCCTTGATGAAAGGAGTTGCAGATATGAGTAGAGATATCGATGCATATACATCTATTCCCAAGGATGAGTTGCGAGCTTATGTAGGTTGGAACGCGACTGGGTATAGCATCAGTTTGGGCGAAAAACAGCGCAAAAGTTCATCTCCAATTTGGGTCGTACCCCACATAGGTCGGCTCTGTCTACAAGGCAATGGTCAGAATCCAAGAGCTCAACTAGGGAAGAGTAACTGTACTGAAACATGCACTTTTCCGTCGCAGTTTTCCCCTGCGTTTTTGGCTGCCAAGGGTACATACTTTGGCTGCAATGATCGAGCATATACATGGTTGCCCCCTGATTTCTCGGGCACGTGTTATGTTGCAAATTTGCTACCGCCAACATTTACTGCCGCCTCTGATTATCACAAGACCAGAGTTGTGAGAGGCGTTGTTAGTAAGGAAGACACTGCCGGTCAGGAAGCGGGAGACTTTTTCCTGGGTTTCCTACCGTTTTGGGGACCAATGGTCAATAGTCGAAACCTGAGACAACTGACTCGTGTAGTTGAAACCACTGTTAATGTAACGGCGGGTGCCCTTGGTAACTTAACAGCTGAGCTTCAAACGGATCGCCTGATGATGTTGCAGAACCGTATGGTTCTAGACGTCATACTTGCAGACCGTGGTGGGGTATGCAAGGTTATCCAATCGAGCTGTTGTATCTTCATACCAGATAACGCTCCGACAGTCTACCAGGCCATTTCCAAACTGCATAAGATTTCCGAATCCATTCATGTAGATAAAGGAGATTGGTCAATGATGGGGTGGTTTGGGGACTGATATCAGCTTGGGGAGGGAAGATTTTAATAGCCATTGGGATGATCTTAGCCATTCTTTTCCTGTTCTGTTTATGTATACAGTGTGCTCCTGTAATATGTAGCCTCTGTGTTACATCTTGTGTAAGGAAACCTGTATCCAGGGACGAACTAAGCAATAAGATGATGCTACAGCAACATCTCCATGACTTTGAAAACATAGACTTGGACTCAGATTAGTATAGTTCTTGCCAATATAAGGGCAAAAGGAGGGTCTGTGGTACTGTAAAATCGGAACCGTGTAGGTGGCATGGTCTTACCATGCCAATCTTGGTATCAGCGAACCGCAAATGAGCAACGCGGTATGTACGAGTGTTTTCGTCATGTTTCACTAATGAATTCACCGTGTATACGATACTACATACTGTATCCTTGGGTTCCATTTTACAATAGTAGCCATTTTGTGGTTGCCCTCACATAGGCTGCGCACTAAGGCCATGCTCAGGCCTAAAGGACACGTACACATTCTGTGACTTCTCTCTGACCTGTGCAAGCCGACTCCGCTGCCCGAGGTCAATCCTGTCCGGCCGGTTCCTTTCTCGCGGCCTAATGTGATTAGCATCAGGGCTCGACCCATCATAAAGTCCTTGTTCGCACACGATCCCTGACTAAGCTGTTTTCACACCTGAGTCTGTTTCCTACTTTATGGCTTGTTTTACAAGCAGGAGGTGCCCGTTTTATTGGGGTCTGCTGTTATCTGATGAGGGTTCTAAGCCTTGCGGGGTACAATGACTGCATGCTTAATGAACTGAAATGTGGGATTGTCATTATGGCCTGCTGTTCCTTTGAAACTAAAATATGTGAATGACCACTTGTAAAACAGGGGCGGTGTTGCCCCCAAAGCGTAATTCTGTGTATATAAGTAAAGACTGGTTTTTGGTTCAGGAGCAGCCTCCTGAGAACATACATCGTGTTGTACTTCTCGGATACCTGTGATTGGTCTGCAGCCAATAAAATACGATCTTTGATTTCACCTAGAAGACTCTGTGTTTCTGTGGGTCTGAAACAGGAAGAACCCGAAGTCTTAGGGTGTGTTCCCCTGCACCGCTGGGTTCTAAAAACCCGGTACTTCAACTGTCACCCATTGGTAACATGTGATCAGACACATCTGAGACACAACATGCACACAGACTGTGGGTGCACATCAGTATTGGAGCTACAGGTCTCACTGTGATGTACATGCCATCACCCCCAGGACTCAGGGTGTATGTGACATGTCTTAAACATATCCAACCTGACACTGTGCCCTTCACTCATGCCCATTACTGTCCAATTGCACATCACAGTGCTAATTTGCACAACACACAGAGGACTCTGCCCCCATCTACACGTGCACAGCCTGGGAGTGGCTGCACAAAGTGTCAGACAAAAAAACAGCTGTGGCCCCCTCAAACACCCAGGGAATGCAGCCTCACCTGCCATGGGACACTGTGTGGCCAATGCTATAGTGTGGCAGGTGTGTGCAGGTGTCCATGGCCACTATATGTGTGTTGCATCCGTCTAATAGTCACACTAATGAGGTCCGACGCGGGTGACAATGCGTACGCATTGCACGGGTCATGACCGAGCCGTGCGTACGCCTTATCATTGAATCCAATGAGGTCTGACGCGGGTGACAATGCGTACGCATTGCACGGGTCATGACCGAACCGTGCGTACGCCTTGTCATTGAATCCAATGAGGTCTGACGCGGGTGACAATGCGTACGCATTGCATGGGTCATGACCGAGCCGTGCGTACGCATTGTCATTGCATACAATGAGGTCCGACGCGGGTGACTATCATGCATACGCATCGGACAGGCATGGTCCGAGACAGGCGTACGCCCTGGCCATTGAATCGTACGGAGACGGGTGCATGTGTATATTCAAAATACGCGTTGTACAGTCAGTTGACCGAGCCGGGCGCACCCATTGGCTCAGGACTGTCATGGAGACGGATGCGGATTCAAAACTGTACGAGTTGTGCACTGGAAATTCAGTTGGATGCCTACAACAATGTTGCAATTTCAAGTGTTCCATGAACGTGAAGATTTGAACGATGCGGAAGGCGTGTACGAGTCGTACTTTTGAATGGATTGGCCAGATTCATAGGATGCAACCGTGTTGGACCTATCACTTGGGACACATGGCACAGAGTCTGCCTCTGCAGCACAGATATAAGGCTGGCTGGCCCCCAGGGAGCTCACTTGCCTGCACTACATGCTACTGGACCACATCCCTGCTACCACTGCTGCTGTCTATGCATCCCATCCTCTGGCTCCTGCTATGGCACGTACACTGGAGAGGGCCCCAGCCTTCACTGAGGAGGAGAACCAGGCCCTGCTGGACGGGCTCCTTCCAGAGTACAGAAAGCTCTATGGGACACCAGGGGAGCAGGTGAGTGTGCTGTCCACTGCTTTCCTAATTATGCATGTTGTCTGACTAGCAGTACTAGCAGTGTGTACACCAGTGGCAAGCATTCTCACTGACTACTTTCATCCACCAAAGTGTGTAGGTACATGTAATGAATAGTTTTCATGCTGCTAAAGTGCATTATTGCAAGCTTAAACTATCCAGGCATTGTTAACATGTCAGACATGCATGTGAGTTTTCAATCCCCATGGTTGCACTACCTGTGCAATTTATTTCCCTTTGTGATGATGACATGTATATCCAATAGTGTGCTGCACAAATCTGGGGCATGTGTGTTAATGTACTTTTCACTTTGTCTTCCTCACAGGTTGATGCCCACCAGAAGCAGGAGATCTGGCAGACCATCGCCTGGGCTGTTCGTTCTGTGGGGGTCTACAAGCGCCGGATCCGCAACTGCCAGAAGAGGTGGCAGGACCTTTGTGGCTGGACCTGGAGGATAGCTAGAGTCCAGCTGAAGCTGTCACCTCCACGCAGGAGGGGCGGACACCGGACCCTGACTCCCCACATGCTCCGGATACTGGCGGTGGTCTTCCCAGACCTGGATAGGCAGCTGAAGGCCAGACAGCAGCAGGAAGGGGGTAAGTCCATGCCTGATCTGTGTACTATGTCTGACATGCAAATAGCAGTTTTTTGTCCTGGTCACACTTCCACATTACGTAGGTCTTGTAGTCCCAAAATCAGGTCCCTCATTTGTATGATGCACCCTCCTCATCTGTTCCACAGGTGTGGCCCCTACAGTCTGTTGCTTGTGTCACTAGGGCACTGTGTCCCTGCAGTCAGCTATGTTTCAGGTACCAGTCAGCATCAGTTCCCGTGACTCTGTTGTGTATTTCATGGGTGGGTCAATTGTTTACACAATGCCTGAGTTCTGACATGTGAACTGTGTGTGCCCTTGAGATGTGTACCAATTGCTGGTCTGACTCGCAACATGTTTCTGGGGTATTCAAAACAAAACCATGCATCAGGGGACTCCAATTTTTGGACATCAGGAGTATGTATATCAAGTATGACACAATTGCTTAGCCACCTGACTACTGTCCGGGGCAATACACTGTTTCACTTAGTCCTGCCCAGTCATGCCCCCTCAAGGGCATTCAGAAACACTCTGTAATCCCACTCCTGTGTATGAAATTGCAGGTTGTGCTTAGTGACGTGCCCTCAGGTGTCTGCCTCTGTGTCATTAGGGTGTGGCTTGTTGCTACGTACAACTGGGGTGTCCATGATTCAGAGGGTCAGCATGACATCTGCAATGTGACTGTGGGAGACAAGACCTGTGTGACATATAGGTGTGTGATCATCTGACAGCGCACAATGGTGTATGCAACTGTGTCCCTCATGCAGCTGGGTTATATGCATGTCAGACTGTGATGTGTTAATGGACATGGATTTGTGTTTGCTGAGACTCATAGAATGATTTGCATGATGTGGGGTCTTCTGGGTCCTGGATATGTTGTTTGCATGGGATGGGCAAGTGCACCGGTCATCTGCAGAGTTAGCTTTACCCCTGAGCTAGGATTGTGAGTCAGTGCATATTGTTGTTGTCTGGATGCCCTGCCCCTGTGACAGGGGACAGTGGTGACTGACTTTCAGGGCATCCGAGTGCCATGGCATTTAACTTGCTATGAGTGAGCCTGCATTGTGTTCAAGTGTGCACCATGCACCCCATTGTGGCATTGCCCATCAGGACATGAGTACATCATAGTGTGTGTTGCTGGCATGCATCCCAAGCATGTGAAATGAGTCTCTGCCCATCCCTTCATCCGGACACCTGTACTGAGTCAGTCGTAAGAGATGTGCTGTGTGTCTAGTGACATACTCCTACATGTTCACTTGCATGTACAACTAATGTGTGGGTGGTGCATGTTGGCACATTGGTGTGTTAGCATCCAACATGCAACGGACATATGTGTGAAAGTCAAGGAGGGATATGTGTGCCATGTTTGATGTTGAGAATTACATTTGTCTCATCCTAAACAGTGTTGGCACTTTGAGCTGTGTTCAGCTGATGATGTCAGGGCTTGCCCTGTGATGTGATGTACTCACTGTGGTGTGTGCAGTCGGTGCAGGTGACTGATGTTGTTCTCTTACTTCCTATTCCTATCCAGATACATCCACAGCCACAGGAGGGGACAGCTCCATGGACCCGGAGGAGCCACAGAGCCTTACAGGGACAGAAGGAGAGGAGTCAGGTGGACCCAGTGGCACGGAGGGCGAGTTGAGCCACACAGAGGAGTCGTCAGCACCATACCCCCAGCTGAAGGCCACAGCAGCTCTGAGGATGACTCCCCTGTGGAGGCGGGTGTCAGCAGCCACCAAACACCAGCTAGTGAGGCTGTCTCCGCCACCACCACCACCACCACCACCACCCTCCCATCGGCTCCCATCCCAGAGGTCCCTGTGGGCTCCCGTGTTCGTGAGCATGTCTCCTTTGTGCCAGGCACCGCACCCCCTGCCACTGTGTCCCCTGCTGCCCTGAGTGAGGAGTTTGTGGACTTACTTCGAGAGATCCATGTAGGGCAGACGTCGATGCTGAATGTCCTCCATGCACACACAGGTCTGTTGACACAACTGGTGTCATTCATGGAGGGCATTTCCTCGGGCATGTCTGCCCTACAGAGGACCAACCAGTCCGTGGCCTCCTCCCTGACGGCAGCAGTGTCCCTCCTCCAACAGTCCCACACCCCTCCTACCCCTGCACCACCCATGATTCCTAGCAGCCTACCTGTCCCAAGCACAGAAACCCCCAAACCAAGGGCTAGACGTGCACACAAGCAAGCGCAGGGGACTGATTCCACACTCACAGGGGCAGGTTTGCTGACACACACACAGTCATCCACAACCGCTCCACAGTCCTCCGAGACCTCTCCCTCCATTGCCTCACCTGCAACCCCATCTCCCCAGAAGCTCTTCCTCTGTGACCTTGGCCTCTTCCCCACCGACCCAGTAGATCCTGATTACAAGGGGAAGAGGAAGTCCCCACACACAGAAGGGAGTGCCCCTCACACCCGGACACCCTCCACCAGGCACAGTCAGACCGAGACGCCCACCCACAAGTCCCCCCGGCGCAAGAAGAGCAAGACTCCCCCGCCAACACGCAGCTCCAAGGCAAAGTCTCCGTCCTCCATCCCCCAGGCCACCACTTCAGAGGTTCCCCCGCCACTCCCTGCCCTGGGTTCCCCCACACACAGATACACCATCCCCAAAATGCTAAGGTCCCCCCCCTAGCACTTGCTCCTCCACACCTGGTCAGACAGTTGGTGCCACTGATGTGGGGACCGTGTCCCCCCCCACCCTGCCGACCTCACCTGTCCCCATTCCGCTCCCATGGATGTAGGCACTGCTTTGGAGTCCACGACCACACCGTCTGACTTGGGCACTGCAGTGGTGAGCCAATCCACTCCATCTGACCTGCCCACTGGAGTTGTGCCGGCACCCACCCCATCTGACTTGTGCCCCACAGTTGTGACAACACCCACCACTTCAGTCAGCTCTACTGCAGTTGCAAGTGTCTCGCCTGCATCCCCCACCTCTTCACTGCCTCCTTCTGCTGTGCCCTGATCCTGTCCCTGCAGTGCCTGGCCTGCCCCCATGTATGCCCCTCCGAGAAGATGACCCCAGTCCTTAGCAGTGCAGGCAAGCAAGGTGTGGCAGTTGTCACTCTAGTTCACTCCTTGGCATTTTGACATGGACTGGCCATTGGCCTTTTGGTTGCACAGATGTTTAGCATTTCATATACTGAATTTGTCACTCTAGTTCACTCCTTGCCATTTTGACATGGACTGGCCATTGCCCTTTTGGTTGCACAGATGTTTAGCATTTCATATACTGAATTTGTCAGTCTAGTTCACTCCTTGCCATTTGGACATGGACTGGCCATTGGCCTTTTGTTGGAACAGACGTTTCACTTTTCATATGCTGAATAAAACTTTTTTCTTTGTCCCTGTGAACTTGATTTAGCTGTACATCATGTTGATGTTGTTTTACATGCCCTTGCAACTGTAATGCTTGGTTTACAGTGTTGCATACTGATGTGTTGATGTGAGGTACTTCCTGTGGTCCATGAGATATGTATCCTATTCTGGTGGGTATCCATGTCATCCTTTGCAGCTACCTTCGTGTGTCTGGATCAACTATTTGTGTACATCTCTGTAAGCATTTCATTGGCATGGTCACATCTGTGGCTTGCACCCCTGCACATGTGATGTGCTTCCCATTGTCCAAATTGTCACTTCCACATACTTCGTGCTCATCACTACTGGCCCTACAGGTGTGTGCATCATTGTAATGGGAGCAACTGGGTCCTCTGTGCAACTTGCTAGACTTATGTCTTGGGTATGTGCAGCTGACTTAGGGGAGACTCCCGTACCCAGGCTGTTGTGACCAGAGCCTTCATTGTGTGGTAACTGATGGCTGACTGTCCAAGTGTTCTGCAGACATTAATGGGACTTGCGGTGAATATGTTTGGCACAGCTGGGCTCCCACAGGAGTTGTGTCCCCTCAAGTTAGTGTGTTGTCCAGTGACATGGCCTTGGCCCATGGTGTGTGTTGTATATGCATGTGTGTGTGTCCACATCCCTGTTCATACACAGACAGGGTTCCCTTGATATGTTCCTGTTGTTGATGCTTGCTGAGTGGTACTGGGTTCATCCCACTACTTTTCCAATGGGCTACCAGATGTGTGGGTGCATGACACACTACTGTTAATTGGTGTATCATCATTGGGATTTGTCAGTTCTGAGTGGTGATGATGTTGTCACACACAGATGGGACACAGTCAGGGTTCCTCAAGGCACTTGTTTGTTCGCAATATCATGTAGTTGTCCCTAGGTGGTAGTTTTCAGTGATTGAGACATTTGTATGTGTGTTTGACTGCTCCCACTTGTCGGGTCCACGGCACCGATGCTGGCAGGTGTCAGCATGGGTGCCTTGTGTTCCTCCTTGGCATCTGCATAGTTCTGGGACTGTGTCAGGGATTCTGAAGGTTACATGAGCTTTGAGGTCATGGCCATGTACCGCATACTGTGCAGTGTGTCTGTCATTCCCCTGGGTTGTAAACAGTCCTTGTGTGATGTGTGTCTGCACCTTAGTTCCTGGCAACATTCCTGTGTTTGTCATGGGTGCATGTGAAATGTCACCTGTCCATGTGGACTTCACAGATACACATTGTTGCAGTTCAGGTGTGTGGTGTTGATGGTGGACTGATGTGAATGTGTGCATGGATGGTCCCCTAGCTCACGTTTGTCCATGGATGAGGGGCCATGCTGAGTGATTTGTGTTTGTGTATGTGTGATGTACGTTTGTGGCACAGGACACATGTCTGGGTTTCCCAGTTTGTACGACATCTGCCTTTGTCATCACAGTGGAGGTGTCATGCATGCTTGTGTCACCCCACTGTCTGGTCCCTGGGGGTAGTGGTGTTGTGTGTCAGTCTCTTGCTGTGTTAGTTGGTGTTGATTCCAGCTTGTGTCACATGTGTCTGTTGTGCTCCCTCTCATCTCCCAATGCCTGATTGCCCACTGAGGGTATCCCAATGATGGTTTGGTATGGCACTGTGTCCACATCTGTGTCACTGTGGTTCAGCCCCCCTCATGTGTTGTGTAGTTGCCTGGGGATACTGTGACACACACACACACATGTTGTGTCTGATGTGCAGTGTGAGTTTGCCTGTTTGTGCATCTGCACCAGTGCATTGGTATTGCTGTTGTGGGCCTTTGTCTGGATGCTGTTTCTGTGATTTTGCCTGCTGTCCCTGTGAGTAATTTCATGTCATTGTGCACATTCATTCTGGTTGTTGGGTGCCATTGCTGGCATGGAATGTGAGTTTGAGAGCTGACACCTACAGTCTACACATGTTGTTTTGATTGGTGTGTCTATTTTCGAGATGTGTGCATGCTTGGTGATGGTCACTTCTGCTGTTGTGTCATTGTACGTTGTATGCATTGTCAGCCCCCATGTGTGGTGCTTGTCTGCACATGGCCGAGAGTGTTATGTTTTCACAGCACTGTTAGCCTCACCACATCTCTGTGTGTATGGGACACAACCACTAGTTTGCCCCAGAAGTGTTTGATGTGTTGGGAGCAGGGATCATACATGCTGTTTGTTATTTGCAGCTTTGACCATGATGACACTTACCTTTTGGTCACTGTGATGAGGGGGGTTTGGTCCCCATCACCACAATGCTCCACATCTGCTGCATTTTGTGAGCCCCCACTTAACTTCTGCTCTACACAGTGAGGGGGTGTCTTTTTACATTGCCACAGTGCTATGGTGATGCTTGCCTTGTGTATGTCACACTCATGTGTTGGTCACACATGTGCTGTTACTTACATTGTATGCTTGCAGCCATAATCACTGTTGTGGGCATTTGTCACAGACTACACACTGTTGTCATCATGTCATGGGGGATGTATTTTGCAGACATACCTGATGTTTGCGTATGCTGGATGTGTTGCGCATCACCCATCCTATGGCTGGGGGTTGCAGGGGTAATGGGCAACATAGTCCCTATGGGTGGGGGTGGCAGTAGTGATGGGCAACAGGTCCCCTGTGAGTGGGGGAGCCAGGGGTGATGGGCAACAGGTCTCCTGTGAGTGGGGTTGTCAGGGGTGATGGGCAACATAAGCCCTGTGAGTGGGGGTGGCAGGGGTGATGGGCAACATAAGCCCTATGGCTGGGGGTGGCAGGGGTGATGGGCAACAGGTCCCCTGTGAGTGGGGGTGTCAGGGGTGATGGGCAACATAAGCCCTGTGAGTGGGGGTGGCAGGGATGATGGGCAACAGGTCCCCTGTGAGTGGGGGTGTCAGGGGTAATGGGCAACAGGTCCCCTATAGGTGTGGGTGGCAGGGGTGATGAGCAACAGGTCCCCTGTGAGTGGGGGTGGCAGGGGTGATGGGCAACAGGTCCCCTATGGGTCTGGGTGGCGGGGTGATGGGCAACATAAGCCCTATGGCTGGGGGTGGCAGGGGTGATGGACAACAGGTCCCCTGTGAGTGGGGGTCTCAGAGGTGATGGGCAACATAAGCCCTGTGAGTGGGGGTGGCAGGGATGATGGGCAACATAGTCCCTATGGTTGGGGGTGGCAGTAGTGATGGGCAACAGGTCCCCTGTGAGTGGGGGTGTCAGGGGTGATGGGCAACAGGTCCCCTGTGAGTGGGGGTGTCAGGGGTGATGGGCAACATAAGCCCTGTGAGTGGGGGTGGCAGGGGTGATGGGCAACATAAGCACTATGGGTGTGGGTGGCAGGGGTGATGGGCAACATAGTCCCTATGGGTGGAGGTGGCAGTAGTGATGGGCAACAGGTCCCCTGTGAGTGGGGGTGGCATGGGTGATGGCCAACATAGTCCCTATGGGTGGGGGTGGCAGTAGTGATGGGCAACAGGTCCCACCTGTGTGTGGGGGTGGCAGGGGTGATGGGCAACAGGTCCCCTGTGAGTGGGGGTGTCAGGGGTGATGGGCAACATAAGCCCTGTGAGTGGGGGTGGCAGGGGTGATGGGCAACATAAGCACTATGGGTGTGGGTGGCGGGGGTGATGGGCAACATAGTCCCTATGGGTGTGGGTGGCAGGGGTGATGGGCAACAGGTCCCCTGTGAGTGGGGGTGGCAGGGGCGATGGGCAACAGGTCCCCTATGGGTGTGGGTGGCAGGGGTGATGGGCAACAGGTACCCTGTGAGTGGGGGTGGCAGGGGTGATGGGCAACAGGTCCCCTATGGGTGTGGGTGACAGGGGTGATGGACAACATAAGCCCTATGGCTGGGGGTGGCAGGGGTGATGGGCAATAGGTCCCCTGTGAGTGGGGTGTCAGGGGTGATGGGCAACAGGTCCCCTATGGGTGTGGGTGGCAGGGGTGATGGGCAACATAGTCCCTATGGGTGGGGGTGGCAGGGGTGATGGGCAACAGGTCCCCTGTGAGTGGGGGTGGCAGGGGTGATGGGCAACATAGTCCCTATGGGTGGGGGTGGCAGTAGTGATGAGCAACAGGTCCCCTGTGAGTGGGGGTGGCAGGGGTGATGGGCAACATAGTCCCTATGTGTGGGGGTGGCAGTAGTGATGGGCAACATAGTCCCTATGTGTGGGGGGTGGCAGGGGTGATGGGCAACAGGTCCCCTATGGGTGTGGGTGGCAGGGGTGATGGGCAACAGGTCCCCTGTGAGTGGGGGTGGCAGGGGTGATGGGCAACAGGGCCCCTATGGGTGTGGGTGGCAGGGGTGATGGGCAACATAAACCCTATGGCTGGGGGTGGCAGGGGTAATGGGCAACATAGTCCCTATGGGTGGGGGTGGCTGGGGTGATGGGCAACAGGTCCCCTGTGAGTGGGGGTGGCAGGGGTGATGGGCAACATAAGCCCAGTGAGTGGGGGTGACAGGGGTGATGGGCAACATAGTCCCTATGGGTGGGGGTGGCAGGGGTGATGGGCAACAGGTCCCCTGTGAGTGGGGGTGGCAGGGGTGATGGACAGCATAGTCCCTATGGGTGGGGGTGGCTGTAGTGAAGGGCAACAGGTCCCCTGTGAGTGAGGGTGGCAGGGGTGATGGGCAACATAGTCCCTATGTGTGGGGGGTGGCAGTAGTGATGGGCAACAGGCCCCCTATGGGTGGGGGTGTTAGTGGTGCTGGCCATGCAACCCCTATGGTGGCCTTTTGTGAGTGGCCAGGATGTGGATCCCCTGTGTGTGTGTGCCATTTTGCTGGTACGTGTTGTTTGTTTATGTGGTAGGTGTCTGACTTACCGCCTGCGCCGTCGGTGTTGGTTCCTAAGCCAGTCATAGATGTAGAGTACTGGTATGACCTGCGTGATGAGATTCATGATGTGTTTGTATAGTACACGCTGCTTGTTGCTCCATCTCGTACCCGCTGCAAGCTGGTCCGTCTCGTAGCCGTGTATTGATCTGTGGCGCGAATCATAGCTGATATGCTTGTTTTCCGGATGCTGTGACGTGCTGTACGTGACGACAAGTCCGGCGCGTAGGAAGTACGCATCGTACTTGTCATGCCGGAAACTGCTATGGATACTGCTTCCAGGCGACACAGTTCCTCTTTAGGAGTTATGGCTCGGACGGAGAATGGGTCTTGATTCACAGCCTACGTGTCGGTCGTGTTTTTGGCAGTTATGCGCATCGTACTTACTCTACAGGACAGACCTGCTCCGGGTACGTGTCGGTCGCAGGGTAAGGCTACGGACAGCTGTCCGACCGGCCATCGGAATCGGCCCCTCTGTGGAAGAATACCAGAATCAAAGAGATCTGCATTGAGTCTGCTATAGCGCTTCCAGAATTTAAATCGGAGTTCTCCCCTTTTTTATATATCTAGAAACAATCCTGAAGGTCCTTGCTGACGATCTGTAAGCCTTCCCTCCTGACAAGCCGATCTGCTTTTGTAAGAGAAACAGCTCCTAGAATATCTTCCACTTCACTAGAGTTCAGAAAAGACCACATCAAAACGCTGCATCTCCTGGTATTGTGTTCCTGCTCCGTTTTTACCTCTTCATGAAGAGGTCAGGCACCCATATGGCTAGTGTGCTAGCTGGCTGAAGAGACCCCTCAAATGTCCCTGAGTGGTGGTCCTGTGAGCTCATGCACCATTTGTGTCAATGGGTAGACGACAGTCTGCTCTCTTCATCATTGTGGCTGGCCTCCTCAGAGATCAAAACTGCAGACTCAGTGGCACCTATGGGTCTGGGTGGCGGGGTGATGGGCAACACAAGCCCTATGGCTGGGGGTGGCAGGGGTGATGGACAACAGGTCCCCTGTGAGTGGGGGTCTCAGAGGTGATGGGCAACATAAGCCCTGTGAGTGGGGGTGGCAGGGATGATGGGCAACATAGTCCCTATGGTTGGGGGTGGCAGTAGTGATGGGCAACAGGTCCCCTGTGAGTGGGGGTGTCAGGGGTGATGGGCAACAGGTCCCCTGTGAGTGGGGGTGTCAGGGGTGATGGGCAACATAAGCCCTGTGAGTGGGGGTGGCAGGGGTGATGGGCAACATAAGCACTATGGGTGTGGGTGGCAGGGGTGATGGGCAACATAGTCCCTATGGGTGGAGGTGGCAGTAGTGATGGGCAACAGGTCCCCTGTGAGTGGGGGTGGCATGGGTGATGGCCAACATAGTCCCTATGGGTGGGGGTGGCAGTAGTGATGGGCAACAGGTCCCACCTGTGTGTGGGGGTGGCAGGGGTGATGGGCAACAGGTCCCCTGTGAGTGGGGGTGTCAGGGGTGATGGGCAACATAAGCCCTGTGAGTGGGGGTGGCAGGGGTGATGGGCAACATAAGCACTATGGGTGTGGGTGGCGGGGGTGATGGGCAACATAGTCCCTATGGGTGTGGGTGGCAGGGGTGATGGGCAACAGGTCCCCTGTGAGTGGGGGTGGCAGGGGCGATGGGCAACAGGTCCCCTATGGGTGTGGGTGGCAGGGGTGATGGGCAACAGGTACCCTGTGAGTGGGGGTGGCAGGGGTGATGGGCAACAGGTCCCCTATGGGTGTGGGTGACAGGGGTGATGGACAACATAAGCCCTATGGCTGGGGGTGGCAGGGGTGATGGGCAATAGGTCCCCTGTGAGTGGGGTGTCAGGGGTGATGGGCAACAGGTCCCCTATGGGTGTGGGTGGCAGGGGTGATGGGCAACATAGTCCCTATGGGTGGGGGTGGCAGGGGTGATGGGCAACAGGTCCCCTGTGAGTGGGGGTGGCAGGGGTGATGGGCAACATAGTCCCTATGGGTGGGGGTGGCAGTAGTGATGAGCAACAGGTCCCCTGTGAGTGGGGGTGGCAGGGGTGATGGGCAACATAGTCCCTATGTGTGGGGGTGGCAGTAGTGATGGGCAACATAGTCCCTATGTGTGGGGGGTGGCAGGGGTGATGGGCAACAGGTCCCCTATGGGTGTGGGTGGCAGGGGTGATGGGCAACAGGTCCCCTGTGAGTGGGGGTGGCAGGGGTGATGGGCAACAGGGCCCCTATGGGTGTGGGTGGCAGGGGTGATGGGCAACATAAACCCTATGGCTGGGGGTGGCAGGGGTAATGGGCAACATAGTCCCTATGGGTGGGGGTGGCTGGGGTGATGGGCAACAGGGCCCCTATGGGTGTGGGTGGCAGGGGTGATGGGCAACATAAACCCTATGGCTGGGGGTGGCAGGGGTGATGGGCAACATAAGCCCAGTGAGTGGGGGTGACAGGGGTGATGGGCAACATAGTCCCTATGGGTGGGGGTGGCAGGGGTGATGGGCAACAGGTCCCCTGTGAGTGGGGGTGGCAGGGGTGATAGGCAGCATAGTCCCTATGGGTGGGGGTGGCTGTAGTGAAGGGCAACAGGTCCCCTGTGAGTGAGGGTGGCAGGGGTGATGGGCAACATAGTCCCTATGTGTGGGGGGTGGCAGTAGTGATGGGCAACAGGACCCCTATGGGTGGGGGTGTTAGTGGTGCTGGCCATGCAACCCCTATGGTGGCCTTTTGTGAGTGGCCAGGATGTGGATCCCCTGAAGGTGTGTGCCATTTTGCGGGTACGTGTTGTTTGTTTATGTGGTAGGTGTCTGACTTACCGCCTGCGCCGTCGGTGTTGGTTCCTAAGCCAGTCATAGATGTAGAGTACTGGTATGACCTGCGTGATGAGATTCATGATGTGTTTGTGTAGTACACGCTGCTTGTTGCTCCATCTCGTACCCGCTGCAAGCTGGTCCGTCTCGTAGCCGTGTATTGATCTGTGGCGCGAATCATAGCTGATATGCTTGTTTTCCGGATGCTGTGACGTGCCGTACGTGACGACAAGTCCGGCGCGTAGGAAGTACGCATCGTACTTGTCATGCCGGAAACTGCTATGGATACTGCTTCCAGGCGACACAGTTCCTCTTTAGGAGTTACGGCTCGGACGGAGAATGGGTCTTGATTCACAGCCTACGTGTCGGTCGTGTTTTTGGCAGTTATGCGCATCGTACTTACTCTACAGGACAGACCTGCTCCGGGTACGTGTCGGTCGCAGGGTAAGGCTACGGACAGCTGTCCGACCGGCCATCGGAATCGGCCCCTCTGTGGAAGAATACCAGAATCAAAGAGATCTGCATTGAGTCTGCTATAGCGCTTCCAGAATTTAAATCGGAGTTCTCCCCTTTTTTATATATCTAGAAACAATCCTGAAGGTCCTTGCTGACGATCTGTAAGCCTTCCCTCCTGACAAGCCGATCTGCTTTTGTAAGAGAAACAGCTCCTAGAATATCTTCCACTTCACTAGAGTTCAGAAAAGACCACATCAAAACGCTGCACCTCCTGGTATTGTGTTCCTGCTCCGTTTTTACCTCTTCATGAAGAGGTCAGGCACCCATATGGCTAGTGTGCTAGCTGGCTGAAGAGACCCCTCAAACGTCCCTGAGTGGTGGTCCTGTGAGCTCATGCACCATTTGTGTCAATGGGTAGACGACAGTCTGCTCTCTTCATCATTGTGGCTGGCCTCCTCAGAGATCAAAACTGCAGACTCAGTGGCACTAGATCAGCCAATGGGATATTCACATTTTAAGGAGAAATAAATATAAACACCTAAACCAGAAAAAAGGTAGATATTCACAGTCTCCCAATTCTAAAACTCAAAGACATTTTTTTAATTGTGCTCAACTACTTAACATTGCATTACTTTACCGATTTCTACTGTTTTTTTAGGTGTCGCCTAGCTATTGCGTTTACGCAATCGCTATGCGAGACTCTAGTAAGAGGACCATTTCAAAGTGCTCCCAAAAGTGGATTGCATGGCGAGCACGCGCACAATCACGTGCATCGTGCCGCCATGCAATCCGTTTGGCATCATACTTCAAAGGGTCCGCTCTCCCGCCTGGAATGCGCTCCCCCGCCACAACATGCCGAGTGATTTTTTCCTCATGGCGCCTCTCACAACTGTCCCTCCCCCACCACAGGGCTAGTCTCACAGACGTTTATGTTACTGTTTTTAAACAAAACTTTACAAACTACCTTTACCAAAGCCGATAGCTTGCCACTCGCATTATAAAGGCAAGACCTATTGCACTTTACCTTGCTGTGTGTTTAGTGCGCGATGCGCGGTCCGTCCCCTCCCGTTCTGCGTCCGATCCGCGGCACTTCTTGTGTCAAACAGCTCACCCCCCCCCCGGGACTCTGCCGTCCCAATTAGCGGCTGCCCTTTTTTTTTCCAGTAAATTGTAATTTCCCCCATTTTCCTTCCCTCCCCGTGTCTGCCTTCGCCTGGATACCTGAGTCGACGTCCCTGACAAGCTGCTGCCTTTTGCATTCCTGAGTGCTTTGGTCGCGATAACTTCAGCAAAATCGGTGATTTTTGGTCCTCCGCCCTACCGATTCCGTGGCTGCCTTCTCTACCCATTTCAGCTCCCTCAGGTGGGTCTGTTCAGTGTTTCATCATAAATTTGGGTGTCGGTTTGTATCGATCTGCTGGCCCGCCATTTTGTGCTGAGGTACATGGGTCCGTGAACTGGGGCCTCGACCAGTTTCTTCCATCGCTATGGGCCCCCGGTCTATGTGTTGGTGCTGGCAATCTTGTTCCAGTGCTTCAAGTTGACACCCCCCCCCCTTGGAATGCACAATCTGCCCTCTGAAAACAATGGTCAGGCAAGACCCCCCTTTCAACCTTTGGTGCTCCGGCATAGATAGCGAGTATGGCCACAGATAGTATGTTTTGTGTGACTCTAAACTGACAATAATAGAGATTTTGCTTGTTCTGCTTTTATGGCGGACTTCTCCAGCTTCACCTAGCCCTAAGCTATCAAACCCATTGGAACTGGAATATGTGAACTGCAGTCTGCACACATGTATTTCTGTGCCTAGCAAAATAAACCAGTTGGGTGACTTATTGTATTTGAATCCCTGTGACTGCCCCGTTTTAACTTGTCTTAAAGGCATCGGAGCGCTTTGCCTCAGCACCAGCTTACATTACACAAGGGCAGATTTTTTTAGGCCCGGGCAGAATAAGTGATTAGCCCAGAATCACAGGATATTGAGCCTAAGAGACTAAACGGACTCAAACCTGTTCCCCCAGTTACAAACTCAGCAGCTCATCCGTTAAGCCACATGACCCCCATGCTATTGCCGCTTGAGGCTTCAAGGCGCATGCACATGTCAGATTTTGGCACAAGGCGCATCAACTCTCTTTGAAGGTTGCTGGAATTGTAGCTTTTGGCCTCCAAGCTCTACATATATATCTTCGAAAAGCACATTAACCCACCCAGCTCATGTACCATCTTCAGGAGCTTTTCTGATGATCCCGTGATGTCACAGATCCCAACCTTTTCACCAAAATCTCCCAAAAAAGAATAACGACTTTCTTTGCACTTCAGATAAAACTGGGTCTGTGCTCTGCTTCCAGCTCATAGAAGATGCACACATGCCACTTCTCTTTATAGCACGTCCGACATCCCTGGCGCCTTCTTCCAGTATTAGTAGTTGGTGCCATGCCACTTGGAGGCCTTCCAGCAGGTCTTTAGGTAGCCAACGACCCTGGCTTTGAAACTCGGGTTTCGATGCTTCTCATTATAAGTGTGTAACTGTCAGCCCCACTGTGCGGCGCGTTTTCCCGTAAAAGTGATGGGTAATCCTACAAACGTGGGGACAGTTACACCTTAAGGGTTCCCATTTTTCCATCGTCGACAAGAGCCTCACGTCGTGTGTGGCACCCTTAATCATAGCTTCCTTCTTAGCAACAGTAGTTTGCACGATGTGAGCATATATCAGTAATGTTGAAAGTGAAACTGCAACTCCCGAAATACAGTGCATCACTGGCTTAAAAAGCAAGGACTGGCAGCTGTGCTTTAGCCACCTGAAACCCAACATACAGCCAGGGATGTACCCCGCGCACAGGGAGCCCCCTGCCCTTCAGCTCAACACCAATAAATATCTGTGAGATATGAGGGACCGAGAGCACCCTCTTCCGTTCCGTAGGGCGTCCCCACCATCTTGCATTACAGTACCGTTGTAAATGCTTATAAATGTACTGCTCAAAGAACATAAAAGGGAACCATATATTTGACAAGTGCATTCTGGGAAGTACAACGTTGATCGTGAACTCCACTGGTAGCACTCTGATTACATTTTTAATTAAAGTTTCAATGTTTGACAATTTAAAAAAGTATCACACAAAGAAACTTTACCATAATAAACATTGGGGCAGATCTATGTTGGAGTTGCGCCACTTTTATGCCGCCGTTGCGTCACTTTTGTGACGCAGCGGCGGCGTAAACCCTGTGCCACGTTGCGCCCTATTTACATCGTGACGCATCTATGGAGATGCGTCATGATGTAAAGCCCTGCGCCACATGAAACCTGCGTCAGGTTTCATGTGGGCGTTTCCACGCAGGGGGGGCGATCCTTCGCAGGAACGCCCTTGAAAAGTGACTCAGTGAAATCTATAAGATTTCACTGAGTCACTTTCCCAACGCTGATGCGTGAAAACCCTGCGCCTGCTTGAAGCAGGCGTAAGGCTTGACGCACCATGTTAGGTATGGGGTAGGTTGGAACAGTGCTGAAGTTGCGTCGCGCTTGCGACACAACTTCAGCACTGCGCCAACCTTACGCACGCATCTGCTTGTCCTTGCACCACGATGCACCGCATTGTAAATGCGGCGCATCTGCGGTGGCGCAAGGGCAAACTTACGTGACGCATCTTACCTGGCGCATCCATGCTGATTTGCAAGGGATGCGCCAGGGAACATAAATCTGCCCTATTGTTTTAAATCGATCACAGGAAGTATCTTGAAGTTCATTACAAAAAGAAGCCGTCTAACGTGTGCCAGGAGACAGTGTGGGGCGCAATAAGGTTTGCGGTGCAAAACCGTAAACAGACTTGAAAATACAACACGCATAACGTGTCCTATTGAACACAACCAGCCAGGGCTTATCCAAGCGGCGGGTGTCTAGCTCTCACTGCCCAAGCATTTGCAATGCAACTGGTCTCGCAGTTGTGAGAGTTTAAGCTATTGGCATTTTAAATGACAATGGGCCATATGTAGGTAGCATCACATTTACCGAATCATAAATACCGAATTTTACCGATTCGGTATTTATGAATCGGTAAATGTGATGTAGGTAATAATTCGGTAAATTTTACCGAATCGGAAAAATTCGGTAATTATGAATTGGTATTTACTGATTCGGTAATGAGGCATACCTTCCCATTGATTCCTATGGGCCTGAATCCTGAAATATGCCTCCTACATCTCAAATAGCTAAATACCGGTCGGTAACGGGATATTTACCGAATTTCGGCCGTTACCGACCGGTATTTAGCTACCTACATGAGGCCCAATGCCTTTTATTTAGGTTTTAAAACCCTTCCCGTAAATAAAAGGCATTGCCATTTACAATGCCAATAGCTCAAACTCGCGCAACTGCGAGACCTATTGCATTGCAAATGCTTTTTCTTGTTTCTGCCAGTTATAGGTTTTCGCAGTCAGTATGATCTTGCGAGACATTAAGCAGGTTTGGCATGGGGACTGATATCCTCCATTTTACAGTACTGAAGGCAAGATATGCATAGTAATTTTATGATCACAATCCCTGAAAATGATGACTGCAAAATAGATGTTTTCTATTTACTGTATTCATTTTTCAAGTTTGAAAAGTCTTTCTAACTTGCAAAATGAGTTTTGTGATCAATTCCGAATTTCAATTTGGAAGAGTCATAAAGAGACATCCCCTCATAATACCAAGTAGGAAAGGCTTATATCAATGGTTTATGACTGCAGTTGCAGTTGGGAATCATTGACCAGTTACTGACACCTCCAAGGATGTGATTACTGATTTTCAATGGAGAATGTGTCCCCTTTGTGAAGCCGGTTGGGCAACCCAGGGGGAGCAGGAAGTGATCCAGGGGACCACTGCTTGATACTTCTTATGTATTCCCAAAGGGAATCTTTTTAAAACAGTACTGGTTTCTTTAGGTAACATGGGCTGTTTTAAAATAAAAAGTTTCCTGTTTAAGAATGCAAACACAGGGATGTTGGTCTGATGTTCCTTGCAAGCCACCATCCCTTTGTTTGTTACCATTCATGGGAGTCCCTAACAGAGGCCAATCGAATTAATAATATTTAGGGAGATTGCTCTGCGGCCCTCTCTTCCTCTGTGACTGCAGATATTTTGATGTGCCCTATTAGCACATAGCTTGCCTTGCTAAATTTAGAGACAAGTCACAAAAAGTTTATGCACAATTTGCAATTTGCTTTGTGTGGGCAATTGGTAAATGACTGCACACTGTATTTGTCGTGAAACAGTTTATCTGATGTCTTGAACCATCAGCCGTTTGGAGACAGAAAATGTGTTGAGTTACATTTGTGTTTCCTCCACCTTATGACAGTATTTGCAAACATTTAGGGCTCAATTACAAATCTGGCCGTCTGAAGAGCGCCAGACTTTTGGTGGCATAGCGGTGGCGGTCTCCCAACCGCCTGAATACAACTTGGGAAGTGGGACGGCCACAGCACTGCCGCAATCGCCTGGGAACTGCCGTTCCTGGCAGTGTTGCGGTGGTCTTGAGAATGCAATATGCTTGCCGGAGCTGCCGTGGTCCTTCCAAGCATATTACAAATTTCCTCTCTGCCAGGGTTTTCATGGTGATTCGACTGCCATGAAAACCCTGGCAGAGTGGAAACAAAGGGGGACCTTCAGGGCCCCTTGCGTCTCACGCCCTGTGGTTGCACACAGGAGGGCACAACATATGCCCCCCTGTTTGAATTCACACCAGTTCCTGCACGGCATGGACTTTCAAGTGCTGCACCATTAAACTCGTAATTGGAACCTTAGTGATGTCATACAATACATCCAGTGTACATCCAGGTCCCCAGATTTACAAATATATTTCTACTGTGTTGTTTTGTTTATTTGGCTTGTGTGCTTTTCAATATTGACCTTCATGTTTACTGTACATATGTACTTTTATTTTTTAAATATTATTAGTGTTATGTTTTTACAAAAACTGTGATAATTACATTCTTCTACATTGTGCCATCATAACCTAAAACACTTCTCCACCAATAACCCCTTTGAACTAAACTTTGACTGCTCATCCACAGCTAACGGGAGAGTCGAAGAGGCTTCCATCATACACATCCTAACCAGCGTCCTGGTTATTTGAAAACACCAGCAATCCCCCTATAGTGCTCTGACTGCAAGGTTTGTGAAAAAAGCCTAACATTAGCGACTAACAGTGCAGATCTGAGTCCAAAACTCAAGTTTCTTTACCCTAATGAGATAAAAGTCAGTCTTTCAACACCTCTTACAGTAAAGATGGATTAGATAATAGAAATCAAACCTGCACCCCAATCTTGAGACTCACATGTTCCCGAAGGATATCACCCTCCATATTAAGCACGTGGTCTTTGGGGTAAAAAAAGGCTTTGTTAGTTGAGGCAAAGAGGGTTCCAAAGGGATAAGCTACAACTGAAGAAGGAGAAGGAGAAAGATAGGATATGGAAGATGATGAGAGACTGAGGCTCACGGCCCAGCTTGGTTTTGCCTCCTGTTCTAGCCTCTTATTTGAGGTTTTGTTAAAGCATTCTATACTCCACCTGATTTGAAAACTCTTGCAATAATTTTGTTAGTTTAGAATACAAGTATCAGTTTGTAACTGTCACGCTTTGTTTGCAATCCACAACTAATACCGCACCATTACTGATTGAGGCCAGATCATGGTGCCGATCACGATCCGGTAAAAACCGGGTACGAACCTTCGGACGGAGCAAAATCTCCGTCCGACGCGTACCCGGTCGTCAAAATTTACAAACAAGGAATTACGATTCGCACGGAACACCATTTCCGTACGATTCGTAAAAAAGCCCGACCGAACAAAATAAACCTACCAATGCGATCCGGGAAAGGGCCGACCTGACGTCGGGACGCTCGCAGCCTGCCATTCACGAACCAGGAATCACGATTCGCACCGACGTCATCCCGCACGGTGAATATTTTCCGGCTGCCAAAAACTGCCGGGAAATCAGGACGACGCGAACAAGGACCACCAGTACGCGACGGACAGTCAGGACGACGCGAACAAGGAGGACCAGTACGCGACAGGACGACGCGAACAAGGACCACCAGTACGCGACGGACAGACAGGACCCCGCGATCAAGGAGGACCCGTATGCGACGGACAGACATGGACCCGAACCTACGTGTCATCCCGGCCCTCATAGCAGTCCACCTCCTCTACAGGTTCCGACGCAGACGCCGCAGAAGGTCAGAACAACTAAGGGAGGGTGGAAAGGGGGGGGGGGGGTGGGGGTGGCAGGACCAGGGCAGGCCACAAAACCCCCACCAAAGTCACACACCACACATGCCCAGGACATACCTGACACCCATGCCCTGGTCACTACGAGGGGGTGGGGGCGTGTCCAGCTAAGCCAGCGACCGCCACAACGGAAGTCCGTCACCACGCGAACCGGCAACACAACCAGACCGGTACGTCCCGTACCCACGCCTCAAGAGCGTGGGTACGAGACGTACCACGCCCGCACCCACGTCACCCCAACAATGGCGGGACGGATCGTACCCACGTGGCAAAGGCCTGGGTACGGCCCGCACAAGCATCACATAGCGTGGGGATAGAGATGTACGGACCCTACCCCCACCCCCCCTATGCATGGAACGTACACCCACCCCACCAGTGTAAGTACGACCCGTACCCTCACCCTCGTATGCATGGAGCGTACCCCCACCCCAACAGTGTAAGTACGACCCGTACCCTCACCCGCGTATGCATGGAGCGTACCCCCACCCCAACCGCGTATGTACGTACCGTACCCCCACCCCAACAGTGTAAGTACGACCCGTACCCTCACCCTCGTATGCATGGAGCGTACCCCCACCCCAACAGTGTAAGTACGACCCGTACCCTCACCCGCGTATGCATGGAGCGTACCCCCACCCCAACCGCGTATGTACGTACCGTACCCCCACCCCAACAGTGTAAGTACGACCCGTACCCTCACCCTCGTATGCATGGAGCGTACCCCCACCCCAACAGTATAAGTACGACCCGTACCCTCACCCGCGTATGCATGGAGCGTACCCCCACCCCAACCGCGTATGTACGTACCGTACCCCCACCCCAACAGTGTAAGTACGACCCGTACCCTCACCCTCGTATGCATGGAGCGTACCCCCACCCCAACAGTGTAAGTACGACCCGTACCCTCACCCGCGTATGCATGGAGCGTACCCCCACCCCAACCGCGTATGTACGTACCGTACCCCCACCCCAACAGTGTAAGTACGACCCGTACCCTCACCCGCGTATGCATGGAGCGTACCCCCACCCCAACCGCGTATGTACGTACCGTACCCCCACCCCAACAGTGTAAGTACGACCCGTACCCTCACCCTCGTATGCATGGAGCGTACCCCCACCCCAACAGTGTAAGTACGACCCGTACCCTCACCCGCGTATGCATGGAGCGTACCCCCACCCCAACCGCGTATGTACGTACCGTACCCCCACCCCAACAGTGTAAGTACGACCCGTACCCTCACCCTCGTATGCATGGAGCGTACCCCCACCCCAACAGTGTAAGTACGACCCGTACCCTCACCCGCGTATGCATGGAGCGTACCCCCACCCCAACCGCGTATGTACGTACCGTACCCCCACCCCAACAGTGTAAGTATGACCCGTACCCTCACCCGCGTATGCATGGAGCGTACCCCCACCCCAACCGCGTATGTACGTACCGTACCCCCAGCCCAACAGTGTAAGTATGACCCGTACCCTCACCCTCGTATGCATGGAGCGTACCCCCACCCCAACAGTGTAAGTACGACCCGTACCCTCACCCGCGTATGCATGGAGCGTACCCCCACCCCAACCGCGTATGTACGTACCGTACCCCCACCCCAACAGTGTAAGTACGACCCGTACCCTCACCCGCGTATGCATGGAGCGTACCCCCACCCCAACCGCGTATGTACGTACCGTACCCCCACCCCAACAGTGTAAGTACGACCCGTACCCTCACCCTTGTATGCATGGAGCGTACCCCCACCCCAACAGTGTAAGTACGACCCGTACCCTCACCCGCGTATGCATGGAGCGTACCCCCACCCCAACCGCGTATGTACGTACCGTACCCCCACCCCAACAGTGTAAGTACGACCCGTACCCTCACCCTCGTATGCATGGAGCGTACCCCCACCCCAACCGCGTATGTACGTACCGTACCCCCACCCCAACAGTGTAAGTACAACCCGTACCCTCACCCGCGTATGCATGGAGCGTACCCCCACCCCAACAGTGTAAGTACGACTCGTACCCTCACCCGCGCATGCGTGGAGCGTACCCCCACCCCAACCGCGTATGTACGTACCGTACCCCCACCCCAACAGTGTAAGTACGACCCGTAGCCTCACCCTCGTATGCATGGAGCGTACCCCCACCCCAACAGTGTAAGTACGACCCGTACCCTCACCCTCGTATGCATGGAGCGTACCCCCACCCCAACAGTGTAAGTACGACCCGTACCCTCACCCTCGTATGCATGGAGCGTACCCCCACCCCAACAGTGTAAGTACGACCCGTACCCTCACCCGCGTATGCATGGAGCGTACCCCCACCCCAACCGCGTATGTACGTACCGCACCCCCACCCCAACAGTGTAAGTACGACCCGTACCCTCACCCGCGTATGCATGGAGCGTACCCCCACCCCAACCGCGTATGTACGTACCGTACCCCCACCCCAACAGTGTAAGTACGACCCGTACCCTCACCCTCGTATGCATGGAGCGTACCCCCCACCCCAACAGTGTAAGTACGACCCGTACCCTCACCCGCGTATGCATGGAGCGTACCCCCACCCCAACCACGTATGTACGTACCGTAGCCCCACCCCAACAGTGTAAGTACGACCCGTACCCTCACCCGCGCATGCATGGAGCGTACCTGTTAGACGGACCGGGAGGGTCGGCCGAGGACAAGGGGAGAGGTCTCCGGGGAGAGCCGTCTCCAGCGATCGTATAGACAAATAACTTCCCCCCCACAGACAGATACCACACAAGGAGATGAGTTAGTGTTCTTTATAAGCCCTTCTTAAGGTACGATGAAAAGGTACAAGGAGGTCTGGACTCAGGGGTCCCCTCGATTCAAGATTCTCAAGATGGGAAAGGGGGGTAGCGGGACAGTCTGGTTACCAGTCTGGTAGTTGAGATGGTATGGTGGGTAGCTCACAATCCTCGAGCTTGGTGGTCTAGCTGGTACGGGCCGCGGCAGCGCCAGCAGGTCCCGGTGAAGATGGTCGCTACACGGTCCGCGGCAGCGCCAGCAGGTCCCAGTGAAGATGGTCGATGTACGGTCCGCGGCAGCGCCAGCAGGTTCCGGTGAAGATGGTCGTTACAACGGGCCGCGGCAACGCCAGCAGGTCCCGACGAGGATGGATGTTGCAGAAGGCCGCGGCAGCGCCAGCAGGCAGGACGATAGTTCACAAGATAGGGCTACGGCAGCGCCAGTAGTCCGTCAAGGCTGAGTTCTCTCGGTGTCTCTCGACTCCAGGATACAACTGCCTTCCTGCTCCGGAGCTGCTCCAGTTATAGGGCAGGCGCCCTTTGATGTCCGGACCCTCGCACTTGGAGGTCGGAGGGTCCGGGATGAAGGTGTCCAGACACCCAGCGGGGGGGTGGAGCCGGTGCCTGGGGGAGCTGGAGGCGATCGTCACCTGGCGGGGGAGAGTCCTTGGCGCTCCATTCTCCCATTGACCTGCCAAGTGGTCCGCTCACCTCCTGGGTGGATGGTGGTGCCGGGATGTTGGGGCCGGCCAGGCCCAGGGTTAGGGTCGGGTGTAGGCCGCGCGGCCTCGTGGCGCAGGGCCCAAGATGGCGGCTTGACCCGGCCGAGGGAGCCGGTGGTGGCTTGGGCCCGTGATACATGGAGGTCCGAGGGCAGAAGTTCCGTCGGGAGACGGGGTGCGGGTGATTCTCGTGGGTCACGCCTGGCGGGCCGGGGCTTGGGCCCTGTCATGCGGGGAGGGAGCAAGCCCTTCGTGTGGCCTGTCCAACATGCGTCCCCCCCAGCTGAAGGCGGGGAGAGTCACCCATCTTCTTGGGGACTCTCCTCGTCGAGGCGGAAGAAGCGTGACAGGCCATCTGCGTTGGCGTGGTCTTGGCCCGGTCGGTGCTCCACGGTGAAGTCCATTCCCTGCAGGGAGATGGACCAGCGCAATAGTTTTGGGTTCTCCCCCCGCATCTGCATCAGCCACTGCAGGGGTCTATGGTCGGTTTGTACCCGGAAGTGGGTACCGAAGAGATAGGGCCGGAGCTTTTTGAGGGCCCACACCACTGCGAAGGCCTCCCTCTCGATTGTGCTCCAGCGCTGTTCTCGGGCCAGGAGACGTCGGCTGATGAAGGCCACCGGCTGGTCATGACCCTCGGGGTTCACTTGGGAAAGAACCGCTCCGATGCCGTGGTCGGAGGCGTCTGTCTGTACCACGAATTCCCGACTGTAATCGGGGGCCTGGAGCACAGGGGCGGTGCACAGGGCGGCCTTCAGCTTTTCGAAGGCCGCTTGACAATCGGGGGTCCAGTTAATCCGCTTCGGTTGGTTCTTGGACGTGAGACCCGTGAGGGGCCCCACAATGCTGCCGTAGTCCCTCACGAACCGCCGGTAGTAGCCGGTGAGCCCCAAGAAGGCTCGGACTTCGGTCTGGGTGACGGGGGGCTGCCAGGACTGGATGGCAGCAATTTTAAGTTGCAGTGGGGCCACCAGCCCGCTTCCCACCTGGTGCCCCAGGTAGGTCACGGACCCTTGACCAATTTGGCATTTGCCGGCCTTAATCGTGAGGCCGGCCCGCTGGAGGGCCTGTAGGACCTCCTGGAGGTTGAGGAGGTGGTCGGACCAGTGGCGGCTGTATACAGCGATATCGTCCAGGTAGGCAGCGCTGAACTCTTCGAGCCCCGCCAAGACCTGGTTCACAAGACGTTGAAATGTAGCGGGGGCGTTCTTCATGCCGAAGGGCATGACCTTGAAGTGGTAGTGGCCATCGGGGGTAGAGAAGGCGGACCGTTCTTGAGCCCGGGGTGTGAGACCGATCTGCCAGTAGCCCGCTGTTAGGTCGAAGATACTGAGGTAGCGGGCGGCCCCCAGCCGGTCGATCAATTCATCCGCTCGGGGGATAGGATGAGCGTCGGTTCGGGTGACAGCGTTCAAGCCCCGGTAGTCGACGCAGAATCTCAGTTCAGGTGTGGTGCCGGGGGCAGCGGCTTTGGGGACCAATACAACCGGGCTGGCCCAGGGACTGTCCGAGGGCTCGATGACCCCGATTGTGAGCATTTTGGCCACTTCCTCTTGTATGCAGGCCCGTACCCGATCTGGTACGCGGTAGGCCCGGTGTCGGATAGGGGGACTGTCCCCGGTGTCCATGTCGTGCAAGCACCAAGGGGTGACCCCGGGAGTGAGGGAGAACAGTGAAGCGAACCGCAGCAGGAGGTCCCGGCAGCCCTGGCGTTGCTCTGGGGTGAGGGCATCGGAGAGCCGGACCCCGTCCACGGAACCGTCGTTCTCCTGAGTCTTCAGGAGATCCGGGAGGGGTTCGGAGTCCTCCTCTGCCCCACTGTCCGTAGCCATCAGGAGGCTGAGTTCTGAGCGCACAAAGTGTGGTTTGAGTCTGTTGGTGTGGAGGACCCGAAGGGGGTTCCGGGGGGTCCCCATGTCGATGAGGTAAGTGACGGGGCTTTTGCGCTCGACCACCTTGAAGGGCCCCGTCCACTTATCTTGCAAGGCACATGGTTCGGTGGGGGACATCACCCACACTTGTTGACCAGGTTCGAACTCGACGGAGGAGGCATTGTGATCATACCATCTCTTCATGTCTTCCTGGCTGGCCTCGAGGTTCGCCTTGGCCATCTCCCTGAAGCGCCGGGTCTGATTGCGTAGGGCCAGGAGGTACTTGAAGACGTCTGGAGGGGTCTTTAGGGGGGCCATCTCCCAACCTTCTTTGACTAGGCTGAGGGGCCCTCGCACAGGGTGCCCGTACAGGAGTTCGAAAGGGCTAAAACCGAGGGACTTCTGGGGAACTTCTCGGTAGGCGAAGAGGAGGCACGGGAGTAGTACATCCCACTGGCGACGGAGGGGCTCTTCCAATCCCCCAATCATCCCCTTGAGAGTGCGGTTGAATCGCTCCACTAGTCCGTTCCCTTGGGGGTGATAGGGGGTCGTGAATCGGTAGGTGACCCCGCACTGTTGCCAGAGGGACTTCATGTATTTTGAGATGAAGTTCATGCCTCGGTCGCTGACGACTTCTCGGGGGAAGCCCACCCGGGAGAAGATCCCCATTAGGGCCCGGCCAACCACCGGAGCTGTTACAGTTCGTAGAGGCACCGCCTCGGGGTAGCGGGTGGCGTGATCCACCAGTACCAGGATGAACCTATGTCCTTGTGCCGTGCGGGGGTCCAGGGGCCCCACAATGTCTATTCCTACCCTCTCGAACGGGGTGGTGACCACTGGGAAGGGTTGTAGAGGGGCTTCCCGCTGGCCTGGCACGTGGGGCAGGACCGGCAGTGGTTCAGGACGTCGTTCCGCATCTTCGGCCAGAAAAAGTGGGTCACTAGGCGACTGTAAGTTTTGTCTTGGCCCAGGTGTTCAGCCAGGGGGACATCGTGGGCCAGGTTGAGCAGGAAGTCTCTGAAGCGGAGAGGTACCACCAGCACTCGACCGGCCCCTAGCTCTGCGATTCTCTGTTCGCTGTATAGCAGGACGTTCTCCCAGTAGACCCAGTGAGTTCCGGTGGAGTCCCCTGCGCTCTGGGCGCTGGCTTGTTGGCGGAGTCCCTCGAGGGAGGGGCAGGTTTTTTGCTCCTGGCGGAACTGTTCTTGGGTGGGCCCCCCTTCTTGACGCCACTGAGCCAGGCCGGGGAAGTCCTGGGGTTGCGCGTCCCCTTCGGTCGTTGGTTCCGGGGGGTTGGCCTCGTCGTTGTCTTCTACTGGGGCGACCGGGGGCGGAGGTGCTGGCCATTCCGGTTCTTCTGGTCGGGGGACGGCACGGGCGGCCATGGACCGGGTGGTTACGCAGGCCCAGCCCGGGAGGCCCAGCATCCCCAGGTGCTCTCTTCTCTCGACGGTGGCCCACGGGGAACTCTCAAGGTCATTCCCCAGGAGGCAGTCCACGGGGGCATCATCCCGGACCGTCACTTTCAACAGGCCGGAGACCCCTCCTCATTCGAAGGGGACGCAGGCCATTTGACACAGACTTTCGGAATTGTCGGCTGAGCGGACGGGGCAGAGAATGTTCGGCAGGATCTGCTCGGGTTTCACCAGGTGACAGCGGACGGCCGTCACACTGGCGCCTGTGTCACGTAAGGCCTCGGCCCGATGCCCATTAATGGTCACCCACTGACCATATTTCCTGGTGTTGGCGGGTAGGGGAGCCCGCGGGACTATGTCTTTTCCCCCTAGGCACGCTAGAACCATGGCGGCCGGTTCCCACTCTTGCTGGGCCGGCTCATACTCTTCCTGTTCCTCTGATAGTCGTTCTTCCCCCAGGGCGGCGGCAGCTACCTGGCGGGGCTTGGGCGTTTGGTTCTGCGGGCAGCTCGGGTCATTGGCGTAATGGCCGACTCGCTGGCATCGGTGGCACGTGACATTGGCTCGGAACCCTGGACGCATCGGGGGGTTTCCCCGGCCGGCCGGGGGCGGGGTGCTGGCCACGGGTGTTGCCGGGAGGGTGTCTCTCCCTCGCCCCTGGCCTCCTCCTCCTCCCCGAGGACGGTGCTGGCCTTGGTTGCTTCGGTTCTGCTCGTGTGGTCCTCTCCGGCCCACTCGGGTGCTTTCCCATCGGTCAGCTTCAGCGGCGAGCTGCCGGGGGTCAGTCAATTTACTGTCGAGGAGGTGCTGCCTGAGCTCGACGAAACAGTTGTTCAACAGGTGTTCCCATACCATAAGGTTAAAGAGTTGTTCGTAGGTCATTACATGGCTCCCCTTGATCCAACCCTCGAAGGCTCGGCTGAAATAGTTTACGTACTCCACCCAAGTTGTACCCGGGATCCGGGTGCAATCTCTGAACCTCTGGCGGTACATCTCGGGTGTGAGGCCATAGCGGGTGAGGAGGGCAGCCTTCATGTGGTCGTAGGACGACATTTGGTGATCTGGGAGCTGCAACAGGGCATCGCGACCTTCGTTGACGAACCTCCCCCATAGTCCGGCTCCCCAATCACTCCGGTCGATCCGGTGGGAGGTCATGGCGATCTCGTAGGCTTTGAACCACTGCTGTATGTCGTCTTCTCGGACATACTCTCGGACAACATCCTTGGGGATGTGGACTTTTTTCTCGGTTGCCCCTGGGGTGTGCGGTCGCTCAGGCACCCCCGGTTCTTTATTCTGTTTCCGAAGTTCTATTTCCGCCAGTTTGCGCTCGTGTTCGAGTGTTATTCTTTTTTCCTCAAGCTCTCTCTGTCTCTGTTTTTCTTCTCGTTCCTCTCGGAGCCGCAGATGCTCTAGATTTAGTTTCTGCTCGGCTAACTTTAGTTCACCGTCCATCTTGAGTCGTGCCATTTCCAACTCGTGTAATCTGGACCTTTCTCTTTCCTGGATCTCCTCCTGCGAGAGGCCCGTTCCCCGCTCCTCGGGAGCCGTGGCGTTCCCCTCTGGTGCGACACTGTTTTGGTCAGAGGATCCGGCGATCCCAGTTTCTGCCCACGACTCAAGGGCGCGCTTCAAATCATCTTTGGTACTCAGGCCGGTGGTAGCAATGCCTAGTTCCATGCAGAATTGTTTAAGTTCGCGGTGGCTATATTCTTCCAATTTATCCATTTGGAACTTTTCAGTGGAACCGCTCTCTTTGGCTGACATCGTGGTTTTGTCGTGGGGTGAGCTACTCTCTGTACGATTACGCGTTGATTCGGATCGCGCAGCTGGCCACCAATGTTAGACGGACCGGGAGGGTCGGCCGAGGACAAGGGGAGAGGTCTCCGGGGAGAGCCGTCTCCAGCGATCGTACAGACAAATAACTTCCCCCCCCACAGACAGATACCACACAAGGAGATGAGTTAGCGTTCTTTATAAGCCCTTCTTAAGGTACGATGAAAAGGTACAAGGAGGTCTGGACTCAGGGGTCCCCTCGATTCAAGATTCTCAAGATGGGAAAGGGGGGTAGCGGGACAGTCTGGTTACCAGTTTGGTAGTTGAGATGGTATGGTGGGTAGCTCACAATCCTCGAGCTTGGTGGTCTAGCTGGTACGGGCCGCGGCAGCGCCAGCAGGTCCCGGTGAAGATGGTCGCTACACGGTCCGCGGCAGCGCCAGCAGGTCCCAGTGAAGATGGTCGATGTACGGTCCGCGGCAGCGCCAGCAGGTCCCGGTGAAGATGGTCGTTACAACGGGCCGCGGCAGGGCCAGCAGGTCCCGACGAGGATGGATGTTGCAGAAGGCCGCGGCAGCGCCAGCAGGCAGGACGATAGTTCACAAGATAGGGCTACGGCAGCGCCAGTAGTCCGTCAAGGCTGAGTTCTCTCGGTGTCTCTCGACTCCAGGATACAACTGCCTTCCTGCTCCGGAGCTGCTCCAGTTATAGGGCAGGCGCCCTTTGATGTCCGGACCCTCGCACTTGGAGGTCGGAGGGTCCGGGATGAAGGTGTCCAGACACCCAGCGGGGGGTGGAGCCGGTGCCTGGGGGAGCTGGAGGCGATCGTCACCTGGCGGGGGAGAGTCCTTGGTGCTCCGTTCTCCCATTGACCTGCCAAGTGGTCCGCTCACCTCCTGGGTGGATGGTGGTGCCGGGATGTCGGGGCCGGCCAGGCCCAGGGTTAGGGTCGGGTGGAGGCCGCGTGGCGCAGGGCCCAAGATGGCGGCTTGACCCGGCCGAGGGAGCCGGTGGTGGCTTGGGCCCGTGATACATGGAGGTCCGAGGGCAGAAGTTCCGTCGGGAGACGGGGTGCGGGTGATTCTCGTGGGTCACGCCTGGCGGGCCGGGGCTTGGGCCCTGTCATGCGGGGAGGGAGCAAGCCCTTCGTGTGGCCTGTCCAACAGTACCCCCACCCCAACCGCGTATGTACGTACCGTACCCCCACCCCAACAGTGTAAGTACGACCCGTACCCTCACCCTCGTATGCATGGAGCGTACCCCCACCCCAACAGTGTAAGTACGACCCGTACCCTCACCCGCGTATGCATGGAGCGTACCCCCACCCCAACCGCGTATGTGCGTACCGTACCCCCACCCCAACAGTGTAAGTACGACCCGTACCCTCACCCTCGTATGCATGGAGCGTACCCCCACCCCAACAGTGTAAGTACGACCCGTACCCTCACCCGCGTATGCATGGAGCGTACCCCCACCCCAACCGCGTATGTACGTACCGTACCCCCACCCCAACAGTGTAAGTACGACCCGTACCCTCACCCTCGTATGCATGGAGCGTACCCCCACCCCAACAGTGTAAGTACGACTCGTACCCTCACCCGCGCATGCGTGGAGTGTACCCCCACCCCAACAGTGTAAGTACGACCCGTACCCTCACCCGCGTATGCATGGAGCGTACCCCCACCCCAACCGCGTATGTACGTACCGTACCCCCACCCCAACAGTGTAAGTACGACCCGTACCCTCACCCTCGTATGCATGGAGCGTACCCCCACCCCAACAGTGTAAGTACGACCCGTACCCTCACCCGCGTATGCATGGAGCGTACCCCCACCCCAACCGCGTATGTACGTACCGTACCCCCACCCCAACAGTGTAAGTACGACCCGTACCCTCACCCGCGCATGCATGGAGCGTACCCCCACCCCAACAGTGTAAGTACGACCCGTACCCTCACCAGTGTATGCATGGAGCGTACCCCCACCCCAACCGCGTATGTACGTACCGTACCCCCACCCCAACAGTGTAAGTACGACCCGTACCCTCACCCACGCATGCATGGAGCGTACCCCACCCCAACAGTGTAATGACGACCCGTACCCTCACCCGCGTATGCATGGAGCGTACCCCCACCCCAACAGTGTAAGTACGACCCGTACCCTCACCCTCGTATGCATGGAGCGTACCCCCACCCCAACAGTGTAAGTACGACCCGTACCCTCACCCTCGTATGCATGGAGCGTACCCCCACCGTGTATGTTCCAAGCGTACATATCCAGAAATAGGAGGTGTGTGTGCAGAGTCCTTCCAGCAGTGCCCTGAGACAGGAGGGGTGGGTGCCTAACACTCCCAGCAGTGCCCTGAGACAGGAGGGGTGTGTGCCTAACACTCCCAGCAGTGCCCTGAGACAGGAGGGGTGGGTGCTGAGTCCTCCCAGCAGTGCCCTGAGACAGGAGGGGTGGGTGCAGAGTCCTCCCAGCAGTGCCCTGAGACAGGAGGGGTGGGTGCAGAGTCCTCCCAGCAGTGCCCAGAGACAGGAGGGGTGGGTGCAGAGTCCTCCCAGCAGTGCCCTGAGACAGGAGGGGTGGGTGCCTAACACTCCCAGCAGTGCCCTGAGACAGGAGGGGTGTGTGCCTATCACTCCCAGCAGTGCCCTGAGACAGGAGGGGTGTGTGCCTATCACTCCCAGCAGTGCCCTGAGACAGGAGGGGTGGGTGCCTAACACTCCCAGCAGTGCCCTGAGACAGGAGGGGTGGGTGCCTAACACTCCCAGCAGTGCCCTGAGACAGGAGGGGTGGGTGCCTAACACTCCCAGCAGTGCCCTGAGACAGGAGGGGTGGGTGCAGAGTCCTCCCAGCAGTGCCCTGAGACAGAAGGGGTGTGTGCCCATCACTCCCAGCAGTGCCCTGAGACAGGAGGGGTGGGTGCAGAGTCCTCCCAGCAGTGCCCTGAGACAGGAGGGGTGGGTGCCTAACACTCCCAGCAGTGCCCTGAGACAGGAGGGGTGTGTGCCTAACACTCCCAGCAGTGCCCTGAGACAGGAGGGGTGGGTGCTGAGTCCTCCCAGCAGTGCCCTGAGACAGGAGGGGTGGGTGCAGAGTCCTCCCAGCAGTGCCCTGAGACAGGAGGGGTGGGTGCAGAGTCCTCCCAGCAGTGCCCTGAGACAGGAGGGGTGGGTGCCTAACACTCCCAGCAGTGCCCTGAGACAGGAGGGGTGTGTGCCTAACACTCCCAGCAGTGCCCTGAGACAGGAGGGGTGTGTGCCTATCACTCCCAGCTGTGCCCTGAGACAGGAGGGGTGGGTGCCTAACACTCCCAGCAGTGCCCTGAGACAGGAGGGGTGTGTGCCTAACACTCCCAGCAGTGCCCTGAGACAGGAGGGGTGGGTGCCTAACACTCCCAGCAGTGCCCTGAGACAGGAGGGGTGGGTGCAGAGTCCTCCCAGCAGTGCCCTGAGACAGAAGGGGTGTGTGCCCATCACTCCCAGCAGTGCCCTGAGACAGGAGGGGTGGGTGCAGAGTCCTCCCAGCAGTGCCCTGAGACAGCAGGGGTGGGTGCCTAACACTCCCAGCAGTGCCCTGAGACAGGAGGGGTGTGTGCCTAACACTCCCAGCAGTGCCCTGAGACAGGAGGGGTGGGTGCTGAGTCCTCCCAGCAGTGCCCTGAGACAGGAGGGGTGGGTGCAGAGTCCTCCCAGCAGTGCCCTGAGACAGGAGGGGTGGGTGCAGAGTCCTCCCAGCAGTGCCCAGAGACAGGAGGGGTGGGTGCAGAGTCCTCCCAGCAGTGCCCTGAGACAGGAGGGGTGGGTGCCTAACACTCCCAGCAGTGCCCTGAGACAGGAGGGGTGTGTGCCTAACACTCCCAGCAGTGCCCTGAGACAGGAGGGGTGTGTGCCCATCACTCCCAGCAGTGCCCTGAGACAGGAGGGGTGGGTGCCTAACACTCCCAGCAGTGCCCTGAGACAGGAGGGGTGTGTGCCTAACACTCCCAGCAGTGCCCTGAGACAGGAGGGGTGGGTGCCTAACACTCCCAGCAGTGCCCTGAGACAGGAGGGGTGGGTGCAGAGTCCTCCCAGCAGTGCCCTGAGACAGAAGGGGTGTGTGCCCATCACTCCCAGCAGTGCCCTGAGACAGGAGGGGTGGGTGCAGAGTCCTCCCAGCAGTGCCCTGAGACAGGAGGGGTGGGTGCCTAACACTCCCAGCAGTGCCCTGAGACAGGAGGGGTGGGTGCAGAGTCCTCCCAGCAGTGCCCAGAGACAGGAGGGGTGGGTGCCTAACACTCCCAGCAGTGCCCTGAGACAGGAGGGGTGTGTGCCTAACACTCCCAGCAGTGCCCTGAGACAGGAGGGGTGGGTGCTGAGTCCTCCCAGCAGTGCCCAGAGACAGGAGGGGTGGGTGCCTAACACTCCCAGCAGTGCCCTGAGACAGGAGGGGTGCAACACATGTGTGTGAGGCTGGAAGTACCCACATGCATACTGCCTACAAGGGAACATGTCCCCATGAACTCATGTCAACAGACTCCACACACAAGTACAGTGATCACCAAGGATGCCACGAATGTTGCAGGTGGAGACATGGCCCTGCATGCATGGCCAAAGTAGAAGGGCTCCGTCACACACACAGCTCATGTAGACACAGCTCTGCGCTGAAGATTGGGAACACCCTGCAGGGAAGAGATCAGGGTACACAGATGGAGGAATTCACCCTGGGACAATAGCACCATGCAGTAACTGCTTACATGAACAAAGAAAGTTAGCTAACACCTTGTGATGGCACACAGATCCCAGGGTCCCCCCAATGAGCAGCCCACTACTACATTTCCCACACACCCAACACATAAACACCACCCAAAACCATGTAGCAGCGCCACCAACACCAATACCAGCATAGCAGTAGTGTCAGAATGAAAAAAAAAATAAAGCTTTATTCAGCATGATCACAGTGTCCGTGGATTGCAGGCAGTTAAATATTCACAAAGCCCATAGGGCAGTCAATAAGTCTCAGCTGGATGGGGGACACAGTGGGATGCGTGTCCCCTAGCTTGCCTGCACAGTTACATGCCGTCGTCTTCCACAGGGGTGAGGCCATCAGGGGGGGGGAAGCACCAGGCACCGCAGGGACATCAGGGCAAAGGGGAGGCGTTGTGGGTGCAGGGATGGAGGACTCCACCACAGGGGGTGGGACAGGGCCAAAGGCGGAGGCCAGGATGGCACTACACACCTTTGCAAGGTCCTCCAGGGAGTCCCCTGCACCCGAAGGATCCACAGGCCCCAAGGAGGGGGGGGGGTCAGAGGGATGGGTCGCAGCGCCACCGGGGGAGGGCGTAGACAGGGGGGGAGAATCAACCACCGTGACCGAGGACTTCCTTGACCGCTTGCGGGGTGGTGTCACTGTGGGGCTCAGGGACAGAGCGGCCATGAAGGAGTCCTTGGGGGAGATGTGGCCAGGAGAGCTGAGGGGAGGGGATTTGGAGGGAGTGGACTGGGTGGAATGCGGACTCCCACTATGGCTGCGTGTCACACGTTTGCCCCCCGACCCAGTGGGTGTGCCTACCTCACCCTATGTGTGCGTGTCAGGAGGGGTGCGGTGGACCTTCCCTGCTGGTGTGGTGCCTGTGTCTGTTGATGTGGGTGCATGCCGACGTCTGGGTGTACGTGGGACAGGCATGGGAGTGGGAAGTGTGGATGGGGCAGGGGTAGGTGGGGGTAGGTCGCGCTGCAGGAGACCCACTGCTGCAGTCAGTGTGGAGTCTATGGACCTCAGCAAGTTGCGTTGGTCAGCCTGCGATGAATGAATGCCCTCCAAGTATGCCTCGATGTTGTTGAGGGTTTGCCCGTGGGCATGGAGGACATTAAGGATCGCAGCCTGACCAACCTGCAGTTGCCGCTGGATGTCCACAGACTCAGCATTGGCGGCAGCAGTGGAGACAGGGGCAGGGGGTGCGGTGCCTGGCATGAAGGAGACATGCGGTGACCGGGCACGCTGGGAAGGGACACGAGCAAGTGGGAGGCAGCTGATGGGAACGGAGGGGGCGGTGCGAGGTGTTGTTCCGCTGTCAGCTGCTGGTGCAGCCTCCGCCCACTCGGAGACATCCTCCTCGGACCTGTCAGCTTCGTATTCTGATGTGCCAGTCGACAGGTCCTCGGCCACACTCTCCTCCGCCTCTGTCCCACTCGATGTGCCAGCCCCGATGTCACGGCTGGCACTGGTGCTCAGTCCCTCTGCCTGGTCTGTGTCCATGTCTCCCTCTGTGTCCCCCAACAATGCTGTGGGCAGGGTGGAGAGACAGAAATTAATCAGACACCTGTACACATCTGTCACATAAGTCCAATCTACATAGGTAACATTGCATAGCCTGAAAAGGAAGATCCCTAACATCTACTAAACAAGGTACCGATGTAGGGCATGAAACACACAGTTGGTTGAGCCACCATGCCACTGAAATACCATGGAGAGCATGAGACAATAGCTAAAGACAGGAAACGGAGTCTGACATAGCACCCAGGCCCTGGGGACAATCCAGCACTGCATCTGCACCACACAGCGTTGGCGAAAATACCGATGACCAGGGACCATATCCATGAACTTGAGACACATGCTGCATAGGTAATGCTGAAAACATGCACAACATGACTCGGTCACTGCACCTTGCGTGTGTGTCCAGACAAACATCACACACTGCCAGCAAGTAGAAATCTGGATTTGACATATAGGCTTTGCCCGCCCCAACCACCCCCTACACGAGGCAAATAGTTGAGACACAGGTGGCACCAACATCTCATAGTCTGGGTGATAAACACAGGGGCAGGCAAAATGCAAGATTGGACGCCAAACAGCCAAGGTGCGCCTGTACAAATAATGAGGTACCAGTGCCCATCCTCAGATGAGTATAACAAGACACACAGGCACTAGCAACTGTGAGTATGAAGAAGGACATTCAGGTCAGGCTGCACAGTGGACACCTGTACAAAATAGCACGTCTATATACATGGTGCCAGGGGACAATGGCACAGAGCACAACCTACGCTGTAGACACTGAGAGTGTCCACGTTTATGATGACACATACAACACCGATGAAAAGGTGCCCCAGGGGACAGTAGTGGCCACGCAACTCCATGCTCCTGAATGGTAATGACTGCAACCCACGCCACCATCCCTGCACTATGCGTATCGCACACTCATGCACATCATGTCACAGGCCACTACATAGGACATGCGCGCTGTAAGGCATGACACATGAGAGACCAACTCCCATGTCTGGAGTCAGCATCAGTGCCAACTGACATGGAACCCACATGCAGTGAACTTGACAGGGCACAGCCAAGGTCCCAAAACCTGTTACACACCACCCCCACACATGATGCTACAGGCATAGTTCTCGTGGACAAAGCGCCAGCCTACATTACCTTGTGAAGGAGTGACTACACACAGACCAGGGAACACATTGCAAGGAGGGGAAGGGTGGCAGGGGCGCAGCGCTATACTGGTGCAAAATGGATCTGCACAGCACCTTTAAACCCTGGCAGTGAATTCATGCTACTGTGCCCTTACAAATGCCGGTGACACACAACACACACATGTACCTACCACCTTTCGGCTGCTGCTTCACCTGTAAGCGTCTCTCCAAGTCTGGAAATACCACCGGCAGCACACGCCTGTGGAGGTGGCTCAGACGGCGGCGGCCGCGGTTCTTGTGGCTCTCAGGTGAGTCCTCCAGCAGGACCCGTGCAATCCTCCGCGTCCAGCACCGGATATCCTGCCAGCGTTTCCTCACCTGGGACAGGCTCCGCCTCCGACCATCCACACCCCTCACGGCACTGACGGCGGTCAGCCAGATCTGCTCCTTGGCAGTGGCGCCTACCTGTGAGGAAGAACAAGTGACACCACATCAATACACCAGCCACATGTCACAGAGAGACATTTGATAACAAATTAGCTGGTAACAACAAGGCATGTCATGCAGGCAACGCATTGCACCTTTGTCATAGGGACATGATCCTCTGGTGAGGGAAAAAGCAGTACGTGCCATGGTGGGTACACAGGTGGAATGATGGCAATGTCACAATCAATGATCAAGGCTCACACTGTGCATCACACCCACCCCTCCTGTCTCAGGGCACTGCTGTTAGTGATAGGCACACACCCCTCCTGTCTCAGGGCACTGCTGTTAGTGATAGGCACACACCCCTCCTGTCTCAGGGCACTGCTGGGAGCACTCTGTACCCACCCCTCCTGTCTCAGGGCACTGCTGGGAGCACTCTGTACCCACCCCTCCTGTCTCAGGGCACTGCTGGGAGCACTCTGTGTCAAGAACGGCAAAACGTGTTCCTGCACGGTTTCCCCTGGTTCTGATCGCAAAAGAAAACTATTCAATTACCCTTGGAGTCGGCTGTTTCACTTCCCTTCCTTCAGACGTTCCCAAAAGAAGACTAGTCTGCTAAAAACTATTACCAACAGGGCGCCCGTTCTCAGGGCGGTCTGTGGGTTAGCGGTCTAGTGTTTGACAGGCAGATGTTTGAACGTGCGCGCGTTCCCTGACAGCGGCGCACTTCAACTGTAGAAATTTGTGAGGAGGCTGTGTCGTTCGAGTCTCTCACAGAACTTCAGAAAGTATTCGTTGGGGGTTGAGAAAGTTATTCTTCGCTGCTCAACAGATTCCGGAGGTGGAGTTAGAAGTCTTCTATCTCATCTCGTGTCACAAGAACTTTCCTGTCAATTCCAGTGAGTGGAAATCTTCCAGCGGTGTCTTGTGGAAAGTCTTTCAAGGCAGGAACTATTACTGAGAAAAGGTCAACAGTCATTCCTCGGTGAGTGGCCAAATGCTTAAATGCGTATTGAAGCATAAAACAATTTGAGACTGTCAGACTACTGATACTCCCTTACTACGTTCCTGGTAGTAGAACAAGTAGCAGTCCCCATAGACTTCCTTTATCAAAGTTTGGGGTTCCAGACAGAAATTTCAAGAGAGTACAATTCAGTCTACTGGCTTTTAGTTTCCATGAGGAACTTTCTTCAGCAGTTCTGATAACAAGAAAAGAATCTACTTCATCTCGTTGTATGTTAAATATATATATATATATATTGCTTACCATCAATTGCCGCAGCAGTAATCATCAAGTGCAGCAGAACCATCAGGCGCAGGAGCACCGTCAAGCGCAGCAGCAGTCATCAAGCATTGTAGCGCTTGCTTAGCGCGGAGCACAAAAAGGCAACTAAAAGAGAGAGGCAAATCCACAGTAGAAATCAGGTAAAGGTCGGGGCGTAGGGAGTGGGTAGGGAGTAGTGAGGGCCTTTAGGGGACTTCCACTAATTCTCTGTTAACTTAATTCACAGATGCCAGAGTAACCACCCTAGTCCAGGAGAAGCAGGCATACTAGCCCGGGAGAAGCAGGCATCACAGTGGAGTCTCTCTATGATCCCATTCCCCTTTCCCCCATCTTGCTGGAAGTGAATTTTATTCGCTGTAGCGAGGCAGGGGAGCTGGGAAATTCTCATCAATTGAGTCCAGGTCTTCAGTCCAGCTGTTCCCGTGGTGGAAGGGAATTTCAGGTGCGTGGTACCTTCTTTCGCTTGTCTTGACAGATTGAAGTGCCATTCAACTAAATCCCACCTGAGCAGTATGGCTGAGGGTCTGGATGTTAAGACATTGGCAGCAGTGCTAGAAAGAATTCAGGAACAGTTAAATGTCACCATGGAGGCAAATAAGACTCTCAGTGAGGAGGTCAGGAAGTCTAGTCAGGAAGCGAATTTCCTTAGGCAGAGGGTGGAAGAATTGGTTTCCGGAGATAGTGCTGAGTTTAAGGCCCCTAAATCTTTCCATTTCTCGCCCACGTCATCTACATCTGAACTGACCACTCAGGTTATCCATGCCATGTCTCCCACTATACCTTTGGCAGCCCCAGAAAGATTTACAGGTGATCCCCATAAGGCGCAAATTTTCCTCACCCAATGCTCTTTGCATTTCCTTTGCAAGCCTATCGTTTTTAAAGAGGACCAATCCAAGGTGGCCTTTGTACTGTCTTACCTGAGCGGAGATGCGGCAGCCTGGTCAATGCCGCTTGTGAGTTGCAATGACTCAATTCTGTATAACTTTGAGGAATTCAAGGAAGAATTTCTTCGCATCTTTGATCGGCGCACAGTGTCACAAACGACAGACAATGAACTTTTGGATCTCAGACAAGGGAGTCGGGAGTTAGTAGCCTATATTGCCCAATTCAATAAACTAATAGTGGAAACCAAGTGGCCAAAGGAAAAGAGGGCGGCCATTTTTTATCGAGGACTGAAAGATGAAATAAAAGATGGGTTGGCACAAATCCCAAGGAGACCCACAGATGTGTCAGAATTAATGGACCTTGTACTTCAGATTGATTCGAGGCAAAATGAGAGGCGGAGTGAGCGTCGCAAGGAGGTACGGCCTTTCCTTCCGCGTTTCGACAGAGCCAGGTCAGATCCGGTTAAGCCATCTGAGACAACTTCAGGGGAAGAACCAATGCAAATTGGGTCAATTAGAGGCCCATTAACTAAGGAGGAAAGGGAGAGGCGACGAAATGGAAAATTGTGTATGTATTGTGGAACTGCCGGGCATTTTGTCAAGGAATGTTCACGAAGACCTAAGATTAGTACTGTGCCAAAAGACAAGCCCCACCAGTAGGAGGAGTTGCTCTGGTGGGCGCAGAAGAGAAGTCAACTCCAGATCCACAAATGCTGGCTAATACCCTTCAGTCCGCGGCCCCTCATTTGATTATCCCCTGTGGAATTAAATTTGGAATAAAAGCTATGGAGAACATTTCTGTCATGATTGATTCTGGGGCAACAGGGAATTTCTGCGACATAAGATTTGCCAAATCCCTAGGAATCCAGTTTGTCCGCAAAATCAAGCCAGAACCGGTGCGGGCTGTTGACGGAACAAATCTCTCTTCTGGCCCCATCACTTGGGATACTGAAGAGATCATCTTGGAAGGTCCAGGGAGCCATAGGAGCATTTTAAAGTTTGCTTTGATTGATGCCCCTCAGTTTCAGCTCATTTTGGGTTTGCCTTGGCTCACGGAACACAACCCAAGGATTGACTGGGCAAGAAGATCGGTGGAAATGAGCTCAGATTATTGCAAGGAACATTGTTTTCAAGGAGAGGAAACCCATCTCCAGCCCTCCCAAGCAACGTTATTGGCAGAACCGTCTTTGGTGGTCTGTGCGTTGGAGGTTCCAGCGATTCCCAGCGAATATCTGGATTTGAGAGAGGTTTTTGATGAACAGGAGGCCAATAAATTGCCCCCACATAGGGAGTATGATTGTACCATAGAATTGGAACCAGGGGCACTCTTGCCGTGCAGTAGAATCTATGCCCTCTCTGAAGCTGAGAATGTACATCTGAAGGAGTATCTGGATCGATATCTAGCTAATGGATTCATCCGACCCTCTCAGTCTCCGGCATCTTCTCCTTTATTTTTCATTCCGAAGAAGGATGGGAGGCTTCGCACATGCATAGACTATCGTGCCTTGAACCAGGTGACAAAGAAGAACCGATACCCGCTACCACTGATTTCGGAACTTTTAGATCAGGTGAAGGATGCTTGCATCTATACTAAGTTGGACCTTCGCGGAGCCTACCATTTGGTTAGAATGGCTGAGGGGCATGAGTGGAAGACAGCTTTCCGGACGCGATTCGGCCTCTTTGAGTACCAGGTAATGCCATTCGGCCTGTGCAATGCCCCAGCTGCCTTTCAGCATTTTGTAAATGATATCCTTCGAGAATTCCTTGACCGCTTTGCAGTGGTATATATTGATGACATCCTTGTTTTCTCTGCTAATATGGAAGAACATGTACAACATGTGCGCGCCATTTTGAAGAAGTTGCTAGATCATCAGCTTTTTGTCAAGTTGGAAAAATGCGTTTTTCACACCACAGAGGTTGAATTTCTGGGATTCATTTTGTCCCCTGAAGGAGTGGCCATGGACGATTCCAAGGTAAAAGCAATAAGAGACTGGCCCCCTCCACAAAATGTCAAGGAAATACAAAGATTCATTGGATTTGCTAACTTCTACAGGCGATTCATATCAAATTTTTCGGAGAAAGTTCGCCCAATCACTCTCCTTTTGAGGAAGAAAGAACCTTTCGTGTGGGGACCAGTGACTGAGGAAGCCTTCCAGTCTTTAAAAAGGGCCTTCATTTCCGCTCCAATTCTGCAGCATCCAAACACAGAGGAACCATTCTATGTGGAGGCGGATGCTTCTGATCAGGCGATTGGAGGAATTTTGTCGCAGAGACATCGAGAGACTGGCCAACTTCATCCCGTTGCTTATAGGTCACGGAAGTTAACAGCTGCAGAAGTCAATTATTCCATTGCAGACAAGGAACTTTTGGCAGTGAAAGATGCTTTTCAGGACTGGCGACATTATTTATTAGGGGCCAAGCATGAAGTAACCGTCTATACAGACCATAGAAATCTGCAGTTCCTGAAGTCAGCGCGAACACTTTCGCCACGACAATTGCGATGGTCGTTGTTCTTCGCAGATTACAACTTTGTTTTGACATACAAACCAGGAGCAGACAATGGAAAGGCGGATGCCTTGTCCCGGCTAAATTCAAGTGAGCAAAGAGAAACTTCCCGAGAAGTTCACATAATTCCTGAGGAAAAGATAATTGGGGCGATACTTTACTCAGAATTGGAAGAGAAGATCAGAGATTCAATGTCACAAGAAGATCTGGCTAAGTGGTTGAAAGAGGACCCAGAGAGAGAAAGTAGAGATGGGAAACCCTATCATCACGGAGTACTGTTCGTTCCACAGGCTGATCTACAAGAAAGAGTCATACGGCATTGTCATGATGATACTTTGGCCGGCCACAAAGGGGTCACGAAGACCATTGAATTGATCAAACGAGACTTTTGGTGGCCCGGTCTGGAAGCTCAGGTGAGACAGTATGTGGCATCTTGTGCTAGTTGTGTCAAGGGGAAGGCCATAAGACAAGCCCCACAAGGGTTACTTCAACCTTTGCCCATAGCACCAGCTCCTTGGCACACCATCTCAATGGATTTTATTGTGGATCTTCCTTCTAGTCAGGGGTTGTCCGTTATATGGGTGGTGGTAGATCATTTCACCAAGATGGCTCATTTTGTCCCATTGAAATCCCTCCCAACTTCAACTCAGCTTTCCACTCTGTTTACTCAACACATAGTCAAGGCACATGGGATTCCCAAGGTGGTCATATCCGATAGGGGTCCTCAATTCATTTCACGATTCTGGAGAGCCTTCCTAGGCAAATTAGGAGTGGACTCTCGTTTGTCCACCAGTTTTCACCCACAGACTGATGGGCAAACGGAGAGAGTGAATCAAGAACTAGAGCAATATTTGCGCTTGTACTTGATGGATCAGGAGGGAGATTGGCCTGAGTTAATTTGGGCAGCTGAATTTGCGTATAACAACGCAGTTCACTCTTCTACCGGATTTTCCCTGTTCTTTTTGAATTCAGGTCGACACCCCAATACCTTAGTGAATAAGTCTGAAAGTCTAGTACCAGCTGTGGAAGAGAAGGTGCGCAAATTACAAGAGACTTATAAGATAGCAACTCAGAACTTGATTAAGGCAAAGGCAACACAGAAGGTGCAGGCAGACAAGAAAAGAAGGAAGAATCCCGTTTTTGAGCCAGGGGACAAGGTTTGGCTATCCACTCGATACATGCGCCTCAAGGGGAATCGTAAATTCCAACCTAGATTTGTAGGTCCATATGAGGTAGAAAGGATGATGAACTCAGTTACCGTGAAACTCAAGCTTCCTCTTAGTCTAAAGATTCACCCAGTGTTCCATGTATCATTAGTAAAGAAAAACCCCGTGGGTTTGAGAATGGGTTTGCCTCCAGCTCCAGTTCACAGACAGGCTGGAGAAGAATTTGAAGTCAAGAGGATTCTAGACTCAAAACTGAAGAAAGGAGAAGTTTTCTATTTAATTGACTGGAAAGGATTTGGTCCGGAGGATCGTTCTTGGGAGCCCAGTTCAAATATCCATGCCCCCAGATTGGTTCGTGAGTTTCATAGGACATATCCCAATAAACCAAAGGAGAGCGGAGGGGAGTTCTTGGTGGGGGGTACTGTCAAGAACGGCAAAACGTGTTCCTGCACGGTTTCCCCTGGTTCTGATCGCAAAAGAAAACTATTCAATTACCCTTGGAGTCGGCTGTTTCACTTCCCTTCCTTCAGACGTTCCCAAAAGAAGACTAGTCTGCTAAAAACTATTACCAACAGGGCGCCCGTTCTCAGGGCGGTCTGTGGGTTAGCGGTCTAGTGTTTGACAGGCAGATGTTTGAACGTGCGCGCGTTCCCTGACAGCGGCGCACTTCAACTGTAGAAATTTGTGAGGAGGCTGTGTCGTTCGAGTCTCTCACAGAACTTCAGAAAGTATTCGTTGGGGGTTGAGAAAGTTATTCTTCGCTGCTCAACAGATTCCGGAGGTGGAGTTAGAAGTCTTCTATCTCATCTCGTGTCACAAGAACTTTCCTGTCAATTCCAGTGAGTGGAAATCTTCCAGCGGTGTCTTGTGGAAGGTCTTTCAAGGCAGGAACTATTACTGAGAAAAGGTCAACAGTCATTCCTCGGTGAGTGGCCAAATGCTTAAATGCGTATTGAAGCATAAAACAATTTGAGACTGTCAGACTACTGATACTCCCTTACTACGTTCCTGGTAGTAGAACAAGTAGCAGTCCCCATAGACTTCCTTTATCAAAGTTTGGGGTTCCAGACAGAAATTTCAAGAGAGTACAATTCAGTCTACTGGCTTTTAGTTTCCATGAGGAACTTTCTTCAGCAGTTCTGATAACAAGAAAAGAATCTACTTCATCTCGTTGTATGTTAAATATATATATATATATATTGCTTACCATCAATTGCCGCAGCAGTAATCATCAAGTGCAGCAGAACCATCAGGCGCAGGAGCACCGTCAAGCGCAGCAGCAGTCATCAAGCATTGTAGCGCTTGCTTAGCGCGGAGCACAAAAAGGCAACTAAAAGAGAGAGGCAAATCCACAGTAGAAATCAGGTAAAGGTCGGGGCGTAGGGAGTGGGTAGGGAGTAGTGAGGGCCTTTAGGGGACTTCCACTAATTCTCTGTTAACTTAATTCACAGATGCCAGAGTAACCACCCTAGTCCAGGAGAAGCAGGCATACTAGCCCGGGAGAAGCAGGCATCACAGTGGAGTCTCTCTATGATCCCATTCCCCTTTCCCCCATCTTGCTGGAAGTGAATTTTATTCGCTGTAGCGAGGCAGGGGAGCTGGGAAATTCTCATCAATTGAGTCCAGGTCTTCAGTCCAGCTGTTCCCGTGGTGGAAGGGAATTTCAGGTGCGTGGTACCTTCTTTCGCTTGTCTTGACACTCTGTACCCACCCCTCCTGTCTCAGGGCACTGCTGTTAGTGATGGGCACACACCCCTCCTGTCCCAGGGCACTGCTGTTAGTGATAGGCACACACCCCTCCTGTCTCAGGGCACTGCTGTTAGTGATAGGCACACACCCCTTCTGTCTCAGGGCACTGCTGGGAGCACTCTGTACCCACCCCTCCTGTCTCATGGCACTGCTGGGAGCACTCTGTACCCACCCCTCCTGTCTCAGGGCACTGCTGTTAGTGATGGGCACACACCCCTCCTGTCTCAGGGCACTGCTGTTAGTGATAGGCACACACCCCTCCTGTCTCAGGGCACTGCTGTTAGTGATAGGCACACACCCCTCCTGTCTCAGGGCACTGCTTGGAGCACACTGTACCCACCCCTCCTGTCTCAGGGCACTGCTGTTAGTGATAGGCACACACCCCTCCTGTCTCAGGGCACTGCTGTTAGTGATAGGCACACACCCCTCCTGTCTCAGGGCACTGCTGTTAGTGATAGGCACACACCCCTCCTGTCTCAGGGCACTGCTGGGAGCACTCTGTACCCACCCCTCCTGTCTCAGGGCACTGCTGGAAGCACTCTGTACCCACCCCTCCTGTCTCAGGGCACTGCTGGGAGCACACTGTACCCACCCCTCCTGTCTCAGGGCACTGCTGGGAGCACACTGTACCCACCCCTCCTGTCTCAGGGCACTGCTGGGAGCACTCTGTACCCACCCCTCCTGTCTCAGGGCACTGCTGTTAGTGATGGCACACACCCCGCCTGTCTCAGGGCACTGCTGTTAGTGATAGGCACACACCCCTCCTGTCTCAGGGCACTGCTGGGAGACATCAGGCATCCCCCCCCTGGGACCCCCCCAACAGTACATGGCATGTGTGTCACACCAGGACACAATGGCAGAAGTCACAGTCACAACATAGGGACAGTCTGTGCCAGTGGCCTATGCACTCACCTGATACCCTGGTCGCCCATACAGCATGGGGTACTGTGGGAGGATCACATCCAGCAATGCCATGTTCTCCTCCAGGGTGAATGGCTGTGACCTCTCCACAGCCCTTGACATGGTTCCAGGGAATCAGTAGCAGCAGCTGGGTCGACGAATTCAAAGATGTGCAGGCAAGTACTCCCTCATGGGACCTGGCTGCCTTATATGTGCCTTTCTGCCCAGTCTCATGCACAGGAGTACAGAGTGATTGGTCACTCACATTTGCATCCTATGTTTCCACCAATCCCTTCAAACCTAGCAGTCTGTGTGTACTCTATCGGTTTCATTCTCCTGCATGATGTCAGCTCCACAAACACATTGCAACAAAGTATTTTTATTCCAACTGACTTCTGCTGTTCACCTTCCAGAAGAAATTCGAATTTTGAACTTGGTCTCCATGACAACCAGCATGCATGTAGGCCTTAATACTTGTCCCTCATGTGTCCCCTATGTAATTTTGAGTTCCACACACAGGTACGGTGCGTTCCGGGGCCCTAGGGCACCCCAAATGCATTGCAACGGCCCGTACACGCGTGACTACGTTCACTATCAGTATGTGTGGCCTCGCGTATGCGTACTCGTAGTGGTACGGGCCGTACACACGCCTGTACGCTCCCTATCAGTATGTGTGGCCTCGCGTATGCGTACTCGTAGTGGTACGGGCCGTACACACGCCTGTACGCTCCCTATCACTACAAGTACGCATACGCGAACCACACATACTGATAGGGAGCGTACAGGCGTGTGAACGGCCCGTACCACTACGAGTACGCATACGCGAGGCCACACATACTGATAGGGAGCGTACAGGCGTGTGTACGGCCCGTACCACTACGAGTACGCATACGCGAGGCCACACACACTGATAGGGAGCGTACAGGCGTGTGTACGGCCCGTACCACTACGAGTACGCATACGCGAGGCCACACATACTGATAGGGAGCGTACAGGCGTGTGTACGGCCCGTACCACTACGAGTACGCATACGCAAGGCCACACATACTGATAGGGAGCGTACACACGCCTGTACGCTCCCTATCAGTATGTGTGGTTCGCGTATGCGTACTCGTAGTGATAGGGAGCGTACAGGCGTGTGTACGCTCCCTATCAGTATGGGTGGGCTTGCGTATGCGTACTCGTAGTGATAGGGAGCGTACAGGCGTGTGTACGGCCCGTACCACTACGAGTACGCATACGCGAGGCCACACATACTGATAGGGAGCGTACACACGCTTGTATGCTCCCTATCAGTATGTGTGGCCTCGCGTATGCGTACTCGTAGTGGTACGGGCCGTACACATGCCTGTACGCTCGCCATCACGATGGGTACACATACGGCAGCACTCCCATAGTGATATGGGAACGTACACAGGCCCTCTTTGCAGCAGTACAGCGGTATTCACACATCACAGTGGTGACAGGCGGCACACAGGTAGGGATAGGGCGGACATACTTCTCCATGGATGGACATACTTGTCCATTAATTGACATCGAGGCATCGTCTGTGCATCACTACATATGTGGGGCACAGGTGTGAAAGGCCTGTGATGTGGAACATTACTCCTGAGTCGAGAAGGCACCAGATGTATGATGAGATGTGTACAGATGTACTGTGTGATGGTGCGATGTGTGCCAGGCATGCCCTTGACTCCTTTGACATGTGTGCATGTCGTACTGCGCACTTGGGGTGAGCGTCACTGGCATGGCACGGACACCAACACACGGAAGTGTCCCCTGCCCTGATGCCCGGTACAGGGGTCATGACACCTGACTTGTCACTACCCACGGTGCACAATGTGACTATGTCATGTATGTGTGGGGGCTTCCCATCCGGTTGATGTTGGAGCACCCTCAAAAGCTGCAGCCGTTGCAGCAACCAACATGTGTCTGTGTGTAGATTGTCATTGCACACTGTTCCGCACACCATGCCACATGTGGTATCGGATGTGAGGTGCACATGTATGCATGGGACACGGAGTAGTGTGACAAGGACATGTCAGCATCCTCACAAGGTATGTGTGGTGAGTCATGACATGTGCACCTTCATGGCAAGGTGTGTGGGCTGGCCTAGTGTAATGTCATGTGACCTGTGGCTCCTGTGTTCCGCTACCAATCTCTGCAATCGGCATCCTACTGCTGCTGATGTGTGGGCGTATGTCACTCCTGTCTTGCGTCTGGCTGTTCACTTGCACTGGGACACAGCTATTCCCATGGCGTGGCATGGGAGGTTCTCAATCTCCGTGTGTAGCTGGGTCTTTGAAGGAGTGTCACCTTGCATCCATACGTGTCCTGGCCATGTAGCACATACCTGACTCCCTATGTAGCATGTGTGTATTGCCAGATTAACATGTGCTCAGTACACATGAGTTGTTGTCGTAGTGCACTCACTCTTCGTTGTCACTTCCAAATTACTGCAGAGCGCCGCCTCTTGCCCGAAGAATTCCAGACTTGGCTGCCATGCAGGATAATGACAGCATCCGGCTCTACCGCTTCACCCAACCGTTGATTCTGGAGTTGACGGCGAGACTGGCACCACACCTGCAACCGCAGCACAGGTATCCCACGGCACTGACACCCCAGCTGAAGGTAATGGCTGCCCTACATTTTCTTGCCACGGGTACCTTTCAAAATACCATAGCTCATGTTGGTGGCATGTCCCAGAGCACGTTCAGTGGTGTGCTGCATGATTTCTTAGAGGCCATGTTGATTCACCTGGATGACTTCATCAAGTTCCCAACCCCTGAACAGATGACTGAGGTCAAGCGTGGATTCTATGCCCTGGGAGGGATGCCCCATGTCATTGGGTCCATAGATGGGACACATGTAGCTTTGGTACCACCACACGCACAGGAGGTGGCGTACCGCAATCGGAAGCACTACCACTCCATCAATGCCCTTGTGGTGTGTCTGTCCAACATGGTGATTTCACATGTCTGTGCTCGTTTTCCAGGATCAGCACACGATGCCTACATCATGAGGCGTAGCGGGATGCCTGATATGATGATGCAGCTGCGCAACGAACGGGCATGTGTTGTTGGTGGGTACAGTCTGTCTGTCCTGTATTCTGTATAGCCTACCAGCACGACCGCTTCACCACTTCTAACGATGACCATGTGCTTTCCATGTAGGGGACGCTGGCTATCCCAACATGCCTTGGCTGCTCACACCTCTCCGCAACCCCATCACGCCGGCCCAGCTCCGCTACAACACCGCCCATGGCCGGACAAGGCGAGTGATAGAGAGGACGTTTGGCATGCTGAAGAGCCGATTCAGGTGCCTCCACAAGACCGGCGGCGCACTCCCATATGCCCCTGCGAAGGTCTGCAAGATCTTCATGGTCTGCTGCATGCTGCACAACATGGCAGTTGAAAGAGCAGTGCCACTCATCCTGAATCAACATGACGAGGACCATCCACCCGTGGAGGACGAAGGGCTTGGCAATGGGGCTAGTGATGTGGAGGATGTGGAGCCGCAAGAGGACATCCGGACTCGGCTCATACGCGACTTCTTTGCATACTGGTGAGTACCAGTGTCTGAGTGTGCACGCATTGGTCCCCGTGTGGCATGCGTTGTGATGTGTGTCTCCACCTGCATGTATGGCACGTGAGTCAGAGGTGTGTGTGGGTGTGTCACTGGAGTGATGGTGCCAGTGATGGGTGTACTTCCTCAGTCATAATTGTGACCTAGCATGTTGTCATCCATACATGTGTCGAGTAAATGCACATGCAAGTGGCTGTGCTTTTTGTGGCTGACTTCTTGTGTGTTTCTCTTCCCCAGGTACCTGCGCATGCCGTCTGCTGGTTGCATTGTTGTGGCACTGCTATTCCTCATGGACATGACATCGTGGGCTGACTCAGCGTTACAGGCACGGACACGTTTGGAAGTCTCCATGGGGTAAGGGATGCATCTGGGGTGTATTGGGTGTGGCAGTTGTTCACGATGTGTGCACACTGCCCCTGTCGGTGTTTGGTTCCTCTGCAGCCATGTCGCATCCCCATGGGACACGACATGCAGCTGTGTACACCTGAATAGATGGTCTGCCTGGTTGACAGTCATCAGTGATGGGATAGGGGATTGTGATGATGGCATCAATGTGTGTGACACTGCCCTCGGACACATTCGGTTAGCATTGGCTTGACATGGTGTGGGACTTCGACATCCGCGGATCTTTGGTGTATGGCAGGCTCTCCGTGTGCAGCTGTGGATATTTAGCTGTTAGCCGACGCTTGTGTGCCAGTTCCATGGCGAACACGCATGTGTGCTGCTGAAGGGGGGTGCCAGTGTTGGACCCACATGTTACTCCACATGATGTGTTCATGTGTACTTCGAGTTGCCTCTGCAATCCCGAATACATGACTAATAAAGGTGTCCCTATGCCTCCAAGGTGCCTCTTCTCAGTCAATGCTGATGTGTTGCCACGGTGCATCCTGCTTGTCTGGCATGGTATTCCCTGATTGTGGCTATGTGTCAATGTGTCGAGTGGCAAGATGCAAGCTGTGTGTGTGGGCTGAGACTGTGTATTGGGCATGATGTCCATGACTGTGTGGGTATTGTGACATGTGCCATCCCCATGCATCCAACGTTGGCCAGGCCCCCATTCTCTGCATCCACCGGACTCAAGCTTGCAGGACATGTTTCTGCCACCTGTCTACACATACCTGGGTGCCCCCCAGGACACTGGACTGGATCCCTGACCTCTGCGCATGACTGTTGCTGTACTCAATGTGTGTGTCAGCACGGTTGTTCGGTAACCCCCTCAGCTTGTTGGGCCCATCACGGGTGTGTATGGTGCTCCATGTCTGTCTTGCCTAATACACTGTGACCCATGTGTCCTGTGCCAGACTCAGGCCCCAGGGTGTGGGTGGTTGAAGACAAAGGATGACTCAGGCATGTTTTGACTTTACAAGACACATGTTAGGTAATAATGCTACCAGCAGGCATCTACTCTTCATAGTGTGATTTATTATTGGGGGGGGGGGGGGGAAACAAAGTGAGTGTCTTTCCGGGAATTTTGAATCCAAAGTTCAGTAGGGGAGTTGGTGTCCTTGCCATTGGATGTCCTCAGAGTCCATGCCACAGTCTTTGTCAACATTGGTCAGCCAGTGACCAGCAGGGCCATGTGGCAGAGAATGTCTCTTGATGCTGTGATGCTGTTGCTCCAGTGGGCCAGGTGCCAGGCCAGGTGTCCTGGGAGATGGTGATGTAGCGCCGACCCTCACGGTCCTTTCCGTGGACGACCCGGCCTCCTGCGGGGAACCTCACCAGCAGGCCGTGACGACATCTGGGATGCTCCGTCGGATGTTTCCTCCTCCTCCTCCTCCTGATCCCTCCCTGTGGGTGGTGATGTTCTCCGCCTTCTGGCACAGGGAGGGTCGGCCATGTTGTCGGCCATCCGACGGAGTGTAGCGTGAATCCCCTGGAATGCCGTCACTTGCTCAGCCTGTCTGTCCTCCATCCTCCGTTGGTGTACCAGTAGACAGGCATGTAGCTCCGCATGTTGCTGGGCCTGCTGGGTCTTTATCTCATCGAGGCTCCCCTTGATCTCATTGAGGGTGGACACAACCTGGGCCATGCCCGTGGTGTCCTGCCGGTATGAGTCCAGGATGTTACGGACATGGGAAAATACCGGATCCCCAGCCAACTGGTCAGGCTCGTGCCTCCGCCGTCCTCCACTCCCACCACCCCTGCCCACTTGCGCCTGGCCTGCCCTTGTGGGCACATCGGGTCTCCGGGACCCCTGAGGGGTGGCATTGGCGTTGTCGCCTGCCTCCTCCTGGGTGCCCGGGACACCGTGTCCCTCCTGGCCAGCCTGGCTGCATTGTGGTGTTGGGGCAGGGATCCTGGGTGTCTCCTGGGATGTGGCGGGAGTGGGGGTGGTGGTTGGCACAGTTGTACCTGACGCAGGTGCTGCAGGCGGTAGGACACCAGAGGGGCCAGGTCGGTCGGGGTCGTCCACAGAGTGGTGAGAGTGGTCGCTGCCGGTGGGATCGGGCTCCTGCAGATCCGGGTCCTGTGAGTGTTCCCCCCCAGTGTTTGGGGGTGCACCACGACGTTGACCTGTGTGTGAGAGAGACAATGTTAATTTTGGTCCATGCAACATCCATGTTTCATCATTTCCTAAGTTGGCACATTTCCTCTTGGAATTAGGATCTGTCTTGCATTCCACTCACAGTGCACTTGTGCATGGGTGTGTCCCTTGGGCACCACTTTGGCACCTTTCACTATGTGTGGCACAGTCTTACTTGCTGCGTCAAGTGTGACTGCAGTCAGCCGTGGAGTGGGCAGGTGTTGCGAGCCATGCATTGGCGCCTTCCGTGTAGCACTGTACATGTGCACATGGATTTGTTCCACACACTTATGTGATGCAGGTAGCTGTCATTGTGCTCGTGCACAGGTTGTGACATGGCCCTGTGTTTTGCCATGGAGAAGAGGGGGGGTTCTGGCACGGGCCACCCTTGGCTACATGCACGCAGTCTACCTGCTGACGAGCAGACATTCCCACACACCACACGGCTGATTTGCTCTCCCTGTGTCTCCCTCCCTCTCTGTCCCCCTCTCCCTCCCTCTCTGTCCCCCTCTCCCTCCCTCTCTGTCCCCCTCTCCCTCCCTCTGTGTGTCAGCCTCCTCCCTCTGTCCGTCTCCCTGTGTCTCCCTCCCTCTCTGTCACCCTCTCCCTCCCTCTCTGTCACCCTCTCCCTCCCTCAGTGTGTCAGCCTCCTCCCTCTGTCCGTCTCCCTGTGTCTCCCTCCCTCTCTGTCCCCCTCTCCCTCCCTCTCTGTCCCCCTCTCCCTCCCTCTCTGTCCCCCTCTCCCTCCCTCTCTGTCACCCTCTCCCTCCCTCTGTGTGTCAGCCTCCTCACTCTGTCCGTCTCCCTGTGTCTCCCTCCCTCTCTGTCCCCCTCTCCCTCCCTCTCTGTCCCCCTCTCCCTCCCTCTCTGTCCCCCTCTCCCTCCCTCTGTGTGTCACCCTCTGTCACCTCAGCCCAGCTTCCTGGGCACACACTGTTAGCAGATCTTTGAGTGGCCCTTGGCTTGTTGATGTGAGTTTGTTTCTGATCTCCAGGCACCCATTGGGTGTGATGTGTGTCTGTGCGCTGCTGCTGTGGTGGTGTGTGCTGCCACTCTTTCACAATGTTGGCTGTTCATTAGCTGCTGTCATGTGCAAAACAGTGCCTTCACCCCCATGTGTTGATGCAAGGCGTCCGCCATTTGCTGGCAAGTCATTCCTGTGTTGGGACACACTGTTTGTCTGGCTGTGACCTAGGCCATATGGGCAGAGTGCATTGTTGTCTGCTTCGGAGTCGCACTATGTGATTTTTGGGGCCCAGCCTCCCGCCATCCGGGTTACCGTGTCATGTGTTGTTGTCGTCTGTGACTTGCCATTGTCCAGCTGGGTGCATGGGGCATGGTGGCAGCAGTGGCATGTGCGTGCTCATGGAGTGTGGTTGAGTAATGCGATGGCTTGTGGTGGTTGCGTGCCTGTTAGTGATTTTGGTTGTGGATGCCGTTCCCCCCATGTGAGGTGCGTTGTTTGTGTACTCACCCGGGTCTCGGAGTCCTTCTAATCCTTCGACTGCCTCCACCGGCAGTATGGCCATCACCCTCTCCTCCCAGGGATGGTACTGTACGGGTCTGCGGGAGGGCCCTCCTCCGGTGGCGTTGGCCTGGTCGTGTTCCTCCTGCCTCTTGGCTCTGACCCTCCTCCGCAGATCGTACCACCTGTTCTGGCATTCCTGCCTGGTCCTCCTGGTGTCCACAACAGCATTCACAGCATCGACGATGGTCTGCCACATGGCTGTTTTTGCTGCCAGGCTGGTGTTTCTGACCAATGTTCCAAAGATCTGTGGCTCGACTCTGAGGATTTGATCAACAAGGACCTCCAACTCTCGGTTACTGAACTTTGGATTCTTGGTAGTGGGCATGGTGAGGGGTGTGGGTGGGGATGGTGGGGGGGGTGTGTGGATGTTGGGGGGGGGGGTGTGGATGGTTGTGTGTGTGTGTGTGTGTGAATGTGATGAGGGGGTGTTTGTGAGGGTGGTTGTGTGAAGGTGTGCAAGTGTAAGGTGTGGTGTAGCTTGTTGTATGGTTCTGTGGTGTCTGGCAGCAGTGAGTCTGTTGCAAAGGCTCATGGTTTGTGTGTGTGGGCCCTTTTTATTGGTCTATGGGTGGGTGTGGCAGTGTTTGAATTTTGGGTGGGTGTGTTATAAGTAGTGGTGGTGTTTTGGCCCTCTGTTTGTCTTTGGCAGTTGCAGGTCAGTGAAGGTGTATTTGTATTGTTTGTTGGCCATGTTTAGTGGCTTTGTGCCATTCGAATAGTGTCTTCTTGTGTTGTTTTGTTTTGTCCTGGTTGTGTACGTGCGTTTTGAGCGTGTGTACGGTGTGTAGATGGGCCATTTGGTTGTACGGTGCTGTCCTTGTGTGTGGGTTGGTACGACACGTACATGCGGTTGTGATGTTGGGGCCTGGGGTGCGCTCCGTACTTAGGAGGTTGTGTTGGGGGTAGGACCGTAACGTACTGGGGTGTACATAGACGGTGGTGCGACACGTACAGGGGTGGGGGTACGACTGGAACGTACTGGGGTGTAGGTACACGGGGGTATGACACGTACTGGGGTGGGGGTACGACTGGAACGTACTGGGGTGTACATAGACGGTGGTACGACACGTACAGGGGTGGGGGTGGGGCGCGAACGTACTGGGGTGTACATAGACGGTGGTGCGACACGTACAGGGGTGGGGGTGGGGCTCGAACGTACTGGGGTGTACATAGACGGTGGTACGACACGTACAGGGGTGGGGGTACGACTGGAACGTACTGGGGTGTAGGTACACGGGGGTACTGGGGTGTACATAGAGGGTGGTACGACCCGTACTGGGGTGGGGGTACGACTGGAACGTACTGGGGTGTACATAGAGGGTGGTACGACACGTACTGGGGTGGGGGTACGACTGGAACGTACTGGGGTGTACATAGACGGGGGTATGACACGTACTGGGGTGGGGGTACGACTGGAACGTACTGGGGTGTACATAGACGGGGGTATGACACGTACTGGGGTGGGGGTATGACTGGAACGTACTGGGGTGTAGGTACACGGTGGTGCGACACGTACAGGGGTGGGGGTGGGGCTTGAATGTACTGGGGTGTACATAGACGGTGGTACGACACGTACTGGGGTGGGGGTACGACTTGAACGTACTGGGGTGTACATAGACGGTGGTACGACACGTACTGGGGTGGGGGTATGACTGGAACGTACTGGGGTGTAGGTACACGGTGGTGCGACACGTACAGGGGTGGGGGTACGACTGGAACGTACTGGGGTGTAGGTACACGGGGGTATGACACGTACTGGGGTGGGGGTACGACTGGAACGTACTGGGGTGTAGGTACACGGTGGTGCGACACGTACAGGGGTGGGGGTACGACTGGAACGTACTGGGGTGTAGGTACACGGGTGTATGACATACTGGGGTGGGGGTACGACTGGAACGTACTGGGGTGTACATAGACGGTGGTACGACACGTACTGGGGTGGGGGTGGGGCGCGAACGTACTGGGGTGTACATAGGCGGTGGTGCGACACGTACAGGGGTGGGGGTGGGGCTCGAACGTACTGGGGTGTACATAGACGGTGGTACGACACGTACTGGGGTGGGGGTACGACTGGAACGTACTGGGGTGTACATAGACGGTGGTACGACACGTACTGGGGTGGGGGTACGACTGGAACGTACTGGGGTGTAGGTACACGGTGGTGCGACACGTACAGGGGTGGGGGTACGACTGGAACATAACTGGGGTGTAGGTACACGGGGGTATGACACGTACTGGGGTGGGGGTACGACTGGAACGTACTGGGGTGTACATAGAGGGTGGTACGACCCGTACTGGGGTGGGGGTACGACTTGAACGTACTGGGGTGTACCTAGACGGGTGGGGGTATACATACACGGGGGGTACGTGTCGGACGTACGGGGGCTGGGGGGAGTGTTGGGCGCGTATGCGGGCACATGTCTCCATGGTTGCTATAGGAGTTCGGTGCGGACGGTGTTTTTTCCATACGGTTGTAGCCTCGGACGCACGGGATGGATCGTGATTCCTCGGTCGGGCTTGGCTTTTCACGTTTGTAAGGTAAATCGTCCGAGGACGTGTCGGACACATTTTCCGACCCGAGGACGTGTGGGGAATTATTCCCAGTGCGGTTCGTATGGACTTTTTACCATGCGAATCGTGATTGCCAGTTCGTACGGCACTTGTACGATTCGTACGGTAAAAAGACCCGATACGAGTCGCACGGGGACATTTTTTACCGGATCGTGATCGGCACCCATGTCTGTATTCTCAGGGTTACTCACACTGGGTCCTCCGATTAAGTAACTTTCCTTTTCAAGCACTTTTGATGTTTTTTGTTTAAATTCAAATCACAGCCCAGAAGAATACTACTAAGGTTTCCCTCTACTTGTTGCTCCTGATGAGACCCAATATCCACAACTGGTTCGAAACGTTGTTGACACTTGTAAAACACAAACAAATCAACTGGAGATATCCTTAATTGACATAAGGGGCAGATTTATAATAATTTTGGATTTACATGGATATATATATGGTTGTTTGTTGTTCTATGGAACACATATGTCTGTGATTTTTGTTATTTGTATGTACTGTTTATGATTATCGTTGTTTTGTTTGGTTCCCCTTCTCACATGGGACACTATGCACATGAACTATATATAGAATAATAATTAATATATGTTCTTACTGGCGAATCTTTAATAATTTCTTTTGTGAACAGTACATCTATATACAGCCATTGTTGCATTGTGTATCCTTGAACTAATTGTATCACTAATAAGAGCCATTTTTTCTTTAAAATACTTTATGCTCTGGTTCTTGTTGAGTAAGGGCTGCCTTTGTTTTTTCAAAGAGAATTATAGAAAGTTGGCATTTTCCTGCCAAAGCCATTTAGTGCCTTCAGTCTGTCCCTTGGTCACATGAATGGGTGTAACTGGCAGTTGGGCTTTGTGTATCCCTCCTAGATGGCCACACACAATAGAGAGCGTCGGTGTGCCTGGATGGCATCACTGGCAGGATGGAAGGTCGGAGATGGACACAGCCCTACATGCATTTGAATAGGCTGTGTTCGTCCTCGACACCAAGGGCTCCTGTAGTTAGTTTGGAGCCTGGACAAAGAAGGCAGGAGGCCTGTTGACTTACAAGGAAAACCTCTAGTAGCTTTCCCCACTTCAAAGGAAGGTCAAGGTATAAATATTGGACCCCAGACACAAACTCTTCAGTACACTTCTTGGCCTGTGGACACTCTGCCAGGAAGAAGGACTGCTGTGCTGCCGAAAGACTGTCATTCTGCTGGACTGCTGCTCTGAAGGACTGCTGCTCTGCTGTGCTGGCCTGCTGCTCTCCTGCCTGGATGAGAAGGACTGGACCTGCATCTGTTGAAACTAGGACCCCCGAGTGACTTCAAGGGCTCACTGGCTCGCTTCCTGACTAGAGCCTCAGGGACAGAAGGCTCTAATCACCTTGAACCCAGCACCTGGACTCTGCCATCTGGGAGTTCTATCCTGCAAAGTGGTGCCACCCCTGTCCTTAACCCTTGAAAGTGGGCCTGAATTTATTTATCAAAAATGTTAACTAGGGGGAGGAGCCTAGCTCGCAACCAAGATGGCCGCGTAGGTGCGAGGCTCCTGAGGACCTCCGCGACCTCCTACATCTATCCTGTCTTTCTCCTGATTTGGTTGAGGGGACTTTATTGGTGACACTGAGCTGAGGTGGTGCCCGTTTTCCGTTTTGGAATTGGACCATGGGAACCGTGATGGGCATCGCTTGAAGTTTGCGGCCCGCTTTCACTTCTGACCCCGGACTCGAGTTGAGGGGCGATCCAGTGGCAAAGTGAACAACAACGGCACGACGGACCTGGAGGGGCGCGCACCCCACACTTTCACTTTCGCTTTTGAGCCAACTCGCCATCATCGTTTGCGAGGTCTCGGCGCTTCCGCGAGGTGTGGTGGTTGGCCTGCTGGGGACACTGCCTATTTTGCCGGGACCCGGTCTATCTTTCTGGGGCGACCGCTGGGGTCTTCGGTATTAACTGTTCGCCTGCCGCTTCTGGACTCGTGGGACACAAACTGCAGTGGGATGGCGACGAAGCAAGATGGAGAGAGGCTGAAGGCCAAGTCGACCCGACGCGGGGCCTCTACCCAGGCTAACTTCATGGACCGCTACACCTTGCCGAGGGGGTCTCCTGGCGGGTCGCATAAGTCTCCGGAGCGGCCCGCGGATGCCCCGGATTTGCCATTGGACCTGACCCTGCAGGATATCATGGGCGCCATAGCGGAGGTGAAGGCCACGGTGGGCCAACAGCTCGACACCTTGTCGCAAAAACTCAACGCGGTCCTGATTGATGTCAACCTCGTCAGGGCCGATCTCTCGAAAACAAATGAGAGGGTTGACTCTTTGGCCCTTACAGCGTCGAGCCTGACGACTGATGTGGCTGCTCTCCAAGCGGAGATGCGCCGGCTCCAGCAGGCCAGTACTCTCACTGATAGGCGACTGGAGGACTCCGAGAGTAGGGCCCGGAGGAATAATGTTCGCATTATCGGAGTGCCTGAGGGGTTGGAAGATTCGGCTGCGGATCTTTATGTGGAGGATCTGATCTCCAACCGACTGAAGCCTAGGGGACTGAGCAACTTCTTTGCGATGGAGAGGGCCCACAGGGTTCCTGGTGGCAGGCCGAAGGTCGGAGCTCCCCCGCGGCCTCTCATTGCACGTATCTTTAACTTTCGGGACAGAGATGCGATCCTGCAGGCTTCTAGAGTGCAAGGGCCGCTTAAGCTAGAGAATGCCGAGGTGAATTTCTATCCTGATTTTACACAGGCGGTCCAGAAACAGAGACTGGGATTCATGGGCGTCAAACGGCGGCTACGACAGATGAACATAAAGTACGCCATGCTTTTCCCGGCCAAGCTGCGGGTGGAGTTCGAGGGCCGCTCTCATTTCTTTGACCGTCCGGAGACGGTGGGGGACTGGCTGGACACTTTGCCGAGGACACATGATCGAGAGGGGACAAGGGCCGCGAGTGGCGAGTGGCCACTGGACCGGGCCTAGTGTGTTGACATTGGCACTACCTTTGAGGGTGCCAACTTTTTATTGGGCTCAGGGTTTACTTGACTATGTTCCTTTTTTCCCCCCTGCTTGGAGGTAGTGGTGAGTCTAAATGGGGTTCTCTTTCCTCCTCCAGGGGGTCCTTTTTTGTAGTTTAGCTTATGCAAGGGCGACAGGCACACTGCAAGTTGGGGGGGCTGTTTGGGCTCACGCAGGGGTGCAGGGAGGGGGGAGTTTTTCTTTGTATGTTGGGTTGGGGTTGGGTTTTGTTTGTTTGTACCACAAGGCAGGAGTATTGTCGTCCTATGATCCATGTGCCCTCCGGGAGGGGGCTGATTGGTGCTGGCTGTGATGGGGGGTAGGGGACTGATACTTCTTTCTTGGAATGTCAACGGACTGGGGGACAGGATAAAGCGTGGGGTGGTCCTGCAGTTCTTAAAACGGATCTCTCCCGACATCGTGTTCTTGCAGGAAACACACCTCATTGGTAATTCCTTCCGTGCCATGAATAGGCGGGGCTTTCGCCTCTTGGCTCACTCGGGCTTCACTTCTGGCTCAAGGGGTGTAGGCATACTGGTTAGAACCTCTCTTCCATTGGAGGTTGATGAGGTGCTCCATGATGACAGGGGGCGATACACGGCTCTGGTGGGCAGATGGGAGGGCAAAGTGATTGTGTTGGTATCTGTATATGTCCCGCCGGGTTTGCAGACGACTACTTTTGCGGACCTCGGGCGCCTTCTCCTTGGGCTGCCGGAGGGGGTACTAGTGGTGGGAGGGGATTTTAATGCAGTGGTTTCCGGAGCCGAGGATCGTTACCCTCCGCGGGACCTCCCCCGGGCCCAAACCTGGTTAGCTGGCCTTTTGGACACCCTGGGTTTAGTGGATTGTTGGCGGCTAAAACATCCTGCACAGACACAGTACACTTTTCACTCGGGGGCCCATGGTAGCCTCTCGAGACTTGATTATGTTCTAATGCCATCGGCCCAGGCGGGGAGGATCGGGGAGGTGCGACATCTTGCCCGGGGAATTTCGGATCACTCCCCCCTTTTGTTACACTTTGATATTGTCCTGGGTGCGGAGGGGAGGGTGGCCCCGATCAACTCCTGGTACCTGCGTAATCCCACTATTCGTGCAGGTCTGATTAAATCTCTTGAGCATTACTTTAAAGACAATGTGGGCTCGGTGTCATCTGCTGTTTCCCTGTGGGAGGCTTTCAAAACGGTACTCCGGGGAGAGGCCCTATCCCTCATCTCTAACTCCAAGAGGAGCGAGCGGGAGGAGGTGGTTCGTATTGAGTCTGAGATCTCTGAGCTGGAGGGTGAATTGGATGGTGGTGTTACGGAAGACAAATTGCATGTTCTTGGCATCAAACAAGCGGATTACAAGGCTCTGGTCACTGAAGCTGCCAAGAGTATGAGTAGGGAGCAACAGGGGCGTCTGTATGATATGGGGGACAAGGCTGGGAAGCTAATCGCGTGGCTGGACAAAAAGGAGAGAGCGAGTCGTGTGGTGCCGCAGGTTCAGAGAGTGGATGGTGTGTGTGTTACTGATCCCGTAGAAATTGTTGACTGTTTCGCGGAGCATTTCCGCGGGGTGTACTCTCCGGTCTCCGATCGCTCGGAGGAGGATTCCCGCGTCATGCTCAGAGACATTGTGTTGCCCTCCCTTTCGGACGATGATAAATTGTTGATGGATGCGCCCCCGACGTCTGAGGAGATCGCCCTAGCCATACGTTCAGTTGCTTCCGGCAAGGCCATGGGTCCTAATGGCCTCCCCATCGAATTGTTGTATAAGCTGCGTCCGGACACGTTAGCGCCTCACCTTCGTGACATGTTTATCGCGGCCCGTGCAGCGGGTTCCCTCCCGCTGGACCAACGTCTTGCCACCATCGTGGTTATTCATAAAGAGGGGAAGCCGCGGGATCAGGTCACGTCCTACAGGCCCATATCGCTTCTGAATGCGGAACCCAAAATCCTTGCCAAGGTGTTGGCTACTCGATTGGCTAGTGTGGTCTGTGATCTGATACATCAGGATCAGTCCGGCTTCATCCCCCATCGTAATACTGCACTTAATCTGCGGCGTTTGCTTGGGGTGCTCGCGAGGGTTCCCTTTATACGTGAGCCGGCCATTTTGGCGTCCTTGGACGCAACTATGGCTTTTGATACGCTGGAGTGGCCGTATATTTGGGCAGCGCTGGAAAAGTTTGGGTTTGGCCCGGCTTCATTGGTTGGGTGAAATTGCTGTATTGTAGACTGTTGGCTCAGGTAGTGGTAAACGGTAGAGTGTCGGCTCCCTTTGAATTGGGCAGGGGCACGCGTCAGGGTTGTCCGCTATCCCCTCTCCTCTTTGCACTCTCCTTAGAGCCCCTGGCGGAATGGTTGCGATGGCACCCTTCGATTCGTGGACTCCGATGGACTCCGGAATATGAGGATCGTGTCTCTCTCTATGCGGACGATATTCTTTTGTACCTTGCCTCCCCCCGTGAATCGCTGATTGTGTTGGTGGATGTACTACGCTCCTTCGGCTGTAACTCTGGTTTGGTCATCAACTGGGCTAAGTCCTGCGTATATGTCCTCTCTGGGGAGGCCCCCATCCTTCCGCGGGGTTGCCCTATTCAGGTTGCCCAGCAGGGCTTTAAGTATTTGGGTATTTTTGTCACTCTGGATCCAGTGGCCCGGTATACGCAGAATCTACTCCCCCCTCTCCAGCGTTTGAAGACGGATGTGACGCGTTGGCGGCGGTTGCCGCTTTCGCCGCTTGGCCGGGCGGCGCTGTTTAAAATGATGTCGCTACCGCGGTTTTTATATGCCTTACAAAACACGATGGATGTCGTGCCTGCTAGTTTTTTTCGGTTGGTTGAGGGTCTCCAGCGCCGATTGTTTTGGGATGGGAGGCCGCGGATTGCTCTCGCCAAGCTAACGCTCCCGTGGTATGACGGGGGGTCGCTCTCCCTGACATCAAACGTTATTATTGGGCCTCCCAGCTGGCGGCGATAAACCACGGGCTCTATGGGCCGGCCCTTAACCCGGCCTTTGAGATGGACAAACTGTTATTGCCGGGCGGCGACTACAATCGTGCGCTCTATTCCAGGTCGATTGACGCGCGCTTGACAGGCCCGACACGGGTTGCGATACGGGTGTGGCATGCGGCAAGCGCGGCGATGGGGTGGTGGGATCGGTTGACCCGGGCGACGCCATTATATGCCTCCGAGCGGTTGGGTTGTTTGTGGTCGACGAAGGGCTTTGAGAAGTGGGACGTGATTGGCATCAGCAGAGTAGGTGATCTCTGGACGAAAGAGGGATTTAAAACGTTTGATGTGCTGAAAGCTGAGTACCAGTTACACGATAGGGAGTACTTCCGATATGTACAGGTTCGGCACGCGTTACGTTCTGTATTCCCGGAGGTCGCGTCTATCCCGGTGTGTTCCCCATTGGAAGATAGAGTGCTAGACGGGTACGTGCCGGATAGCACTATCTCACTGATCTACAAGAAGCTAATTAACGATCGATCGGGGTTGTTAACCGCCCTTCGTGATGCATGGGTTGCTGATGGACTGGAGCTGGATGACGAGGATTGGGTGTCGGCGGTGGCCTCCCCGAAAGAGGTGGCCATACCGGCCCGCCTTCGTTTCGTCCAGCTGAAGATACTTCATAGAGTGTACGTCACGGGACCTGGCCTGATGCGTATGGGTTATGCGGTGGATGGGATGTGTAAGCGTGGGTGTGGTATGACAGGGACTTTCCTCCATGTTCTGTGGGAATGTCCGGAGGTGACTCGGTTCTGGCGTGGTGTGCATGCTGTATTGCAAGCAGTCACGCATGTTGCGTTGTTCCCAGAGGCGAGGAGGTGTCTGTTGAATGTATGGGAGCCGACTGATTACACGGTGGCGCAAATGTGGTGGGTGACATTGGGATATATGGTGGCCAAGCGTGACATTGCACGTTTGTGGGGCTCCCAGAGGCCGCCCACGGTTTCGGCCTGGAAGGAAAATATGGACTGGTGCATGTTTCGAGAGAAGACGGTGTACGTGGCGAGAGGCAAGCCTGGGAAATGGGAAAAGGTGTGGGGTCCCTGGAACTCCTATCGCGGAGCAATTTGCACCCCGCCCCTCGTGCGGGATTTGGATGAGGCCTTGTCTCCTTAGTCTGCGCATTCCTGTGATCCTGTTCTACTGTGATAACCTTGTCTCTACCACCTGCCCTCCTCCCCCTTCTTTTACTGTACTCCTATGGGTCCCTCCCTGCTGTGGGGAGCACATTTTGCTACTTAGATTTTCGCTGCCTTGTGGGTTTGTTTGTTGATTGTTTTTCTTTATCATCTTAAAATGAAACCGCTATCTGTGATGTCGCGACCTCTCAAAGCCGCCAGCGACACTACTCTGAAACCTGGTCATTTATTGTCGGCAGCTTTTTGCCTATATTTGTGTGGCTATGATTATGTTGTTTGTTGGCGGCCGGCCTGGAGGTTGTAGGCCCGTGTCTGTATATCTTTGAAATTTGTAATAAAGGTTTAAAAAAAAAAAATGTTAACTATTTCTCTAAATTGGGATTTTTCTTGTGTTGTGTTTTCACTTTATTACTGTTTGAAGTGCTGCCAAAATACTTTATAAATTGCCTCTAAGTGAAGCCTAGCTGCTCTGTTCCAAACTACCACAGGGTTGAACACAGGTTTATTTGGGGTTTGCTTGTGACTCACCCTGACAAGGATTGTGGTTTCTCCTTGAGGAGGGTTTCACATTTCTCAACCAGTAACCCGTTTTCTTATAACCCTCTTTAATTCTTCAATAGTAAAGTTGAATTTTAAGCATAATTCGGAAGACGCTACTTTTAGAAAATTGGCATTTTCTCGTCCTAATCATTTGGTGCTTGCAGCCTGGTTCCTGGGTTACATGACTAGGTGTACCTGGCATTGTGTATTGCTCCCAGACAGTAAAACAAAGGGAGGGACAGTGTTGGCAGGATGGGCCATCTCTGGCTTGATGAAGGGGAGGAGCTCTCACCTACAACACTTGCACATCACAAAGGCTCAGCCTGAGCACACTCACAAAGGGTTTAACACTAGTCTTTTGTGACCCCAGACAAACTGAAGCCCAGGAAGGAAGGCATGAAATTCCAAACACCTCTGGGGTGGAAACCTCCATAACCTTCTCTTATTTCAAAGTTGGCACATGGTACAAATATTGGACCCTCAGACCCAGCTCTACAGTACCCCGCTGGACCACTGGAAGACCCAGAAGGACTGCTGTGCAGCTCTTCGAGAAGGACTGCTACTCCATTGCCCTGCTGTCCATCTGCACTGCTGCCCAAGTGAGAAGACCTGGACCAGCCTCTTTAACCCAGGACCACCATTGGGACTCCAAATGCTAGTGACTGGCCTCCTGATCAGAGCCTTGGGGCATAAAAGGCTTCAACCACCTTGAACTCAGCACCTGGACTCCATCTGCTGTGAGTCTTGGCACCAAGAGGTGCCACTCCAGTCCTGGAGCCTTGGAAGTGGGCTTAAAGGTGCTCTACCAGCCCAGCTGTGGTCCTGTGAGCAGCACTGAAACAGTGTGACGCATCTCCTCGCAGTCACATCAGAACCCTCCATGTGCGATGCTTCCCTGAGGCAGAACCTCACATCACAGCTTCCTTTGAAATGCCACTGCGCAACACACCTATGACTCAGAACTTTGCATCACAAGCCCCCCATCAATGGTCTCCTAAACGACGATACAGGACTTCCCATCGCAGACCCGCAGCTTCCTCTGAACCACTGCTGTGTGACGCATCCTCGACAGAGGATTTTGCACTGCCCCATGATTTAATGTACTTCGTTCAGCTGGCCTAACTTGGTCCTTATATCCTACCCTCACTCCATCACAGTCGGCCTGAACTTGTGACTTTTTCCCAGTCTGGAGCAACCAGATAACCAAAGTTGACACTTTGTGATTTTAGCCACTATTTTCACTTACATCTTTAAAATTGCATATCTCTGGTTCTACTGATTGGATATTTGTTGTTTTGATCTCAAAAAATGTATTAAACCTTACTCTATTTTTGTAAATTGGTGTAGGATTTTTCTTGTGTTGTGTTTTCACTTTATTACTGTTTTAAGTGCCACATAAATGCATTACAAATTCCCTCTAAGTTAAGCCTGATTGCTTTTGTGCTAAACTACCAGAGGGATAAGAACATTAATTTTGGGCTGCTTGTGACTTCACCGTGCCAGGAATTTTGGTTTCTGCTTGAGTGGGGTTTCACCCCCAACAACCATTAATCCAATTTCATATAGGGACTATTCTGCAAGACAACTGGATCCAGCCTTCATGGTAAAACAAGACTGCACTGCCCCGGCAATATTTTGGAAAAGTAATTTGATTATTGATAGCCCGTCTTTGATAAGAAGTCAATGATTCTGTAAACACTACTGGATCTCATCACTTCGTAAATTAATGATAAGATTAAGATAATGCTGATGGATGGAAATAACATAGTTGAGTTAAGGTTGCTAGATGTTATCTTTATGCCCTCACTAATAGCCATATGAATGCTTTTTTGACTGTCTGACCCCAAAAATAGGCTCAACAAAGCCAGGACTAACCACCACAGATGTGCATCACATCAACTGAACACACTAGTGCAAACTCGGAAACTCTAACTGTTGGACCTGGCAAATGTAAATGTAAATGTCACCTTGGCGTGGGTCTCCCTTCCATTTTTGCTGTTGCCTCATGTGTTTTTGCTGGTGTTAGATGCTTTGGTCGCTGTGTCACTGCTGTCCAGTGCCACAGTGCAAGTGCTCCCTATTGTAAATTGATGTATGAATTAGTGATTCCATGATTGGTTGGTTTGGTTTACCTGTCAGACCCTAGTACAGTGCACCAGGAGTGCCCAGGGCTGGAAATCCAAATACTGCTTGTGGGCTTGCAGCAATGGTTGTGCCACCCACAGAAGCAGCCTGTAAAAGTGTGTCTAGGGCCTGCCATTGCAGAGCCTGCGTGCAGTCTGGTACTGTCATGCTGACAGGGCAAGTGCACCCACTTGCCAGTCCCTAAACCTTCCCTTTTCTTCATAACAGACACCCCAATGGTAAGCCCAAGGACAGGGTGCATTGTAAGTATAAGGTAAGACATGCCCTGGTGTGTGTGGCATGTTCTAATAGCGAATTACAGTCATTTTTGTTTTTCACTATTGCAAGGCTACCTGGTCTCCATAGGCCCGAATGGGCAGTTTGATTATTACATCTTATAACCCTAACTGACTCAGGGAACATGGTAGAAATTCGAATTTAGTATGCCTGAACTCAGAATGATAAAGTACATCTTTTAGTGAAGTTGGTTTTAACATTCTGTGTTTGAGAATGCCACTTTTAGAAAGTAGGTATTTTCTTGTCTAACCATTCAAACCTGCCTCTGCTAGGCTGTGTATTCCTTGTCTGGAGTTTGAGTGACAGGGCTGGGGGATTCCAGGAGACAGGGTGAGTCAGTCCAGTGGTGAATAGAGAGATCTGCATCTAGATGGGAGGGAGGAGTTGCACCTGGGACCTGAATAGGGCTGTGCCTTCACTCCACAATGCTGGCTCCACCTCCTGTGGTGCGTCTGATGTCTCTGCCCTGCACTCTGAAAGGAAAGAAGGAGTCATGTAAACAAAGTGCTCCAGGACTGACCAGAACTGGTTTGGACTAGGCAAACAGAGAACAAAGAGAAACTGGGTATAAATCTTGGGACCCAAACCCAAGAACTTTAGATCACTTTGGGAACAAGAAGAAACCTGTGCTGAGGAGTGGAACCAGAAGAAACTGAGGAGAGACTATCTTTAAGCTAAAGTGCTGCTTGGGGGATTGGCCTGCAGTGGTTGCCTGACTGCCAAAGAAAGGAGAAAGGACTTTGTGTGCATTTTCATTCAACTTGTGAAGGATCTCCAAGGGCTTGGAAAAGAGCGTGCCTCCTGTTGAAGTCTCAGGGACAACAGACTTCAACCACCAGCTCCCCAGAGTTCTTTGGAAGTGCCTGCTGCTGTTTTAGGCCTTCTGAGGGACTGCGTGTCGTAAGGAGCAGGAAGCGCGACTCACGAAGAAGAAGCGTGTCGCCTTCGCATCCCGGAACAAGGATGACGCCGCTGTAGCTGTCGCATTGCACCGCATCACGAGAAGCGTCCCGCAACACCGAAGAAGCGTGTCACCGTCACAGCCGCCGTAGCTGTCACATTGCACCTCATCAAGAGAAGTGTCTCGCATCGAGGAAGAAGCGTGTTGCTGTTGCAGCCACTGCCGTTGCATCGTGGATGTCACCGCTGTAGCTGTCGCATTGCACCGCATCAAGAAAAGCGCCTCGCATCCACGGAGAAGCATGCCGCCATCGGAGCTGCTGCCGTCACATCACGGAACAAGGGTGTCGCCGCAGCCGTTGTCGCATCGAGCGGAAGCGTCTCGCAACATCGGAGAAGAGTGTCGCTGCCAAAGCCGCTGTCGTCGCATCACGGAACAAGGGTGTAACCGCTGCAGCTGACGCATCGAATCGAGTCTTCTCGCAACATCGGAGAAGCGTGCCGCATCAGGAAGATCTTCACGTCTTTATTTCTTTGCACCAAAGTCTGGAATGGTTCTTCTGGATTCTGCTGTCCTTTGATAGTATTCCTGTGGCTTCAAGGATCATGGAAAATGCCTGGATATGGAGGTCTACCAAGTATTTCTCTTGCTTTTCCAGACCAATAGCATCTTTGAACCTATGTGTGATTGATGGGTCAAAAATGGTCCCTTAGTTAACACATAACAGAACAGAGGGCTTAGAGGCAGTTTATGAGTGCCGTGGCACTATAAAACAATTCTTGGAAATACATCAACAGGCCATGGAGACTCACACTTTCAGACTTGAATTTTAAAACTGGAAAACTGCTTTCCTCTTAGGATAAAAGATCTAACGTGTGCAAGTGTCCAGGATAACAGCTAGCAAATAATGCAATTTCTTTGCTACACAATCCAATAACAGCTCCACCTCAGGGCACACTGCTTTTAAGGGGGGGTGTTGGCTTCCTGGAGGGGACTGGAGTTAATTTTAGGTGGGTAGATTTGATTTTGCTTCATGTATAAGGGAGAGGGCGGGTGGTAAGTTATAGTTGACAACTAAGCCCATACCTGCATTTATAGCATAAGCTCCTTAAATCGCCCGGGGAGGACCTTATCAGCTCTATTCTTTCAAATAAATGTTAAAATGCTTCCTTCCTCTGCAAAGTCAACTAAGCAAGGACGAAGTGAAATCAAAAGTCAAGTATAAAATCACTTACAGCATGTAGGTATGTTTTTATTTGGCTTTCCGTTGCCCGCAGCTATGAGCACGGTTTGAGCATACGGCAAATACTGAATATGCATGAGAGTGAATAATTAACGACTCTGAAACCTGGAAGATTTTCAAGCTCGTTGGTAATTAACAGCCTACAAAAAAAATAATCTCCCTGCGGGTGTTCAACTGTTTTCCAAGTGTCTCATCTCATAATAGTTAACAGTGGTTTAAAGCGTGATGCATTAAGAGCTAGCAGCACACGGCCCTCCATTACTGAGCTCGAGCCTTAGAGAGATAATGGCGGCAAAGCACTCCATGCTCCCCACTCCCAGGGCATTGATAACATCCCGCTCATTATAAAAGAACAGATGAATGAAGCGTGCGTCACTCCTGGGCTCGACGATCTGACAAACGCAAGGTTCTGATTCTACCCCCACTGCGCACGCGCGCTGCTCTTTCAGTAATTAGGAATATTCGCGGATAAAGTGCTCTCGCATTAATGTATTCCGCAACGGCGGTGTAATTATTGAACATTGGTCTCCATGCAAAAGCAACAGGAAACCTAATTTGCATCCAATAGTCAAGGAGATGTCTCAATGTGGTTATTTGTTTACTACTACACTCTACTTGAAGCAGAGTGGATGGATTCCGGCTGAATGTTTTCTTCAGTACTGATTTAGATCACCTATTGTTTTTTTATTTTTTTTATTTATTGGGGTTTTGTATAAGCAGGGGCATCAAATCGCAATTTGACGACAAACAAAATCACAGGTCAACAAGAAAAGCAGTGGAGTCTGACATCAATATGTGGGCAGGAGCATGCTGGGAAAAAGAGTAGGCAACTGTCAGGCAAGGCAAGTAGAATTACAACATGTTGTGCTCTCACTTGTATGCAGCCACGCATCCTTGCAACATTTGGTCATTTGTCGTCCTTCTGCAGAATGCCAGCTGAGAGCACACATAAGGTTTGTATTTCTAAATTTCAGTTCAAAGGTGATCTATGTTCAGAAGCGGCGCAGGTATATACACGATTTTTCATTGTCACAAAAGGGTTTTTCAGTTTCTTACATACATCATTTTCGTATAAGGGGTCTTTTTTCCTGTGATGCATCGAGCCTGCTTGAAAGATAGTTATAAATTACTGTACACTTTGTGGCCATTTAAAGCGCATTGTTCAGAGGAACATGTCCCACCAGAAATAATACCGTGCAGAATATTTTCCAGGCATAAGTCATACCTCTTACAATACTGTGAGCAATGTACAGTTAAGAAAATCAGCTGGGAATAAAACATGCCCATCAGACGAGTAACCAGCGGCCAAGGAGAATGCAGTGCAGGAAATAATGTAACCAATTAAAGTGAACCAGATATATTGGGAGCCGAAAAGGATTAATATCTCTGGAGAGACAATGTTCTGCGGAAGCCCCGAGCCTGTGAAATATGTGTCCAGCTGAAACACTGTGTCAGAAGACAGAGGAAGAGACAGAACACAGGGACAAGAATAAATAATGCCCACGGGAACAGCGTGCAAGGGGAAAAAGTGTCCTTTCAATTCTGGGCCTGGAAAGCAACTCTATATATAGTGTGTCCCACTTACTGTTCAAGACTATGAAAAGCCCACAGGCAAATAATATAGCAAAAGTAAGCTTAGGTTTTGTGCACTGAGAATTGTTTTTTTGTTTTTTTAGAGTTTTATATAGAGCAAGCTAAACCCGAGACATCGGGTTTCTGAGTGCTTTACATGAGCACCAGTTTCGTTACAGAAGGACACATTCTTTTTTGTTAGGCACGGGAAGATTAAGGGGTAAATTCACAAGAAGGTGTGATAAACAACACCAAAAAATGTTAACGCATCTTTACACATCGCAGCCGATCGCGGGAAACTAACCCCCTGTCAACGTGGAATTCACAACAAGGCGGTACCATGCGATAGTCTGCCGACACCGCGGACAATGTCCGCGATACAACCACCTCGATGGAGATAAAAACACAAACCACAACACAAAAAAACATGCGATGGGCCAAAGCACAATAAGAAAACAGTGACAACCAGCACGAGGGCAGCAATACTCACGTGTAATGCGGGAATAAGCACAAGAACAGCATACGGAAAATGCCACAGAAAAAAATACATCAACTGCGGAGTACCACTTATGCAGCCTGACCGACTGCAGAGGACAACATGTACCCCACAATAACCAAGCACCGTGGAAGAACAGAACCAACAGGCACACCGCATGAAAGAGACCAGTGGCAGACAAATCAGAGCCGCAGGAGCGACTCACCCACTGTGCAGCATACACACATAAGCATAAGTGCACCTCGACATTGACAACATCCTGGTACAAACAGCAACACCTCCATAACACAACACAGGACACAACTGGTTCCGCAAATGTGCACAACATGGCAAATCACATCTGTAACTGCAGGAAAATGTAACATGACAATGTACAAGTACAACCTGTAACATGCAAATATGTTTTAATCACACATGCTGTGCAATTGGACATCTTGTATTGTCCCATGATTGCCATGGACGGCCACAATGTGACGTGCTCATGAGAAGTAACCGTCAATGATGGTGTTCCTACGGGCCATTCCTGCCGCAGCTGCAGGGGGATGCGGGCCACCTGCCCTATCATCACCATCATCGTCTGGTACCTCTGGAACTGGGATCCATGGGGCATTGGTGTGAACACAGATGTTGTGCAACACACAACATGCAATGATCATCTTGCACACGATGTCTGGGCTGTACAGGAGCTTTCCACCTGTGTCGTCCAGGCACTTGAAACGTGATTTCAACACGCCAAATGTGCGTTCAACGATGCCCCTGGTGCGTATGTGGGCTGCATTGTACTGCCTCTGGGCGGGTGTGTTCGGGTCTCGGAGGGGTGTCATCATCCAAAGGCAGAGTGCATATCCTTGATCACCTGTCACAGTGCAGGGAGAAAAGAGTCAATACTTGGTCCGGCAGGATGTGATGGCAGGCCCACTAATCCAATGACACCTGTGCTGACTGTGTGTGGAATGAGTGTAAGCCAGCCCTCAGGGAGTAGCTGGTGCTGGCAACAACTCCAACAGTCATCAGGCACTCAGAAATGCAATGTCAGGACAACAAGGGGGAATGACTCGAGTCGCACAGGGCTAGGGGCCTCAGATGCACAGCAGCCGACACGGGCCCACCACCACAGGACGTTGACCTGCGGGAGACTGGTGTAGGGTCATGAGGGCAGAGCAGGGCCTCGCATGTGTCCTAGGTGCCTTCCACGGAGTGTCACGTGGGAGAATCTACCCCCAGGGCATGATGCAGAGGGCACATGCCAGCTGTGTCCGGCAACATGGTGGATATGAATGCTACAGACCCATGCCAGACACCAAGTCCGTACCTGCCTGTTGCTGATGACAACCCCCAGACCACAGGCTCAGACACCAACGATGTTCCGCCAGAGGATGACGATGACTCATGGCGCACAGGGTTAGTGGCACCACGTGTCGTCGGCTTGCGTTGAACAGGGTTAGTGGCACCACGTGTCGCAGGCTTGCGTTGAACAGGGTTAGTGGCACCACATGCCGCAGGCTTGCGTTGAACAGGGTTAGTGGCACCACGTGTCGCAGGCCTGCGATATGGAATTATTCCTCACTGATCGAATGGAGTCTGGTGCTGTGGCTGCTGCCACGGACTTGGGGTCGCTGCCATTCTGGGCTCAGGACACAGTTCCACATGTGGGACCTACTGGGCCGAAGAGGATGCCGGTGGAGTATGTTAACAAGAAAGGAGTGATGTGGACCAGTGTCAGGTGGGCCAGCGATGGTCTGCGGAGGCGGCAGAGGTCGCGGGACTGATGCTTGCAGCTTGCACCGGCACGTGGTGGGCCCTCTTTGACACACGACGGTGTCGGCAGGTGAGCAGTGCGGCCCTGGTGCGCTGGGGCAGACAGGCCTGCTCCGTGCATCAGCATCCTGGGGTGCCACAGGCACACAGGGTTGCTGGCCCCGCTGCTCATGGCGTCGGCCTCCTGGCAGGCCGCGAGGCGCCGCACTGTCAGTGATGTTGGCCTTCGCAAGCCACGCTCTGCTCAACGGGGTTTTTGACCACACCCCTGCTCAGCCCTGGCGTACACAGGGCCAACCCACTATGCTCATGCACACGGGGGACACAGCGTGCGACACTTCCGCTATCTGACCCACGTCCTTGGGTGACATGGTTGCGTCCACTGCTCACTACTCTCCAGTCACCATCAGTTGTGGTCTGCATGGACATGTCTGTGGTTTGCATACCCATGTTATGTTATGTTATGTTATGGTAGCTTATATAGCGCATGGCTACCCCAGCAACGGGGCGTCCCAGCGCTTGCAGACAACCAAGTACGTAGCAGTCAGACCAGGTGTAGGAAGAGCTCCAGAGAATCGGGCCTAAAGAGTTGAAAATAGCCAGGTCTTAATTTTCTTTCTGAAAGCCAAATGATTTGTGACAACACGGGCTTCAAGTGGGATTGCGTTCCACAATTTCGGGGCCAGATATCTAAAAGATCGGCCTCCGGCTCTGCACCTCCTGATCATAGGAATGTGGGCCAGAGTCAAGTCAGCAGAACGAAGAGCCCGGGTGGGGACATATAGAGAACCCAAATTCTGCAGAATTTTAGGGCCCGAGGAATACAAAATTTTATGGATAAGGCAAAGAGCTTTGAATTGAATACGCTGCTTTACAGGCAGCCAATGCAAGTGATGAAGGATAGGAGAGATATGACAATTTTTGGGCAGTCCAAACAGACTACGTGCGGCCGCATTCTGAGCTCTTTGAAGTCTATGAATTGTGGATTGATTGGAGCCCAGCATGAGGACATTGCAGTAGTCGATGTTTGACAGCACCATAGCCTGAATGATCGTCTGACGGACCTGGGGGTTGAAGAATCCCAGAATGGGTCTCAGAGACCGTAAACGGCCGTAACACAGACCCGCTACTTTTTTGGCGTGGGAGTCAAGGTTTAGTTGATTATCGACCATGATACCCAAGTTTTTTACTTCCTTCTTAGGGGTGGGTGCAGGCCCCAATGCAGATGGCCACCACTTGTCGTCCCATTTTAGGGTCTCCTTACCAACCAGTAGCACCTCGGTCTTAGATGAATTAAGCTGGAGACGATTTTCAGTCATCCAGTATGCAATGGCCGATAGATTTTCTTGGAATTTAATTTTGTCGGCATTGGTGTCACTGGAGAAGGAGAAGATGAACTGTGTGTCGTCCGCATAGGATGTTAATTTGATGTTATGGGCCCTAGCCAGAACGGCTAGGGGGCGGACGTACACATTAAATAACGTGGGGCTAAGTGCGGACCCCTGGGGGACGCCATAACCCAGTGGGAACCTTCCTGATTTATACGGTGGAGCATGCACCTGGAAGGAGCGGTCCTTCAAAAATGAGGCGAACCACTCTAGGGCTCCATCTCGGACCCCGATCTCCCACAGTCTTCTTAAGAGGATCTCATGGGAGACCGTGTCGAATGCTGCACTCAGGTCTAACAAAACCAACGCTGCAGTGCCACCTCGGTCTTGCACCTCCCTCAGTTGTTCCGTAACGGCTAGCAGGGCCGATTCGGTACTATGATTTGCTCGGAAGCCATTTTGAGAGTCATCTAAAATACCATTGGCTTCTAGATAGTTGATCAGAGTGGAGTTTACATGGGATTCCGCTATCTTGGATAAGTAAGGTAGCAAGGATATTGGCCGGAAATTTTCCGGCTTGGAAGGATCTAGAGTAGGTTTTTTTAATAGAGGAATGACCTTAGCGTGCTTCCAGGATCTAGGTATTGTGGTAGATTCCAGGGTTTTATTGATCAAATTCCGACCTTCTGACAAGATCGGATCCTTATGAAGTCGCGCCATTTCGGGTTTTACAGGATCCTCAGGGGAAACGGATTTGATTTTAACAGTTAATCTATCCATCTGGTCTGCAGAAATCGGTGGGAGGGTGTCGAGAGAGTATGGAAGGTCTTGTGGTGACTCAGCTGTGGAAGAGTTGGGGCTTGCAGCGTTTGAGGGGAAGGATTTATAAATGCCCTCCACTTTATTGATAAAGAAGGTGGCAATCTCGTTACAGTGCGCATTGGACGTAATCATATTACTAGGTCCTTCAGGAAGTTTAGTCATTTCTTTAATCATGGAGAATATTGTTTTTGATTGATTTGTGCTTGACAGAATCATGTTGGTATAGTATCTGGCTTTAGCTATTTTTATTAGTTTGTGATATATTTTTGTAGCAGTCCTGAATGTAATTTTGGCTTGGGGATCATAAGATTTCCTCCAAGCACGTTCGAGCAGCTTACATTGCTTTTTTTGTTCAGCAAGTGTCTCTGAGTACCAGCGGTGAGATTGTCCGCGTTTAGATTTAGATAGTATTATGGGGATCTGCTGGTCTAATGATTTGTTAATCCATTCTCTGTATGTGGCGTCAGCTTCCTCCAAATTCTCTGACCAGATAGGGCATGTAGTTTTCAGGTTGTCTATAAATCGGCTGCTATCTAGTTTATGCCATGGGCGCCTTGGGATAGAAGGCGGGGGCTGTCTTTTAGAGTTATCAGCTACCTGAATGGTGAAATGAACCAAATAGTGGTCCGTCCAGCTAAGAGGATAAGGTAGGAAGGCAGTAATGGCCAGCATATTAGAAAAGACTGGGTCCAATAGATGGCCGGCTGCATGGGAGGGCCCTTTGACAAGTTGTATAAGTTGGCATGCTTCTAAGTCATCTCGGAGACCTCTCACCGTGGGTATCTCACTGCTTTCAAAGTGAAGGTTTAAGTCTCCCAATAGGCTAAAATTAGCGGAATTCAGCGTCATGGTGGAGACAGTGGCCACCAAAGATTCACAAAAGGAACTTGAAGGACCAGGAGGGCGGTAGATCAGAAGCCCAGTTAGGGTGAAGGTGTCCAGGATCTTAATCTTAAAAAGAGAACTCTCACAATCCAAAATATTAGCCGGGGAAAGTGAGCAAGAAAAGGAAGATTTAAAGATCACTGCTAGACCACCCCCCCCATGTCTGTTCTGCATATCCACACCTAACTTGTCGTTGTGTACATTCCCATTCATGGGTCACTTGCATCCTTTGCACATGGCTGCATTCTGCATCTCCACACGTTCAGCTGTTGTGTGGCTGTGGTGCCATGATATGTCTGTATTCTGTGTAGGGGTAGCCCAGGATGACCATGGAGTGGTGTTGTCGTGTCTGGTAGGTGCTTGTGTTGTTTGACATGTTGTATGTGGGTTGGTCACATGTGCATACCAACAGTTGTGCGTTGTGTGTTGGTGGCTTTGGGGGGTATGATGTGTTGATTTTACACTTACCAATGAGCAGTCCAGTTCCATATGTGCCATCCTGGAAGCGCTGGTTGATGATGGACTGTCGGAAGATGTAGGAATCGTGCACACCGTCGGGGTAGTTTGTGACGACATTGGTGAAGAGTACCCAGTGGTCCACTATCGCCTGCACATTGATGCAATGCATGTGCTTTCTGTTGCGGTAGTGGTGTGCGGTATCTGCAGGGGTCACAAGTGCGACATGTGTGCAGTCAATTGCCCCCAACACGGCCGGGAATCTGGCTATAGCATAGAAGTCTTGCTTTGTCTCCAGCTGTTCCTGCGCAGTTTTGGGAAAGTGAAGGTACTGGGGTATGAAGCTGAGGATGGCATCCAGGACAGGTGTGATGAACTTTGATAGGGCTTGCTGTGAGACCCCTCCGACCCTGGCAGTTGTTGGTTGGAAGGTATCAGAGGCCAACAGGTGCAGCACAGCCAGTAGCTTTGTATGTGGAGGGATGTTGGTTTCTCCGCTGTGTTGGGACCGTCAGCCTGTGGGCAATGTTGGTCATGATGCGGAGGATGGTTGTCCGTGTGAGCCTGTAGTGGGCAATAACTTCCTCGGCGTTAGGTCTGTGAGAGTGGTGCGTTTTCGGTAGGTCCGCTGTCTTACTCTGCGCTGCCTCTGTGGTGGTCCGGGGGGGCTGGGTCCGGGTCCTGGCAGGTGGTGGCGGTCCTGAGGGTGGTGGCTGTGGGTGTTGTAGCCCTGTTGGGGCTCCGAGCTGCATGATGAGTAGCTCCATGGCGTCGTTTGTTCTTCAGGTGTGGCTGTGTGCGGGGCTCCATTGCCTACTGCAGGTAGTCGTCCGGCTTTACACCTGCTTGAGGCAGGTGTTAAATACCGGTTACCGCGGCTTATCAAGTGTTTTTGACTCACATCGCGGATCAGGCATTTCGTTGTGAAAGTGGTGTTGTGTTTTTTTCGAGGGTTTTTGCACAAGAACGCCTCCTCTGCATCTCATTAGGGTTAGTTGGTGGTGTCCACCATGGAGATAGATTTTGGAGCAGTTATCGCAGGAATACTGGCGTTGTGTGCAGTTTGCAACAGCTTGTGAATGTGGTGTTAGATCTATCTCCACTTTTGATGCATTACAATGGAGATAATTCAGAGTTACGTCCTTGTGAATATGCCCCTAAGTGATTTGCCCAGAGTCACAGGATGTTGAACGTTGTTGCAGGGACTCAAACCTGGTTCCCCAGCTTCGAGGTCGACCGCTCTAGCCGTAAGTCTACATTCTCTCCTAAAGGCACAAAATGAACGTCCACCAGGATATTTTGATAAAGCACACCCTCTCTACTACATTCGTTAAGAGAATATTTATCTGAAAAACACCAGCAGTATATTGTGCCACATAATATAATATCTCAGGACAACAGAGTGTAATCCTAAAAACTTCTTGTGAATATGTAAGCTAACAGCCTAAATCAAGCTGCATGAAGTCAGTTTACTATCCTTTCAGGTGAGTGCACCTGGGTAGTGTGGAACTAATGCACGGAGGTTATGGAACACATTTATGAATATCTGAACACAATAGATGGTTCCTCTGCACCTAAACCCACTGAAAGTTTGTAGAACATTAGAACCAGAGTGGCAGAGTTTGCTTGCTTCTTTCTCTCTCCTCCCCTTTCCCGCTCACAGCATATGCGATGACTGCAATGAGCCGCTCTGCTGCAGCCGAAGAGGGTGTGACAAAGTAGTAGGGCACTAGCAGACGTCATTGTTCTAAGCCCTGCTCTTCCTTGACCCACTCCTTGCTGAATTAGGTCCACCAACTCCCTGAGACAAATCCCATCAATTACTGTATATATTTTTGGTCTTTCTTTAAACTATTAAGTTCCCAACACTAGGTCCTTGGACCGCCACCCTCCTGTGTGACTTCCAAGTCAGTGCTCCCCATGCAACAAGTGAAACCCATCCTATGAAAGAAATTTGATTGGGTGTAAAGGATGGAAACGAACTCAGGATACTGAAGATCAACAATAAGTATATGGGCATTGCTTCTCTTTCTCTGTCCCCCTTTATTATACCCCTCTTCATTTAAGGAGGATCAACCCAAGCAGTGTCCCTGGATCAAGCAATAGATGAAATGGGCTTTAAATACAAAGACAAAAAGAACAATTGATGGACAGAATGCAGAACAATGTCATACATTCACCCCAGTACAGAGATCTGGGCCTAAATCCATCGTTTTTTTGCTCACCATGCCATTCCAGTTTGAACCCAGCCATATGCAAATCTGTCTTGACCCTGCACCCAATGGGAACAGTCCAGCCTGAACTGCCAGGCCAGGTCCTCCCTGGACCGGAAACAAGCATCCTAGGGTCGGTTTTGGGGTTTCACCCCTCAGCAGCCAGGATAGCTTGACTCAAGTGTCATGGAGAGCACGGGACCCACGTCTGGGCATACCCGTCCTACTCGGGGTGACAAATGCAAAAAGAACAATTGAACTGAGGTGGCGAAGTGATCTAAAGAATGATGATGGATTCAACCCAGATCTGTAACTGGGGTGTCTCTGAAAAGTTTCAGCACTCCGTCCATCATCTCTATGGGGCCGATTCACAGATCTAATCTGCGACAAAATCCTAAATGTACTACTTTTGTTATTCACAGAAGGCATTTAGTAGTAGTAACGTTAGTATTTTGTCTAAAGTTAGTATTTTGTCTTAAGTTAGTATTTTGTCTGAAGTTAGTATTCTGTTTTAAATTGGGATTTTGTCTTAAATTAGGATTTTGTCTTAAATCAGGATTTTGTACCTTAAATTAGGATTTTGTTTTAAGACCAAAACTTAAGACAAAATCCAAACTTAAGACAAAATCCTCATTTAAGACAAAATACTAACTTAAGACAAAATACTAACCTAAGACAAAATCCTAAATTAAGACAAAATACTAACTTAAGACAAAATACTAATTTAAGAGAAAATACTAATTTAAGACAAAATACTACCTTTACTACTACTAAATGCCTTCTGTGAATACCAAAAGTAGTAAGTTTAGAATTTTGTCTCAGATTAGTTTTGTGAATCGGGCCACTTGTGTTTGCTTTTTTCGCTCTAAGTTGGCAGGGTATGCCCAGACGTGGGTCCCTTGCTCACTTTGCCACTGGATTCAAGCTAGCCTGGCTGATGAAGGGTGTTACCCAGAAACCGTTCCCAGGATGCTTGTTTCCGGTTCAGGGAAGACCTGGCTTGGCAGTTCAGCCTGGCCTGTTCCCATGAGGCACAGAGTCAAGACTGCATTGCATATAGCTGGGTCTGAACTGAGGTGGCAAAGTGAGCTAACAAATTATGATGGATTCAACCCAGATCTGTGAGTGGGGGTGAGTGTCTAAAAAGTTTCAGCGCTCCGTCCATCATCTCCTTGTGTTTGCTTTCAATGCAAAGAACCATGCACCATATGTGAAACACAACAGTTAAACCAAAGAACTACCAGAATGTCATCTTCTCTCAGCAGCTATCAGAGAGAACACTAAGAAAAGAACACACAAAATAGGATAGGCAAAGGTCACTCAAAAGGAAAGAATTGTCAAGCTGTTCATCATCAGGCCAGATGGAAGCGTTTGTGGGAGTCTGATGCAAACATTCATGTGGGGTTCCTCACCACATAAAGGCAGCTGCAATCCCAGGAATTTGTAACAACAAGCTAACCTTCTCATTACTAGGGAAATTAAAAAATCCACTGGAAATGATTAAAAGTTTTATCGGGATCTAGAGGTTTTTACCAGAAACGTTCCTACTTAAATAGGGAAATCTGTGTGAGTTACTTAGGTACACACACAGTACCACTAACAAATGCATTTTGTCCTGAGAAAAACATGGAGAAACACCAAGATACAAACAATGGGCCAGATTTATTTTTGGGTTGCATTGCCCTGATGGCATGCATGGTGTCACAAGGGCAACGCAATCCTTAAGCAAGAGTTACCAAGCAACACAAGGCCAACTTACGTGGCCCTGTGTTGCTTGGTAAATCTAGTATAATGCAAGGAATTACAAGTCGCTGCCTTGCGTCACTCTGCTCTGGGAAGGCGTTCCATGGGTGGAGCTTGGGTCTTCCCACGCACCGTCCATGGATTTTGCCGCAATCCCAGATTTACCAAGACTGGTAAACTTTGGAATGCATCAAAATGCTACGCCTTCCTGATAGAGGTGTAAAATGGAGTAATATCTTTATTTCTCCTCCACTTTTTTTCTCTTTCTAAGTGTGCTGCACTTTGCAGCACACTTAGCAAAAGCAAGACGCCTCTAAGGTTTATTTTTGTGCAGGAAGGCTTCCCTTCCTGCACAAAAAGAGCTCTACCTGCAACGAAGGCACCCTTGCACCATGACGCAAGGGTGGCTGCATTGGTGCTAGACTGCACTGTGTGCACCTATTATCAAACAATAAAGTTATCCCTATGGGGTAGTGTAGCACTTGACTATCACAGCAATAGTGTTACACCAGGGAAAGAAGAAAAACCTCTCAAATGAATAAGTTTCAGTTATGTGTTGAGTGCATTTATGTATACACATCTCATTTATGAATATATTGAACAATTCACACAATATAATATAATTCTAATACAAGGCGCTCCTAAAGAGTGACGGCGCAGTGGTAAATATCAAAACAGCATCAACAATGGATGCATTAATCACCCAAAGTGAAGTCAGAGGCCTCCTTTCAAGAAGCGCTTTCTATTCAGTTTGCTTAAGTGCCACTGAAACGCTGCCTGTGGAGCTACCTTCTGGGCTCCATATTTCAACATGCAATATTTTTTATCAGGAAGTTACCAGTCTCTTATTGAGTTCAAATATTTATTTTTATTTGCAATTAAGTCACATGGTGTTTTTTCATGTAATTCAAAAGCTAGTAAGTGTGGGCAAGGTCATGAGATGAGGTAAACTCATATTATCCCATGTGCTTTAATGGTTGGCTTCTCGTTGTTGAGTGTCTTACCCACGCTCAGTAGGGATCACTGTTAGCTATGTAGGTCACTGAGTGGAAGAAACAACTCAGCAGAAACAGCTGGCCGGTGACCTTTGTAGAGTTGTCCAGCCAAAGAAAAATGAAAAGAGTTTCTACTAGTGTTTGCATCATTTTAACAAGCGCTGCAGCCTTTATCTCTGGGCCCTAAGAGACTGACATCCTTCCTTCTCTTCCAAGAACATAAGGGTCATGGTCTGACTAGCATTTTTCTACTTGCCAAGTTTGGAAATGGACTAAACTATAGAATACCCTTCTACTTCGAATCTGACTTATTTTAACTCAGAAAAGCAGTGACAACTTGGGAGAACATGTAACTCTCTTAGGGGCATATCAACAAGGGCTTTATCTCTGCTTTTTTGGCTTTAAAAGCCAAAAAAGCAGAGATAAAACTAGCACCCTATCAACAACAGGGTGCTAACATGCAAATTTGCATGTTAGCACCCTTTTACTCTATGCTTCCCCTTGCATCTCTAATGAGATGCAAAGGGGGCGTTCCAGAGTAAAATAATAGGAGAAATGTCGCTAAGCGACATTTCTCCTATTATCAAGAATATCGCTAACCCTGTTAGAGACAAAAAAAGCAGCGCTAACCGCGGTTAACGCTGCTTTTTTACATCTGGTATTTTTCTGACTTAGCCATGATATCCTATGGAAGGTGGATATCATGGCTAAGTTTATCTGTCCCTATCAACAAGCTAACGTGAGATTATCGCTGGGTTTCCAGCGATAATCTCACGTTAGCCACTTAGCGTGGGGATTTTTATCGCTATTGAGATAAGCGTTGCTAATAGCACGCTATCTTAGCGATAAAAATCCACGCTAGCCGGCGATAATTATCCTAGCGCTAAGTGCGCTTAGCGATAATTATCGCCGGTTGTTGTTGATATGCCCCTTAGTTTGCCGTCTTCTTCATAGCTTGACCATGTTAAAAGGTTAATCCTTCAAATGGTGCAGGAAACGACAATCAAAATGCAAAATTATTACTGGTTATTGATGTACAGTTCGGACAGGCTATGCGGTAAGAAGTTATAAACAAGAAACCATTAAAATATTAAGGGCCTTATTTATGAGGCCTTGCTACAGTTTTGCGCTTCCGTTGCGTCACTTTTCGGGACGCATCGGCGGCGTAAAACATGCCTCCTGTTGCGCCCAATTTACAAAGTGACGCATCTAAGCAGATGCATAACTTTGCAAACCCCTGCGCTACATTATACCTGCGTCAGGTATAATGTATGCAGGGTGGGCGTTCCCACATAAGTAAGCCTCATAGAAGTGACGCAGTGAAATCTACAAGATTTCACTGCGCCACCTCTCGGGTGCAAATGCGTCAATATCTTATGCCTGCCTCACAGCAGGCGTAAGACTGATGCAGGCCCTTTCACATGGGGCTTGCCCCATGTGAAAGGACACATTGTTAGAGTTGCGTCACTTTTGTGACACACTCCAGCAATGCGTCACTTTTGCGCCTACAGATACGTCAGAAATACTGACGTATCTGTAACTCCTTGCAACATGATGCGTCATACAGTAAATATGATGCATCCATCATGTCGCAAGGAGGGCGCACTGAGAAGTGATGCATCGCTGCTTTCACGCAGCTATGTGTCAATTCTCATAAATAAGGCCCTAAATGTATAAACTAGAAAACACTAAAATAGGATAACAAAGAGACCTACATTCCCTGACATGCATACAGTTAGTCCTCAGAATCCCATAAGGTGTAGAAACAGAATGTTACAATACAAGCTTACCATAAGCTTACCCAATATAAGCGTACCCTATATTTCCCCAAGCCCTATGCTTGATTGGAACGATTCAGAAAAAATGAACATATAGATAGTAGTCAATACTGGGCTAAGTATCCGGGATTGAGAAATACTCCTCAGGGCTGTGGTTGGGCCAGAGAGGTCTGACTCTCTGGAAAGGTTTACTTCAAGCTAAGGGCCTGATTAAGAGTTTGGCAGTCTTGGAGCGGGCGGCCACACTAGCGCCCCACTCCAAGACCACCAAACCCCTAGTCTGGCCGCCTGCCGTATTCCGATTGGAATACAGGTCAGGTGGTTCTGCAGCTGCTGGCCGACAGTAGTGCTCTTCAAATGTTGGTAAGTGAGCCTTATAAAGGCAGCACCATGGGACAGCCACACTGCGTTTCAGCACGCCATTCTGGAACAGAGGGTGCATACAGACAGAGGGGCACACCATGTGCCCCCTGCATGCATCTCCTGTCCCAGAGGCAACAGGGGGCCCTGTAGAGCCCACTTAGTTTCCTCACTGCCACCCTTTTCATGGCGGGCTCACCACCATGAAAACTGTAGTTATGAGGAAACTCATAATATGCTTGGCGGTGCCACAGCGGCACCACCAGCATATTGCAGGCCTCAGATTGCTTTAAGACCGCCAGGCACCACTGATCCCTGGCGGTAGCAGTCGTCCTATGGCGGTCTGATCTCCAAACTTCTAATACAGCAATCGGACTGCCGGTGTGGTGGTAGTTGCGCCGCAGGTTTGGCGGTCATCAGACCGCAAAACTCGTATTCGCCCCCTTAGTATTTCTTGCAAATCAGAGTTTATACCTTTTTAGCTGGAAGGAGTAGGTAGCCATCTCATGCAGAAAATAAGCAGGCTGCAGATTTATTGTAAAGGTAAGCAGTTCTTAATTCTTTTTTGCAAGCAATATCAATCACAAGCAATTAGTCACAAAAGAAAAAAACGAGTAAAAATCTGCTTGTTAACTATAAAATACAATCATCTAAAAAATGTATATGAAATAATACTAAAATCCTTCAGCAACTCCAATAAAATTATTACTGGGTGCACTAGACAGATGTTCCAAGATGTAATTGATGGTACAGTAAAATAATAATTAGGTATTTGTTCCATGCAAACAGTAGAAAACAAAAACAGCAAGCACAAACAGACGTAATGTATCAGATTTTAACATACACCATGCATCAAATATTTGTGTATGCCTAAAATTTAAAATAATACAACATAATTAATTTGGGTCTCAATCTGTGACGTGAACGGCAAAACAGTATAAAGTGTAATCCTGTCTCTTCCTTTTGCGTGCAGTCCATGCAACATGTACATGTAATATACCAAAGCTGAATTTTATAAATATCCTTCACATTTAATTGTTCAATTCTGTCCACTCAAACAGTGGTCTGATATTGATGAAGAGAGACCGTCAGGGTTGGCCTTGGCACTCTCTGCAGGATCAGCCCCAAACATTTTGCCTTCACCTCTCCTATTTTTTGCTGAGTTCATTTTTGTCGGCCTTAGCACTCTGTGCACTTTACCACTGCTAACAAGTGCTAAAGTGCTTGAGCACGCTCTCTAAAATGTGATAACATTGTCTGACAGCTGATTGGCATATTTAATTTACTTATATGTCCCTTGTAAAGTGGTAAGCTATATACTCAGAGCCTGTAAAGTAAATGCTACTAGTGGGTCCTCAGCACTTATTGTGCCACTCACTTCAGCCCCTTAAAACATGTCCCTGGTCTGCCATTGCAGTCTGCATGCAGTTTTAAACTGCTAATTCGACTTGATAAAATAAACCCTTTGCCAATCCTTAAACTCCCCTTTTATGACATCTAAGTAACCCCTAATGAAAACTCAAGGTAGCCCATATGGCAGGGTACAATGCAATTAAAAGGTTGGACATGAAATTTTAAATTGTACATGTCCTGGTTTTGAAAAACTCCTAAGTTCATTTTTTACTACTGTGACCCCTACTCCTCCTATAGGACCTATAGGATGCCATAGTGTTGCCTTATTACATTTAATAATTGCTAACATTTGATTGGTAACAGATAAAGGCTTCATGTTTGATGTCTGAGAATTTGTGATTACAAATCGTCTTTAATGGTAAAGTCAGATTTTAAGTTAGAATTTTGAAAATAACACTTTTAGAAAGCTGGCATTTTCCTGCCCTTTTTGATGCATGCCTACAGCCTGTTCCTGGGTCAAACAATTAGGTGTAGTTGACAGTTGGATGTGTGTATTCCTCCCAGACAGTCATACAATGGAGGTATTAGATGTGCCTGGATGGGCCACCAATGGCTGGATATGGGGGCGGAGCTGGGCACAGCCCCCCTTGCAACTAAATAGGCTGTGCCCTGCCTTCACACAAAGGACTTGTCACCGCTGCATTGTTCATGCAGCCAGCTTCAAGCCAGGGCAGGGGAGGTAGAAAACTTCAAGCACTTCAAAAATAATTCTCTAGAAACACCTCCTACTTCAAAGAAGGTACCAGATATAAAAATAGGACCCTCATTACCACTCTTCAGTTCACTTTCTGGACCTGAAGAAGGATTCTCTGAGGACTGCCTGCTGCTGTGGCATGCTGTATACTCCAGAAGACTGCTTTGCTGCAGCTGGAAGGACTACTTTGCTTTCTGAAGCCTACCTTGAACCCTTGGAGGACTGCCCTTCTGTTTGAGCCTCTCTCATTTCTTGAACCCAGCACTACCAGAGTGTTAGTTGCCTGGACTCCTGCTCAGAGCTTCAGGGAGACAAAAGGCTCCCGCACCTGGACCCAGGTGGATTGTGTTCTAACCCCCTAAGTGGCGCCCCTCCAGCCCTGGACGATTGGTGGTGGTGTTAAAGGGACCCAGAGAGCCAAAATCCCAAACCTGTGATTTAGAAAACCTTTTACTAAAAATTGCTCTGAGAACCGAGAGAAGATTAGGACCAACTTGCTCCTTTATCCACCCCAGGTGTATCGCCAGTCGGCCGGACATTGCGGCAGCTCCCGCTATGTTGTTCTCTGCAGCAGCGAATCCTGTTCAGTGGGCCTTCGTCAAAGGGATATCCAGCCTCGTGAAACTCTCATCGGGTGCAGCCTCCAGCTGAATCCCGCTGGAAATATTTGACTTTCAAAAGAGAGACGAAAGGCCTTATTAAAAGTTTGATTGTATCAGAGCTGGCCCCGATGCCAGGGCCTTGCTCCAAGACTGGCAAACCCGTAGCCTGTGGTGACTGGCCCATGGAGATGCTTTCAAAGGATCGCATGTGAGCCTTAGAAAGGCAGCGCTGTGGGACCGCCACAGCATGTTCCAGCACAACTAGGCCTGTGAAGTCCATGCCGTGCTGGAACAGGGGGTGCATACCGACAGGGGAGTGGCACACCATGTGCCTCCCTGCATGCATCCCCTGGCCGAGAGGCAACAGGTTTCCTCACCACCAGAATTTTCAAGGCAGGCTCACCGCCATGAAAACTGTAGCTGTGAGGAAGCTTGAAATATGCTTGGTGGTGACACAGCGGCACCACCAGCATATTGCGGGCCTCAGACCACTGCAAGACCCCTGGAATCACAGATCCCTGGTGGTAGCAGCAGTCCTATGGCGGTTCGACCACCAAACTCGCAATACGGCAGTCGAAACGCCGGTGCTGGAGTAGCCACACCACCACCACAGGTTTGGCGGTTTATCGGACTGCCAATCTTAAATCAGCCCCTAAATCTGAATGTAGAAATCTGAACTGCGACTTCATCCAGCGGCTCCCCAATGCCCACGCCTCCTCCTCTGACACCGCCTGTAGCCTTGCCCCACTGAAATTCTACCTGCCACAAACAGCCTTGCCCCACTGAAACTCTACCTTCTCAGAGATTTATTCTTCAAATTTCTTTTAAGTCAAACAGTAAGTGCCAACTAGGCTCTATCCACTTTTTGTATCCGACTTGCGTTCCATCGTGGGCAGCCATATTTTTTACTTTGAACTGGTCTTGCATGACTTGATGTCCAAGGATGGAGCTTTGATCTTTTAGGTGCTATTTTGTACCTTAAACTTTAAAAATTCATAACTCCGGTTCTACTGATTGGATTTTTGTCATTTTGGTGTCACCTAGTGAGAGATCTGGTTAAGAAATGTGCCATTTACACCTGAACCACAGACATCACGCCACCTTCAGAATCAACATGGAAGAAAATGTGGCTTTCCCCTTTCAAAGCAAAAACCACCCCGGCTTAGCACAAACTAGAGTTTGATCTACATGGAAAACTTACTGGACGCCCTTCAGATTGCATGAGATGGGTCTTTCCACATCAGACTTCTGTTGGAAATGCAAAGATGGCATAGTTTTCCTAGACCACATGCTTTTCCTGTAAAATGGTAATATCTCTTTGGTGCAAAATTCAAACCCTTTTTCACAATTTTTTTGGGATCTCTTTAAAGGTTGACTTATTGACGGTCGCCCGCGGGGTACGGGTGAATTCACCCACACTAAAACTCATAGAGCATGATGCATGGCTGCTAGACCTACTACTGACGGTGGGCACGAAGATGGTTCTAATGGAGTGGAAGTCAACTACTGTGATCCCTTTCAAAAAGTGGTGGAACATGCTATGCTTCATTAGAAGAGCAGATAACATAATATATGCAAAACTCCACCCCACCTTATCCTTATAAGGGGAGTCTTATGGGACCCCCCTGATAAAATCCTACAGAGCAGCAAACCACTGTAGGTATTATGGTAAAATGTGTATAGGAAGCATCTGTGGATACATACTGGATACCGGTGTATACTGATACTGCCCAACTGCAGGATACCATCGCTTCTTCCATTCTTATACAACACATCCCCCCCTTTTCCTTCTCTATATCTTTGTCTCCGTCTCATCCCCTCTTCACTGGCTCTCTTATTTTCTCATTTTGTTTGATTTATACACTTGGGGGTCAGTCTTTAGTCCAGCTTGGAATACCCTTGACTATGTGTGGCTCATTTCCTTGTTTCATACACCTACATCCTTTATACATTTTGTGCGCTGAGCCACTAGTGACTACTTGTATTAAGAGGATATTATTTTACTTTTAGGACCTTCTCCCAGCTGTTATACTCCTTTACAGAAATGTACTGTATTTTCTTTTGCTACTGTATTAACATAAAACGTAACTCAAGTTTTACTAATTGGATTTTTCCGTTTTGGTGTTCAATATTTTATTAAAATGTATATTTTTGTAAATTGGTGTGGGATTTTTCTTGTGTTGTGTTTTGACTTTATTACTGTTTGTGTGCTGCATAAATACTTTACACATTGCCTCTAAGTTAACTCCTTCCCTGCTCATGACGGAACCACTCCGTCATGAGCCACGGGCGCCGCGTGCTCATGACAGAGTGGTTCCGTCATGCTGCGGCCGTTGGCGGCCGCTCCGCCCACGCGGCACTGATTCCCCGCCTGTGCGGGCGATCAATGCAAGTGGGCGGAGTCGTGACGGAACCACTCCGTCATGAGCACAGCGCGCCTGTGGCTCATGACGGAGTGGTTCCGTCACGAGCATGGCGGCGCCGCAAACCCCCTAAACCCCCCCAGCGCCGCCGCAAAATTCGTGCTGCGGCGAAGGGGTTAAGCTTCACTGTTTTTGTACTAAGGTACCAGAGAGTTAAGCACAGGTGAATTTAGTGACTTTTTTGTGGCCTAACAGGGATTGTGGCTGTTGAGCAGGATTAACATCCTACTCAACCAACAATCCAAATTCTCACATTCAGTTTCTCAGCAGGAGGACATCGGCCTTTGTGTGTTAAATTCTTACATTGTCTAGTATGCTTGATTAACTAAGGGCCTGCTGTATCAAAGGTTTTTCCCATTCTGTGTTTATGTGAACATGTGTTAGTATATTTGGGACTGAGTTCTTTGTCAGTGGGACTATCTGGTCTGGGTGCTGCCAAAAATTATAACATCCCAGTTACTCACAGCATGATCTTTAACCTTTAGTGGACTTTCTCCTTTCGCTGCTGCTGACCCAGAGGTCAGGAGTTCAAGGCTCTCCTCCACCCGCAGGATCCTGCCTGTGCCTCATCCTTAGTGGTCCAGCGGTAGAGTGTCACTGCTCTGCTGCTTGACTGCCCTTCTGTCTCTCTCTGCTCCTTCTGTCTATCTTTCTGCTTTTTTGCTTTTCTCTCTCTCCTTTACTTTTTGACTGCCTCTGCTTTTGGGGCTTTGCTTTCTTTGGCCTTTTTTCTTTTTTCTCCTGATTTCTCCTTCGGCTCCCCTGCCGCTGTGATCCCCTGCAGCCCGTCCCCCTTCAGTGTCTCTTCCCACGTTTTCCTGCCTCCCAGCTGTCCAGCCCACCCTGCACCGCTACATAATGGTGGGCGCTGCACAATAAATGTGCAGTCCAATAAACCTTTAGTGGACTTGCTCCTTTCACAGCGTAGCCCCATCTGGTAGCTACTGCTGTCCCAGCTGCTGCTGACCCAGAGGTCAGGAGTTTGAGGCCCTCCTCTACCAGCAGGCTCTTGCCTGCACCTCATCCCTGGGGGTACAGTGGTGGAGCATCACTGCTCTGCAGCTTGACTGCCCTTCTGTCTCTCTCTGCTCGTTCTGTCTCTCTTTCTGCTTTTTTGCTGTTCCCTCTCCTTTATTTTTGACTGTCTCTGCCTATCTGGGCTTTGCTTTCTCTGACCCTTTTTCGGCTTTCTCCTTCGTACTTCATCGCTGATGTGATCCCCTATGGCCCACCCCCTCCAGTGTCCCTTCCCACTCCTGTGTTTTCTACCTCCCAGCAGTCTGGCCCTCCAAGGCACTACTTAATGGTGGCCGCTGTGTAGCCACACAGCGGGCACACCTCTGGCATGCAGAAGGCACACCACAGGTAGGCGCATCTGCGCCTGTCCATGCCTGGACTGCGCCCAGTGACAGGGACCCTGGTTCTCAGACCTTCCATGGCCACGATGCCAGCACCCTCCTCACCCGCAACCCTGGACGCCATGCCGCCTGCCACTTAGCGTCGCTGAAGAAGACCCATGGACCCTTCGCCTGCCGAAACTGCACCCACGCCTTCACCCACGCCAACACGCCAGCTCCTCTCACCACCCAGCCGACCAACAGTGCACCCGACCGGATCAACTGCATCCTCCTCAACGTGCAATCCCCCCACAAACATGCCATGGAAATCTGGGACCTCCTCGATGCCACCTCTCCCGATATCGCTTTCTCCACAGAAACCTGGACCAACCCCTGTTTCGGACAGTGCATCACCATCGACATCCCCGACGGCTACAAAATCACCCACAAAAACTGCCCCAACCGTCCAGGAGGGAGCATCGCCATCGCCCACAAGAACAACCTCCGACTAACCACCCACTCTAATGACCCAATGACCACCATGGAACACCTCCACTTCCAGATCCCGAGTAACCCCAACAGCCCCTCCACTGCACCTCGTCTACAAGCCCCCGGCCCTTGACCAGCCTTCACCAACGCCATTGCAGTCCTCATTGCACCCCATCCTACATCTTACTCAGAGACCTCAACTTTCACATAGACAACCCAAACGACAAGGAACACCGCCTCCCTACTGGAGAACCTCGCCAACATCGGACTCAAGCAGCTAGTCATCGCACCGACCCACACAGCTGGACACATGCTCAAGCCTGTTTTCTCCCCCAGCAGGAACATTAGCTACAGCCACACCGCCAAACTCTCCTGGACCGACCACCACTGCGTGCATCTCGCCTTCGCCACGCCCACCATACACCAGCGCCCTCATTGTCCCCCCTGTCACAGCTGGGGCAAGGCCACCAAAGAACTTTTCATCAACTCCCTCAGCACAACCACTCCACCAACGCCAAATGATGTCAACACCACAACACGCAATCTCCACCGATGGATTTCTGACTGTGCTGATAGTCTGGCACCCCTCAAGATGAGATCATGCAAGCAACACTCCAAGAAAGCCAGATGGTTCACTCCCGCCCTCCACAAGTCCAGACGTACCTGCAGACGACTCGAGTAGAGGTGGAGGAACACCAAAACCCCAGAAATCCATGCAACCTAAAGATCTCCCGTCAAGGCACATCTCCTCCAAAAAACCACAAAAAAAATGGCCTTCCAAGACAAAATCAATGCCAAGGCATACAACAGCAAATACATCTTCACCATTGTCAAGGAGTTCTCAAGGCCCAATAGCGAGACCCCAGATGTTCCACCCTCCCTAGACCTCTGCAACAAACTTGGCACCTTCTTCCACCACAAGAGCAGGCAGATCTACAACAGCTTTGATGCCCTATACCCTGCCACTAAACTCGCTTCCACCACACACAACCATGCCGCACCCCAAAAGCCCATGCTCAGCTGCACCCCACTCATAACAGAGGGCATACTCAAGACCATGAAGACCATCCACTCAGGAGCTCCGTTGGATCCTTGCCCGTACCACATCTTCCACAGAGCAGTCGCCTCCATCGCCCCCAGCTTCGCCACATCAACTGCTCCATTGAAACTGCCACCTTCCCCAATGACTGGAAACAAGACGAGATCAATCCCCTGATGAAGAAGCCCTCCACCATCCTGACAGATCTCAAGAACTTCAGACCCTTCTTCCTCTCTTTCCCTTCCCAGCCAAGGTCATCGAGAAGGCCATCTACGCCCAACTTTCTTAGTTCATCAAAGTGACCCATGTCCTGGACACCTCCTAATCCGGCTTCCGAAGCAACCACGGCATGGAGACCACACCTCTCGCCGCATCCGCTCCTTCCTCGACCAGGGTGAAACTGCAGCCCTCATCCTACTGGATCTGTTGGCCCTCTTCGACACCGTCTCTCACTGTACCCTAATCAGGAGACGCCATGACGCCGGCATCCATGGCAAGGCACTGGACTGGATCCACTCGTTCCTCACCAGATGGACCTAGTGAGTAAGACTACCCCCATTCCTCTCAGACCCTATGGAGATAAGCTGCGGAGTGCCCCAGGGTTTCTCCCTGAGCCCCACCCTCTTTAACATCTACATGGCCCCCCACAGACATCATCAGAAGCCACAGACTCAACATCATGTCCTACGCTGATGACACCCAGCTGATCCAGAACCAACTTCCACAGCGGAATGAAGGCAGTCGCCACCTGGATGAAAAACAGCTGCCTCCAGCTCATCTCGGACAAAACTGAAGAACTCATCCACACCTTCAGTCTGGCATGACTCCTGGAGGCCAGTCGCTCTGGGACCCCATCCCATCCCTACGTACCACGCACGCAACCTTGGCATCATACTGGACTCATCATTCTTAATGAACCGCTAAATCAACGCAGTTTCCTCAACCTGCTTCTACACACTCCGCCAGCTTCGAAAGACATTCAGATGGATCCCCACAAAATCCATAAAGACTGTCACCCACGCACTCATCACCAGCATATTCAACTACCGCAATGCACTCTACGCCGGCATCCCCTAGGAAAAACTCAAGAAAGTACAGAACATTCAAAATGCTGTTGCCAGACTGGTCCTCGACATCCACTACCGCAGCCACATCATGCAACACCTCCGAAAACTCCCCTGGCTCCTGGTAAACCAGAGAATTACCTTCAAGCTCCTCTAACATGCCTACAAAGCGCTCTATAACTTAGGACCAGCATACTTGAACCACCAGCTTCTTTCAACGTACCCGCACGACAACTCCATTCTGCCCAACACGCCCTAGCCTCCATTCCCAGGATCCACAAGACCAGAACCGGAGGAAGTTAATTCTCCTACCTCGCCACCAAGACCTGGAGCACTCTACCCCTCCACGTCAGTCAATCGACGTCGCTGACCCAATTCAAGAAGGACCTCAAGACCTGGCTCTTCAAATGATCCTCCACACCCAGAGGGACCAGCAGCATCCCCCCCAAGTGCTTTGATGCCCTCCCTGGTGAGTAGTCACGCTTTATAAACCCCTGATTGAATGATTGCTTTAATAAAATCGAAAAATCGGCTAATATTTTGTACACAATCAGTGTTCACAATTTTGCAGAGAGCTTGACTGTGAGGCAATAATACTAAATCACTTAAAATTCATATCCAGTATAAAATAGATCTCACATTTGCCTTTTTATCAATTCTTTGTATCCCTAGATCAAAAATAAGGGGGTAGTTGGAGAACTAGCTGGAAGGTGAATTAACTGCTTAAACAACTTGTTTTCTACAGCTTGTAACTGACCCAGCTTTGCTACACCCACAGTTCAGATCCAGAGTGCCACAGCTTGACAACATTCGTAGTGGCAGTATTGTGTATGTCTTTGACACTTGTTTTACCACGTGCCATTTTCAGAAATATGTACCCCAGATATTCAAAATCATGAACTCTTTCATTATTTAGATAAATCGAACACCTGATTGGTGGATCAACAGCCATAAACTTGTTTTTAGATGAGTTTATGAATAGTCCCCAACGCCCACAGAATTTACAATTCTTCCGCAAGTTTTCCATAACTCCACTGGAGATTTTATTAATTTAAGAGTATAACTGGCAAAACATAAAAAGGCAGATTTACAAGACCTTTGTGCCACTTTTGCGTCATTTTTGACATGGGAAAATTGACGCAAAAGTGGCGCAAGGGGCTTGTAAATCTGCCCCAAAGTATTTATTTTGAACACACCCGGATGACGTATCATTCATATACTTTTTAAGGGCATCTAAAATTTCATTAATAATCAAGTAGATAGACTTGGTGCCAAAACACATCCTTGGCGTGCACCATGGTTAACTTGAATCTGATCTGTAAATCCACCATTTGGGTCCCGTCGAACCTGTGCATAATTATTACTACGCATGTGTATAACCAAATTTAAACGCTGGGAAGGGGGACTCACATCATCCAAAACTTTCCACAGAGTGTAGGGAGGAGCAGTATCGAAGCTGGTTTAAAGCCAACTTACATAAGATAGCCTGCCCCTATTAACAGTAATTATTAACACCTGAGAAGATTCAATTTAAAAATGTGGTCATTCGTATTAACCTTTTCCCTAAAACTTGACTGTGAGTGAGAGATTATATTTGTCTCCCCAAACCATTGTTGTAACTTAATGAAGACCCTTTTACAAAAATATTTTTAAGATTCTTTATCAGACTAATCGATCACTAATTTTCTGAATTGCTTCGGAGACCTTTTTTGATCAATGAGTATAAACTCAGCACCAAAGCCAGGATTCAGGAATTGGTGCTCTTCTGGCTATTGCATTTATATTAGCCAAAATGCAACAGACATAAATCTCCAGTTTTTGCCTGCAAAAATCCCGGCATGTTATCCAAACCTGCCACTTTGGGCGATACAATTTTTTTTTTAACATAAGGAACTTATTGGATAATAAATATGATGTCATTATTATTTTTCTTAATTGAGGGGGAGCAGAGAAGTAGTACTATTTGCAATGTCACTGCATTAAGCAATGACACTTGCGGGCAGATTTACAAGCCCGTTGCGCCACTGTTGCGTCACTTTTCCCATGTTAAAAGTGACGCAAGGGGCTTGTAAATCTGCCCCTTCCGGCATTATGTATGATTCTGGTTCATTTGCATAAGACGGACTACCAGCGGGATCTGGTGTCCTCGTGTTTAAAGCAGCAATAAGGTCACACCATTGACGCGCCTCCCAGTGCAGGCGTAAGGATTGACGCAGCATTGTGAAGTTAGGTCCCCCCAAAGCATTGCTGGAGCTGCGTAGCGCTTGCGACGCAACTCCACAATGCGCCACTTTTACGGCACAGATGCCTCACGCATCTGTGCCGTTTTTGCCCCATGGTGCGCCGCATTGTAAATGCGGCGCATCCATGGTGGCGGAGCTGTGGCGCACAATAACTGGCGTATCCCTGCTGATATGCAGGGATGCGCCAGTTATTGTAAATCTGCCCCAAGGTACTTACTCATCAATGAGTAAGTGCCTTCTGTGAATACCAAAATGGTAGTAAATTTAGGATTTTGTCTTAAGTTAGTTCTGTGAATCGGGCCCGTTGTTATCATCTCTAGAAGATTTCCTGGATTTGCAGTAGCCTCTGTTATAAACACTGAAAAATGAAATTCTGTTTCCAGTAGGAATTTTGACAACCAGGCATTGTAAATCCTTATATCGATGTGTAAATATCTTATGATACAGTTCAATCCAAGCTTTTCCCCGCATAGTTAATCCTGTTGAAGAGCGCCTGAATTTAGTCAACAGCATACCCATCACAGATTGAGGGACTAGCATCCCATGTTTCCTCAAACCTACAGATGTCATAAAATATAATCATCTAATCAGTCAAGGTCCCTAAATTTTTTAATTAGCCCCACTATGTCCCAGTTCCTAATTTGTAAAAATGTATACGCGCATATAGAGGTTGGGCCCAATACTTTTCTTAACAGCCCACCACAAACGCGGCAGGATGCAGGCATCGCCGAGCATCAAGGATGCTTAGTGTTGATTTAAACAAATGCCTCTTTCCTCTTACACCCTACACTTCCAGTCTCTTTATATAACTCTCGCATTTGTTTTTTTTCTCCAAGTTTTTTCTCTTTATTATAGCTTTATTATCTGACCCCTTCCCTCCCCTTTCTGACTTTAGTTCTCTCGCTCTGTGTCAAGTTCCGCCAATAAAAATAAACATTCTTCCTGGTTGATAAAAATGAGTGCCAGTACCAACTTGCACAAATTAGGCACCAAAGGTAAAAGTTAATTAGTGAACCCCCAAACAAGACCTCCGCCCTAAATGCTCAGCCCGCTCTGTCAACCCAGCCTCGCAGTGACACCCCCGCATTTCTTGACCACATGCCTAAGAAGAGCATAGCAGGGACGACAAAGTTAGACAGCAGATTATAACAACACCCATGTCAAGTTTATTTATCAACTATCTTTTCCATTTGTTAGCGCCATGATGTGTGCGAGAGAATGCAGCGCTTTATAAATCCATTAAGTCCCACATATAACTATAATGCAAATAAATGCAGTACCAAAATGGGCACATTTTTTCACTTTCTCCTCCTTTGCCTTTTACACTCTGTCACCCACTGTCTCTTTTTTCCTCTTTCTCGCTCTACTTACCTCTATGCTTCTCTTTCTTTCAGACAGCTAACTTAATCAGTCTAGACTGCTCTGACAAATTAAAAAATCCAAGGTTACATTCCAGGCATCAGAGCATCTAACAAAGACACTTTAATTACATTTCCAGTGGCTGACTGGCGTAAGTACAATAGTTTATAATTGTTTCACGCAGGGACGTTAAGGTTGTAATACCTTTCATCAAGAAATCTAGCAGAAGAATGGCTGGCCCATTTCTGGGCATTCATTAAACGGATTTTGAATATGTTCTGCACATCATTGCTAGCCGAAATATTAATCACCTACAAAAACTTATTTGGCGGGTGCAGATGGTAATGTTTTTTAATGCATTGCTATAATGTTCGGAAAAGAACATTCAAAAGTCAGCTATGCTGCCAGTACACGAAGGTAAAATCCGTGCAGGTAAATCACACAGTAGGCGTGGACAGGTAATAACAGAGAGGGCCAGGTGAGTGAAAGTTACTTTCAACAGCAGAGAAGACCAAAGAATGGAGAAGGGCAGGAGATGGGTTCAGGAGGTAAACACAGCAGTGACCCAGCCCTGCCAAGTACCACGCATCAGACGTTAGACTAACGCATTTCAGTGTGGTGGTCCGCATCACTGCACTGAAGTGCGAAGTTGTGCATTTATAGCGCTTCCTGAAGCTGTCAAATCGGAGCGCTCTAATTAGCACAGAGGAAAGCAGGGTGTGGTTGCGCTGCTCTGGCAGCCACAGAGTCATGTGACTGACAGAGACTCTGATTGCAGCAGGTTTGGGGCTCAGCAGCGCTCTGCTCCATTCGACCTTCACGTGGCATGATGGTGTCACGGAGACTACAATTTGTCCCACAATCGCCCAATGCCAAGATTGGGCTTAATGATATAAGGTGGGCGCGAGATGAGCATGCATCAGTCATTCCAGGCAGCGCCGACCTTGCTTTGTTGTTTTCTGGCACCGCACGTCATGAAGAGCTCAGTTAACATTGGCGATTTCAGGTGGGGGATCTGCAGCTTTCCCTTCCCCTTGAAAATGTCCACCACCAATGAAGGAACTGTAGACTGGCGCCTTTCCATCCTGCTGCAGGCCCTGCCTCCTCCCTCACAATCCATGTTCGCTGTGAGGAGGGCCACGGGTCGTAGGCTGCAGGATTCTTCCAGGGCACTATCTAGGCCACACTCTGCCTGCAGAGTCTTTGGTGCTGAAGGCCGACCCAACACCCTCAGCCCCCAGGTACCTGTAGCCTCCATAGGGTGACCAACTGTGCGTACATTTCACGGACCATCCGTTATTGAGGCCTCTTGTCCATTGTCCGTGAGGAATCCTTTCGCGGACGCATTTTGTCCGTAATTTCAGACATTTGAGCGAGCTGACAGGGGCAAGCAGCCTGGGAGTTGTGTAACTGGCACTGTAGGGCGTCAGCTCAGGCTCCTGCTGTGACATTAATGGCCTGCAGCAGCCCCTCCCTTGAGGAAATATGAATTTTATGGTCAATTATGTCCCCTATCTTAGACCCCAACGGCTCCATGTATATGCTACAAGTACATGTATGTTCCCTCCACTTCAAGCTATGAAGACGCAAATACATATGCGTCTAACGTTAACATGTCCTCTTTCAGATCTGCCATGAATGGGTCAGATATTCCGTTCCTAAGTGTGCCTTGCCACCGTCTTTATATGGTATACTTTTCACGTTTTCCAGCTCTGGCAAGGTAGGCCCTGAATTCTGCCATCGAGCTTTTCCTGCTTCTGCCTCTGAATGCTCCAGCCTGGACCTGTATCTGTATCCATGACCTTTGTCTTACTTCCTGCGCGGCTAACGGTGCCCGGCCCGGCCTGTTGCCTGCCAAGACTGTATTCAGCCTTCAAGTTATCTGCTCCGCACCTCGAGAAATGCATTCCTGTCTAGTAGTTTAGGTAAACATCCTTCCAGCTACAGAGCAAAGGGCCCGGCCTTACTGTCTCCGTGCAAGTAATTCATGGCTTCTGTTGCCATGGTAGGCCCATGCCCCTCGCATCTCATGCAGACACGTAGACGCTTATACACGCACTGGTAGTCAGTATAGGATAGCCTCTGCCTGAGAGACCTTTCCTTCTAGATAATACAGTTCCTTAAACACAAGATATTAGATACGATTTGGGATTAGGTTGTTCTGACATCCCAGACTTCTGTCTCCTCATGTAGGGCTAAATGTCAAGTCCCCTTCACACTCCAGTTACACGTCAATCACACGTCATGCTACTGTGCACGCATATTTGGCAAGTATTTCTGCTGACTTTGCAGGATTCTCTTATGGATCCACCCACTTGTGTCATCATCATAATGACGTTTCTAGTACATGCCCTCATGCACGCCTATTGTAACGCCTTTTCATTACGTATGTGTATTTTTATCTCTCTTCTCAGCTGTAACGCCTTCTGCATATGTCTTCACTGTAATGCATTTACTATAAATATGACAACCTGTCAATAAAGTATTGCTTCTATCCCTTCCCGAACCTTCGTGGTGACGGAATACGATTGCCTGGTTCGAACCAATTCCTTTGTAAGGAATAAACCCATTTTAAAACCTCAAATGCCACGGATTCTGCCTCTTATTTTTACTGAGTTATTCTTATTGAATTTTACCGCATAAATTAAGTCTAGGTAATTAAATTGACCACATAATTGGCGCCCGAACAGGGACACCTCTCACACCCCACGCGCCGGAGGTGCGTTGCAGACCCGGTCTTCTGCCACAGCCGGACGGACAACTACGCGTACCCGCAGGATTTCCTGTATCTCCCTCAGGCCAACGGGGGTGACTGAGGCTGCGATCAACACCCAGACGAGGCGGTGAGGAGTGCGGAGAATCCCGACCAGAGCCTAGCTGAGAGAGCAAGATCCGAGGTATACAGAGGCCCACCAGATTCCGAAGTTCCGAAGTATCCAAGTCACGAGTCGAGTTCAGTCCAGTCTGGTCTAGTCCAGCCCAGACTTCCGAGGCCTTCTGTTCCGTTCCGTGCTTCCCGGTGAGTACCGTTGCTGGGGACGCATCTAGACGTGCACATTGGTTTGTGCCGGTCAAGACGGGTTTGGGTACACAGACCTGGTCTGCACTGTTTCAGCGGTGTATCTGTGCTGTTTAGCAGTACATCTAGTATTATGCAGTTGACTAGTTTTATTCTAATTATTATTGTTCGTTCTAAAATGTTTTGATATGTTTTAAATGTCGTGGTATGAGTGATTGTTCGATCTTCGTTACTGTGTTTATTGTATTAATTGTGTTCAAGTCCGAGTAAGAACCAAGTAGCAAGGTTCAAGATGCCGTTATTCTCAAAATTAAGACAGATAAAAACTAGAAAAGGGATACTCGAGGAAGCTGTTCCCATTCCACCTAGGGACACTCCAGGGTACTTTATGTATCATAAGCATGGCCTAGATGCCGTATTATATCTCGAATTGTGGGTAGACTACACCAAGGATTTAGCAGAGAATCAGAGATGGCCCACTACTGGGACATGGGATGCAGATTGCATCATGAGAGTAGAAGAAGCATTATGGAAAAAGAAAGCCAGACAGTCACAGAAAGATGCCATTGAATTATGGCGTAAAGAATCGCATAGACGCATAGAGAAAGCGCTCAGAAAAGAAGAGAAAAGTAGGGAGGATTCAGAAAAAGCCCGAGAAAATATATTAATTGAGGAAGGTATCCGAGTAAAAGCAGAACAAGTAGACAGACAACGAAACACTCTTATGAATGGCATGTATCCTCTTCTGGCCGAGGGCTTACCTAAGGCCACCCTGGAAGTACCGAAAGATCTGCCACCTCCATTGCTTCCGACTAAAGTACACCCCAAGACTGCAAAGGACATTTTCCTTTCTTCCTATTTAGACGATGTAGCCCCCGAATATGTTAATGCTCCGCCGCCACGTACACCACCTGTAAATGGTGCTCGACCCCGAGAAAATCTGTCCCCGCTTCTGCAGCAACATACTCCTCCGTCCGTCCAAAACCTTCCGCCCGTTCCTCCACTTCTCCCTGCATCTATTCTTCCTACCTTACACCCAACGAATCCTTTTGGACCTAGCACCTCAGGAGGTGCGACAGGAAGTTTTCATACGCCACCATCAGTGCGTCGATTGACTTATAGGGATCTAGCACACCAGCGTACACCTCAAACAGCGAATTATGACATACTTAAAGAGCATCTTACAGATTGTAGATATGATCCAGTACCAGGTAAAGACGACAGAATGATGCTATCATCAGTACGTCTACGACGAGTTGCGAACTATTTAATGATATTACCAGGAATGATTGAACATCTAGACAAAATATATCGCTTTGTCCAAACAGGGCAAGGTCCTGAAAGTATTGGCGAGGCCATGGCCTACCAGAAAGTGGACACGCAGAAACTGTTGTTACGCTTCTTCATAAACTGCCTGATAAGACACAGAGATAGGCCAGGCGTAGACGCGGAAGAAATGAGAGCCCTTAACAAATGGGGCCAGAATATAGCAGACGGAAAACATGATAAACAGAATAGTATAGAAAGTATGTACCGAAGGATCAGGAAAAAAGTAGAACAAATATGTGAAAAAGAACAGCCTGAAAGAGAAACAGATGCAGATAAAACTGAGTCCTCAGGCGATGAGGAACAACTAGAAATGACAACAGGACAATTACAATTACCAGCTAGAGAAACGATAGCTTATGTAGGAAAAGGAAGATCCTTCAATAATCCAATACGTCCGATACGTCCAGAAAGTAAGAGAATTTTTCAAGCAGCTATGTCAAACCCAAGGACCCCTGAACATTTGTTTCAGGCTACTGATAAAATACTTCAAGAACGAATGGGGTACCATGTACTCGATTCTATGGATGAACAAGAATTAGCCAGGTCAGCAGTACAATGGGCTGACAGCTCTGATAAATATAGTGATGACGCGCTAGTACATACGTTTTTGAATCTTTCACCAGACGAACAGCGTTTAGCTGGTATATACATGATACAATATCTCCTTATATTATATAAAGGCCAACACTCCGATCCTGGTCCCCTACCTGATATACTGATAGAACTACTCATGAATAAATGGAGAGGTCTAGGTACCGATCTAATTAAAGTAATTCTAGAATATCGACACAGATATAGTGCCTTTTTGTGTCCAGAACATGATCCAGCTCCCTCCATGGAAAGAAAAACGTATTACATAGACAGACAGAATCCCTTACGCGAAGTACACCCAGTTAGAAATGATGATAATACTTTTAGACGCGTGTTTTTGTACACGCCTATAACTAAAATAGAACTATTGGAAATGAAAAAATTAGTGCCCAGCCATGACAGAGATCCAGCAGGTTTTCACCGTGAAATAAAAGACATGTTACTCATGGGTGATTATACCTATCCTGACATTATGAAAATATTGAAAGTATTATTGCCAGCCGGTATTTACGAGAAACTCAAAGAAAAAGAGTGGGAGGTGGGAGAACAAAAGATTGATTGGACAGCATTAGAAAACGAAGAAAATGCCCGAACTGCAGGCGTAGGGCTTGGAGACAAAACTAAAGCATTACCAGGATTATTAGTACAAGTATTGCCACGTCTATTAACTACGAAAAAGGAAGACTGGGGAGCAATCTCAGCTTGCAAACAGAAACCCGACGAAGACACTAGTGATTTTTATTCCCGATTTGAAAAATGTTTTGGTATTAATAGCGGCCTGAAAGCAAGTAGCGATTCATATCCACATCTTTTTGTAACGAAACTAGTCGAAAATTCCTTGCCTCAGGTTAAGAACAGAGTACTGAAAGTAGAGAGCTCTTGGCAAGCTAATACCCCGTCACAAATGTTACAAATGTTACAGTATCACCAGAATAGAATTAGAGAAGAACAAGAACACGAACAGAGACGTATGAAAGACACGAAAATGAAAATGCTCGTCGCCCAGTCAGTTCCGGCTGACAGTCATAAAAAGGGTGCGACACAGTCCAGTAATTCAGCGGTTCCCGTTAAAGGGACATGCAACTATTGTAAACAGCCAGGTCATTATATAAACGATTGTGCAGTTCTGAAACATAATATCTCTACGGGTAAAACCAAGGAGAGACCACGTCCGCCTAGACAGGATCAGATCCAACAACAAGCACCTCAGAATGTACAGCCTATGCAAGCTGCACAACAGACCGTAGCGGTACCACAGTCACAGCCTATTGCCGCAACACAAAACACCACACAACAGATGTACCAGTATGCACAAAATGACTATCCAGATTATCAGCGATACACATGAAATAGCCTAGAGAGGGAAGTTGGTTTACCCCTTATTGAGGTTCCCGTAGATCAAGAGGGTCCTTATGTACAGAGTCAAGTATTAGGGAAAGACAGAAAGTTTTTAATTGATACAGGGGCAAGCAGAACAACTATAAGTCACGACGAGGTTCCAGGGGCACCCCTCTCAGGCTCACAAAATGTTTCCCTTGGATTCTCAGGACAACCGATTGTTAATGAAGTATCGCAACCTCTGCCTCTTACAGTTGGTCCATTGACACGGACTACAGATCTATTGCTTACAAAATCATGCCCGGAAAACTTGTTAGGTATAAAGACACTGAAAGCTCTAGGAGCTGTAATATGTTGTTCCCCGGAGGGGGTACGACTATTTTTGTGTGACTTTAAAGGTCACTATGTATTCAGAGACATGGACCACAGGTTACAGAATGTCCCTGCACATTTATGGGCACAAGGCCCTACTGATGTAGGTTGTATGCACATTACACCATATCGAGTCACACTCAAAGCAGGAGTGGTATTACCACGAATTCGACAATATAAGTTACCTCCAGATGCTGTGGTGGCTTTGCTGCAAATCATTGACGAGCTCATTGCACAAGGAGTGGTTGTGGAAACCGACTCCAATGTGTGTAATTCTCCTATAATTCCGGTTCTTAAACGAACTGATCCAAAAGCACCACCAGTTTATCGATTGATTATTGATCTGCGCGAATTGAATAAATGCATTGTACCACAATACCCCGTGGTTCCAGATATCTCTTCATTATTGACAGCTATTGATTCAGAAGCAACATTCGTTACTGTAATTGACCTCAAGAACGCCTTCTTTAGCGTCCCAATCGATCCGGAAAGCCAATATTTGTTCGGATTTAGTTTAAATGGACGAAGCTTTAAATTTGCACGCGCACCTCAAGGATTCACAGAAAGCCCCAGCATCTACAGCCAAGCACTGAAAAGACAACTTGACAGTATCCACATGCCTGTTAACACTGCACTGCTTCAGTATGTCGATAATCTGCTGATCACCGCCCGAAGCGAACCTGAATGTGAAAAAGCATCACTGACGGTTTTACATTTTCTGGCCGACAAGGGGCACAAGGTGTCCCCTTCGAAGCTGCAATTCTGTGTTCAGCAAGTTGTGTACCTTGGGCACTTGCTGTCCAAGGGGGGAAGACAGCTCACACCTGATCGCATCCAGTTAATTGTAAACATGCCACCACCCAAGACACAAAAGGAGGTGCGGGCCTTCATAGGTCTCACTTCGTACTGTAGACAATGGATTCCCCAGTATGCATTTTTAGTAAAGCCACTCATTCAGTTGACAACCCAGGAGGCAGCGACTTCGACTGTCCTCCCGTGGACTCAGGCACATACACAAGCTTTTGAAGACTTAAAGAAAGCCTTGGCAGGCGCAATCAGCTCAGAGCACAGAAAATCCTTCACTAAACCTGTGAAACCCGTTTTACAGGTCTATGAAGCTAAAGCTCTGGGTTCTGTACTTTATGGCGCTGAGCTCTGGGGGTTTGAAAAAATGCCGGCTCTTCAACTTTCAGAGAATACATTCCTAAGGGCCATCACAGGCGTTCCCAAAAGTACTCCACTGTTGCCCCTTAAGTATGATTTGGGTAGAAGAGCCATTTTAGATATGGCGCGGCTCCGCCCAATATTGTACTGGCGCAGGTTATGGTCAACGCCTGCGCTTTCTCACTATGCTGGGGGCTTTCTAGATATTGTAAGAACCGATCTCCACCACAAAATAGGTTGGCTAAAAGTGCTTAGGGCATCCTTGCTTGAGCTTGGTTTGAGTACACTTTGGGAAGATCCTGTAGGCTCAACCTTCCCTTCTAAAAGTATGCTCAAGACCATTTATTGGGAGAGGGTTGCCCAGCGGAATTGGTGTATTTCCAGCACTGGTAATATGACTAGAGAGTTCCTAGAGGCCAAGATGTATCCCCATCTTGAACCTTACGGGGATATTATAACCAAGCCCAGAGACAGGAAGCTTCTCTTTCAACTGAGAGCTGGAGCACTTCCCCTTAGATTTTTGACAGCAAAGTGGGAAGCGGGAACTAGTGCTGTCTGCCCTGTCTGTGGTACAAATAATGAAACTATTGGTCATTTTCTGTTTTCTTGTAAAAACTATGCTGCACCACGGCGTATATGGCTTTCCCCAATGTGCAAAAATTTAGGAACTATTAGTAGCACTGTTGCTTTACGTATTATATGCACCAGCACATTGCCTTGGATTTCAATTGCCACTGCAAAGTATCTAGGATGGGCGTGGATGATTAGATTGAGACTGCTAGTCATTTGACTATTCTCTTGAACAGGGTGAGACTGCTAGTCTTTTAACTATTCTCTCCCTTGCTAATTTTAGCATTTTACCATATGCAATCTGTTTTTAAAAATTTTTTCCTCTATTAATTAATTCTTTCTGTTTTTAATAATTAGTATCCACTGTTATTACTGCGGAATGTTCAATCCAGGGCTTCAATCATGTCTACCTGCATGTGATATCAAACAATTCTTGTCGCTAAATGATAATAATGTCTCCCTTATGGATGTAATTCAATCAGAATTTGTTTAAAGTATGTAGCATCGAATTATATTGAATTTAATAGTTTTTTAACTTATTTAATGAAATGTTATTGTAAATTGTACCTTGCTTTTATGAATATCATTCGAATAAAGCATACTTTGACTTGACTTTGACTTGAGAAAGCCTTATGTCAAGCACCTGTTTTAGCGACACCATGTTACAGTAAGCCTTTTACACTCTTCGTTACAGAACGCGAAGGTACTGCCTTGTCAGTACTCACTCAGGAACAAGCAGGTTCACACAAGCCGTGTGCTTACTTTTCCAGCACATTAGATCCAGTAGCTCAGGCTCTGCCTACATGCCTGAAATCAGTCGCAGCGACAGCTTTAGCGATCAGACAAAGCGATTCCATAGTATTAGGACATCAATTGACAGTACAAGTTCCACACTCCGTGGAAGTTCTTTTAAACCAAACTCAGACTCAGCACTTGACTATAGCACGACTGACAGGTTACGAACTAACATTGTTTCAGCCACACATAGAAATCAGACGCTGCAGTACATTAAATCCTGCCACACTTTTGCCATTAAGTGGAACAGACCCACTGGCACATGATTGCATTGAAGTCATTACTATTACGACAAAACCCAGACAAGACTTGACAGATGTCCCATTACCAGATCCAGACCTGACACTTTATGTGGATGGTTCATGCATGAGAACAAGTACAGGAGAATTAGTGGCCGCTTACGCAGTCACGACAGACACCGAAGTCATTGAAACAAATTGTATTGACACATTATCAGCTCAAGCAGCAGAGCTCATCGCTCTGACACAAGCCTGTATTCAAGCCAGAAATAAAAGAGTCAACATATACACAGATTCACGTTATGCATTCGGAGTTGTACACGACTTCGGAGTCCTTTGGCGAGAGAGAGGTTATTTGACTTCTCACGGTGCCAACATTCAACACGGTCCCCTCATTCAAGCTCTGTTAGATGCAATACATCTGCCTACTGCGATATCTATCATGAAATGCAAGGCCCATACAAAAGTCACCGATATCATTTCCCAGGGTAACGACCTAGCAGACCGAACAGCTAAGCAAACAGCACAGAATCGGACCCATGCAACTGACTTGACAAAGACAATAGTTCCGACACCGACACACTGCATGACAGTTAGGGATCCCGCCCTTGATGTAATTGACATACAGACACATGCTACACCAGAGGAAACCAAGAAATGGACTGAACTAGGAGGGATCCAAACAGATCAGGGATGGATGACGAAGGGAAAATCTACATGGTTTCTCCCCGACTCAATGGTTCAAGTTATCATTAACACAATACATAGTCCAGCACATCTAGGAGAAAAAGCTATGTTAGATAGTATTCAAAACATTTGGTTCAATAAACACTTACGAGCTGCAGCCAAACAGAAAGTCCGTACTTGTATGATTTGTTGTCAGTTCAACCCAGGTAAAGGCGTACCTGTAGAACGAGGTGGATTTCAACCTCCTGATCACCCTTTTGAAGTCCTCCAGATGGATTATATCCAGATGGAACGATGTCGAGGATTCAAATATGTCCTCGTAGTTGTATGCGCTCTTTCCCGTTGGACAGAAGCATATCCAGTCTCAGATTACACTGCCCCGACCACTGCCAAACAGCTGGTTCGTGAATTCTTCCCACGGTATGGTTTGCCCCGTATCGTGTACTCAGATAATGGCCAACCGTTCTCATCCGAGCTGATGAAACACATTTCACTCCTGTTAGGTTATCAATGGAAATTTCACTGTGTCCGGCATCCCGAGGCAGCAGGTCTCGTGGAACGTCACAACCAAACTCTGAAAATTCGACTTTCAAAAATCTGTAGAGAAAAAGGCGTCGACTGGATAGTAGCCTTACCAGTTGCACTCTTTTACATGAGAATGGTAGCACATTCTCGCACAGGGCTATCCCCGTACGAGGTGGTCTTCGGTAGGCCACCAAATATGTGGGGGACGCCTATACCTCGTAAAATCACTGATGTTGATTGTAATATGCTGACAGATTACCTTGCTTCCTTGATGTCTGCACTACAATCTTGCCGTTCACAGGTAGCTGCAGCCTTTCCCGACAATACCGAGGTCAAGCCCCATGAAGTGGTTCCCGGAGATTTTGTCTTCATAAGAAATTTCGACAGGAGGAGCCCGTTGGAGCCTCGCTGGCAAACGCCGAGACTAGTACTCCTGACCACGAGGACAGCAGTGAAGGTCGAGGGTCGCAAGGGTTGGCTACATTCGAGCCATATCAAGAAATTTCATGGACTACCGTCTGATTTGAACTCTCAGCCCTGCCCCCCTCCACAGACTGATTCAAAACTTCCCCTGGTCGAGAACACTGTTTCCCAAAACTATAAACTGAAACTAAGGTCTAACAAGTCAGACAATTTGATTGTTTAAGTCCTCTCCTAGGTGAATCGGTTGAATTAGTCTCTGACATGTATCCTCTAGACCGAAATCGAGAGAGAGATAGACAGAAACAGCTCAAGAAACGTGCATATTGTAAATCACTTCATAGTCACTGTATAGTGACATTGTTAATTATGTTTTTTCTAAATTTGTTGATTATTGCTGCAAGTATACTGTTGCACATATACTATCCTATTTTCAAGCGTGCTCCTTCTGCTTACAATGATACTGCCGAACATTCTTTTAGCGAATTACCTTCACATGAGTTGCCCTATAGACTTGCGCTGCGCAACAACACATTCATTAGTATGTTACATCACTCCCATCAGGCAAGCAATGCTACAAATTGTTGGATATGTGGCCGACTCCCTCCCTATCAGAAATACAAAGGAGTTCTGCCTCTCTTTCCGTATCCATTCACACATAATGGTTCCTGTGGCGCATGGTTTAGTTTGATTAATTCTTTAGATTCAAATACTGTAGTTTACCAGAGCAACTGGGTATGGGGAAACCTGAACTCAGTTTTGCTTAAAGCCTGTTACCCTAACAAGGAGGGACTTCCCAAAAGGACAGGAACTGACCTAGAAAATGAAGTCTATGGATTAGGTAATTTTACACTCAAACTCATGATTCTGAATGTTGAATCTGAAACTGCACTAGTCTTGCCTGCTATGTCAGTATTACCAGTCAAAGGTGAATTATGTGTAAGAAAGAATGGTTCAGTACACCTGGGTCATAGTAAATGTACTACTGTGATCGAATTCAGTGATAAAGGCAAGTCTACATTTAGAGCTTCCCGTCATTCCTACTTCATTTATGGTCATACCGCATATATACGCTTACCTTTAGACTGGGATGGTACCTGTTACATTGCATTCCTTCTGCCACCTGTTTTCCTAGCCCCTCCTGATTATCATAGAAATACCCATCTAGTACACAATAGACCCCAGAGAGATATCCCGATTGTTGACTACACTGAAACAGCATGGGAACAATATACAGACTTCAATAAAGGTCTCTTTCCTTACATAGGTGTTGTCTCTAATAGTAAACTGATACGTAGATTAACCAGAACCCTTGAAGCAGTAGTGAATGAAACTACCTCTGCCCTAGGCAACTTAACAGAGGAGCAGTCTGCGATGCGGATTGTTGTTCTCCAAAATCGTCTTGTCCTTGACGTCATCCTGGCCGATAGGGGCGGAGCCTGTAGAGTCATCGGATCAAGTTGTTGTGTTTTTATTCCAGAAAACGCGCCATCCGTATATAAAGCCATAACTCGTCTTCATAAGATTGCAAGCCAGATACATCAGAATCCAGGCACCTGGACATGGTCCGGTTGGTTCTGGAGCGTGTTGTCAGCCTGGGGATGGAAAGTCCTATCCTTCCTAGGTATTGGCCTTCTCATAGTATTCAGTTGTTGCCTGTGTCTACAATGTGGACTAGCGATTTGCGGCCTGTGTGCCACATCATGTATTCCACGTTCAAGTTCTCGTTCAAATACCCGGAAGAAGAAAGAAGAGCAAATGATGTTACATGAACAGATTGATGGATTCCTGAGGATCGATATCTCATGAAGGGTCCGTAGGGGACAAGGAGGGAATGAGGAAATATGAATTTTATGGTCAATTATGTCCCCTATCTTAGACCCCAACGGCTCCATGTATATGCTACAAGTACATGTATGTTCCCTCCACTTCAAGCTATGAAGACGCAAATACATATGCGTCCAACGTTAACATGTCCTCTTTCAGATCTGCCATGAATGGGTCAGATATTCCGTTCCTAAGTGTGCCTTGCCACCGTCTTTATATGGTATACTTTTCACGTTTTCCAGCTCTGGCAAGGTAGGCCCTGAATTCTGCCATCGAGCTTTTCCTGCTTCTGCCTCTGAATGCTCCAGCCTGGACCTGTATCTGTATCCATGACCTTTGTCTTACTTCCTGCGCGGCTAACGGTGCCCGGCCCGGCCTGTTGCCTGCCAAGACTGTATTCAGCCTTCAAGTTATCTGCTCCGCTCCTCGAGAAATGCATTCCTGTCTAGTAGTTTAGGTAAACATCCTTCCAGCTACAGAGCAAAGGGCCCGGCCTTACTGTCTCCGTGCAAGTAATTCATGGCTTCTGTTGCCATGGTAGGCCCATGCCCCTCGCATCTCATGCAGACACGTAGACGCTTATACACGCACTGGTAGTCAGTATAGGATAGCCTCTGCCTGAGAGACCTTTCCTTCTAGATAATACAGTTCCTTAAACACAAGATATTAGATACGATTTGGGATTAGGTTGTTCTGACATCCCAGACTTCTGTCTCCTCATGTAGGGCTAAATGTCAAGTCCCCTTCACACTCCAGTTACACGTCAATCACACGTCATGCTACTGTGCGCGCATATTTGGCAAGTATTTCTGCTGACTTTGCAGGATTCTCTTATGGATCCACCCACTTGTGTCATCATCATAATGACGTTTCTAGTACATGCCCTCATGCACGCCTATTGTAACGCCTTTTCATTACGTATGTGTATTCTTATCTCTCTTCTCAGCTGTAACGCCTTCTGCATATGTCTTCACTGTAATGCATTTACTATAAATATGACAACCTGTCAATAAAGTATTGCTTCTATCCCTTCCCGAACCTTCGTGGTGACGGAATACGATTGCCTGGTTCGAACCAATTCCTTTGTAAGGAATAAACCCATTTTAAAACCTCAAATGCCACGGATTCTGCCTCTTATTTTTACTGAGTTATTCTTATTGAATTTTACCGCATAAATTAAGTCTAGGTAATTAAATTTACCACACCCTGACCTGACACAGATTGTTATCGGCCCATTATCATTCTGTATGGGGCCTAATTATCACATACAGAATGATAATGGCCTCTGTGCAGTGACAGCATTTGCTGGGCCTCCTCCTGCCAGAGCCCAGGGAATGGCAAACTGCTTTTGTTTAGGGGCGCCTGTCACCTCACCAGGGGCCATGCTCAGGTCTCTCTGGCCTTCACCTCCTGAAACATGAACCAGTCATACTCGCAAAACTGTATTTTATGAGAATTATCTGTGAGTTCCTGCTTTTTACCATGTTAGTGCTCTTCCATTTCTGGTGCTCTACAGGAGTTTTAAGATCTTCTTAGAGTTTCTTGTTGCTCAAATGGGTGTTATTTCAGATTTTTATAAGTTTCCTCGTCTTCATTGTTTAATTTGGCTCGCGAGAAAGTGTCACTCATAGTGGTAGAATGTCACTCATAATTACACTGAAAATATGAAAATGTCACACATAAGCAATCTGAAACCTTGGCAGCTATTATGATCCGGAAGTAGATCTGGGAGCAGATACTCTTCTGTGTCACTTCTACTCATAGCAGAACAGTGTGCAATGACACTAGAAATGTGAGCTTGCAAGCATGACATTCTGTCATGGACAAACCTTGTGAACGGTCACACATAAGTTTCTTCAAAATTCCACGGTTGATAAGTATGCATTATCAAATCGCAGACTCTTTGGTCCACACAAATGTCCAGACACTTCACAGGTAAGATTATCATCAGGTCCATACATCTCTACCAGGTCCACTGAAATGAAGCGATTTTGCGCCTGTGGCGTCTTCCACATAATTATGGATTTGTAGCAGTCTCTCCATATTCATCATCTCATGCATGATCTCGCAGCCACGAGATTAAAACAAGCGTACAGATGGAATGAAAGGAACTTCAAGGATCATTGAAGGAATATTGGCCATCACTTAGGCCTCCACTAAGGACTAGGACTTGGGTATTATATTTAATACATACTTATCAACCGTGGAATTTTGAAGAAACTTATTATTGACCACTAAGTTCCAGAACCTTGTCCTTTTACATATAGGCAATTTGATCTATCCAAGTGACTTCTTGACTCTCGGACACGTGAAGATATATTCGCCCTGATGAAGTTCCATTAGGAATGAAACGCGTTGGCTGATGTCCAAGATTTTAAATTGAAAAACCATTAAAGAGTATATTTTGGAACACATACGAAGTAACCTAACTTTATCCTGGTGCACCATCCTTTCTTTCCATTTGAACTTATCTGGTTTTCAGTGGGGTATAAGTGCGACATACTCCGGATGTGACTGCACAGACTTCAAATGAACTCTTATATTTAAGATTTTGAGGTGCTTAGCCCTTGGTCAGTCGTACGATTGTTTGTTTCTTGTATCTTGCTTTAGTGATCACAATGCCTTCATGGTCAATGGATGCACAAGGAGAAAACTGTAATGTGGAACAGTTTGTGGAACCCAGTTAAGTTTTTAGACACAGTTTCCCCTGGATACTATTTTGTTAGTGCTTTCATATAACAGAAAAAAAAGATAAATCAATTCTTGATCATGCATGAGATGATGGATATGGAGCGACTGCTACAAATCCATAATTATGTGGAAGACGCCACAGGCGCAAAATCGCTTCATTTCAGTGGACCTGGTAGAGATGTATGGACCTGATGATAATCTTGCCTTTGAAGTGTCTGGACATTTGTGTGGACCAAAGAGTCTGCGATTTGATAATGAGCACGAGCATTATGCCCATCATAGGGCAGCAATAGATTAGGGATCACACCCAAACACCTGCAGCAGTTTGACACTTTGTTTTGGAATGATACTGAATGGAAACATTGAGCAGCCAGGGCAAACCTTTTTCTAAATTTTGTGAAGTCACTCTAGGAGAGCCACTATTTTAGATATAACGAAGGGAAGTCATATCCTTGAAGGAAGCTGTGACCAAGCCTCCAATAGCTGGTGGGGGATAAATAAAAACGTATTTCCCCAAAAGAATCTTAACTCGCTTTTCTGAAACTGAATCTGATCTAAGTGTTGCATTTTGTGTAAACAAACAAACAAGTTGCAGGTAAGTTAAAGAAGCACAAAAATGCAACTGCACAAACCAAAGCTAAAATATAAAGGGGTAATGGACTAACGCAAATATTCCAAACATTCGTATCAGGTGTTTCAAAATAATTAAATCTGAATATTTTTCACATATATATATATATATATATATATATATATATATTACCTACTGGCGGTCGCCAGTAGGTAGTTATAGTTAGGACCCTGTTTCCATAGGAAAACTGCAACATTCTATTTGGAATAACTTTGGCGCCGGTCGACGAATCCTCGCGAAATTTTCAAAACTAATGGGGCGCTACGCTCCGCTCCTACCCTGAAAGTCTCGGGGGGATTCGTCAAGCGGGGGCTGAGAAAAAAGGGGGGTCCCAAAACGCGTTTTTCCCATGCATTTTTCCACAGGACCTTTAGACACAGCTACAGCCCGAACGGCTGAACAGAGTTACTTGAAATTTGGCAGAGAGGTAGTGTACAGGTCAAGGAAGTGCCTTTTGTAGGTCTGGTGTAAATCTGTTCAGTAGTTCCTGAGAAAATAGCATTTAAATTAATATATATATCTGTGGCAGCTTACGGTGCGCTTACCGTGCGCTTACGGTAAACTTACCGTACGTGTACGGTGCCGTGCGCGAGCGCGATTCTGATTGGCTGTTAGATCTTAGTAAACATTCGAATCGGTCAAAACCAGGAAGCGGCGACCGCCATTTTCTCTCTCGCACTCTGAGGGGGGAGGAAAAACAAAGGGTGAAAACATGCAAAGGGGCAGGTTAAACAGCTCCCAACCACCTAGACTTGATCAAGGTGTCCCAAAAGAACCCCCCAAGCAAAAAATTCAATTTAATTTTTTTTCGAAAAAACGCCGATTACGCTTACTGTACGCGTACGGTAAAAATTAATTTAAAAAAAAACAGTATCCACACTTTCCCACCCCCGTGTGCAAATGGTGCCCAGCAGGCCACCATTTGTGCATGGCATATCAATCAACTGAACATTTAATAGATTACCTTTCATAACGAAGGGCATAATATGTTCTCCGTGAGCGGACGGTGTGCGAAGCGCATCGTGCGTACATTGCCCATCCAGCGTAACGTGGGCACGCGGTGCGCGTAGCGCACCGCGTGCCCACTGTGTGTGCACGGCACTAACTGCGTAAAGTGGGCGCGCGGTGCGCAAAGCGCACCGCGTGCTCACTGTGCGCGCACGGAACGAACTGCGTTAAGTGGGCGCGCACGCCACGAACGGCGTAAAGTAACTTAGCATTTAAAAAAACGTACAAATTCACTGAAAAAACCATAGGTTTCACACACGTTATAGTTAGGAATTAGCATTTAAAAAACCTTGCAAATTCACTGAAAAAACCATAGGTTTCACACATGTTATACTTAGCTGGAGATTTTACTCATAAAAAACCAATGAAATTCCCCCGTTATAGTTAGTGCAGGCAACTATAACTCACGCGACCGCAATCCTCTGCTGATGACATATGTGTCTTTATGAAAAAAAAATATTTGTAATATATGTATAGCTAAAATTTAATGGAAGAAGACATGGGCAAATAAGTGTCTAAATACAGTATTAGCATCAGCAGAGGATTGCGGTCGCGTGAGTTATAGTTGCCTGCAGTAACTATAACGGGGGAATTTCATTGGTTTTTGATGAGTAAAATCTCCAGCTAAGTATAACATGTGTGAAACCTATGGTTTTTTCAGTGAATATATATATATATATATATATATATATATATATATATATATATATATATATATATATATATATATATATATGAAAATATATTTAATGTTAGTCAGTCGGTAACCAATAAATGATTTTAAAAATGCAAAAGAACATTTAGGAAAGTCTGCCCCAGAGAAAGACTTGAGCAAGGTTTGCCCTCAAGTGCATGTTTTCAGATTTGACGAGGTGGCTTTCTCTGGACAAATGTTTTATATTCACACCTAGAAGGCATTTTCAGTAAAAAGTAATTTCAGATGAATGGAAATGAAGGTGGAGTCTGAGACGGGCACAAAGACCTGGGGTGATGAGCAGGAGCCAATGATGATATGCGGACTTATGGTGACATTTGATGTAAAAGTTCCAAGGAGGGCAAAAAGGCTTCAGACAGCTGATAGCCAATAAAATTCAGATACATTTTTTTACCTGATCCCTTAGTTGGTTCTTTTTCAGTGGGTTTCTTGGAAACTCATGATTTGAAACGATGAGCTGTCCTTGGCAAGGTTAACTTGAAGCAGTGTAACTTTTGGCCCACATTTACTAAACTTTTTTGTAATTCTAGTTTTGTACAACCCTGAGCAGTGTTTACAAAATTACATAGTATAGGATATGCATGATTGTTTGTCTCTTGCGTGACACAAAATCTTTATTTTGCTGTACTCTGTTAAAACGTTTTATAATATATGCAAGGTGGGTGAAACAATTAAAATCAATCACAACATCCACACAATGCTACTTACAATTGTCATGCTGAGTCATGCGGAGTAACTCAAATGTCAAATTTCACAGAAAAATTAAGCATGGTCAAAGTAGGGGCAAAGAACAATGCAAACCCACCAGTATATAAAGGAGTTCTACAACATCCATCAAACCTAGATTGTTATTCTGTGCCACAGTTACATTTGGCTAATCTATTAGCTAACTGAACTTTTCAGTAAAGTCAGAGGGCCAGATTCACAGAACTAACTTAAGACAAAATCCTAAACTTACTACCATTTTGGTATTCACAGAAGGCACTTACTCATTTTGGTATTCACAGAAGGCACTTACTCATTTCGGTATTCACAGAAGTTAGGAGTCCTAACTTTAGGACTCCTAAATGCCTTCTGTGAATACCGAAAGTCTTAAAATTAGGATTTTTCTCAGTTTAGTAGTAGTATAGTTAGGACTCCAAACTTTAGGACTCCTAAATGCCTTCTGTGAATACCGAAAGTCTTAGAATTAGGATTTTTCTCAAGATTTAGGACTACTAAATTGAGAAAAATCCTAATTTTAAGACTTTCGGTATTCACAGAAGGCATTTAGGAGTCCTAAAGTTAGGAGTCCTAACTATACTACTACTAAACTGAGAAAAATCCTAATTTTAAGACTTTCGGTATTCACAGAAGGCATTTAGGAGTCCTAAAGTTAGGACTCCTAACTTCTGTGAATACCGAAATGAGTAAGTGCCTTCTGTGAATACCAAAATGAGTAAGTGCCTTCTGTGAATACCAAAATGGTAGTAAGTTTAGGATTTTGTCTTAAGTTAGTTCTGTGAATCGGGCCCAGAGAGTGGTTCAGGAGAATACACCAATGGCAAAGAAAGTTCAAATGTTTTCTGTGGACTGCAGCCCCTATTGCACCATTCAATAAGCTGACAATAAAAATATGGCTTCAGGTCTACATGCATAGCCTCACTACTACAGCCTTTAAATCTCATCTTCAAAAATATTTTGACAGGAGGGAACACCTATTTTTAAATATTAAGTAAGTTACCGCAAATTAAGCTTTGTAGTTCACAAGGTAGAGTTGCTGGTATTTAAAAGTGGAGCTCTTTGCATTTTTCAACAGTGATTAGCCCCCCAAACACTTTTATTTACTGTTAGGGCTGTAGTTGGTTCTATGAAGAAAAGGCTAAACTACAGTTACTGTGCTTTAACTGTATCATTGGTTTGGAAAAAGCTACACGTTGGTTCAACCACTATTTTTTAATGTTTATTAAAAATACATTCCAATGGTGCAGTCAGATTTTTGAGAAATATACAAATGTAAAAACAATAATTTTTTCCCTGCCTGAAGCCCCTGCATGTTAATTTGTCCAGCTGGCCTTTCAGTGTGGCTTTGATGAGTTATGAAATACTGCTCTATCGAGCAGAGACAATGGCTACAGTCTGGCAGGATGGCATGGGGGAAGAATGTGACTCAGCTTAACACAGGGAAGGCAGTTTAGGAGTGTCCAGAACTTCATTAACTTAAAAGGAACATTTGGAAGAATTGAACTTTTATGGTTTATTGGTCAGGGAAGCCTGGAGAAGAGGGGTCTTTTGATCACAAAATACAGTCTAGCCTCCTGGCTTTAGTCTCAGTGGAGGGGGGATATGGTCCCAGAACCAGTTTGGAGTGTTTGTGTGGGAGGGGACTTCTCTATAACCCAGACAAAGCTGTTGGTGTGCCACAAGCTTACTCCAGGGCAAGATAGATTCTGCCATATTGAATTTTACAGAGAATGGTGTACTGTAGGATAGTTTGCATATAGAATATACAGAAGTCACTCTCAAACTCTGGCTAGTAAACTGAACAAATGTAGGATTCCCCGCTTCCCCCATCTCCTCAGAACACTTTCTGGACCTCACCTCTGGCAGAACATAAAAGAACAGGATCTCCTGTCTGTAACCTGTGTGGATACTTGTAGGGCTTGGCCTGCCTCGCAGGATTACAGAGGGCTAAGAAGTAGACTTCAAGAGTCAGTTGTTTGAAATCCTGTGTGGGCACAGTGACATCAAAAGCTGATAGAGGCCCTTTTCCTGGAGTGACCAGTTGACCAGTTACAACTAGAACTGGACTAGACCCTGCTTGTGGCCTCTGTTGGAGTGTGTTCTTGCTCCTATATGCTTTCTCTGGAGTCGTAGGAGCCTTAGAAGTGACTAAGAGGAACTGCTCCACAAAGCCTGAACAATTTGGATATTTTTAGACTTCTAAGGCCTCGGGAGCTCAGCAGGACCTAGGAGCAAAGATGTCTGATTTTGAGCGAACTACATTGGATACATCTTTAGGCTTGCTCATTTGGAAGATTTTGGGTGCCAAAAAAGAGGCTAAGCCCAAGAGTAGAAATCTTGACAGGATAAAGATGCAGACAAAATTGTCTTATGAGGAGAGGACCTAGGCAGCCACAAAATTAGAATGCTCCCACTCAGAGATTTTCCTACCAGAACCAACAGCTTCAGTGCAATCTCATCTATAGTCTTTCTAACTTTTAGAGGACATCATCGGATAGAGTCTGTACCTTGCCAGCTGGAGTATTTCGACCACCATTAAAAGAAGGTACAAACTTTGACTTCAATGACCCATTTGGTGTATGCAGCCTCTGCTCCATCGCGATGAGCCTCAAATAACGCCTAGGCCCCTTTTTACAGTGCAAGGTGATTTCTAATTTTCTTGCCATGTTTTGTCTTAACAATTTTAGAATTCATATCTCTGGTCCCACTCATTGGATTTTAGTTGTTTTGGTGTCATTTTTCAAATTATATTTGTGCTAAGCTTTAGAAATGGGACATGGGATGTTTATAGAGTTGTATTTTGACTTTATGACTGTTTATGTGTTGCTAAATAGTTTATATATTTTTTAAGTTGATCCTGTCTGCTCTATGCCATATCTACCAGGGTAAAGCCCAGGTTGACATTATTGAAACTGTGGGCCTGGTTAACAAAGAAAAACATACATTTTTATGTAAGTTTACGATTGTTTGCTATTCACAAAGGCATTTTACTAGTAGTTTGTGTATGACTGCGGAGTACCCGCACATAAAAAGATAGGGCCGTCCTATCTTTTTACGTGCAGAGACGATGCAGTCGTTAATATATTACAAGTAAAATACCTTTGTGAATAGTAAACAATTTGTCACCTTATACAAAAGTGAATAATAACAATTTGTAAACTTACATAAAAGTGTAAGTTTACCTTTGTGAACCAGGCTGTGTGTTTGACCCGACAGGATTTTGAGATGTATTACTTGGACTTAAATCCTTCCTGACTAACAACCCATTTTATTATATGCATGTCCGTTGTGCATTAGATTGCAAAAAGGTAGAAGTGCCCCAACAGCAGCAACTGCTCACCTATATAGAAATAGAAACCTCACATACTCCATCAATGCGCAGGTCACTGTAAATTCTACATAGCATTTTATGACCATAGTAGCAAAATATCCGGAAGGATCCATGAATCATAAATGTATAGGCATTTGACACAAAATCATTATTTTTCGAGTGTCTTACATCGAGATGGACTTTTACAGGGAAAGTATTTGATTTTTTTTGGTTGCTATAATATTATTATTTCAAAGACACATTTTAAAAGTAATATCATTATTTACATTTGATAAAAGTTTTATTATTTCTGAAACAAAATAAAATACAAAGTTTTGATGGAAAATTATTATTGATATATTTTCTTTTGTTCAAATTGGTACATAATATAGGCTAAAAACGTTATTATTGTATCACATTTTTTACTTTTTTAACATTATTTTTATCAACTTTGATTTCTTTTCAGCATTCCGAGACCTTGATAGTGTCACTATTGTACCGTGCACAGAGAGACAATGGAGAATACGGTATTCACCATGGGACCAAGACTTTCATGAATTCCACAGCCAGTGACCAGCAGACCAGGAGATCCAGAGACCTCAGTAAAAAAAGGAAAAAAGGAAAGTTCTGGGGGTGGTGGTGGCAATTGCTGTAAGGACACAGGGAAGTGGTACTTTTTTTGCTGTACCAATGTTTTAACTAATTTACTGCTCCTTTCACTTCCGAATTACAAACAAATTACAACTATCTGCAATCTGTTTTTTGATCTGGTCCCCATCTGACTGTTTGCTGCACTTCACCTTAACAAATATGGACTTGTTCCAGCTACTTTAGATACTCCTGTGACTTCAGTTATTCCAGCTATTTTAACATGTGCTTATTTACCCCACGACAGTGGAAAACACTGCGGTACCATGCTGCTGGCTGATTTACTGCCAAGACTGCTGCCAAGGTTGCTTCTAAAGTATAAAAAAAAAATCTTGAAAAGCTTACACTGTCATAACCACTGGGTTCTGGGGTCTGCATGGGGCATAGGCCGCTGACCAATTAAACTACCCATTAACACCCCAGAGAAGAATGGCTACTACACCCTTTATTTGTGCTCTGTATTCACAGCAGTTCGCTATTAACAGAGGGACCTGTGGGTTGTCATGCGCTGTGTTGATTGGATTTTATATTTACAAAGCATGGACTAATGCCCGGAGGTGTCTAGGTGCTGAAACCTGAAAGGCGATAGCTAGAAAAGTAAAAAGTGAGTCTTAAACTATTGTGGGTGAAACGGCAGGGTAAAAAGCCAGGTCTTAAGGGCCTTAATGAATGAGAGCAGACCTGAAGAATTTTTTTAATGGGTAGGAAGAAAGTTCCACAATTTGAATGTGGTGGTAACAAAACGTTTGCCACCCCAGTTCGACCTCAACCAGATTTTGGGTAAAAGACTGGAGGTTTCTTGGTGGGTCATACCAGTAGAACCGGTGTTTTAGATATACTGGACCAGATTTATGTAAGGCCTTTGCGGAGATGCACACAGCTTTAAAATCAATCCTTTTCTTCCTGGGGAGCTGATGAAGAGAGATCAGAGCTTGTTCGTTAGAATGAAGTCTGGGAAATTCCAACTGAAGTCGGACCACTGTGTTCCGGAGAACCTGTAGTTTGCCAAGAAGACTTTTCTGTAGACTAACAAAGAGAGCCTTACAATAGTCCAATTTAGAAAGGATAAGAGCAGAAACAACTGTTTTTGGAGATCATGAGGTATAAACGGAAAGATTTTCCTGAGCATTTTAAATGTATAGAAAGTGGACGAGGTTACCTGATGTTTAAAGGATAAAGCTCTGTTGAAGATTACTCCCAAATTCTTTTCTGTAGTTACTCGAGTGGAGAGTGAGCTGAGTTCCTCAGGCCACCAATCAGGTGACCAAAAGGAGATGTCAGATCAGAAAAGCAGTACCTCGGTATACCTCAGTTTCATTTCAGGCAATTCTCCGTCATCCACTTACTAACCTGTTTCATATTGTTTTGAAATCTGGCAGCTGTGTCCTACATATTGTTGGTCACTGAGACAATGATCAGAGCGTCGTCAGCATAGGACACCATGGCAATGCCAAAAGATTTTATAAGACCTGCCAGGTGAGTGACATATAGATTAACAATCCTGTGCCTTTGTTCTGTGCTGTTGTTGTTTCGTGTCCAGAAATGTATAAACACAAAATTGGACTTATGCAATCCAAGATAACTAAGAAATCCAAGACTCCTGGACCTTCTTCCGCCTCAGTGTCCTCTATCTCAGTTACCACGACAGTTGATGGCTCCTTAGCACGGGTAATATCCAAGGAGATGCGTAATGCATGCAGATATAACTGAGCAGCTCTTGGCTTTGGTTGCTGTAGGCTCCTTGGCAAACATCTTGATGCTGAACTGCCAGCATCTACTGTCACTGTCTGGCTGGTCCAGTCTCCTTAATCCACTTATCCGCCTGTGTCTCCAGCAGCAGTGAGACAAACAGGCCTGCTAAATTCAAGTGACATGAAGGAGTGTATCCAGCCCCCTGCTATGTCTCAGGGTATAGCAGAAGCTGGACTTTTGTCAACCAATCTCGCCGCCTTAGTGAAGATGTGTTCTCGGTTTTCAGTTGTTCCATGTGCTAGGCTATGTTCAATCCACATTCACCTAGACTTAATCGAAAGCTGTTTGAGAAATCCCGGGGGGGGGGGGAGGGTGCTATTTCCCCACCCTCACCTCTCGTGACCCAAAAGTCTGTGATTTCCCATCTTGGTAGTGAGCATAATACTGTCAGGGTCTAGCCCTCGCGCCTGCCGAACGAACTACATTTCCCAGAGTTCCGGGGGGTGGAACTACCGATCCCATCAGCCTTTGCGGTAGGACCGGATATAGGAGACGCTAACGAAAACGAAGGCGTTCGTGATTTTGTGGAACCCGAGGGAGCGGCGGCTACCATCCAAAGGTCCGGTAGCTTTCCCCTTTAGAGTTGGTAGTGGTGGACACGGACCGTAGACTTATGAAGTGCCGGCGTGCGTACGGCTGATCTATCGAAGACGCACTCGGCAGGACACTGACACCCTGGCGATACTCAGTGAGACTCTACCGGAGCCCGGACGACAGTACGGTGAGTCAGGGAGCAGCCTGGAGGCGGTGCCTTCATGCAAGGTATCCCTGGGTACATACCAGTGGCGGAGTGCGAGGGGCAGGCATACTCTGCATTGCCGTCACGAAGACAGCCTTAAGTGGATTACAGGTGCCAACGCGGGCGGCGGTAGTTGATCACTACGCCCTACCGTGGTTGGAGGGACCCCAGTGTGGGAACAGAGCCTTGGTTAAAACTTCGGGGTATATGCTGTTAATATACCCCGCCACAAGATATTCCTTTTGTTTACTGTGAAGCTACTTTTGGGGGATTATTTGAGGAGCGAAAACCTCCATACTCAGAAGTTAGCACAGCGGATTTTCGTAGAGGTTAAGCAGCCCTCTCATGAGGGTAGGTAGTCTATTGCCGCATTTTCTAAGGAGCATGACAGGTCTTTTGTCCCCATGTTTATGGATCTGGTTTTTTGTGTGTCCATAGGAAGAAGGGATAGCGGAAGCGTTCCAGGGATAGAGTCATTGTGCTGAGACCTTACAGGTGAATCATTACTGGTTGTAGTGAGAATTTACTGAGAGTAGCATGTATGCCATATGTTAACCCCTGTGTTTATGTTTTCCAGCTTCCTTTCCCTGCTGACCCTCCCTTTCCCTTCCTTTTGGGTTTTTTCCCCTTTTGGTGATTTTTTCCATCACCGTATCGTTCGAACACCCTGTGTCTAATACTTCAGGGTGTTGGGAAGGTCCGGAGGTGGAGCTTATTGCTGCGTCTGGATTCCGCAGAATGATAACCTGACAAATACTGGATCAAGGGATTCGGGGCGGGGGGTGATGCAAACAAACTACCACTCTTCTCGCCTTCCCAGTTCCCAGCATAACCTTGTTATGGGGACTACTCGTCCGGGGGGTGGGGGGGATATTAGAAGGTAAGCTGAGTAATTGGACTGTGGGCAATCAGAACTGACAGCTTGCTTATGGGGCTATATGGGCCTGTGATCCACCTCCTCACGGACATTAGCCCTTATGTTATTGTCCTAGAAAACCTTTCCCTTTTTAGATCTTACACATTGGAGTTTCAAAAACAGTTAAAAATAAGATTACCCGCTGTTTCCATAGCAATGTACAGCACAATATTGGTTAGTTTGATGACATTTTATTGGATTGGTCCATTGACACATTTTTCTTCTGGAGATTGCATTATTGTTAACTTATATCCCTAACATGCCTTTGTACCATTTCCAGAAATGTTCTATTTATTCTGGCCAGTAAAACTCCTGTCTTTGGGTTACTTTTACAGGCATTTAAACCTGGTAATACAAAGTCTCACCCCATTCACTTTTGTCATCAACGCCCCCCCCCCCCCCCCAACTGTGCCCACCTCTATTCTCCATTGTCAGAACTCCAGGTGAATGATTGACTCACATCCGGTCTGCCTACCCTGTACACTTCCTGGCACCCAGAGCCCAACCATGCTCTTAATGTCTCAGAAGAGATTCTGGGAAGGGAGGAGGTTGCTGCCAGCACCTCAAGTAAATCAACTATTGTTGCTAGCCAGACAGAAAAGATGGCTTCAGGTGAGATCTAATCTAATAGTTCTTCACATTCTAGAGACTCTGCATGAATTGTCTGCTGGAATGTGGCTGTACTAAAATCCAAAATGAATGCTATTGACTAGATGAACTTTATTGATGAACATCATGTATGCGTGTTTCAGGAGAAATGGCCTACAGACAATGTTTTCCCTGATAGTTAGTATTAACCGCAGGACAGTCAGATGGAAAGCTATTGCTAAATCTCATTTATGATACTGTAGGGACTGTCTTAAACCAAATTCTAGAAGAGCAAAATGAGCCCAACACAGTTTCAAATACTCACGCTAACCTCTCTGAAACACTGAAACTCTATTTCCAGAAAGTTTTCAAACCTGTTTTAAGATTCCCCTAAGTCACATGGTTCATCCAACCTGTAGATCTCAAGGGAACATGCTCCTAGTGACAATTAAAGGGGGAGATAGGGTATGATCGTGGAAGTCAGGACATGTTTTGGTGTAGTTAACGGGTGTTGAGGAGCAGGCCTTTGAGTAAGGAGTGTTGTGTTGGTGGTTGCAAGACTGTTTGAGTGTGAGGGATGAGTGTTGGGTGTGGGTAAGTGCATGAAAGCATGCAGGAAACGCAGGAGAATGTTCCCAGAGTATTGGATGGTGCAGCAAAGCAGTAGCACGGGGAGTGGCCGCCAAGGTTGAGTTCAAAAGGAGGATTTTTAAAAATAAAAAAACACAGCTGATCACACCTTAATAATTACAAGATACATTTTTAAAGAAAAAGGTTCTCGTTTGGGATGAAAATGCAGTAATGGATGTATGCTAGCAGGCTCTCCTTCCTGCATTCACAGTCAATCATAGGGGGTCACAATTTGCCATCTGCTTGATTATATTCATTAGACAAGTCTTTTTATGCCCTCCGATGAATGGGTAGTTTGCTATGCAACTTGTTAGTACACAGTTGCATATGAAATTGCATCCCCATTCACAAACTAGTCTGTGTGAAATTTGCAAAACCATGGTTTGCGAATGAGAATCGTACATTATGCTCAGTATTTGGCCATAGGATCCAGTGACTACAACAAGCTCAATCAGGTTCAAGAAGTCTAGCTGCAGTATCTATGGGGAAAAGTATCAAGCTGTTGAGCTGCACCACATGCAGATTGTTCCATTGTATGTAGATTTCCTATTATTAAGTCCAAAGGGAGGACATAGCTGTAAACAATATTTAGGACACTGGGACATATTATCACGGGCTGTATCGCCGCGTTAGCAGCACTTTTTGCCTCTAAAGCGGCGATATTTTTATCACCCTATTAGCAAGCTGTTGCTAACAGCTGTTAGCGACAGTTTACTGGAAATAGCGCCCGTTTTTTCGCCGCTTTGCATATCAGAGATAATTATCGCGAATGACATGCAAAGTAGGCGTTCCTCACTAAAAGTAAAGGGAACCAGCCGCAAACCAAACATCGCACTATTTACAATCCTGCCCCGGACACGCGAAGCGATATGAAAAGCCGCGCTAACCGTGGTTATCGCAGGAATCTAACACCTGTTTGAAAGGTGACTTAACCACCTTTTGCATGGGAGGTGGATTGTCTGGTTAGGTTCACACTTGCATATTAGCAAGCATTTAATTAGCGCTGAAAATCATCGCATGATTTCTCACGCTATTGCTGCTTATCGCCGTATATCGCTGATTTTGACATCGCCTCTGAGCAAGGCGTTGCTAATACGCCGCTAACACGGCAATGTCAACCAGCGATAGACTGCGATACAGGAAAACGCATTAAACGCGATTTGAGATTATTATCGAATTCCATTGCTAATATGCCCCTATATTTCTGTCAGACAATATTTTAGTTATGGTGTTCCAGTACCATACATCCACACAAATACCACACAGGACCCAGTTCTAAAATAACATTCCTACAGTAGCAGATGCTATGTCTATGTTAAAGTACCTTAATAAGAAGCCACATGAATGCACAATTGGAGTAAAAGTTTGCTCTGGTCACGGTGGAAATGTAAATGTTAAATGTAATCACTGCTATGATAAAAATGGTGCACATGGTGTACTTGAACTGATCATCCATTTAAAATGCACCACATAGCACAGAACTGATGCAATGCACGTAACACACTAGGATGAGCAGTCTAGTTAACACTCACGACGATGGTGTGCTTCGTATAAATTTATAGCACAGCAACAAAGGCAGCAATGCTAAATTGGAAATTCGTGTAACAGAGAGGTTTGTTTTATGGTGCCATTCTATTTGCTATTGCACAGTAAATGTAGCAGATTCTTTTAAAGCAATCACCTGGGCCACCACTTGTAGTAGCTATTTACATGAACTGGGATTCAAGATATACTGAAAATATCACTCATTACCAAAAGTCTATCTGTAGTCACAGAACTTCTGGAGGTCACAATGTAATAAAAAATGAAATTTGTAAAAGCCTGAAAAATATATCGTCCATGCCTTCTGGTCCTGACATTTATGAGGTAGTGTAACTGCCGGCATGAACAGTAAAATTTAGCACCCAATCTGCTCATACATTTTTTTATTCAAAATTTAATGGGGCATGCTGCATGCTTTGTGAATTATTTAAAATTTTAATTCTGGAGTATGTGCATAGTATTCTCCTTCTAACAAGTAGCGAAATCATGTCAATTGATACCAATTTATGGATTTTAATGTGACCTACCAGCGGCCCTTTAAAAAACAAAAACAAATTCTGACAGATCAATAGAGAAACACAAATGTGATATCTGTCAATCTATGTGACGTCCAGTAGGTAAAACAAGTGTGAAGGGTAAACTAGCACACACTCTTCACAAAGATGCCTGAGTCTCATGAAACAGTTCCATCTGCTTGGCACAGTGTAACAACAACTAGCATCTCCTTGATAGATTGGAAGTAATGATATACATTCTGGGCCCGATTAACCTACTGCACTTTGTAATAAGTAGAGTAGTATTATTTGTGTATTACAAAAGGCTGTTCACAAACCTACAACCAACGACCTCTGCCTCCCCTATCTTTTTTGTGCAGAGATCATAGGCATACGTCTTTGTAATAAATGTGGGAGGACCAAGAGGGAGTAGCTGGAAAATGGGAAATAGTTACCATTAAATGGAAAGGGGTGGGAGAATTTAAGGGGGGGGGGGGCTTTTGGATGAACATATTAATGCAAATATAGAGTCACCAAAGAGTAAAAATATTTCTATTTACAAACTACACTTCTAAAGTAACTACAGCGCGACTTAAATTAAATTTACTCCATTAAGCTTTGGTGTAACTCAATCAGCATACATGGACACTCACACATTCTACAACACACTACCATAGAAAACCATGGTGACAGTGAAATAAAACAACATTCTATCAGAAGTAATGTTACATTAATTAAAGAATCCATTGGAAAATAATTTTTTGTTTTGCCAGTAACTTTGGCACAGCTTGACGAGTCTCCACTCAATTTTCACAAAACTTCTCTTTTTGGTTCAGCTTCAGTGTTGAAAGTTTCAAAGTGATCAGTCAAGTGGGGGTCAAGAAAAAAAGGGGTATCCCAAAACGCGTTTTCCACATATTAAGTCTAAGGGAGTTTTTCATTTTTTGAGCATGACTACAGCCTGAACTGCTGAAAAGAATTACACCAAATTTGGCAGAAAGTGTGTTTTTTTGTGATTTGGTGTAAATCTGTTCAGTAGTTTTTGAGATATCAATCTTTAAAAAATATAGATATCTGTGGTTGTGACTCCTTGCAGTGGAGTCAAGAATCCTACTAAAATTTGATTGCTTGTCAACACTCAAAACTGGAATTGCTGGCAGCCATCTAGGCACTTGTCTTGAAGCCATAAGCCATATGACATCACTGATGGCATCTCAAATGACATCACTGATGAAAGGGGAATAAGTCCACTTTAGTCCTGAGGCCCTCAGGAGTAAAGTGGAATTCATTCCTCAACCAGTAGTGCGCCAGGTGGCACATTTGCAGAATGGTGGTGAAAGGGGGTGTGGCCTACTACAACCTCTTCACAACATTCTTTTTTAAATAATGTATATGCCTTGGGTGGCAGTGCCCGGGGCAGACGCGCAGCTCCTCCGCATAAAATTACTCCCCCACCAGTAATTTAGATTTACTGTCCGGGGAGGTGGCGGACCCTGGGGCATAGAATCGCCTTAGGAAGGTGGCCTGTGTGCCCCCTCTTATGTTTACACAATGCCATTGGGACCTGGCCTGGCAGGAGTCGTAGTACCTGCGTGACTCATGCCAAAAATAAATGCTTCTAATGCCCAGAGGGATACCACATGGACCCAAACAGCATTCCTAGGGACTCAGTGTATTAATACCCTGCCCCCTTTCTTTAATTTTTACATTTTTTCCTGGACTTGACTTCAAGCTGTGTCCCAAGATGCCTCCTACACTTCCAAGTTGGAAGTGTTGGCAGCCAATCACATTGCAGCACGGGGACTGTTGAATCCTAGGAGGATCCATGTTCTTATATATCCATATATTTTATATCCATATATATATTTTATTTATATTTATAAAAGCTACTGAACGGATTTACACCAAATCACAAAAAGGCACTTCCTAGGACCAACATCTACCTTCCTGCCAAATTGGTGTGATTCCCTTCAGCAGCCGTGTCTAAAGGTCTTATGGGAATTAACATGGGGAAAATATATATATATATATATATATATACATACATTTTCACCAAGTACTCACAAGTACCGTTGCACTCCCGTCAGGAAATAATCACCGCACAGAGTCCATCCGTCATTCAGTGATAATTGTTTATTCTTTTCTTATCGGTTTCCAGCCAGAAAATACCCTTCGCGTTTCAGCGATACACTCGCCTTGGTCACGGGTAAACAAAACATTTTACCAAATGGTTTTTAAACACGTTACGTATAACGTACCAACATAGATAACGGACTGTCATTCTGAAGGTTAAGCTCCAACACAACGGCGGCCATCTTCGAACAGTGTTCTCTTACGAGTAAATGTTCTTACAAATAAAGTTATTGAAAGAACAATAAGGGTGATGATGTAAACAATAAAAATCAATTGCACCAAACTCTTACAAATTTCTAGAATTCGAAATCTTCAATCCAAATAGTGTGATGTTGTCCGTCACGCTTGCGAACATGGATATTCTTGACAGTTACCATGGAGAAGACGGAACAGAATGTGCCCCATTTCATCCTAATCAAGCACCCGTGAAATATCTCTCCGTGTGCAAATGTCAATAAGAGGAGAATTCATCAATTATTTATATCCTGTCCTCATTGTGCTGAATAAACTGCAACCTTTGCAAATACTTTATGCATATTCAAGCTCACATTATCATCAAGTGATTACAAAACAACGTCTATCCATGTCACATGTACGGATATTGCTATTATACCCAAGTGGGTAATATTAGATGAAAAATATTTTCTTCAATCGAAAACATATAATTCATTGCAACATCATTTTACCCAAAACTTTGCAGTTATTCTATGCATATTCACGCTCCCATTATTATCAAGTGATTTCAAAATGACGTCTATCAATGTCACCTGTAAAGAATATTGCTCTTGTACCCAAGTGGGTAATATTGGATGAAACTTTTCTTCAATTGCGAACATATAATTCATTATAGCACCATTTTACCCAAATGAACAATTAATGCTTTCCTTTTGAAAAAATGTAAACAGATCATCTTCATTTCTTCTGACGTTTCAAGAAAACTAAAATAGAGGAAGAAGAAAAAGAAACCAATTGAGAAAAGTGTTGCCTTAGTAACATCAATACTGCAAAATGTTATATTAGGGTCCGCCAGTTGGAGCCCTCCGAATGACTACTTAAAAGTACATACATGTATATCAAAAATGGATGTTAAGGATATTAAAGAGTAAGTGATAATTCGAATAATTTAAAAAATTCAAAAAATTCGAATAATTAAAAGACAAAAGGTCATCTCAGGAAGAAATCAATAGAAAGAGATTCTGGATTTCGACAAATCCTAAAATAAGGAACAACATGTTCCAATAGAGTACCTCACAGATAAGGAAGCTTCCACTACACAGGGAAGAACACACATGAATACAAAATACATTTTGAATTTATGGTCCCATAAACTCTCAACATACCAATCAAGGAAACCTGGCAACTACTATACCCCCAAATGCCAAGACATCTCTTCTTCCGAATTCAAACCTGCAGGGGCCTTGGTATTTAGATCTAGAATATACCTTGATTCTAATTGGTATATATACACCAAAATTCCTTTTAGGTAAGGAGGTCACCGCACACCAAGGAATTCGTTCACTTAGCGGTGTCAACCAACAATAGGTCTTGCTCACGGTATGTGAGTCCGTTATTTGTGTCCATATTTATAGTCCAGCCCAGTGTAGCCTATTAGGAGGCATTCTGGGAGTTGTTGTTCTCCTTACATATACCGTATGTTTAGGCATTACGATATGTTGCTTTCTTTGTTCATGTGCATGTGGTCAAATTGGTTCATGGTAGGACCTACATTGTTTCGCTATCACATCAATGTAACAGTTTGTTCCATTTATTTGGTGCCTGCTTTAGAGGATTCAAATTCGTGCTTTATCGATATCGCCGCTGACACTCCATCCGCTGGCTTTCCACGTTTGTTATGTATCGTGCAGAATAAAGAAGCAATCGTTTGCTTCAGGGAAGCTCCGTGCACAGTTCAGCATGTATCCATTTCATATTGCGCCAGTCATTTTTTGCCAATTATTATGCAAATTACTACTGTTTGTGCTCAGTGCACATATCAATCAGGTATCAGTTCCATATTATATGTCTATTCTAGCTCAGTACTGTATTTATTGCTACCATCTCTTCTGGTGGCTTTGTTTGTTTGAATCCTCTTGTAGATTTCGATGATTTTTTGGTTTTCGCACTCTTCTCTCTCTTCTGTTCCCTTGGTTCTTAGCAAAAGCCACTTCCCTTCATGGAGTTTGTTTGTCATTAATTATTTACAATTTATCATCTCTCTTCTATTATAGCAAGTGCTGGATTTGTTGCTACCTTCTTGCTCTAGTAGCTATCCTCTCATGTGTTTTGAAAATCTTCGATTTTCTCACTCATTTCTCTCTTCTATTTCCTAGGTCCATACCATGAGCCATATCCCTTCATAAAGTATATTCAAACTTTTTGATATGTCTGTGAATATTTACAAGTGACTGTACAGTTCTTCATCTCCATTCAAGCCATGGGGATCTTTGTCTTGAACCTAATGATCATCCTTGACTCCAATCTCCGTAGCTTCAAGGTTCTGTTTCCTCCTCTTTCATTTCTGGGGACAGTTTTTAATCCAAAGTACTTGATGTATTGTCTCCTTTTGCCTTTGTGAGTATTCAAATGTTTCACAATCACATAGTTGATGTCTCCATTTTGTATGGCCCGTAAATGTTTCAGGATTCTCTTCTTTAGAGGGCAGATGGTGCTCCCTATGTAACAGGGCCTACAGTTACAATACACTACATATGTAGATTCACATGTGATTCTTTCTGTTATGTTAAAGGTTTTTCCCGTAAAGTCCTTGACCTCTTTCATATTCAAACCGTACTTGCATGCTTTGCATTTATTGCAATGTACAAATCCTGTTTGTTGATCCATCAACCAATTTTTCTTTTCTTTCTTGTTTGTTGTCATATGACTTTTCACTAATTTGTCTCTTAGAGATGGTGCTTTGCGATATGATATGCTGGGCTTTTCGCTGATCTTATGTCCAATATCTGGATCTTTTTTCAGAATGATCCAATGTTTATTTAAGATGTTTATGATTTGATAGTTTTCTTTGCTGTATGTAAGTACCATTCTGAGTGCTGTGTCTTCTTGTTTCTTTTCTTTTCTTTCCAGTGTTTGGACTCTTGTTAAAGCCCTTGCTCTGTCTTGACCCCGTTTGATATCTTTCTGTAGATACCCACTTTGCTGGAATCTGTTTTCTGTTTCCTGAAAGGTTCTCTCCATTTCGGCGTCATCTGAGCAGTTGCGTCTCATACGCAAAAATTCCCCATATGGGATGCTTCTTTTAAATTGGGGAGGATGAAAACTGCTTCCATGCAAGATGCTGTTTGTCGATGTCGGCTTTCTGTATATTGTGGTTTTTATTTTGTTGTCCTCTATGTAGACGGTAACATCCAGAAATTGAATGTCCTTGTTACTGATATAGTGGGTTAATTAAAGGCCCTCTTCGTTGTTGTTCAGGAGGCTCATATATTCCACAAATTCTTTCTGGCTGCCACTGTGGAGAGGTGTGGCTCACTAGGTAGAGGCGGCAGACCCGTAAGCAGAGAATCGGCCATGGACCAGGGTTCAATTCCCGACGCGGCAGGGTCGTGGACCAGGGTCAAAATGGACTTGATAATTCTCGCCTCGGTACCTACTCTAACCAGGAACACACTCGGCAACTCTGGGCATTAAGCTTGCCTCATCTCTACAACGGCCCCCGGGGATGCCTGGTTTCACCTTGGAGATACCCAGAAAGGGACCATCTCACAGGGATAGCCAGGACGGGTTCCCCAGCGGTCCACAGCGCCGGGACGCCCCCGTTGGTGGGCAGCTGTGCGCTTTACAAGCTTACAACATTTACTCCAGATTAGGAATAAATCGTCTATGAAGCGCAGCCGTAATCCTGTTTTGGCCTTGTACGCTTCATTTTCATCCCTCCAAGCTATCAGTTTTTCCCACCAACCCATGGTGAGTTTGGCATAGCTTGGAGAAAATGAAACTCCCATTGCGGTTCCGCACGTTTGGGAGTAGATTTGGTTGTTGAAGATGAAGATGTTGTTTCAAAGACAGATTTCTATCATCTGTAAGAGCATCCAAGTGTGTTTAAGTTGTTGGATATTCCGTTGTTTTAGGAAGTATTCAACCGCCTTCAATCCCACCTCATGGTTAATAGAGGTATATAAGGAAACAACATCAATTGTAGCTACGTAGAATCCTTTCTGCCATCCTGTGTTGGTCAAGATTCTTAAAAAGTCCCCGGTGTCTTTTATGTAGGAGGTTAGGTTCATGACTTTGGGTGCCAGGAAGAAGTCCACATAGTCAGACAAGTTCTCATAGAGTGAGTTACAACTGGAGATGATAGGTCTTGCTGGTGGATTAATTAAAGTTGTATGTATCTTTGGTAAGAAGTACATTGTAGGCATCACAGGGATCTCATTTTTGAGAAATGTTGCTTCGTCATCTGTGAGCAGGCCTTCACCATACCATTTCATAATTCTAGATTCCAAGTCCAATGTCAGATTGTTGATGGGATTTACAGTTAGTTTAAGATAGTTCTTTTCATCATCCAGTTGTCTTCGGGCTGCTTTGATGTAGTCTGCTTTGTTTTGAATGACCACATTGCCCCCTTTATCTGTTGGTTTTATAATTAGCTCTTCGTTATTCATAAGATTCTCTATTGCTTGCCTTTCCAATATATATATCTCACATTTCTCTGTAACTACAAAAAAGTTCTGAATAATATGAAGCATCATTAATACCATCACAGATGCAACCCCTTGGGTGTGGCAAGTATGGGTTATGTGCAACATTGACCATATACATAAACTTTGCGAAGAGTCTAGTTCACATTAACAGTCAATCGTAATATATTGGAAACCCTTATTGCACACCATGTTCAATTCTCTGTACAAGTATTCAGACAAAGCCAAGTCCCACAAGATACTTAACATCTCTTCCAAAATAAATAACCTACTATGGACAGCCTTTATCTGTATCAAACATGTCACAGTCACCGAACCTACATTGAGAAAGGAAGCTGATATGAGTAGAAAAGTATGTACTGTAAACAGTGTTTACTCTATAGAGAGAGTTTACGCTGTACCAGACTGTTTGCAGAAAGTGAAACTCTCATGAGAAATACACCAAAGAGTATTAAAAAGTATCTATTAAGAACAGTGTACACATTATGCAAAACTTGTCCAAAGAGACACTATTCGCTTAAAATAACCAAGGTCTGAAGGTGCTAAAGGTCCTACTACCTGCAGCCTTCATATTGTGCTGAAACCTTTAAAAATACACCATGCTTAAAGTTAAACAAGCACAAGTACATAAATTAGTACCTGATGCACACAGTCTTGTTTTGTATGTAAAAATTGTCATGCTGAGAAGATTCTGTTCTAATAATTCATGGCTGCTTACAATACTTTGTATCCACTATATGGAATCTTTGCCCTGTTGGAAACTTTTTCAGAAGAGTAAACAAACACGTGTGGAACTGTCATCGGCACACAGAGTTACTCTTCAATACAAAGATTTATAACACGTTCAATACCTCCACACACCTATGATGCATTGGAAGCACATCCGTTTTATAGCCACTTACACCCAGTACCTGGATGCAGGTTGTACACAAATAGGTAGAAAAGTAATATGGTAGCTACCCGCCACTATGTCAACCATAAAACAAACTAGCACACTCATTGAATGATGTCATCAGTAATATCATCAATAATCAACTCATATCAAAGTCAATGTCAAATTTAAAAAGGTGGTTTGAGTTCAAAAACAATAACAGTAAACTAATTGTGGATATAAGACCATCGCATCTGTATACTGACTGATGATGCCATTGATGTATTTAAAAGGGGTGTGATCAAGGAATTGAGATAATTGAGATACAAAAAACATCTAGTAGGGGCAATTTGGAAGCTGATCACCATCAGAGATTTAACGAGCAATAACCTCTAGTAATCAAACAATCAGATAAAGGAGGAAATGGGGTGATTTCACCAATTGAAATGTATTTGAAGGAAGATTATAGACAATTGGATGATAAAACTAGCTATGTATTATCTAATAGAAGTGAGGCCTTACAAGCTAATAAAAATTACCATGACAAGTTGATTAATTAGCATGCTCAAGGCCTGCTCGAATGGGAAGAGTACCAATTTCTCAGATGTGAGTTTCTCAAACTGCTAGTACTTTATTTCCTACCCAAGTTGCATAAAAAACCCCACAGGCCCTCCTGGACGACCCACTGTGTCCTCAATAGGCAGCGTATTGGAAAATACAATGCAAAATGATGTAATAGTCTCCATATATGCATTCCCCCCATTTGAGGCCTGCAGGCTTGCAGATTTTTCCACGGAGCCTGCTTATTATCCTATCTCTTACACACTGAGCTGTTAATCGATATGATTTGGTCCTGCCTTACAAATAACTTTTTCATTTTGATCAAGAAATCTGTTGACAAACCCAGGGAATGGTGATGGGCACCTCTTTCACCCCCAGCTATGTAGGTCTTTACCTTGGCTGGTAGAAGGAACAGGTGGTGAGCAACAGCCATCATTTTCATGGCCACGTCATCCTCTGGGTGAGGTATATAGAAAAGAGTTTCTGCATCTGGAAAGGATCACTAACTGCAGCTAAGGATTTTGTTGAGACACTTAACACTAACAAATTGAATCTGAAGTTCACTAGTCAGATTGACTTTTTGGATCTGAAGCTAGAGGTAAAAAACAAAATGCCAGAAACTAAACTGTATAGGTAGCAGTCATCTGCATGCCACTAGCAACCATCCTTGGAATCTCATACAGAGTATCCCCTATGGGGAGTTACTAAGAGCTAAAAGAATGATGATCGACAAATCATACGGTATATCACTACTTATAACAATGTTCATCTAATGAAAGTCAGGTCTTTGGCACATTTCTGGCATGTCCTGTAAGCACATATATCATAGCAATATACCTGGATAATTTTCCCAGGGTGGCTTACAGGAAAAGCAAATCCTTATGAAATGAACTTTGCCATAATATTGTCAACCTACTAACAACTCAGTTCAAAGATGTTTTGTGTGTGGAAAATGCAAGACATGTAAATACAGTAAAAACAGAAAGACTATTAAGTTCACCTCGGCACACAAAGAATTCCAAATCCGTAAACACTTATCAATTAACTTGGATTTCTGTGTGTACAGTTTCAGCTGCCTTGTAAAAAATTACATATAGGCAGAACCACCCAAAGTCCTCAAACACATGAGGGCTATTAACAACGGTGACAAGCAATACCCAGTATCTAGACATTTCAAAAATGAATACTTAAGCAATGTCCATCCACTCACATTATGTGTACTTGACAGGATACCACCTAATGTGAGAGGTGGTAATATAACCTTGAGACTGGGAAGGTTAGAATCTAGGTTCAACATCACAAAATAAAATGATGGACAGGGTGTTAAACCTTTCCAAACTCTCACCCCAGTCACAGATCTGAGTTTAACCCATTGTTATTTTGCGTGCCACATCACCACAGTTTGGACCCAGCCAAATGCAAATCAGTCTTGACCCAGCTCCCCATGGGAACAGTCCAGCCTGAACTGCCAGGCCAGGTCATACCCGAATCGGAAGCAAGCATCCTGGGACCGGTTTTGGGATATCACCCCTCAGCAGCCAGGCTAGCTTGAATCCCGTGGCACGTGAGCAAGGGACCCACATCCGGGCATACCCTTCCCACTTAGGGTGACAAAAGCAAAAGAAAAGTCAGCACTCCATCCATTTTCTTGTTGTGTTTGCTAAAATCTAGGTTTATCATCAACATCTATACTCTACATCCATCAGGCCTCAATCATGAGGAATTATCAGTACGCTTAGGTTGAACATCACTTGTATAAGTGTCTTTGACAGTTTCATTTGTTATTTTTATTCTAATCTTACATTATCAACATACATTGTTTGTTGATACTTTGCTACGGGCAGCATGAGTATTTAATTTTATTTCCTTCCGTCTTTGTTAGGAGGAGAAGTGGCACTCACTTCTGGATTTTAATATTGTTTCATTTGTTTTTATTCAGGCTTGGAGAAGACTTCTTTCATGAAGATGGGGTGCAAAAGAGCTAATACATATCTTTATCTTTTCTTGTGTGAATTTAGTGGCTATATTAGGGACTCTCTTCGCTTTTAGGAGAACCCAAGGGTACATTATAGGTGATGATGATGGCAAGTGTTTATAAGCCTACTGGAGCATGAGGGTACTTTGCATATTTTTAATTTCTGTATCTGCAATTTTTAGTTTTGCTGCCATCTGATTCTGAGCCTGTTGGCATTTGATTATAACATCAGTTATGTGGCCATTGTGTCAAGTTTAAGCCCACTTGGGCTCAATGCTAATGCTTTGTACTAATGAAAAGTTCATTAACAGGTTACACATTTTCTCTGTATATTTTCTGATGACGTTGGTAAATTTATGCTAGCCTACTGGGGCAAGAGCATAATTGTCACACATTTTTTCTGTACTTTTCACTTGTAATTTTAAATTTTTGCTATCATCTTATTTTGAGCCCGTTGGGTCTTGGCTCACACATCACTTATGTGAATATGATGCTTCGCAGTTGAGCCATGCAAACATCTCATAAATAACCATTAAAATGTTATAACTGGGAGGGAACATCCCCCAGTTCACAATGAGAGATATATATATAGCCACTCCTTTCTAGTATAAGCCCACTTGGGCTCTATGCTTATGTTTTATACCCATGAGATTTCTCAGTAACAGGTTGCCTTATGAAATACACTTTCTATACAAATTCTCTGTACATTGTCACATTCAAATACTGTATTTTCACTCAATAGTTTTAATTATGTATGAGCTTTGTATGAGAGGCATTACACTGAAATATTGCAGGTGTTGCCATACTAGTCTGTACTAATGTGCACAGTTTTTGCAAGGAAGAAATGCCTATTGTTTCCATCAATTGTGATGTCTCCACAAATGATACTACATTTAACACTGAGATACTAGTTCATCACTTCAGTGAGAAACAACCTATGTCAATATGGCGCCTATTCTCTGTCTCAATATGCATCGTAATTGAATGTATTGTCCATTCTTCATGTCATTGCATAGTTAGTAACACATTTAAATATTGCGTTTGAGTGCTAACTCCTCGACTCGTGACCAAGAAGAGCTCAGTCTCTGAAACAGGAGTTGGCGTGCTGCTAAATAAGGTAATCACTTATCAACCTTGGAGAATCACAGAGTGTTTTTATTGTATATTATACAAACCTTGGATTTCAGAATATCGGATTCACACACAAGGTGCGGTTCAGCAGTCAGTGGCCAAGAGCTCTGTGGATTGTGCGGTAATTTGTAAATATATGTATACATACATATATATACATATAGAGAAACCAAAATCCTGACGAGATGCAGATCGCGTAAATCAGGTACAGACCACTCAATTACGTTAATTAAAGATGAAAGTGCTTTATTCCGCCATAAATAGCAGCATAACGCGTTTCTACCGGGTAAACCCGGTCTTGATCACATGACATGGCTAAAAACCAACGAGTTTAAATGCTGTAAGGCACATAGTTAAAGCTCCTCCTACTAGCCATAAACAGTGAAAACATACTGCAAATTGCAAATATAATCGGATTTAAATGACTTCAAAAGGTTTTAGAATTTAGCAAAATATCAGGCTAAAATTTCAAAAAGCCACTGCCAATCAAATAAAATTATAAATATAATTTGATTCAAGAGAAATAACAAAATATTTTATACTTTTAAAAACAGTGGTAAAACAATGGTAAATCAATCGAGGGCAAGTGCCCAATGAATACAGTACCAGCAGAAATACCGAAAAAATTGCAATAAATAAGTTCATATAAAGGCCTGGAGTTCCCTAACAATGAAAAAATATATATAGCAGCATATCAAGTTCAAGTTCAAAAGACCTTTATTCGAATTTGTTAAAATTCATAAAAGTACCGACACATCAAAAAAAAAAAAAAAAAAAAAAAACATATACATACACATAATACAAAACAGTTAAATAATTTACATTTCATAGTAACAAAGCAATTCATACAAAGGTTAAACAGTAATTTCCATTAACTTGTGAGGTTTTTAGCAGTAGTATTTTTTGACTAGGTCTGATTACAAGGACTTTCCATAGTCTTGCGTGCACGTATGGCTAGTCTTAGGAAAGTGCTGGTGCGAAATGTCAGTTCATCATTGTCCAGGGTGAGCAGCAGCATGTAGGATTCCTGAAGTGTAAGAGGTCTAAGCTTTCTAAAATATGGGGTTAAAAGCCATTTGGTATATCTCACATAATATTTACAGAAAAACAGAAAGTGCAAATCATCTTGAGTGCTTGTACCGTCACAGGGGCAGGGGGTAAGGACAGTATGGTGTTGATACCCCAGAGGAAAAGAGAGCAGAAATTTTACAGTTCCTGCCCTTAGACGAAACAGTAGAGATCGTTCCCAATTTGACATAGGCAGTGATAGGTAGGGTGGCATGATTTGCATACAGAGACCATTACCAATGTATTTTTTGACCCCTGATTTCTGTAGTTCAATTCCAAGCCGTTCATTACGATAAAGTGCATAGAGTGCCTTTTGAACCTCATGTTTGTCCTTTGGTTCAATAGCCGTTGGCTCAGTAAACAAAATACCTCTTCCAATTTCATTAAATATTTTAAAAACGTCTTTCAACCAGGGAATCTGTATGCCATTATCACTATTGAGGCAGTCCCTAATAATGTTTTGCGTAAGGGCAGCAGCCTCATTCCTCCAGATTCTAATCCAAAAGAGTGCTGGTCTTGCTTTAATAAAGTCGTTTATGAATGGGAGGTTAAGTTCGTTATGACAGATGAAATTGGAAGAGGAAATTGGTGCTCCCAACAATTTCCTGCAAAAACGGTTTTCCTCTCTTTGAATACCAATGCTGCTGGCCGATCCCCAAACTTCGGCTCCATATGTAGCAACAGGGGAACACTGTAATTTAAAAATTTGAGCAATAGCTTTAGTGGCGCCGATTTTCTTAGGGCGTGGGAGACTCAGGACGGAGTTGTTGGCTTTCGAGAACTTGCTCGTGGCGTGGGCCACATGCCCACTCCAGGAGCCGTTCGCAGCGAAAACCAGCCCCAGATAAGGGAACTTATGGACAGATTCGAGTTTATCTGTTCCAATTTGAATAGTGCCGAGTTTCCTTTTGCCCGGCCCACAAGGCATAATAAAAGACTTTTTAAAATTAACTTTCAAATCCAGTCCCTCCATAAAATTTACAAAACTATGTACAAGCAGACGTAAGGCGTTTGGTGTGCGTGCCAAAAGGACAGCGTCGTCTGCATATAAAAGTACGGGCAAGGGATTTCCTAAAATGATTGGGACATCGGGGGTAGCTTTCTTTAAACAGTTGGACAAGCCATTAATATAAATGATAAACAGCAGGGGTGCTAAAACGCACCCCTGTCTCACCCCCCTCCCTATCTTAATGGCTCCCGATACCTCTCCGCCCACACCAATACGTACCCGAGCTTTCAAGTCAGTATGGAGATAGGCTAAGAATCTAACAAGAGTGGCATCGAGACCATTTGACAGGAGAGTTAACCATAGCTTGGATCTATTCACAAGATCGAATGCGGATGAAAGATCCATAAAAGCTAGGTAAACGGGGGATGAGCGAGCAATGCAATATTTATCTATTATCAATTTTAAGTTTAGGCATTGCTCGACTGTTCCTACCCCACTCCTAAACCCCATCTGGCAGGGGTCTAAAAAGTCAGAATCAGACGCCCATACCAGTACCCTATTATAAATTATTCGTCCTAGTATTTTTAAAGTATTGTCCAGGAGGGAGATGGGACGATAGTTTACTGGGTCAGATCTGTCTCCCTTTTTATAAATGGGGACAATAATACTAGTAGCCCAGGTGGCAGGCATGGCTACATGAGGAAGACTATTAAAAATGTTTAAGAGTATTGGTGTCCAAAGATCAACGTTAAATTTAAGGATATCTATAGGGAGGCCGTCTGGCCCGGGCGCCTTGTTGCCTAGGCTCTCTTTGATAGCTTTCCTGACTTCTGAGTCCGAAATCTCTAAGCCTGCTGTTTGGTTCAGTTTAGGGAGAGGTTGCTCATCAGAGGGGGCAGCATAAATGTTAGAAAAATGGGTCTCCCAAGCTGTACTGGATATGTTGCAACTAATTTTAGTAAGCTCTTTGCCCATTTCCCTCGTTCTTCTAACTGCCGTCCAAAATGGGCCACTGCCGCCCAGATTGGCGCTGATAACCAGCTTATCCCAGTGATCGGAGAGCAAATTTGCCTTCCTTTTCGATGTTTTATCTTTATAATTTTTCCTGGCGGCTCGAACGGCGTCCTTACACCTGGGATTGGCAGAGAGGGCTTTTCTTAACTCTCTATTGGCCACGGAGCAAGATGTATCAAACCACCGTGGCTCTTTGTGGTCAGTAGAGAGTGGGACTGACAGGAGAGTTTTTATATTGGTGCATAAAGCTTCAAAAGCAGTAATCAGTTCTTCATTATTTGTACTAGGGGAGGAGAGACATTTCAATAGAACCGGATATGCCTCCTGAATCGTATCTATAATAGCCCCGCAATCAATTCCTCTCCATTTAAGGCGAAGGCCATCAATTGAGGGTGTGATATCCCTAGCTCCATTTAAATTCATAAAAATCGGACTGGGTGCGAGGTTAAAAATAGCAAACAAAGGATTATGATCGCTGAAGGACGTTTGCACCACAGAAGATTTGATTAAACAGTCCGTTAACACAGGTGATGTAAAAATGTAATCGATAATTGAACCGTTATCCCTGCCCTTAAACGTAGGGGCGTAGGGAAAATTCATATCATACCCTACACTCATTACGTCAACAAGGTTAAAATCAGAGAGTATGCTAATCAATTCCAAACCCCTGCGGTCATTACAGTGATCAAAGTTAGTGGATCCATAGTTATCTATAAGTTTCACATTAAAATCTCCCCCGATCAGAATACTGGTCTTAGTATCTACTGACATGGAACAATCAATTATATTTAAAACCTTAGATAAAGCAACAAAATTTTTGTTCGGTACACCATTAAAATCATTGTTATAAAAATTGATTAAATAGATTATGGTCTTTGATTTCAATTTGTATTCCAGAATTTGAATGTTGGAGTTAGCAAGGTTGTCTAACTTCAAAACATTAATTGTACCGCCTGCCAAAATTCTAATCCCCGTAAAGAGTCCACCCACCGCTCGGCCAAAGCTAGGTTTTAGAGATGTCAGGCTGAAACAGTGGTAGCCTTCGATATACAGGTTATCAACAGCCCAAGTCTCTTGGAACATGAGTATATCTATGTCCTTAATTAGTTCGGTCCAAGCAGGGTCAGAGAGCTTGGATTCTAAACCTGCGACATTCCAGCTTAGGATTGATAGGCCGTGTTTGAACCCCTGGTTAATAAATGTGCACCTAGTATTCCCATTATCATAGATAGTTGGTTCGTTTGAAATGGCCGGAGTGCTATCCGATAATATGATTTCTGGGGCTACTGTTTTAGCATGGGGTAATGCAAGTGAATTTATGATTGTAGCATCCTCTTGGTTACAAGCTTTAACATTCTTGCATGATTCATTATTAAGGGGCAGCATATAAAAAATAGTGCATTAGTGTAATACAAATCACAATCATAAAAAGTGAATATGTTTTTTTTAAAAAATTATATATTTCTTATAAACAGATGCTAAAGTGCAAAAAAGTAAAGTGCATAGTGCAAAAAAAGGGGGGTTATTTATACAAGATCGACTTAAAGTCAGTAACCGGAAATCAGTTTATACAATTGGGTACAAGTTTAAAAGCAACAAAGTATAATGTTGAAAGCAGAAAGAACACACAATTTCATATACAACATTATAGTCCAAGAGAATTAATCCATGGATGGTATAATTCTGTCAAAAAATGGCACTAGAAGCCCGCTATTGTCAAATTAAGTAGCCACCCTGTCCCCACATCCTATCTCCAATGAATAAAAACCAATAAAACTAGAAAACTAATAAAATCAGTTAAAATCCAATAAAAACAAGACATGGAAAAACACAGGTAAAAATTCACTTAAGACAATAAAAGAGCATAGAATTCATTAATAGCAGCAAAGTAGATCATAGTATGGCTAGGGTAAAAGATATCACAATAAAGAGATAATGGGACAAACCTGCCCCCATAAAAAAGATCACTAATACAGATAAACCCTATAAACATATATATTAAAAATATTTTTTATTAAAAAATATTTTTATAAAATAGTTAGGGAAATTATAAAAAATTATAAAGATCTTTCCCTGTGTTTAGGCCATTAGGTATCTTAGTGTCCAGAAGCAAAATATATCGGCTCTCCAACTGCCTAAGTTTCCTCTCTCTATCCCCTCCTCTTTTGGATAATGGAACTGTGTCAATGACAAAATAACTCAAATCTTTAAGATTAATATTATGTGCCAGTTTAAAATGACGCGCCACAGGATAGCTGGGATCGGAGTTAACAATAGCCCGAAGATGCTGCAAGATCCGGTTGAAAACTTGGAGTTTAGTGTTACCAATATATTGGAGATGACAAGTGCATTGTAGTACATAAACTGCATAATCAGTTTTACAGGTAAACAAACCGTTGATTTTGCAGACATCTTGGGTAAAAGCATCCTGATATTCCACAGTGTTAACTCCAAACTTACAGGCTCTGCAGGAACTGCACTTAAAAAAGCCTGATCGATTGGAGAGCCAATTCAAAGTTTTAATTACTTCAGGACTAATTTTGACAAGAGCATCCCTCATAGAGGGTGCCCTCCTAAAAGTAATAGATGGAACCTCACTAAGGAGTGGAGCCAGAGTAATATCAGTTCTTAATATAGGCCAGTTAGACTTCAAAATGTTTCTGATCTTTTTTTCATAACAACTATAAGTCGTAATCAGTCTAACTTCAGTATCTTATCCTTTAAGAGACTTAACTCTATTAGAAATAGAAGTTTCCGTATTAAAGGCCTGTGGGAATTCTTTGGTGTTTAAAATCATTTTACTCAAAGCATTTTTAAGATCAATCTCTTTATAACCTCGGGCCAAAAATCTTTGAAATGATTCATTGAGACAAATATTAAGATCAATGTAATTGCTGCAAATTCTTTGGATTCTTAAAAATTCCCCGTAGGGAATGCTCTTGATAAGATGTCAGGGATAAGCACGAGAGGCATGGAGAATTGAGTTACCCGCAGTAGTTTTCCTGTATAATCTGCTCTGAATAGTGCTGTCCTTAATAAAAATTTCAACATCTAAAAACTCAACTTTCTCATTACTGATGGTAGCTGTGAATTCCAAATTGAGCACATTTACATTGATGCTAGCCACAAATTCTTCAGCAGTTTCTCTAGACCCATGCCATATTACGAATACATCGTCTATGAAACGCCACATGTGAACTATGCCTGATCCTTGGCTTGCAGCATTGAACATTGCGCGATCCAGAACATGCTCCTCCCACCAGCCCACGTGTAAACACGCATAACTGGGTGAGAAGCATGCTCCCATCGCCACGCCACGTAACTGCTGGAAAACTTCATTGTTAAAAAGGAAAAAATTGTTATACAGGCACAATTCAATCATTTTTAATAGCATCTTACTGTGTTCATTAAATTTGATATCTATGTTAGATAGGTAATGCTGGATAGCATGTAAACCATCCTGATGATCAATAGAGGTATAGAGAGAACAGATATCCATCACAATAAAATATTAATCTGGACTCCAAAAGACCCCCTTCAATTTAGTGAGAAAATGACCGGTGTCTCTAATGTACGAGGGAAGTGCCTCCATATAGTTATGCAGAAAAAAGTCAACGTATTTAGAAATAGGTTCAAGTAACCCATTCTGGGCAGAAATAATGGGCCGCCCGGGTATAGGAAGTACACCCTTATGAACTTTAGGTAACAAGTATAGAGTGGGTGTAATAGGATGGTCATTTTTTAGAAAACAAAAATCTTTTTTGCTAATGAGACCTACCCTTTTCCAATGAGCCAATTGCTTGTGAACCAAATCCTTGACTTTATTTAATTCATTAAAGGAGGCCTTCCTATAACACAGAGAATCATTGAGTTGCCTTTCTGCCTCTATGATATAAACATCACGGGGCCATAGAACAACATTACCCCCCTTGTCAGCCTTATTTACGATGATGTTTCCATGATTATTAATTTTACGCATAAGCGTGGAGTACTGGATCTCAGCATAACTCCTCCGCTTCTGATTTTGGGCAATCGATCTATTCAATCCCTTTAAGTCTTCAACCATACGATCACTAAAAACGTCAATCGCATCTCTGGGCATCATAGGAACAAAAGTAGACCGGGGGCAAAATGGACTCACAGCTACACTACTACTATTAATACCAATGGAACGTAGTTCATCTTGGGTATCAGAAGGAGAGTCATCAACTAAATCATGCGGGGAATACATATTTTTCAAAGTTGGTACATCAGAGATTAACAGATTCTTACTAGGTTGCGATTCAGCAATAACAGAAATAGCAGCACTGCTGACTTTATTCAGTTTATGGAATTTAATCAGCTTTAATTTATGTATAAACTTAAATACGTCAATACGAGATTGAACGTATTTAAAATTATTCCTCGGACAGAAGGATAAACCCAAGGCTAAAATTTGCGTTTCTGCTGCATCCAAATCTAAGTCTGTAAGGTTGATGACAGTATTAGCTGACTCGGTGGTGGTAGCATTGTTTAATTCAATTGGGGGGTTCCTCTCCCTCTCTTCTTTTTCGCGAAGCCGCCTCTGTTTCCTCCTCTCTTTGTGGCATTTGTTTAGTTGGCGCCGTCTTTCGCCTGAGGGAGCCCCCTTGGCCTGAGTGTATGACGTCTGTCCTCTATCATAAACCCCAATTCCTCAGATGGGGTAAAGCCACTGAGTGCAGGTTGTTGGCAAGTTAATGGGGTTTCCGTCATCTGAACCAGCACTGCTTATCGCTGAACTTAATTCTGAATCAGAGGTTTCAGAGTCCATTTGTTGTAAATGAGTTGTAGGTGTTTTACATGTCAGCGCCTGTCGTTTAACTGATTCAAACTTTTTAGAGAAAGTAAAAATACGTCAATTTTTGTAATCAGCTTTATCACGTGAAAACTTAAAGACTTTACGTGTTTTAATTACTTCCTCATGTTTGTCAAGGCGTTTCTTTATTTCTTCTCTCGTTTTACCAATGACATCTTGTTGTTCCATCGCATTAAGTTCAAGATTCAATGCATCGATTTGACGAACAATGTGTAGTCTGTCAATCTCTGCGTATTTAATTAAAATGCAGACCATGTTCATCGACGCCTCCAAATTATTAGCTGCCCATTCTTTTAACATAAGGGGGTTGGGGTTCTCAAAAGATGGCGCAATGAGAAACCCTCAACCCCCGAGGCACTCTTCCGGCTTCTTTATATTTTTCCAGGGACTTTTTTTCCCACCACTTAGTTAACTCCGTGCGGAGGAGTTATTCCAATCTCTTAAGTTTTGATTTAACATCGTTTTTGTCTGCCATATTACTTGCACCTTTACTGGCTTCAGTCGTATCCGGTAAATTAGAAAACAAAGCATCTGCTATTAGTTCACGATCTTTAAGCACATCGGCTGCCATCGCCATAACGATAATGAATGAGGAAAAAGCTATGCACAATGTAGAAAGAACATGGGGGCATATTATCAAGCCAGGCGATAAAATTATCGCCGCTTTAGCGGCAGAAAACTGCAGCTAAAACGGCGATAATGGGCTTGATAATATGCTCTACGGAATTCCAATTGAAGCCCATGTTAGATGTCCTTCACATCTAACATGGGCTTCAATTGGAATTCCATAGAGCATATTATCAAGCCCATTATCGCAGTTTTAGCGGCAGTTTTCTGCCGCTGTAGCGGCGATAATTTGATCGCCTGGCTTGATAATATGCCCCTTAGCGCGTAGATGGAATACGAACAGTTCTAAAGTCTCTAAATTCACAAATCTCTTCACCCACAAATAGCCTCCGAGAGGCAGAAGCGAAAACGGCTCACCTAAGTCCCAGTACAAAAGGTCAGCGGGGTCCTCCGACTCACACAATCCTCGCGACTGCGACTTTCCATTCCGTCGTTTAAGCAACTGCCGAATCCTTTCTCTCTTGGCTGTCGGGGGCTGGCAAAGGAAACTCCTTCCGGGTAAACAATTATCGCATCGCGATGCAACTGAAATCCACCAGCCACATTCGAAGAGAGGGTCCGTAGAAAGGCGGAACAGTCACACTGCCTGAATTGAATAGAAACCAAAATCCTGAAGAGATGCAGGTCGCGCAAATCAGGTACAGACCACTCAATTACGTGAATTAAAGATGAAAGTGCTTTATTCCTCCATAAATAGCAGCATGACGTGTTTCGACCGGGTAAACCCGGTCTTGATCACATGACATGGCTAAAAACCAACGAGTTTAAATGCTGTAAGGCACATAGTTAAAGCTCCTCCTACTAGCCATAAACAGTGAAAACATACTGCAAATATAATCGGATTTAAATGACTTCAAAAGGTTTTAGAATTTAGCAAAATTTCAAAAAGCCACTGCCAATCAAATAAAATTATAAACATAATTTGATTCAAGAGAAATAACAAAATATTTTATACTCTTAAAAACAGTGGTAAAACAATGGTAAATCAATCGTGCAGGGGCGCAAGTTATAGTTAGCTGAACTAACTATAACAGGGGAATTTCTATGGTTTTGTACAAATGAAATGTCCAACTAACTATAACATGTCTGAAACCTATGGTTTTTTAAGTGAATTTCTAAGGTTTTTTTAAATGCTAATTTCTAACTATAACATGCCTGAAACCTATGGTTTTTTCAGTGAATTTCAAAGGTTTTTTAAATGCTAATTTCTAAATATAACGTGCCTGAAACCTATGGTTTTTTCAGTGAATTTCAAAGGTTCTTTAAATGCTAATTTCTATCTATATAGTGCCTGAAACCTATGTTTTTTCAGTGAATTTCAATGGTTTTTTTAATGCTAACTTCTAATTATAATGATCATTTAATCTGTAGTTTTTTCCGACACCCAAGAAGGACACAACACCCACTGCCACAACCCTCAGGACCTCCCCCCAGTACCACCCCTCTACCTACTACCACCAAGGCAGTGCAGAACAGGACAGCGAACCCTCACAAAACGGCATGGTCCCTCAGCCATATAATAGCTCAATGTTGGGAAATGTGGCAATTGTTTTTTCAGTAAATTTGAATATATTTTAAATACTAATTTCTAACTTTAATATTCCTGAGACCTATTTTTTTTGTGAATTTCAAAGGTTATTTACATACTAATTTCTAATTATAATGTTCATAAAACCTATGTTTTTCCCAGTAATTTTGAAAAAAAAGTGATATTTTGTAACTGTAATATTCTAAAAATAGTTTTTGTAATTTTTTTTATTTGTTATTTAACCTATATAATGTCTTCTTGTTTTTAAATATTAAACAACTACATAGAGTATGAAAGGGACCCCAGCTCAGAGCCACATCTGAAAACCAACACATGTCATAAACCTACTGATCAAGCAGCTCCAACACCCAAGAATGCCACAACACCCACCACAACCCCCAGGACCTCCCCCCCTACCACGGATGCAGCGCAGAACAAGACAGCGAACTTTCCGAAAACGGAATGGCCCCTCAGCCACACAATAGCTGAATATTGGGACAGGTGTGAACAAACTATATGTGAAGGAAGCAATTCACCCATGAATAACAATGCTCACAATGCAAAGTGTAGCGGTGATGTGCTGGACACATCTCAGTATGCAAAACACACACCTCTCCATGTGCACAAATACTACTGGTGCTTGTAGTGCTGTGGACAGTGGGCCTAACCATGTTACGTCAAACACTAGGGAAGATCTCATTCATGTAGCTGCATCGTCCCCCCTGTAAGCATAAGCGTAACCTGAGTGGGCTGGTCCGACGTACGCCACTTCAGCGTAGAAGTGTGAATACATAGGCCGGGGCTCTGGGTATGGTTCAGTTCTGAACTGTGAAGACCAACAACGGTGCCAGAGCGGCGGGCCTCACCCTGCCACGAGGGTGCCGCCATGACCGCGGGTCTCCTCGACACAGGCCCCCTGCAAACCCAGCGGCACAGCACCGCAGACTTATGTCTGTACAGACTACTGCCTTCGATCTACACTGTGGACAGCAGGCATCATAATTCACATGGAGTAGCGATTGCACATGACGCAGTCCAGTACGCAAGATACATTGCTCCCAGTGCGGCCCTCTCGGACCACGTATTCTCACAGGGTGTGCACACACTGAGCGCCAAAGGTACCACTAACTCAGTGCACCACAAGTCATTGGCACGTGGCCTTACTGAGGCAGAATTCAATAGAATAAATACATTGCTCTGAGTGCGGTCCCCCGGACCACGCATCATCGCAGGGTACGTACACGCTGCGAGCCAAAGGTACTACTAACTCAGTGCACCATAAGTCATCACCACGTGGCCTTATTGAGGCAGAATTCAATAGACAAAAGACATTGGTCCAAGTGCGGTCTCCCCGGACCACCCATCATCGCAGGGTACGTACACTCTGAGTGCCAAGGGTACTACTAACTCAGTGCACCAAAAGTCATCGCCACGTGGTCTTATTGAGGCAGAATTCAATAGACAGAAAACATTGGTCAGAGTGCCCTCTCCGGACCACGCATCATCGCAGGGTACTTACACGCTCAGCGCCAAAGCGCCAAAGGTACTTCTAACTCACTGCACCACAAGTCATCGCCACGTGGCCTTATTGAGGCAGAATTCAACGCAAGCTGCAACACATGGTGCCACTAACCCTGTTCAACACAAGTCGGCGACACGTGGTTCCACTAACCCTGTTCAACACAAGCCGTGTCACGTGGTGCCACTAACCCTGTTCAACACAAGCCGCGACACGTGGTGCCACTAACCCTGTTCAACAGAAGCCGGCGACACGTGGTGCCACTAACCCTGTTCAACACAAGCCGATCCCACATGTGGAGCTGTGTCCTGAGGCAGTGACACCAAGTCCGTGGCAGCGACCCCAGCACCAGACTCCCTTTGATCAGTTAGGCATATTTCCATATGCAAGGCCGGCGACACGTGGTGCCACTAACCCTGTACAACACAAGGCACGACACGTGGTGCCACTAACCCTGTTCAACACAAGCCGGTCCCACATGTGGAACTGTGTCCTGAGTCCTGAATGGCAGTGACCCCAACTTCGTGGCAGCGACCACAGCACCACACTCCCTTTAGTTTTATTTGTTGTTGTTTTATTTAAATAAAATGTTTTATATGTAAATCTATACATGACTAAGACTCTTGTTTGTCCAACCGCACAGGGACACTTCCAGCCCAAGAAGGTTGTTGGGGGTATGTTGGTAATGTGGGAAGAGGGTGCATTACCTGCTGATGTGGGGAGAGGCAGCGTGAAAGGGGTATCTCTCACAGAAAGAACTCCGGTATGTTTTCAGTAATGCCTCAGACAGATGCCAGCTGACGGACAGAATCACAAAATGGCTTTTCAATGCTTCTGTAGTGTGACTTATGAACAGTTCGCACCCAGGCTCACAGAGGGACAACTGCGGCCCGTCCGCTGGACTCACAGACGCAGAACTACGAGCCGTCCGCTCCCAAAGGATCAGCAGCGTAGTAGCTCGCAGAGATACAGGCACAGCAGCGTACTAGCTCGCAAAGGTAGAGAGCTGCGAGCCGACGGACTGGCTTCTAACGGCATAGCTGTGAAGTGGTGATGTTGGGCACAAGAAGCGTGAAAGGGTTATCTTCCTACTGCTGTCCTTGAGTGGAAGTCGTACTACCTGGCGCTCACCTGTTTCTCCTTTATTGTTAATAAATCTTAAACCTTAACTACGTCCAAATCATTATTACACAGAGCTCCGCTATATTAAATTGCCCCAGGAACCTTTCTTTTATATTTCCACTCGATGCGAGGCACAAGATGGCGGCTAACACTTTCTGGTTTGAAGTGTCAGCAGCCAATCAGACGCAAGCTCATTCTCATAGGCACCGTCCAGATATATATATATTTTCCTTTAATATCTCAAAACACTAATGAATGGATTTACACAATTTCTCCAAAAGCGCGCTTTCTGAACCAAGACCTTTCCCCCTGCCTAATTTGGTGCAATTCCGGTCAGCAGTTTCACCTGTAGCCTTGTCTAAACTTTCATATGGAAAATGCATTGATAAAACACATGTTGGGCCCCCCCTTTTTCTCAACCCCCCCTTGACCAATCATCCCTAAACTTTCAAGATAGGAGCTGAAAAAAAAAGAGAAACTTTTTGGAAAATTTCATAAACATTCGTCAAACAACGCCAAAGTTATAAGCACATGGAGGGCTCCAGGAGAGGAGCAGTGCAACACCCCTCCCAACATGAGTAAAGCACCGGGACTGTGCAGACCCCAGCGAGCCCCGGAACTGTGCAGACCCCAGCGGGCCCCCGCAGCCCCAGTGAGTCCCGCTATTTTTTCTAAAAAATACCCCCGAGACCTAGCCCACCCGTTGTCTCATTAAACTAAAACGCAGGAACCCGCGACCCCAGCGCAAATTGCGCCGATTTCTTTTTTTTTTTTTTAAATGTTATTTTGGCCCTGGGGGTTCTTCTGGGACTCCCTGACCAGGCCTAGGGGGTCAGGGTGTTTCTACCCTGCCCCCTTCTCTTGTTTTCTACCTTTGTTTCTCTGTTTTCTGGCGACTCGCTTCTACCGACAAACAAGATGGCTGCCAACACTTCCTGGTTTGGAGTGTTTGCAGCCAATCACAGTGAAGCTCGTGCACGGCACTTAGGCTCCGCCCAGATATCAAAACTTTTATTTCTCTAATTTCTCAGCAACTACTGAACGGATTTACACCATTAAAAAAAAAGTTCGCTTTCTGACCCATGCACTACCTTTCTGCCAAATTTGGGGTAATTCAGTTCCGTAGTTTCGGCTGTAGCCTTGCACAAAGTTTCCTATGGTTAAATGATTTTTTGACTCTTAGTTTTTTAATTTCTCAAAAACTACAGAACGGATTTACACCATTTAAAATAAAAAGAATAGTTCCACACAACGGCGGACAAAGTGACTGCACTACCCTGTGAAGTTCCCTTGTTGTTTTTAGAAAAAGTAGTCAATCTGGTTGAGTGTGCACAAAACCACTCCAGCACTCGCCGTTGTTGAGTGCCGACTTCTATGCAGATAAATGAGAAAGCCTGAGATGTGGAGTGGTGCACCACTCGATATTTAAGACAAGCGGTAGTTAATTAGTCCATGAGTGTTGTGATTTAAAAGACTGGAATAATTATTTATTTTTCAAAAATGTCAGTCAACGCGTTTCGTTCCTGAGAATGAACTTCTTCAGGGCTGTAAAGTTATAACAAAACCAACTCACTCTCCCCCATTTCCACCCACCCTTGCCACTCCAATTCTACCTTACTGCGGTAACTGTATTCCATGTCACCGCTTTTCTCGTAGTGCCTACATCCTTCAGACTCTAGCTACGTCACCATATACCACTCCCTTAGACCCCTGTTGAGCCGCTCTTATACACCCAGCCCAAGCATCTTTCATGTCTCTTCGGAGTCGTCCTCTTTATTTATTCACACATGCTGCTTACGATTCAGTCACTCCGCCTGCCTTCATGTGCCAACCACCGGAGCTTTACTGAATACACACAGCGTCAGCCGATGCTGACTTTGTCACATCTACAATTACTTGTTCAGACGCTGCCCCTCTGGGCTCAGGGCTCATAGCACATCAATATGACGGATCCAGCATCATCACCTAGTGCCCCACTCTCCCGAGTTTTTCCCCCAGATTCTTTACTAGTGCTGACACTGCCCCCCAGGGCCCATAGTGCCCTGGAGAAATGGATACATCTGTATCTCGCTTCGCCACTACCACACCTAGCGGACCTCCAGTTGCTGTCTTACCAGTGACGCGCATCTCCGCACACCCTTTGCTTTTCCCGCCTCACCACCCATTATTTATATGCATTGATTCTCTGAGAGCCACCACTCTTCACAAGAGGACAGCTCTACAGCCTCATTTACAGGTACGTGTGTGTGCACTGAGGCCGGCCCTCCCTCCACACCACGATTTTCTGCTTCCTTGATGCCATGCTTCTTTCTTTTCCCACCCGCCACCCCCCTGCTCCTCTTTTCCCCTCGCAGTCGCCCACACCGTTTCCAGCCACCCTGCCTTAGGGGCTGGCATCCGCATTGTCTTCCCTCTCATCCCCGCCACTTACGGAGCTCCACTACTACTTGGTGCAGCTCGTGGCCATACCCGCAGATGCCCCCACTCCCTTACTCATGGCGCACGCTGGTAACACGGCGATTTTTTGATCGGCTTCACCATTTTCTACCTCAGACATTTTTTTAGCTTCCAGCCTGTACCTTAACGTGCAAGCCCATATGCACAGGCCCCTGCCAACGCTAGCAACGCGCAGATTTCGTTTCGACTTCCGCATCCCTCACCATGGCCCCACCTTCAGCTCTATGCTTGTGCTTCTATGCGCAGGCCCTTGTTCAGTGGCCCCCACCCGCACCCATTTACAGCCAGGGCACACACAGCCCCAACCTCATTCTTTTAACCCACCTCATACACACCACCTCCCTTGGTCACCATCTGTGCTTCCATCCAGCACATACCAGAGTGACACCCCCGGTGCCAAGACCCCCATACCCTGATGAGCCCCATCCTTCAGTACACCACTTTTCTTAACACTTGGCGGCCCCTGGGACCTTCTACATCTGATGTCACTCCGACCTCACTCGGGACCTAGTATTCGCTATTCCGCTCTTACTACCTTCTTTCTCTTTCCTCAGTCGCACGGTACTTGCGCTCACTCGCATTCTTCTCTTCCACAGACTTAGCGCGCAACGGCCCTTATCAAGGTGGCCTGCGCAGCACGGACTACCACTCGAGACTATCGTTTTCCCCACCAGGATTTGATACGCATGGTATGTGCGTGCACCAGATACCTATGGTACCACCTAGTCTTTATTTTCTTTTTACTATTTTTTACAGTATCTGTGGGAGGGTTAGCTTAGATTACATTATGGCGCATTACTCGGCCATCACTAGGGATTTCACCTCCCAGACTGTTTTTTTAATGCAAGTCAATACCAGCCACGGCACCATGACGCACCCTGCAGCTCTACAGTTAAATTTTCTTTCATTCCCTTATGTGGGCTTGTTCGTATTTGCCGGCATTGGCATAGGGACTCCATCATTTAAAGTTTCTCACACACATTACCCTCTCCTCATCAGGCTCTGGTGGTCCACAACAACTTTTTTATCTGCTTTTTCATTTATTGTATTTATGTGATATATGTTTTATACATTGCGCAATTTGAACGTTGGGAGCTCTGTTTAAGATAGCACACTGACTTGCTTTCTGAACAATATGGCGAATTCTGTGATTGTGTGATATCATAATGTTTCACAGCACACTGATCCTATTACCCTCTACTCCCCAATCTCTCCCCCCCGCTCTTGCCCACTGATAGCTTTATAAGGTACCATTGCTTATATCTCAATCCCACCCTTCCCAAAATCCAGCACATCCTCCCCTCCACATCACTGTTCTGTTTCCGTTCTCACCTCTGAGTCACGATATTCATGTATTATACATGTTCACATGCTATTGGTGCACATTCTCATTTGGTTTTGTTATAACTTTACAGCCCTGAAGAAGTTAATTCTCAGGAACGAAACGCGTTGACTGACATTTTTGAAAAATAAAGAATTATTCCAGTCTTTCAAATCACAAGACTCATGGACTTATTAACTACCGCTTGTCTTAAACATCAAGTGGTGCACCACTCCACATCTCAGACCTTACCATTTAAAATAAAGGTCGCTTTCTGAACCAAGTTCTACCTTTCTGCCAAATATGGGGTAATTCCGTTCAGCAGTTCGGGCTGTAGCTCGTCGCAAAATATCCTATGGAAATTAACATGGGGAAAACGCGTATTGGGACCCCCCTTTTTTCTCAGCCCCTGCTTCACAAATCACCTCCATACTTTATATATATAACCTGCTGGCGGTCGCCAGTAGGTAGTTATAGGTATGACCATGTTTCCTTAGGAAAAGCATTTTTGGACTTGCCTATAGCTTTGGCGCAGTTTGACGGATTGTCCCAAATTTTCTTTTCAAAAATTGGCCCAGTGATTCTAGTTGTGCATGGAAAGTTTCGGGGTTATCAGTCTAGCGGAGACCAAGAAAAAGAGGGGGGTCAAAAAGTGTGTTACCCATGTTAATTTCCATTCAGTCTTTAGACACCCCTGCAGCCTAAACTGCTGGATGGAATTACACTGAATTTACCAGAAAGTTAGATTTTGTTCCGCAGTATGTGCTTTTTGTCATTTGGGGTAAATCCATTCAGCAGTTTTCAAGAAATTAAAGGAAACTCAAATTTGCATATATCTATGACCTTGAATAATTTGTGAATATTTTGCGATGAATTTGCGAATTCGTGCGTCAACAGGAATGCTGTGATTGGCTGGCCGCAACCTGAGCAGAAAGGTGCGGCTGCCATTTTAGTCAATCAGCAAAGACCTTGGGATTAAAGTGAAATTGTACAAAGATGTATAAGGGATTAGGTTAAATGTAACCTGACCCCATGGCTGGGATATAGTGTGACTAATTCGCGAATATCGGTGAAAACATATTCATACACTCACTCACACACTAATGCACTCACTCACAGACCCACTGAAGCACTCATTCACCCACATGTAGACCCACTCAGACACTCATGAACCCACTCAGAGCCCCCAAAGCACCCTCTCACAGACCCTCTCAAACACTAAAACACTCACTTACAGATCTATTCAGACATCCATGCACCCACTAACAGACTCACTCATATACTTGATCACCCACTTACATGCTCATTCACCCACTGACAGACATACTCAAATACTCATGCACTCACTCACAGACCCACTCAGACATTCACACACACACTCAGGGACCCACTCAGACACTCATGCACCCACTCACAGACCCACTAAGAGACTCAAGAACCAACCCCCAGACCCACTCAGAGACGTATGCACCCATTCCCATACCCACTTAAAGACTTATGCAGCCACTGACAGACCCATTGAGGTAATCATGCACCCACTCACAGACCTACCTAAAGACTCATGCACCCACTCACACACCCACTGGGAGACTCTTGCACCAATGCCCAGACACACTCAGAGACTTATACACCCATTTGCATACCCACTTAGAGACTTATGCAGCCACTGACAGACCCATTGAGGTAATCATGCACCCACTCACAGACCCACTGAGGTGCTAATGCACACAGTCACAGACTCACTCTGCATCTCATGTACCCATTCACAGATCAAGTGTGACGCTCATGCATAAACTAATAGACCCACTCAGACACTCCTGTGCCCACTCACAGGTCCACTCACACACTTAGGCACTCACCTACTGACCCACTGAGCTACTCATGTACCCACTCTCATAGGTACTTAGACACTCATGCAGCTACTCACAGACACACTCAGAGGGTCTTCAATCAACTAAGAGACCCTCTCAGACACTCATGCACTCATAAAGGCACTCACTCAGAGATCTAGTCAGACACTTGTGCACCCACTCACAGATCTATTCAAATACAGATGCACCCAGTGACAGACCCACTGAAATACTCATGCACCCAGTGACAAACCCACACAGACAGTTATGTACCCACTCACATATCTACTCATATACTGACACACCCACTCATAGAGCCACTCAGACACTCGTGCACCCATTCACAGACTCACTCAGACACTCATGCATCCACTGAAAAACCTACTGAAATACTCATGCACCCACTCAGAGACTCATAGATGCACTTATAGACTTATTTAGATGGTGAAGTACCCAGTATGATGCACATAATCATCTGTATAGATATACATTTTGAATGTCTGCTTTTGTTTTGTTTATTTGCAGTGAATTTGCAAATTTTAGAAAAAGAGAAACTTGAAAAGAAAATGGACAACATTTTGAGCAATAGAGTGGTTCTGAGAAGACCATTTGTGTTGATTGTGTGTATATGACAACTACACATAGGTTACCTGTTAACTTTCTATCACTTCTGTAGATTCCATGCATATCAAAATGTAAGTTATTGTAGATAAAGCCCATGTTGTGGTCTCTGAGGAATGCAGAAACAGTTTTATTAACATGTTTCCTGGCTCTGTCAATCTGTGGCCAGAATTGATTTGAGCACTTCCATTTGTGCCTTTGGCATATGTTGGAGTACACCAACACAGTGTGAGGGAAAAGTGTTATTAATTGTGCAAAGGTATCCTTCATTAGCGTTTCCAGTCCTACCCCAGTCAGTGTGCCTGGGTCATTACCACCACAGTGCACAATCATGAGGTCAGGAGCTTGGCAATCCACAAGGCTTTCAACCACAGTCAGCAATTGATGCCATTGTAAGTCTTTCTGGCCAATCCAAGTAATGTCCAAATTAGCCAAACCCAAGTCCCTATCAATGCCACTCTTTGTAGCAGACTCTCTAGCCCAAACTACCTAGCTGTGGCCCACAATCCACACTTTAAGCATTTTGATGTCAAGTAGCAGTAGCTGACAGAAGAAGGCTGGAGTTGAGAGAGACAGTTGAAATAGATGGCAGGTGCAGGTATAAACAATTACTTGTTGCTGCAAATATGCAGGTTAATACAATTAGATAGTGCCTTTAAAGAATAAGTAAGTAGATCTCTTATTAGCTCTGCTAAAAAATAAAAAGTGTAATGTAACCTTGGATATGGTTTTATTTCTGCATAGTCAACTACACCTACTGCAGTTCATTTTGTAACTAGTATGGTCCTTCTAGAAAGTGTTGTGAACTTGCGACCTACTAGTTCATTTTTATTATTATTATTTTTATCTAGAAAGATACAAAAAGGAATAAATTACATACATAGTGATTTCATAAATACATAAATTACATAATTCATACGTTATTGCATAAATACATAGATATCTACATGGCTTCCTTGATCCACTGAGTTAATAAACCTTCCATGTCCCGCTAGCTAGACCATTGCAAGATATTACTTAGACTTAAACATGTAGGATCAGAGATGGGTCCCGAGAGCAGACCATATGCCCTAGTCTCAGATTCCACTAATATCCTAGCCCAGAGCTACGTCTTTTAACCTGTCCCATTATTAAGCCATGTCGTCAGGGGTGCCCAGATCTTTTGGCCCCTAGTCCTAGCCCTGTGCATTTATACAATGGTGTTTCTTGTGAATAAATGCTCAATAGACAATTAAACCAAGTGTGATATGTAAGGGCATCAACATCTTTACATGTAGTAGCAATCAATAAGCGGGCCACGGCTACTGAAATAAATATAAAATTCCTTTGTATCATATCTAATTTACCTTGGCCATCATATCCCAGTAGTATCAGGAGTGGGATAATAGGAATTGTCTTGTTAATTGTTTGTCGCCAGAAGTTCTCTATGCCAGTTCCCTAAAGGCAGCAGTTTACTACATGAGAAAAACATATGTATACTTTCAGCAGGCCTTGCTTGACATCTAGGGCAATTATCATTTTCCCTCTTCCCTCAATCATATAGCTTTGCAGGTGTATAATATAGATTATAAATTGTTTTGTAGTGCTGTGCTTTCAGGTTGGCAGATAGAAAGTTCTTCACCCTCATTGTGATTAACATATCTAGGTCAGCATCACCATCCCCAACCTTCGCTGTCCATTTCGCCTCAGTTTTTTTTAGATTACTGGGACAGTTTCAATTAAGATTTTGTAGATGCCCCTAATCCTACAGTCCCCTCACCCAATTATTTTCAGAATTGGGATTTTGTCCAAATTGAAGGACCCAGTGGGTAGACGCATGAGACATTCCTTAATATGTATATCCTTGAATTGTGTTCTGTAATCGATCCCATAGGATTATACTAAATCTACAAATGAAGAGACCTCTGTGTTATTATACAAATCTGCTATCCTGTCAATCCCGACTTGTTCCCAGTTTCTACCCAATGTATCATAAAGTGCAGCCGGAAAGAGCAGCGGGTTTCACAAAGGCGTATACCTATTGTACCTTGAGATTTTCAGCAATCGACCAACCTTCGTCCAGGTCTTCCAAGCCACATTTATACACTTGAAGCGTGTTTTCTTATAGTAGCTAAGTTCAAGTTGCCTGAGGAGAACCCCAAGTGCCTCTTTTCCAAAAGCTAGCTGATAGAATTAGGGAAGACCTAAATCACTAATAATCGAGCTATCAGCTGTAAGCAAGATTCCCATCTGTTGTAATGCAGCACCCCAATAATACAAAAACAAATCTGGGACAGCACATCCACCTATTTCCTGATGGAGCGTCAGAGCTTTTAGCACCGGTGGGTTTTCTGATAACTCCATATAAAATTTATAAACATAGCATTCAACTTTTTGATGTTTACATCTGCTATCTCAAGGGAGATAGAGCAAAATAAATACAACAATTTAGGGAAGACTATCATTTTCAATACATTCGATCTCCCTATAATTGTTAACTGTAACTCATCTAAGTGTCTTAAATCTGTGCTTATCAAATACCGGATCTAAATAAGTGGGCCAAATTGTATCCATGGTACAGCTTATCCTGACCCCCAGATGTATGGCTGATTCAACATTACAAGGATCTTGGAAGTTACAGTTCCTAGAGCAGATTATCTGAGTCTTCCCTTTGTTCAGGAGGTAACCGGATTTGCTCCTAAAAATTCCTCTGCCATGCTTTCAACCGCTTTGATTGTTTTGTGGAAAAGTGGATTTTCCTGATCAGTTATGTCCCCTATCTTGGACCCCAACGGTTCTATATGCATGTTACAAGTACATGTGTGTTCCCTCCAGTTCCAGTTTCTAAGACGCAAACATATGTGTGTCTACCGTCAACATGTTCTCTGTCAGATCCGCCATCAATGGGCTGGATATTCGATTCCTAAGTATGAAAGGCCACCGACTTTATATGGCTAAGTTACTCCATTTTTACAGTTCAGGCGAGTAGGCCCGATTCTGTCCTCAAAGCCTTTCCCTGCTCTCTGTCTCTGACAGCTTCAGCTTGAGCTCGCATCTGTATCCATGAACTTTGTCCTACTCCCTGTGCAGCTAACGGTGCCTGCCTCGGCCAGTTTTCGCCTGTCTGCCAAGAAGTTGTATTTCACCTTCGAATTATCTATTTTGCTCTTCAGCCGATGCATTCCTGTCCAGTAGTTTAAGTAAACATTCCTCCAGTTACCAAGCAAAAGGCCAGGCTTCTCTGTCTTCATGCAAGTGATTCATAGTCCTGTTGCCATGGAAAGTTTTCTGCCCCTCGCATCTCATATAGACACTTAGACGCTTGTACACGCACACAGTCAGTATAGAATAGATTCTGTCCGAGAGTCTCTTCCTTGTGGATAACATAGTTCTTTAAACATAGGATGTTAGATATGATTTGGGATTAGGATGACTTGACCCCAGACTTCTCGTCTCCACATGTAGAGCTAAATGTCAAGTCCCCTTCACCCCCTAGTTACACGTCAATTACACGTCATGCTGCCGCGCGCGCATCTATGCCAAGTATTATCTTATAGATCCACCTATGTCTGATAATTCTAACCAATCATGTTTCTTTTATTCCTTATTACGCCTAGTTTCGATTATGTCACTGTCACGTCATTTTTCTTATCAAATGTTACGCCTTCTACATTCGTTTCATTGTAATGTACTTATTATAAAAATACATGTCTGTTAATAAATTATTGTACTTCACTTCCTGAACCTTCGTGGTGACGGAACCTGAGGGCCGCGACTCGAGTCGGCCATTTTGAATGGAATAAAGCCCATTAGAGAACCTCTTATACCACGGATTCTGCCTCTTGTTATTTTGAGCTATTTACTTTAATTTAAGATTCCGCATGAAATTTAGTCAGGTAATATTTATTTTATTTACCACATAATGGCGCCCGAATAGGGACACTTTCTCATCTCACGCGCCGGCGGTGCGTTGCAGGCCCGGTCTCCTGCCACAGCTGGACGGACCATAAACGCGTACCAGCAGGATTTCCTGTAAGCTCCCTCCGGTCAAGCGGGGGCGACTGAGGCTGCGATCAACCCAGACGAGGCGGTGAGAAGTGCGAAGTATCCCGACCAGAGCCTAGCTGAGAGAGCAAGATCCGAGGTATACAGAGGCCCACCAGGTTTTCCGAAATTCCGACGTCCAGAGGGTCCGATGTCCGCAGTTATCGAGTCCTATCCATTCTCTGAGGCCTTCCGTTTCAAGGAGCTACTCGGTGAGTACCATCGCCGAGGAGGCGTGTTGACGCGCACATAGGTTGTGCCGGTCAAGACGGATTTGGGTACACAAATCCGGTCTGCACTGTTTAGCAGTGTATATGTACTGTTTAGCAGTATATCAAGTATTCCGAAGTATTCAGTTATTGTCAAGAAATCAGCGTGGTGATTAGTTAAGCAGACTGTCATCATTGTCGATCATTGTTATAATGTTTAATGTTTAATGTTTAAGTATTCAGAAAATGTCTTGCATATTGTGGTATGAATGACTGTTCATTGTTCACTGTTCATTATTGTGTTTCCCGTATTAAGTAAGTTCAAGAATAAGTATCAGATCAGTTGTCAATATGCCGCTCTTCTCGAAGTTAAGACAGATTACTACCAGAAAAGGGGTGCTTGAAGAAGCAGTTCCTATTCCTCCTAGGGACACTCCAGGACATTTCATGTACCATAAACATGGCTTAGATGCCATATTGTTTCTTGATCTATGGGTAGATTATACCAAGGGATTACCGGAAAGTCAAAGGTGGCCCATAGCGGGAACCTGGGATGCAGAGTGCATCATGAAAGTGGAGGAAGAGTTATGGAAAAGAAAGGTCAGACAGTCACAGAAAGACGCCGTTGAGTTATGGCGTAAAGAATCTCATAGACGAACAGAAAAAGCACGTAGACAAGAAGAGAGGAGTAAAGAAAGTTCAAATAAAGTTCAAGAAAATCTATTAATTGAGGAAGGTATCCGAGTGAAATCAGAACAAGTAAATAGACAAAGAAATGCTCTTATGAATGGTATGTATCCCCTTCTAGCCGAAGGACTACCTAAGGCTGTTACGGAGGTGCCAAAAGACTTGCCACCCCCGTTATTTCCAATTAAGGTACATCCAAAGGGGCATCCCAGAACCGCAGAAGATGTTTTTCTCTCCTCATATCTAGATGACGCAGCTCCCGAGTATGCTAACGCCACACCACATAGACCGTCTGGCGGAGGGATTCAACGTCAGGATCAGGTATCTGTCCCCGTGCAACTGCAAGTCCCGATACAAGCATCGGCAAGCACATCTGTTTCCGCATCTGTTTCCGCAGTCGACTCTACAGGGGTATCGACACCTATAGTTGCTGTATCACGTTCAACGAACCCATTCACACCCGACGCCCCAGATGGGGCCACGGGAGGTGCTAGCAGTATTTTTACACCACCTAGAATAAATAAACTTGTTTTTCAAGAGTCAGCGCATTCACGTACACCTAAGTTCGTAAATGAACGTACGCTTAAGGAACTTCTTGTAAATTGTAGATATGACCCGGTGGTTGGTAAAGAGGACGAAATGGTCCTGGCATCATTACGTATCAGACGAGCCGCAGAGTATTTAGCAAGGTTACCAGGGATGGCTACGCATCTAGATAACATATATCGTTTTGTTCAAACAGGACGAGATCCAGGATGTATTAATAGAGCTATGGAATTCCAGAAAGTAGAGATACAGGGGGAACTGTTACGTTTCCTCATAAACTGTGTGATCAGAAATCAAGATCGTCCGGGGGTAGACCGGAATGCAATGCTTACTCTTACAAGATGGAGTCAGAATATATCAGAAGGGAGACACGATAAGCAAAATTGTATAATAGCCATGTGCCGAAAAATACGTAAAGAAATAGAGCGTATTCATGAAGAGAGATTGGGAACAGACGAGTTTGAGCAAGATGAAGTGTCCGAATCAGGGGACTCTGCAAGACAGTCAGAGACCATAGCCTATGTAGGCAGAGGAAGATCTTGTGAAAATACTAGATGTTTTTCTGATCCAATACACTCTGTATGTCCAAATAATAGCAGAACGTATCCGACGCCTATAATAAATCTGAAGTCTCCTGAACATTCGTTTCAAACCGCAGATAAATTACTACGAGAACGAAGGGGTTACCACCTCCTCGATTCCATGGATGAGCAAGAATTAGCCAGATCAGCCGTTCACTGGATCGTTAGTCCTGAAAAATACGGTGATGAGACCGTAGCACACACGTTTCTCAACCTCAGTACAGATGAACAACGTTTAGCTGGAATCTATATGATTCAGCAACTCCTCATATTATATAAGAACCTCTACTGCCAACATGCTGATCCTGGTCCTTTACCTGATATATTAACGGAACTACTTACGTACAGATGGAGAGGTTCTAGTAACAAGTTAATTAAAGAGATATTAGTGTCACGTAAACAGTATGTCCTTTTTGTAAGTCCAGATTCTCTCTCCTTGCCCCCCAGAGAAAGAGCACCGTACTACATGGATAGACAAAATCCTCTACGAGAAGTGCATCCAATAAAAGGCGAAGATAATGAGTTTCACCGTGTATTTGTTTACACACCCATATCAAAAATGGAATTATTAGAAATGAAGAAAGTAGTACCTAGCCATGATAAAGACCCAGCGGGTTTCCACCGAGAAATTAAAGACATGTTACTGATGGGAGAGTACACCTTTCCTGATATTATGACGATTTTAAAAGTGCTTTTGCCTGCTGGCATATATGAAAAACTGAAAGAAAAAGAGTGGGAAGTGGGAGACCAAAAGATAGACTGGACAGCATTAGCAGAGGAAGAAAGGGGCCGAGCCGCAGGTTCAGGGCTCGGGGATAAAGTTAAACTATTACCAGGTTTACTAGTACAGGTACTGCCACGTTTATTAACTACAAAAAAGGAGGATTGGGGTGCAATCACAGCCTGTAAACAAAAGCAAGATGAAGACACAAGTGATTATTATGCGCGATTTGAAAAATGTTTTGGTATAAATAGTGGTATAAAAGCAAGTAGTGACTCATATCCACATTTATTTGTGACAAAATTAGTGGAAAATGCATTGCCTCCAGTGAAGAATAGAATATTGAAATTCGAGAGTACCTGGCAAAGTAACACTCCGTCGCAAATGCTACAAATGTTACAGTATCATCACAATAGAATTAGGGATGAACAAGAACACGAGCATAAACGCATGAAGGATACAAAAATGAAAATGCTAGTTTCTCAGACAGTACCAGCAGATGGTCACAAAAAGGGTGTGACACATTCTGGTGATTCTGCAGTTCCTGTAAAAGGAACCTGCAATTACTGTAAACAACTAGGCCATTATGTACATGATTGTCAAGTCCTGAAACGAAATATAGCTACAGGTATTGCAAAGGAGAGACCACGATTAGTTAGACAAGATCAGAATGAAAAAGGAGCTATGCAGCATGGACAGTCCGTGCCAGTTCAGCAACAGTCTATGCCAGCCTCACAGCAACCCATACAGTTTGTGCCAGCTGCACCACCGTTGCCTACTACTGCCACACAAACCACAACACAACAAATGTATCAGACTGCACAGTATGAATACCCGGAGTATCAGCGTTACGCATGAACCAGCCTAGAGAGGGAAGTTGACTTACCGCTTATCGAGATTCCGGTAGATCAAGAAGGACCTTATGTACATAGTGAATTATTAGGTCAAGATAGAAAATTCTTACTCGATACAGGGGCAAGTCGAACAACCATAAAACGTAGTGAAGTTCCAGGGGCACCCCTCTCAGGCTCTCAAAATGTTTCCCTTGGTTTTTCAGGAAAACCTATTGTTAATGAAGTATCACAGCCTCTACCACTTACGATAGGACCTTTGACACGAACTACAGATCTATTGCTTACTAAATCATGCCCAGAAAATTTGTTAGGAATTAAAACTCTGAAAGCACTAGGAGCCATAATATGTTGTTCTCCGGAAGGAGTAAGGTTGTTTTTGCGTGATTTTAAAGGTCACTATGTGTCTAGAGACATGGATCCCCGACTACAGATTTTACCAGTACATCTATGGGCACAAGGCCCTACGGATGTTGGCTGCATGAACATTACACCCTATCGAGTTACATTGAAAGCAGGAGTGGTACTACCACGAATGCGACAATACAAGTTACCGCATGATGCTGTAGTGGCTTTGTTGAAAATCATTGATGAGCTAATTGCCCAGGGAGTAGTTGTAGAAACAGACTCCAATGTATGTAATTCACCGATAATTCCGATTCTTAAACGAACTGATCCTACTGCTCCCCCAGTGTACCGATTGGTTATTGATTTGCGTGAACTAAACAAGTGTATTGTACCACAATTCCCTGTGGTCCCTGATATATCATCATTGTTGACAGCAATTGATTCCGAAGCAACATTTTTTACTGTAATTGATCTCAAGAATGCCTTTTTCAGCGTCCCAATAGATCCGGAAAGCCAATACTTGTTCGGATTCAGTTTAAATGGGCGCAGCTTTAAATTCTCACGCGCTCCCCAAGGATTTACAGAAAGCCCCAGCATCTATAGCCAAGCACTGAAACGAGAACTTGACAGTATCCACATGCCAGTCAATACTGCACTGCTTCAATATGTCGATGATCTGCTGATCACCGCGAGAAGCGAGCCAGAATGTGAAAAAGCTTCTCTGACAGTTTTACATTTCCTAGCCGACAAGGGGCACAAGGTGTCCCCTTCTAAGCTGCAATTCTGTGTTCAGCGAGTTATTTATCTTGGTCACTCGCTGTCCAAGGAGGGAAGGCAGCTTACACCAGATCGCATCCAGTTAATTGCTAACATGTCAATACCCCAGACACAAAAGGAGGTGCGGGCTTTCATAGGCCTCACTTCATATTGTAGACAGTGGATCCCTCAGTACGCATTTCTAGCAAAACCACTCATTCAGTTAACCACACAGGAGGCAGCCACGTCGACTGTTCTCCCTTGGACTCAGGAACATACACAAGCTTTTGAAAGCTTAAAGAAAGCTCTATGTCAAGCACCTGTTTTAGCAACACCATGTTATAGCAAACCTTTTACACTCTTTGTTACAGAACGCGAAGGTACTGCCTTATCAGTACTCACTCAGGATCAAGCAGGATCACGCAAGCCATGTGCTTATTTTTCCAGTACATTAGATCCCGTAGCTCAGGCTTTGCCTGCATGCCTGAAATCAGTGGCAGCGACAGCTTTAGCAATCAGACAAAGCGATGCCATAGTATTAGGACACCCATTGACAGTTCAAGTACCACATGCAGTAGAGATTCTTGTGAACCGAACACAAACACAACACTTGACCATAGCAAGACTTACTGGTTACGAACTGACATTGTTTCAACCACACATAGAGATCCGACGGTGTAATACATTGAATCCTGCTACACTATTACCTGTAATTGGAACAGACCCACTAGCTCATGATTGTGTTGAAATCATTGAAATAAAGACGAAACCTAGACAAGACTTGACAGACGTTCCATTGTTAGATCCAGACCTGACGTTGTATGTAGACGGATCGTGCATGAGAACAAGTACAGGAGATTTAGTGGCCGCGTATGCAGTCACAACAGACACTGAAGTTATTGAGACAAATTGTATAGATACTTTGTCAGCCCAAGCAGCAGAACTTGTTGCTCTAACACAAGCCTGTATTCAAGCCACGGACAAGAAAGTCAACATATATACTGATTCACGTTATGCATTTGGAGTCGTACATGACTTCGGAGTGCTTTGGCGGGAGAGGGGTTATTTAACTTCTCATGGAACCCATATTCAACACGGGTCCCTCATTCATGCTCTGTTAGACGCGATTCATTTACCGACTGCTATATCGATTATGAAATGTAAAGCACACACGAAGGTTACTGATACCATTTCTCAAGGCAATGATTTAGCTGACAGAACAGCTAAACAGACTGCTCAGAATCGCACATTAGACATGACAAAGCCAATAGTTCAGACCCCAACACAGTGTATGACAATTAAGGATCCCGCACTTGACGTAATTGACATACAGACACATGCCACAGCAGAAGAAATAAAGAAGTGGACTGAACTAGGAGGGATTCAGACAGATCAAGGATGGATGACGAAGGAGAAATCTGTATGGTTTCTCCCTGATTCCATGGTTCAAGTCATTATAGCTACAGTTCACAGTCCAGCACATTTAGGAGAGAAGGCTATGCTAGACAGCATTCAGCACATTTGGTTCAACAAACATTTACGAGCAGCAGCTAAACAAAAAGTTCGTACCTGTATGATATGTTGTCAGTTTAATCCAGGAAAGGGTGTTCCCGTAGAGCAGGGTGGATTTCAGCCTCCTGACCATCCTTTTGAAGTCCTCCAGATGGATTATATTCAGATGGAACGTTGTCGAGGATTCAAATATGTCCTCGTAGTTGTCTGCGCTCTCTCCCGTTGGACAGAGGCGTATCCCGTATCAGATTACACTGCCCCGACTACTGCCAAGCAGTTAGTTCGAGAATTCTTCCCACGGTACGGTTTACCACGTGTTGTATATTCAGATAACGGTCAGCCTTTCTCATCCGAATTAATGAAACATGTCTCACTCTTGTTGGGATATCAGTGGAAATTCCACTGTGTCCGACACCCCGAAGCAGCAGGTCTTGTAGAAAGACATAACCAGACACTGAAAATCAGACTGTCCAAAATATGTAGAGAGAAAGGTGTCGACTGGATAGTAGCATTACCAGTTGCACTCTTTTACATGAGAATGGTAGCACACTCTAGAACAGGCCTATCCCCGTATGAGGTGATCTTTGGTAGACCGCCGAATATGTGGGGGACGCCTATACCACGTAAAATAACTGATGTTGACTGTAATATGCTGACAGATTACCTGGCTTCCTTGATGTCTGCACTACAATCTTCTCGTTCACAGGTAGCTGCAGCCTTTCCCGACAACACTGAGGCGAAACCCCATGACGTGGTCCCCGGGGACTTTGTCCTGGTTCGGAATTTTGATAGGAAAAGCCAATTGGATCCTAGGTGGAAGTTGCCTAAGCAGGTCCTGCTGACGACCAGAACAGCTGTGAAGATCGAAGGACGGAAAGGATGGGTGCATTCCACCCATATAAAAAAATTTCATGGACTACCTTCAGATATAGACACTGTGCCCTGCACTCCCTCACAGACTGATTCAAAACTTCCTTTTGTTGAACTGAATGACTCTCAGTGCTATAAACAGAAACTCAGGTCCAGATCTAAACTGTCGGACGATTTGATTGTTTAAGTCCTCTCCAAGGTGAAGCGGTTGAATCTGTCCCGACATGTATCCCTTAGGTCTGAATCATGTAGAGTCCAGAATCATAATGAAACGACATGCTTATTGTAAATTACTGCGTAACCACTGTATTGTGACATTATTAATTTTGTTTTTATTGAGTATTTTAGTAATTATTACGAGTATGATTTTGCACATATATCATCCTGTTTCTAAACGTGTTTTCAATATAACTGATGAACATTCTTTTAGTGACCTACCGCCACATGAATTATCCTATAGACTTGCGCTGCGCAATAACACATTCATTAGTATGTTACATCATTCCCATCAGACTAGTAATGCGACCAATTGTTGGGTGTGTGGCCGACTTCCTCCCTATCAGAATAACAAAGGAGTTCTGCCTTTCTTTCCACATCCATTCACACACAATGGCTCCTGTGGAGCATGGTTTAGTTTATTAAATTCCATAGACCCAGACACATCAGTTTATCAACAACATTGGATATGGGGAAATCTGAATCTAGTTTTATTCAAAGTCTGTCACCCTAATAAGGAGGGTCACCCCAGTAGAACAGGAACTGATTTAGAAAATGAAGTGTATAAATTAGGTAATTTTACACCTAATCTTATGATTTTGAATGTCAAATCCGAAGTTGAACTAATTCTGCCCACTATGTCAGTATTTCCAGTTAAGGGTGAATTATGTGTTAGAAAAGTTGGTTCCAAACACATGGGCCATAGCCAATGCGTTACTACAGTAGAATATAGTGATCAAGGCAAATCTTCATTTAGAGCTTCTCGCCATTCCTACTTCATATGTGGTCAGACGGCATATATGCGTCTGCCTCTAGATTGGGATGGTACCTGTTATATAGCATTCCTTTTGCCACCTGTTTTCCTAGCTCCCCCTGATTATTATCGAAATGTTCATTTAGTACACAATAGAGAGCGAAGAGATCTCCCAATTGTCGATTATACTGAGACATCATGGGACAAGTATGTAGATTTCAATAAAGGTATCTTTCCCTATATAGGTACAATATCAAATAGTAAGCTGATACGCAGACTCACCAAGACTCTTGAAGCTGTAGTAAACGAGACTATAGCCGCCCTAGGCAATCTGACAGAGGAACAATCAGTGATGAGAATTGTTGTTCTCCAGAATCGTCTTGTCCTTGACGTCATCCTGGCCGATAGGGGCGGAGCTTGTAGGGTCATCGGATCCAGCTGCTGTATATTCATACCAGAAAATTCGCCATCTGTATATAAAGCTATAACACGCCTTCATAAGATTGTAAGCCAGATACACGAGAATCCAGGCACTTGGACGTGGTCCGGGTGGTTTTGGAGTGTGATATCAGCCTGGGGATGGAGAGTTCTATCCTTCCTAGGTATTGGCCTTCTTATGCTTTTCAGTTGTTGTCTATGCCTGCAATGTGGACCAGCGATTTGTGGTCTGTGTGCCACATCGTGTATTCCACATCAAGGTTTTGGCTCAAGATCCCGGAAGAAGAAAGAAGAAGAAATGATGCTCCATGAGCAAATCAATGGAATGATGAAGATTGATGTATCGTGAAGGGCAAGAAGGGGACAAGGAGGGAATGTGGAAAAGTGGATTTTCCTGATCAGTTATGTCCCCTATCTTGGACCCCAACGGTTCTATATGCATGTTACAAGTACATGTGTGTTCCCTCCAGTTCCAGTTTCTAAGACGCAAACATATGTGTGTCTACCGTCAACATGTTCTCTGTCAGATCCGCCATCAATGGGCTGGATATTCGATTCCTAAGTATGAAAGGCCACCGACTTTATATGGCTAAGTTACTCCATTTTTACAGTTCAGGCGAGTAGGCCCGATTCTGTCCTCAAAGCCTTTCCCTGCTCTCTGTCTCTGACAGCTTCAGCTTGAGCTCGCATCTGTATCCATGAACTTTGTCCTACTCCCTGTGCAGCTAACGGTGCCTGCCTCGGCCAGTTTTCGCCTGTCTGCCAAGAAGTTGTATTTCACCTTCGAATTATCTATTTTGCTCTTCAGCCGATGCATTCCTGTCCAGTAGTTTAAGTAAACATTCCTCCAGTTACCAAGCAAAAGGCCAGGCTTCTCTGTCTTCATGCAAGTGATTCATAGTCCTGTTGCCATGGAAAGTTTTCTGCCCCTCGCATCTCATATAGACACTTAGACGCTTGTACACGCACACAGTCAGTATAGAATAGATTCTGTCCGAGAGTCTCTTCCTTGTGGATAACATAGTTCTTTAAACATAGGATGTTAGATATGATTTGGGATTAGGATGACTTGACCCCAGACTTCTCGTCTCCACATGTAGAGCTAAATGTCAAGTCCCCTTCACCCCCTAGTTACACGTCAATTACACGTCATGCTGCCGCGCGCGCATCTATGCCAAGTATTATCTTATAGATCCACCTATGTCTGATAATTCTAACCAATCATGTTTCTTTTATTCCTTATTACGCCTAGTTTCGATTATGTCACTGTCACGTCATTTTTCTTATCAAATGTTACGCCTTCTACATTCGTTTCATTGTAATGTACTTATTATAAAAATACATGTCTGTTAATAAATTATTGTACTTCACTTCCTGAACCTTCGTGGTGACGGAACCTGAGGGCCGCGACTCGAGTCGGCCATTTTGAATGGAATAAAGCCCATTAGAGAACCTCTTATACCACGGATTCTGCCTCTTGTTATTTTGAGCTATTTACTTTAATTTAAGATTCCGCATGAAATTTAGTCAGGTAATATTTATTTTATTTACCACAGTTTTCTCGGGTTCTGCTGTAATAATAGCAATATCATCCACATAAGCCAAATCTTTGTATCCTACCAGTTAGTTGTTACTGGTCTTATTGCTTGGTTTTGAATGATCTGATTGATAAATAGGTCTATATACATAGCAAAGAGAATTGGGGAGTAGGGGCAGCCCTGCCTTGTCCCTCTAGCCACCTCTATTTTCCCTGATGCATTAACCATCATTTGTAGGCGAGCATTGGGCTTACAGTACATTGCACGGATAGTGATGATAAGTCGGGGGCCCCACCCTCTCTCTGTCAAAGCCCTCAAGAGATATTGCCATGAGACCGGGTCGAAGGCTTTCTCTGCATCTAGAAGGATCAGAGCCATCTCACCCCCATAGCTTCAGCTATATCCAGCAGTGAGATAACTCCCCTCATATGGTCTGTGGTCCCCCTACCTGGTATAAAGCCATGCTGCCATGCTGCCATAATGAGACCAGTTTGGCTAAGACTTTTGAGTATAGTTAAGCATCGGAATTGATCAAAGAGATAGGGCGATATGAGGCAGGGAATTCCGGTGGCTTCCCCTTTTTAACACTTATGATTATATCCGTACCCTGCTACGAGGAAGGAAGAATCCCATTATACTGTACATCTAGAAAAAAATACATTATTGGAGCTAGTTCATGCGGGAGAATTTATATAGCCCAAGGGGAATTTTATCTGGGCCGACCACCAAGGTAAGGACCCTAGAGCATCTGTAATCTCTTTTAATGCGAGCTATTCCTCCATCTCCTGGTATACTGCTTCTTCAATGTATTTCAATTTCTGCCATCTCACATCCTCAGCCATTGTTTTAGAGCTAGGAGGGTCAGCCTGGTAGAGATTTGTGTAAAATTGCTAAAAGACGCCCATAATCTCAGCAGGCCTAGTCTCATATTGGTTATCGCTATTTTTCATTTTAATTATATTGTTTCTGGTGACTTTCTGTTTTGTGCTTAGGGCCAGCAACCTTTCCACTGACTCCCCATTCTCATATGTCTCTTTTTTGTGCGCTTGAAATGTTTGGCCCACTTTCTCCCTAAAACAGCTATTAATCTCAGCCTTTATTATAGCTGATTTCAATGTATACTCCGTTTACTCATCCTTCCGCTCTCCCATGCTGATCAGCTTAAGATGTTCTATCTCTAGCTGTGCCAGCCTTTCTATCAGTAAGTTAACCTCAGCCTTCTGCTGCTTCCTTCTCTGGCCCACATAGCTGATGACCTCCCCACTCAATCCTGGTTTTAAAGTATCCCAAACTACCCTGCTTGAGGCACTGCATCGATTCACATAAACAAATTCAGTTACCCAGCTCCTAATATATGTAATGAACTCTACATTGGTTAACAGCTTTCTGTCCAAAGACCAATTGCTCTGCCTCACATCTGCCCCCTGTCCTGTTATTTCCAGGAGTAGTGGGTTCGATCTCACTTAACATGTTAATAGAATCCAAGAAATAATCCAAGCGAGCATACTTTTTATGGGGGTGGAGAAATAAGTATAGCCAGGATCAGAAAAGTTCTCAACTAAGCCATGGCTGTCCTTAAAGGAGGCCTGCGCCCAAAAGACTTGGGGGTTCCTCCCACTATACTTTTGGGATCCAGCATTATTGACTTCTAAATGTATATTTAAGTCCCAACAAATAATCAGAGGGTCTGGCCAGGAGGCAAGTTCTAGCTCTAGATCTTCCCATATTTTGTGATCGTCCAGGTTAGATCCATATATGTTCCCTATTGTCAATCCGCTGTATAATGAAACTAATTCCCAGTGCCCCCACTTATCCGCTAATGCACACTTTACTACTCCTGTATTGTATTCAATATGTATAGCTAGCCCTCTTATCAAAGAAGTCTGTGTTGAGCAAGATACCATCTCATATCCCCTAATCTGACAGGAATCCTTCTTACCCCATGGGATGTGAGTCTCTTGCTGGCAGATTTTATCTGGGTTGATGGCTTTTAGAATCTCATGTACTTTTGCTGTTTTAGTCTTGGCATTCAACCCTCCCACATTCTCTGAGAAGATCCTCATTTTGGCCATGGTTGTCAACCACCTTAGCCATGACACTCTGACATTCCTTACTCACGCGTCTTCTTTAACTTTTCCTTTCTGTTTTTTTGTTCCTTTTATTCTGACTACCCAACTGCCTCATACCCCCTCTAACCCTCTCCTCCAGCCTGGACTTCTCCCCCAAATCCTCCCTACTTCCCCGCCCTGTGATTTTCCCCACCCATGAAAGCTACAGACCGCTTGTTCTGTGTGAAAAGATGAAGCAGCACTTCATCTAGACCAGTGAAACCCCATTTATGTAAACCCAAGTTAACCTAAGCTTATAACCCCCCTTCTATCAATCAGCTAATCATTAACAAAAGAATGAAAAAAAGAGAAAGTAATCTACGTATTTGTGAACCCCTTCATAACCCTATCTCGAATATCAATTTAATTACTCATCCTTAAGTCTTAGCCTGTTCACCTGTTGCCCTGTTCAGACTGCAGTTCCTCCTAGCCTCTAAGTTCAGACAAAAAATCCTTTGCTTTCATTTCTGATGTAAAAAATGGAATCCAATTGCTGGATATCACTTTCAGTCTTGCAGGGTTCATCAAAAAAGCCTGCCCCCCCCTTTGCCTAAATTGGATTAATCATCTGATATACTAGCTAGCGTCTCTTGACTGTTCCATGGCAAAAGTCGGGTCAGGCACAAAATGAGATGTCATCAACAGTGCGTTTGGCTTCCGGTTTTGCCTTCTCAAAAATGTTCTGCCTAAGAAGGTAGTTTTCAAAATAGACTAAAACAGCCCTAGATTTTGTGGGTGGTCCAGCAGACTGTTTTAAGATTAGAGGAACCCGATGGGCGTGATGACTCTCCTGATCCCAGTTCCATCCTTCCAAATCAGGAAATGCCCTTCTAAGAAAAGTCATCCATAAACACACGCATATATGTGCCCTCCTTGTTCTCCGGATTGCCTAAAAAACGCAGGTTGTTCCGACATTGGCGAATATCCTGGTCTTCCAGTTTCCATTGAATGTCAACCAGTCTAGACTCGTGTGACTCTGTCTGGCCCTGGGCGCCTCCGAGATCCGCACCTAGGGCTCATGTTCTGGTCTCCAGATCCGATAACTGCTCACTAATTCCACTGCATACCTTGGCAACTTTCCTTACGGTGTCTTGTAAAAAAAGTAAAGTATGAATGATATGTTTTTATTCACTGCCTTCCACAGTAACAGAGTGCAAAGTTGAAAAGGTTGACATTCATGGTTATTTTGTATGAGAGTGGTGTGCCATTTTGATGCTTAGTTTTCCCATTTTCAGAGTCTATCTAATAAGAGCACAAAAAACGATTTCACCAACAAACTCAATTTTCAGGTATGTGAATTACATTGAATTTTGAGAAAAACATTTATTGAAAAGGTATGTGTGTATGTGAGGTTGATAAAAGTGAGTATGAAATATATAGAAAAGTATTGAAATCTTAGGCGATGATCTATTTGTAGTAGTGAGTTTTTTAAATATATTTATTAATAGGTGAGCGAGGACCTTTCTGAGAGGGTGAGTACGTAACTGTTTGTCTGAGGTGCAGACAATGTGTGTGAGAAATTGGTTCACAATGTGTTGCCCCGGAACTATATAATGTACATGTGCTGCTTTACTGCACCCTCTCGTTGCTAGGAAAAAAACTGCTTGCTCAATCAACAGAGTGACTTATACATTCACTCACATACTCAGAAACTAGTTATATATCCAGCAGTATCAAAGGCAGTTGCAGACACACTTACATTCTTCTCTATTTACCAACACATGCACTGAGGTATTCGTTCAGCCACTTACATACACATTTACAGATCCATACATTTACTAAAATAGACAGTCATATACTCGCACACTTACTTAAACATATGATGGTACTTCTACAGCTGGACTTGTAGACTCACTCACATATGCAGCTAAGTACTGACACACCATAGTCACCTATCCAGACAAGTAGTGCTTTAAACATGGGTAGATAAACCAGAACACAGTAATGGATATGATAGTATACCCAGTAAGAGACATTGCAAACAGTGCTTCCAGTGACACAGAGAAAGACACAGAGACATAAACATGAAAATGAATAGACTAATCTTAACTATATCATAAGACAACTGCTTTTGTTGGTAATTACATACTTAAAATATGTTTTCTGATAGTAAGTAATTGAAAGGTAAATGCAGTTATTTATTATTCTTTTCAGGCATCAATTTATATCTAAGTACAGACAGTTACAATGCCATCAAAAGTCAGAGAAGAAAGAAACAGAAGCAAGGATACTGTTTCCTCACAACTGAGAAACAAAAGGGACACAATGCAGAGAAGGTGGTGAAAGAGAAAAATGCTGCTGGTAAGAGAACCAAGATATTTCTAAAAATAGTATGCGGGCAACTGGAAAGACAGCAAAATCAAGTATATAAAAAACGAAGTTTAAGATCAACTAAGAAAGGAGAAAAAGTACATCACATGAAAAGCAAAAAATCATACAAAAAAGCGGACATTTTAACCAGAAGACAGTTTAAGAAAAGCAAAGTTAGAATGTTCCATAGCAGAGCAATTCAAAATCTAATAAAGCCTATAAAGAAATATATAAGAGAAACAGTCAGATAAAAGGAATGTGTTGAGGCTGTAGTTGATAAGGCCTTTGCTCTCAATAGGAAGGTATTTATTTTAAACAGAATGAAGACACTGGATAAAATAGTGCAGTTTATGAGGAAAATATGGCAAAAGAAAAGACTTGCCAATAGAACTAACTTTTGCAACGTTTTCAGTGGTGAATGGAGACATACTTCTACTACTGACCCATTCTTTAATGAAGAAAGCTACTTCCAAGAGAACAAATGAGTGCATGCAGTTGAAGAATCTGGATGATATTATGAGATGAAGGATGGTATGCCTAGTCCAAAAAAGGTGATGGTAGCTAGTAATGTTGTGGAAGTGATAGCTGAAGAGGTACAGGGAAGGCGTGGACAGTCACCTGTATATAAATGGAACTGTAGCAGTGTTTGCAGTTTTCAACAGAAATCAATTTATATATTAAGAACTTTCCTATGCAGGTTTTCAAGCATAAGTCTAAAACAGAAATCAATGGCTTTGCAAGAATTAGATCCATGCAAAGTAAGGAAGTAAACCAATTTACAGGGACACTCACTAGAATGTCTATCAAAGAAAGTGTGCCAAAGCACCTTTCATCATTTCAGAATGTTAGCTGTACACCACTCGAAATTGCCAAAATTTGTTAGGAGGCTTTACTATGTCAAAACTCCTGCACAATGTTTAGGAGAAATGAGTTGAGCTATTTTGCATGCTACAGTAGCAGAGGTAGAAAACGTTTTGTAATGATATTCAGTTTCATTTCTTTGGTCCAGAGTGTAAGGAAAGTGAACTGTGTTTGTATATATTGTCGACGCACTCACTACAAAATTCAAACCCGTTATGTTATTGTGTCTACAAAAACTGAAAACAGAGACAAGTAGCAAGACTCGTATTTATTTGTGGAGGAACGCTTTCATTGTTCCACATGACAAATTATATGTAAGTACTGTTACAATACGTTAGAGGATAAATAAATGCCAGCTAGAGTGGTACAAAACACGTTAGAACTAGTTTCAATTCCACTAGTTTTAATTCCACAAGAACTTCAAGATTTAAATGTTTGAGAATCAATTCTTATACAATGTATACATTCATTCCAAGCTATAGTCCTTATGGAGCCAAAGACAGGGAAGTTACCTCCAACTGAGCTCCAGAAAGGTCTTATAGGTAGAGCTGTGTACTTGCCATTAGAATTTAACCAGACTATTGAGACTATAGGGGTGCACAGAGATTTTGAAGAACCACTTATAATTCTAGTCAATGGTGTCCCTACCAAGCATAAAAAATATGGCAAGAGTTATTGAAACTTAGCAAAGTTAAAAAAAGCAACATTACATCTGGTATAGAATAATATTTATTATCAAAGTGTAGATATCCGGCAAGCTATAACACATATGAAGGATGACACATTACCATCAAGAGTTCTGATTGAAACAGTGGATTGAATCAGATCAGGAGAAATGTATGAACAATATAGTATCCATTGTCTGCATTGTAAAGAGATTATTGGTGATGCTATTGGTCTCTTTCAAATGACAGAAGCATACGGAGCTGCCTTGAGTTTGTGGGAGAAAGGTTTAGAAGCTTGCTGTTTTCCACATCTGTTTCCCACTGGAGTAGTTAGTAGGTATGATGACCAGCCTGTACAAATACCAGCAGCTGAGTACAGATCAACTAGACTGCACAACTAGACTATATTCAGAGGACCCTAGATTTTGTTATTGTACTCCCTATATATGGCATTGATTATTTGAGAGCAACTTGTCGGGACTATCTTATTCAGTAAACCACATTCTCAAGACAGGAGTGAATCCGCTAAATCTCTCAGCAAGCCAATTTGTTCATAAAATTCAAGGAAAAGATGAAAACCTGGAATACAACTTGATTAATTTGATGGTGTGTCAATGTGGCACCAAGGAGTATTGGTATCATCGTCATGGTGAATTGAAATGCATATTGAGAAATTTAGGAGCACCTACTTGGTTTCTAACACTCAGTTGTGCTCAGTATGCGTGGGATGACCTGCTTGAATTCTTGCCAGAAGCAAACTCAAATATAAAATACATCAATCTGAAGACAGCAGGAGAACTTTGCTCATTGGACCCTCCAAATGTTTGTATATATTTCAACCCAAGGTTTCAAGCCACGATGTCTTTCATCTGCAACAAAACTAATCCTCCTCTTAGTGAAGTAACTGATTTCTTTTGGTGTAAAGAGTACCAGGCTAGAAGTGTTCCTTATATTAACATGCTTTTATGGGTAAAAGATGCACCAAAATTTATAACAGACAGTGATGACTCTGTCCTGTCTTTCATAAAACAGTATGTGATATGCACCATCCCAAAAGCCAGTGGTCTTAAGAGTTTCGGACAAGTTCTATGGTTTCACATTCATAGATGTGGGAAGTACTGTCATCAAAAATACAGATGCAAAGGGAAATTTTCAGATTTTTGTCTGCAGTCAGACATACACTGATACACAAATCACTGAAAAATACATACAACCTCAGAAGAACAGAGGCTTCCAAGTATGTGATTCTAAAGATGTGGAATGCAAATATTAGATTTACAATTTGTTGCAGACAACTCCATCGCTGTAACTTGCTACATCACTTCATATATAACTAAAACAGAGAAGACAGAGATGATGGAGTTATGGGAGGAGATTTCTGCAGAAAAGCGTCTTACCAACATTTTTTATAAACTCAGCTTGAAAATGCTTTCCCACAGAGAAATAGAATAATATGAGTGCTCAGACAGGTTGAGCTTGGCTAATTTGTTTTCAAAGTCAAGGGGAATTGTATGGGTAAGTCTAGGTCTTGCAAACAGTCGAAATAGAGTATTAAAAACTTTTCCAGAATTTGATCCAGAAGTAGAGACATTCCGAAATGTAATATGTTGGACACATGCTACCCAAGAAGAAGCCCATATCTTTCACTATGAAGTACTTCAACACTATACATATAGGAGTCATTTAACTAAAAACATAGAAAAAGGTAGATATGCAGTACGTGGATGTGATGGTTGTCTAATTAACCATAGAGCGCTTAGATGCCAAACTCCGTAGAGAAGAGAGTTTTTCTACGTGGCACTTTTTCAGTTGTTCAAGCCCTGGCATGCTGAATCAAAATTACATGGACACCTTGAATGTTATGAAGACTCTTTCAACACTGTGAAAGACACTATTGAGTGTTCAGTTTTTTCAATCTACTTGCAAATATTGAAAGATGACATTGAACAGGAAGAAACCATTGCTGCTGTGATAGCCAAGGAGAGATCACAAAGCCGCCAGTGTACTAGACCACTGACTCAAGATCCACTGGGAGAACGAATCAATAAGAATGAGGCAGCTACATGAATGAGGTGGAAAATACAATGCAGCAAGCTAGAGAGGAAACTGTTGATTTCGAACTGAAAGATGAACAGAAAGATATTAACAAAGAAGTTGAAGATATAATAGAGCATGGATTTCTCCACAAGAAGAAACAATGTGAACCTTCTTCATATAAACCAATATTACTATACATCAGTGATCAAGCTGGCACTGGAGAAAGCTTTATTATTATAAATGTATCACCAGTTATCTACATAAGACTACAGATTCAAATGTGTCATGTGTAGTAACAGTAACCAACAGGATTTGCTGCACATAAAATTAAAGAATTACTGTACTTCGACTACTAACACTACCTTTTGAACATGACAATAAACTGGAATACCAGAAACTATCTGGTGATGATTGTCATAAGGTATCCAGAGTATTGAAAAAACTGAAGCTTCTAATCACTGATGAAGTGAGCATGGTATTGAATTTAATGCTTGTCTTCAAATACTGAAGATTGTTGCAGATTTTAAGAACAAACTATGATGTATTATTTGGAGGAAATCATTTATTTGTGCTTGATGATCTACTGCAACTTACCCCCCAAAAAGTACAACTTATTTTCAAAACACTTTTTTATAATGAAACAAGAAATTCTTTGGGGAGTACTGACAATGTAAATATTTGTGTAAACTTTGAATATAAGGTACTAGTGAAAAATATGTGGCAAGCATCTGATTTGAAATATGGAGCTATTCTGAAGGAAATTAGAGTAGGAGCTCTGACAAGAAAGGAGAAACATGCTTTGGAAAGTCAAATTATCGAGCAACTATTTCTATATAATATTACAGCAGCAGAACTAATGACAATTTCATAGAAGAAAAAGATCTATAGTTTGGTTAATGCCTACACTTCAAGAGCGCTCCAACTTTAACGAACAATTACTAAAACTGGAGAAAGAAGATGTTTTGGAAATTACAGCTGTTTAAGAAATGGAACATCAGGGAGTCACAATACTACTCACATATAAACTACAAACAAAATTTGATTCTTTGGATAAGTCTTCATCCAGGAATGCAGGATTAAAAACACATTTGCGCGTGAGCAAAAACTGTTGAGTAATTTTGCACTGTAGTTTAAATGTTGAGGAAGGGTAAGAAAATGGTACAAGGGGTAAAGTTATTGATTCCCTTAATTTTCCAAATAGAGATGAGGTTGAATACTTGTCCATAAACTTTTATCAGATTGGTGGTGTCAAACAGATTGGACGATGTGTTGTACGTTTTTTGCTAGTGAAAGTCCTATATGTGCAGCTCCAGCAGTTCTCACTTTCTCTAGCGCATGCTGTAACTATCCATAAATTACAAGGTTTAAGTGTATATGCAGCTATTGTTAATACTGGAAGTACTGTATTCAAAAAAGGAATGTCATATGTAGCATTGGTGTGAGTTAGAACATTGTCTGGTTTGTTTTTGATTGATTTTGATGATAAGAAAGTTAGTGCTGAAGCAAGCTGTGCAAGAGGGTACAATCAGGTCCTCATTTAGGCCAATACCCTACGTATGAGAAATGGATAATCTGTCAGAAGTGAAAGATTACAAAAGAGTGTATGGATGCTCAAGAAAAGAAACAACACAAGGAAACTTTACAAGGTGCTAAGAAAAGAAAACTGTAAAAATGACATAGATTTTGTAGGTTAACAGTTGGACAACAGTTCAGGTGTCAACCTCTATGCAAATGTTGTTCTGAATGTACTGTTTTATTTACCACATTTAGTAAACCAAATTCAACAAAAGCCAGATAAGAGATTGTGTTCTGCACCGTATCATTTGCTCCAACGTTTACTGACTGACAGAACTGTAATACATTCTGCTTCAGGAATTCTAGATCTCTTATATATATGTAGCGGATCACTAATATTTACTCTCAACACTCAACAAGAGAAACAAGTATTTATTATGGTCATGTTTAGAGTTTTAGAACAAGAAGATCTAAAGATTGATGATTTCTTAGGACTGAGTTGCACATGGAACCATGACTGTGAAGACTGTGATTATTTATCTACCACTCAAATAAATTGTGAGTGTTTTCTCTATTTAACATGACCAGATTCCAAAACTGTGTGTTTTCACAAATTGTTGAAAAAGGCTATGCAAAATATGACCTGCCCAAACTGCAGATCAGATGTTATGTCTATGCTGATTCTACGAACAAGTGGATAATACCTTAATGTAATGCTACAAAGATGCAGAGCAGATGGTTCTAAATTGGAAACTCAATGTACAAACTTTAAAGCTGGACAAATATCAATTTTACAAAGAACTTTTAGTACTTTGAATATCAGCTTTCATGAAGGAATACAACTTCAGGACACTACACTCTCTATTTAAAGGGTGAAACTGGATGGAAGGAATGCAATGAAATCAACCTTAAATTCAAATCAAAACTTGGTTTCAAACTCTTATCTTTTCTTTCTTCAACCAAAGTTCTAAGTAGAAATTCTGGATAGAAAAGTGGTGTACGGTATTTTTTCTCTGACGGTCATCAGTGTTTTAGACATTCTGTGGCCTATTGGGGGTAATGTCTTTAAAAAGATATTATCTTCCAGAAAGGAGTTCATTTAGCATTTTAATACTACACTCTCTAATGAAGGTCAGAAACTGGATGGACACATTCCAATTATAGCATCATTAAGTTGAAACCAAAAACTGCCTTCGAAATTAAAAAATAGTCCTCTTTTTTTTCTTCAACCAAACTTCCACGTACTATTTGTGGAAAAAAACTACTTTATGGGCTTTTGTCTATATGGATAATTAGCAGTTTACACATCATTTGGCCTACTAGAGGTGATGTTTTCTAAAGGATCTCCAAAAGTAAAGAGTGGTTAAAATGTATTTGAAGTATTGTACCAGATATAATAATTTGAAAAATACTTTTAACATAATTTTGTTTAAATTAGTTTAGTAGCTCTAGATAAAACAACTGATTAATGAATTGCAGTGAGTGCAATGCAGTGTCACTTATTTATAGTGATGTACTGTGCAGCTTTTATTTTACAATGTATATGATTGTTTTCTCCACTGTTTAAGGATGATGCTTTATAAAGACCATTGTTTATGGTAAAGAAGTATGAAAGCTGAGAACAGTAAAAAAGGGAAAATGACATTTTTTACTATATTGCGATATAGGGTTACAGTGTAACCAATGTGCATTGTTATTTTTCTGTAATTTTGAAAATTAAATATTAACAGATATGTATGTGCTTTTTCAATAGCGGATGGAGTTATATGTCTTTAGCTTTCTCAAAACACTTGTTCAACCGCAGAAATATTGCTTAGACATACCCGTGGAGAGAGTTTTTACACATGAAGAGCACTTGGCATAGGTTGTAAAGCCACTGACACATTCACACATAAACTGATTACACAACTCATATACCCAGTCACTCATCCATCTTCAACCACTCACATACCCACAACTCATAGACACAGTTAGTAACACACTGCCTCACAAATACATCTAGTATTACATGAACTTACTTACCCATACAGCTATTCACACACATAGTTTCTTCCTAATCCAGGTATAAAAATGTGCCCACAGTCACCTACATAGTACCCTTTACAACCAGTCAGCCATACATACAATCATTAAAATGCTCAGTCACTTTCCCATGTAAGTACTGATACACCCACTCACCTCTACAGCTAGAAAAACATCCACTATCTCATGTAAACAGTGATGCATTCATGTACTTATGTAAACAGCTACTAACACATCCAGTCAGTTACTTATACAGCTACTGTCATACATATTCAACATAACATATAACCACTGACAAAGCCAGTTTGTCACTTATACAGGCACTCACAAAGCTAATTAGTCATTGATTCAGACACTCACACACCTCCTTATTCATATATAAAGATACTCAGACACCCATTTACACGTGGATATAGACTGTGACAAATCTAGTCATACTATGCTGCATACAGAACTACACCCAGACACTGATGCAGACACTAGCACACCCAGAAACACACTCATGCATAGCCCGACACACCCAGCCACACAGTCATTCATACACTAATACATCCACATACATACTGATACATACATTAAAATACTGAGGCATTCACAGTTACACCTAGACATGCTCCTGTATATACACTGATACAGCCAGGAACACACTCTTCTATACACTATTACACACAATAATATGGCCACTGACACAGCCAGACACACTGATGCAAACACTGACATAGCCACTGACTTACTCATAGAGGTACTTACACAAACACATCTGCTGACCAATATAGGTACTCGCACAGTTAGTTATTCACCGATACACCTGCTCACACTGCCAGTCACTGACTCATGCAGTCTCTTACACCATCATTCAGTCAGATATACTGCCATTTACAAATCCAGTGACTAACTTATATACACCCTTACCCACCCACTCACTCATCCCTGCAGCCACTAACACACCCAGTCACTCACTTACACACACAATCACTCACTCATACAGGCACTTACACATGCAGTGTGTCGCCTATGCAGCCACTCTCTCAATCATACATCACTCAATCACATGGCACTCACACAGGCATTCACTCATCCATACAGCCACTTACACAGCCTGTCACTCACTTATACAGTCACTCATATAGACACTCAAACACCCAGTTACTCACTCATGCGAGCACTCACAAACCCAGTTAGTTACCCATACAACCACTAACACAGCCAGTCACTCACCAAATTAACTGCTTAGACAACCACTCCCCCAAATGCACAACCACTGACACACTTACTCACTCACCCATATAGACACTCACACGTAGTCACTGAGTCAAGCAGGCTCCCACACACCCAGTCACTCACCTATACAGCCACTTACATAGCCAGTCACTCACTCATATAACCGCTCACACACCCACTATTCTGTCATACAATGGGTCACACCCCACTGGTTTACTCAAACAGCAACTGACAGTTACTCACTCATGCAGCCACTCACACGTGCAGATACTCACCCCTAGAGCCACAACATATCCATTCACTCCCCTATACAGCTACTTACACAGCCACTCGCTCACCCATGCACCCACTTACATAGTCACTCACTCACCTATATATCCTCCCATGCATCCTCTCACTCAGTCATATAAGCACTCAAACACTCATTCACTCATTCTGCTACTTACATACCCTCTATCTCACTTATACAGCAGCTCATACACCCACTTGTTCACTCATAAGCACACCCACTAACTCATACAGTCACTCACACACAAATACAGGCACTCACCTACCCAATTACTCACTTATATGGCCAGTCACTCACCCATATACACACTTACAGACCCAGTCACTCACTTATACAGGCACTCACCCAACCAGTCAGTCACTCATACAGCCACTAACACAAACACTAACTCAATTATCTAGCCACCTACACAGTGTTTCCACTTACAGAGGCAGTCACTCACTCATGCAGCCACTAACACACTCAGTCACTCATGTATTCAAGCACTCCTCTTTGTATATACACAGATTCAGGGCCCGATTCACAGAACTGACTTAAGACAAAATCCTAAACTTACTACCATTTTGGTATTCACAGAAGGCACTTACTCATTTTGGTATTCACAGAAGGCACTTACTCATTTCGGTATTCACAGAAGTTAGGAGTCCTAACTTTAAGACTCCTAAATGCCTTCTGTGAATACCGAAAGTCTTAAAATTAGGATTTTTCTCAGTTTAGTAGTAGTATAGTTAGGACTCCTAACTTTAGGACTCCTAAATGCCTTCTGTGAATACCGAAAGTCTTAAAATCAGAATTTTTCTCAATTTAGTAGTAGTAAAGTTAGGACTCCTAACTTTAGGACTCCTAAATGCCTTCTGTGAATACCGAAAGCCTTAAAATTAGGATTTTTCTCAGTTTAGTAGTAGTATAGTTAGGACTCCTAACTTTAGGACTCCTAAATGCCTTCTGTGAATACCAAAAGTCTTAAAATTAGGATTTTTCTCAATTTAGTAGTAGTAAAGTTAGGACTCCTAACTTTAGGACTCCTAAATGCCTTCTGTGAATACCGAAAGCCTTAAAATTAGGATTTTTCTTAGTGTATTAGTAGTAAAGTTAGGAGTCCTAACTTTAGGACTCCTAAACTGAGAAAAATCGTAATTTTAAGACTTTCGGTATTCACAGAAGGCATTTAGGAGTCCTAAAGTTAGGACTCCTAACTTCTGTGAATACCGAAATGAGTAAGTGTCTTCTGTGAATACCAAAATGAGTAAGTGCCTTCTGTGAATACAAAAATGGTAGTAAGTTTAGGATTTTGTCTTAAGTTAGTTCTGTGAATCGGGCCCATACAGTTTATCTTTTTTAACCAAGAAAGGCAGTTCTAACAAGAACCTTTTTTTCTTCTTTTTCTCTGGAACAGTTTTTGTAAAAAAATTGTTTGTTTTCTAACCTTTTGTGTTTCTTTATTTTTTATTAATAAAATTGCAACTTGGAAAATTAAACATTATGGGGCCGATTCCGATAGCCGGTCGGACAGCTGTCTGTAGCCTTACCGTGCGACCGACACGTACCCGGAGCCGGTCCGTCCTGTAGAGGAAGCATGATGCGCATAACTGCCAAAAACACGACCGACACGTAGGCTGTGAATCAAGCTCCATTCTCCGTCCGAGCCGTAAATCCTAACGATGACCCGAGTCGCCCGGAAGCAGTATCCATAGCAGTTTCTGGCATGAGAAGTACGATGCGTACTTACTACGCGCCGGACGGGTCGTCACATACAGCACGTCACAGCATCCGGAAAACAAGCATATCACCTATGATTCGTGCCACAACTCAATACATGGCTACGAGACGGAGCACCTTGCAGCGGGTATGAGACAGAGCAACACGAACACATCATGAATCCCATCACGCATGTCATACCAGTACTCTACATCTATGACCAGATCAGGAACCGACGCCGACGGCGCAGGCGGTAAGTCAGACACCTACCACATAAACAAGCGACACGTACCCGCAAAATGGCACACACACACAGGGGATCCACATCCTGGCCACTAACAACAGCCCACCATAGGGGCTGCATGGCCAGCAGCACTAAAACCCCCACCCATAGGGGACCTGTTGCCCATCACTACTGCCACCCCCAGCCATAGGGCCAATGTTGGCCATCACCCCTGCCACCCCCACTCACAGGGGACCTGTTGCCCATCACCCCTGCTACCCCCACCCATAGGGTTTATGTTGCCCATCACTACTGCCACCCCCACACATAGGGCTGATGTTGCCCATCACTCCTGACACCCCCACCCAAAGGGACTATGTTGCCCATCATCCCTGCCACCCACACCCATAGGGCTTATGTTGTCCATCACCCCTGCCACCCCCACCGATATGGCTGATGTTGGCCATCACCCCTGCCACCCCCACTCACAGGGGACCTGTTGCCCATCACCCCTGCCACCCCCACCCATAGGGCTTATGTTGCCCATCACTACTGCCACCCCACCCATATGGCTGATGTTGCCCATCACCCCTGCCACCCCCACTCACAGGGGACCTGTTGCCCATCACCCCTGCCACCCCCTACCATAGGATGGGTGATGCGCAACACATCCAGCATACTCCAACATCAGGTATGTCCGCAAAATACATCCCCCCAACATCATGTCAACAGTGTGTAGTCTGTGACAAATGCCCACAACAGTGATTATGGCAACGAGCATACAATGTAAGTAACAGCACATGTGTGACCAACACATGAGTGTGACATACACAAGGCAAGCATCACCATAGCACTGTGGCAATGTAAAAAGAACACCCCCTCACTGTGTAGAACAGAAGTTAAGTGGGGGCTTCCAAAATGCAGCAGATGTTGAGCATTGTGGTGATGGGGACTAAACCCCCCTCATCACAGTGACCAAAATGTAAGTGTCATCATGGTCAAAGCTGCAAATAACAAACAGCATGTATGATCCCTGCTCCCAACACATCAAACACTTCTGGGGTAAACTAGTGGTTGTGTCCCATACACACAGAGATGTGGTGAGGCTAACAGTGCTGTGAAAACATAACACACTCTCGGCCATGTGCAGACAAGCACCACACATGGGGGCTGACAATGCATACAGCGTACAATGACACAACAGCAGAAGTGATCATCACCAAGCATGCACACATCTCGAAAATAGACACACCAATCAAAACAACATGTGTAGACTGTAGGTGTCAGATCCCAAACTCACATTCCATGCCAGCAATGGCACCTAACAACCAGGATGAATGTGCACAATGATGTGATATGACTCACAGGGACAGCATGCAAAATCACAGAACCAGCATCCAGACAAAGGCCCACAACAGCAATACCAATGCACTGGTGCAGATGCAGAAACACAAACAGGCAAACTCACACTGCTCATCTGACACAGCATGTGTGTGTGTGTGTGTCACAGTATCCCCAGGCAACTACACAACACATGAGGGGGGCTGAACCACAGTGACACAGATGTGGACACAGTGCCATACAAAAGTAAACCATCATTGGGACACCCTCAGTGGGCAATCAGGCATTGGGAGATGAGAGGGAGCACAACAGACACATGTGACACAAGCTGGAATGAACACCAACTAACACAGCAAGAGACTGACACACAACACCACTACCCCCAGGGAACAGACATTGGGGTGACACAAGCATGCATGACACCTCCACTGTGATGACAAAGGCAGATGTCGTACAAACTGGGAAACCCAGATATGTGTCCTGTGCCACAAACGCACATCACACATACACGAACACAAATCACTCAGCATGGCCCCTCATCCATGGACAAACGGGAGCTATGGGACCACCCATGCAAACATTCACATCAGTCCACCCTCAACACCACACACCCTGAACTGCAACAATGTGTATCTGTGAAGCTCACATGGACAGGTGACATTGCACATGCACCCATGACAAACACAGGAATGTTGTGAGGAACTAAGGTGCACAGACACATCACACAAGGACAGTTCACAACCCTGGGGAATGACAGACATACTGCACAGTATGCAGTACATGGCCATGACCTCAAAGCTCAGGTAACCTTCAGAATACCTGCCACAGTCCCAGGACAATGCAGATGCCAAGGAGAACCACAAGGCACACATGCTGACACCTGCCAGCATCGCATCCATGAACCCGACAAGTGGGAGCAGTCACACACACTTACAAATGTCTCAATCGCTGCAAAATTACCACCTAGGAACAACTACATGATTTAACAAATAAACAGGTGCCTTGAGGAACCCTGCCTGTGTCCCATTAGTGTGTGACAACATCATCACCACTCAGAACTGACAAATCCCAATGATGATACACCAATTAACAGTAGTGTGTCATGCACCCGCACATCTGGTAGCCCATTGGAAAAGTAGTGGGATAAACCCAGTACCACCCAGCAAGCATCAACAACAGGAACATATCAAGGGAACACTGTCTGTGTATGAACAGGGATGTGGACACACACACATGCCCATATAACACACACCATGGGCCCAGGCCATGTGACTGGACAACACACTTACTTGAGGGGACCCAACTCCTGTGGGAGCCCAGCTGGGCCAAACATATTCAACGCAAGTCTCACTCATGTCTGCAGAACACTTGGTCAGTCAGCCATCAGTTACCACACAATGAAGGCTCTGGTCACAACAGCCTGGGAATGTGAGTCTCCCCTAAGTCATCTGCACATACCCAAAACATATGTCTAGCAAGTTGCACAGAGGACCCAGTTGCTCCTATGACAATGATGCCCACACCTGTAGGTCCAGTGTTGATGAGCACAAAGTATGTGGAAGTGACAAATTGGACAATGGGAAACACATCATATGTGCAGGGGTGCAAGCCACAGATGTGACCATGCAAATGAAATGCTCACAGAGAGATGTCCACAGATAGTTGATCCTGACACACCCAGGTAGCTGCAAAGGATGACATGGATACCCACCAGAATAGGATACATATCTCATGGACCACAGGGAGTACCTCACAGCAACACATCAGAATTCAACATTGTAAACAAATCATCACAGGTGCAAGGGCATGGTAAACATCATCAGCATAATGTACAGCGAAATCTAGTTCCCAGGGAGAAAGAAAAAAGCTTTATTCAGCATTTTAAAAGTTAAACGTCTGTGCAAACAAAAGGCCAATGGCCAGTCCATGTCCAATTGCCAAGGAGTGAAGTAGAGTGACAACTGTCACACCTTGCTTGCCTGCACTGCTAAGGACCAGGGTCATTCCCTCGAAGGGGCATACATGGGGGCAGGCCAGGCACCGTAGGGACAGGATCAGGGTGCAGTAGAAGGAGGCAGTGAAGAGGTGGGGGATGCAAGCGAGACACTTGCAACTGCAGTGGAGCTGACTGAAGTGGTGGGTGCTGTCACAACTGTGGGGCACAAGTCAGATGGTGGTGGTGCCGGCACAACTCCAGTGGGCAGGTCAGATGGAGTGGATTGGCTCACCACTGCAGTGCCCAAGTTTGACGGGGTGGTCGTGGACTCCAAAGCAGTGCCTACATCCATGGGAGCGGAATGGGGGACAGGTGAGGTCGGCAGGGCTGGGGGGGAAACGGTCCCCCACATCAGTGGCACTAACTGTCTCACCAGGTGTGGAGGAGCAAGTGCTAGGGGGGGATGGCCTTAGCATTTTGGGGATGGTGTATCTGTGGGTGGGGGAACCCGGGGCAGGGAGTGGCCGGGGAACCTCTGGAGTGGTGGCCTGGGGGATGGAGAACGGAGACTTTGCCTTGGAGCTGCGTGATGGCGGGGGACTTGCTCTTCTGGCGCCGGGGGGACTTGCGGGCGGGGGTCTCTGTCTGACTGCGCCTGGGGGAGGGTGTCCGGGTGTGAGGGGCACTCCCTTCTGTGTGTGGGGACTTCCTCTTCCCCTTGTAATCAGGATCTGCAGGGTCGGTGGGGAAGAGGCCAAGGTCAAAGAGGAAGAGCTTCTGGGGGGATGGGGTTGCAGGTGAGGCAAGGGAAGGGGGCTGGGAGGGAGAGGTCTCGGAGGACTGCAGAGTGGTTGTGGATGACTGTGTGTGTGTCTGCAAACCAGCCCCTGTGAGTGTGGAATCAGTCCCCTGCGCTTGCTTGTGTGCACGCCTAGACCTTGGTTTGGGGGTTTCTGTGCTTGGGACAGGTAGGGTGCTAGGAATCGTGGGTGGTGCAGGGGTAGGAGGGGTGCAGGACTGTTGAAGGAGGGAAACTGCTGCTGTCAGGGAGGAGGCCACGGACTGATTGGTCCTCTGTAGGGCAGACATGCCCGAGGAAATGCCCTCCATGAAGGACACCAGTTGTATCAACAGACCTGTGTGTGCATGGAGGACCTTCAGCATCGACGTTTGCCCTACATGGATCTGTCTAAGTAAGTCCACAGACTCCTCACTCAGGGCAGCAGGGGATACAGGGACAGAGGGTGCGGTGCCTGGCACAAAGGAGACATGCTCACAGGGACCTCTGTGATGGGAGCCGATGGGAGGGGGGTGGTGGTGGTGGTGGCGGTGGCGGGGGTGGGGACAGCCTCACTAGCTGGGGGTTGGTGGTTGCTGACACCCACCTCCACAAGGGAGTCATTTCATTCATTCATTTCAAAACTTTATTCGATTCAGAACAAAAGAATCATAAAAGTCAAATTACATTTGCAAACATTAATTCAAAACCATTTTTAAAAGACATTCTTACAATTATTACACTAAACTGTTAAAAAGTTCATTAGCTAAAATAATCACAAATAAAAACCCCATAGCTGTTACTTCCAATCAAATTAAATGATTTCATTGGTACCTCGTGCCAGGGCATACATTAAAGTGCCAGTTAAAACAGATAAGAGAATCAGAAATTCACGCTGCAGTAATATATAGTGTACATGATCAAGAGTCAGCTTAATGATGCCAGATTTAACCATACCGCTTTCTAATCAAAAGTGACACCCGTATAAAATTTAGCATTGCACAGCAGACACCAGGTGAAGACAGGGATAATAAATATTCATAGCCCTCTTCATAATGGCATGGATGCTTTTCCTTAAGGATCGGCTTAATAAACCTAATTCTCGGATCCTTATATAGGGAACAAAAAAGAACAATATGCATCGTACTTTGGCTGTCTTTGTCATTACAAGGACAGGGGGGCAGTCTCTCACACCAACCTCCCTGTTTAGGAAACGCAAAAAGAAAGTGCAGGGTGTGTAACCTAAACCTTGTCAAATAGAATCGCCATTGCACATGGTTTGTGAAGGATAGATAAAACTGGTGGAGCAGAGTAGTCTTAGGAGCGTAAGGGCTAACCTGGGAGTTCACAAACGGCGATTTCCAATAAGTTGACTTAATTACAGCTTTGATATTTCCCTGTATATTTTCGGGGTTGTCAAAAGTGTCACCCAGGCCTAATTTATGAAACATTTCATTTACATAGGATAGCCAGGGGATCTGTTTCATGTTTGCCAATTTTAAACAATCCCGGAGGATATCTCTAGTGAGCTGCAAATCCTCTGATTGCCATATTTTGCCCCATAACAATAAAGGTGAAAGCCGAATGGTGTCACTCACATAACTTAAACCTATTTCGTTGTGAGCAAATCTGTTTGAGGAACCTAATGGAATAGCCAATACACGCTTTAAAAATTTGTTCTCCATGATTTGTAGTGAGTCAGGGCTTTCGGTCCCCCATACTCCTGCCCCATAAGTTGCAACCGACAAACATTTCGCTTTATACAGAGTTTTTAAATGTATAACAGGTTTTTGTCCTAGTTTGCCACAAAAACGAAACAGACTCTCTATAGAGCGACTAGCACTTTGAACTCGAGTCTGCATTAACGGGGCCCAACTTAGTTTGTTATTGAAGAGGTTGCCCAGATAATTAAAGTTTTCAACCTTTTCAATGGTAGAGTTATTAACTACAAACTTTCTAGTTTTGGTGCCCTTTGGGCCACAGACCATGGCAAAAGATTTGGCAAAGTTTACCTTAAGGTCTAGGTCCAACATGAATTTGTGAAAGGCATCAAGACAGTGCTGCATACTGTTTCCTGTGAGTGTCATAAGTACAGTGTCGTCGGCGTAAGAGAGAATGCTCCTGCCGTTGACCTTTGGAAAATCATGACAGTTATCCAACAGGTATTTTTCCAAACCATTGGTGTACACAAGGAACAAAAAGGGGGCTAATATGCACCCTTGACGGACGCCCTCAGTTGAGAGGATAGACTTAGTTTTCTCTCCCCCAGGCCCAAACCTTATGGCTACAGTAGTTGATTCATGGAGTCTGCGGAGCAAGGTGACCAAGGGTTCCTCGAAACCCATGACCTCCATCATTTGCCATAACTTGCTCCGACACACAGTATCAAATGCACTTGAAAGGTCCATGAAGGCAAGGTAGATGGAGGATTTCCTTGCCTTCATGTATTTGCCTATGATCAGGGCCAGGTTCAGGCACTGTTCAACAGTACCTTTACCTTTCCTGAACCCATATTGGGAATCCACAATAAGGCCCACCGAATCTGCCCAAGTTTCCAATCTAGCTAAGATAACCCTACCCAGTATCTTACACGAAGCATCAATTAGTGAGATTGGGCGATAGCATCGGGGATCTGATCTATCGCCCTTCTTAAAGATTGGCACCACTACTGCCTCCTTCCACGATGCCGGAATACGGCTAATAACAGCTGCTCTAAAAACATTTAATAACAGGGGGGCCCAGACCTTAACATTATATTTAAAAAAGTCCAAAGGCACTAGATCAGGGCCAGGAGCTTTCAGTAGTATGCCTTTCGACAGAGCATCTTCCACTTCTTGTAAGGTGAACGATGCACTCAAAGACACAGAAGACTGAGAGACCACCAGATCCCTAACATCGCCTAGTGATGGATCATTGGATAAAATACCGTGTGGGTTAAAGATGTTCCCAAAATGTGATTCCCACGTTTCGCATGTAATCTGCATCACAATGTTGTCCTTGCCATTACTTGTAAAAAGGGGGCGATTAATAACTTCCCAAAAGAGCCTACTGTCCTTCAATTCCGAGGCCTTCTCTAGATCTTCCCATGCTTGGTTTTTTAGGTCCAACTTCCTTATTCTTATGGCTTCTTTATATGCCAGTCTAGATGCTCTAATCACTGCTATGTCCCTGGGTTTTTGTTTTAATGCCGCTTTCAAAGATCTGTGTGTTGCCGAACATGCGGCATCAAACCATCTAGGACCAAGCGTTTTGCTTTTACCAATTGGTTTTGTGAGGCGTTCGGCTACATACCCACATAAAGATTCAAAATTCCCAATAACCTTTTCAGGTGTAGTTGTAGGTGTTAAGCATGCTTCGTACTCAGAGCTATATCTATTTAAGATCTCAGCCTCGAGACCAGCTGCGTCTATTTTATCCCATTTAACTGTGATACCTTTGTTCCTACTATACTTTACTGGTTGCTCCCAGACAGAATGTTTGGGTTTAACGGGACAAAGCAAGGATAAATTTAGAGGATTGTGGTCGCTGGCAGCATTAGCGATCACTTCCAACTTGTCAACATGATGGAAGTGTCCACTAGAGACAATTACAAAGTCAATAAAACTTGTCATACCTCTACTTCCTTGAAACGTCGGTATTGGAGCAGAATTTGGACCAACCCAGGGTTCCACTATACATAAATCATTTAAAATAATGATGTTGTTTAGAGCGTCCCCTTGGGGTGTATGTTTAAAGTGTAACAAGGGTTGATCATGGGAGTCACTCAAACCACACGCCTTCGAGTCCCCATAGGTGCATAATGAGCAGTTAAAGTCTCCCACCCAGATGACAAATAGTAGGGGTTGCTCGAGACGTGCCCTGGCTATGGCCTCCTCCAATTTCAACATTACGCTTGTCTCTTTATTGTCAAAGATGTTATAGTACCAGTTAATCAGCAGCAATGGTTCAGGAAACAAATTAACCAACATTAACACTTGAAACCATGGGGAGTCAACTATCTTAGAGGTTACAAGTTTACATAGTTTTAAAGATGTTGCCATCATTAGGCCCCCTTTTGCCCTACCCGCTTGTGAGGGTATCGCAGGGGTATTAAAAGCTTGAAAGCCCTCGATGTTCTGAGTGGATCGGCTCCAAGTTTCCTGGAGGCACATGATGTCATAGTCACCCACAAAATCTAACCATGCCTCGTCCTCCAATCTTGAGGCGAGCCCAGCAATATTCCAGGAAATAAGGCGCATCCTTACAGCGCTTTGTTTTTTTTTGCCTAAATCAGGAAGTACTTCCGGGTTACGCCTCAAGATGATTGGACTTGATTCACTTTCTTTGGTATGGCCAGCCTCAAGGACTTGGGGGACGGATGTACAATCATCACCGGCAAGGACATTTTCCCGTGAGTTAACATCACAGCTTTCTCCCTTCTCCATCTTGCTCAGCTCTCCTGATATCAGTACATTAGTATCACCAGGAGAACTTAGTGATAGTCAGTCTATCTCTTCCATGCCCGCAAGTGCATCAAAGCGATTTCTTAAGGGGATATTACTTGGGAACCGTCCTAGATAATCTTCCCCCTGGAATCGTGGTCTTAGTTCGTTATATCGGGTTTGCAAGGAGTTGTTATTGTTATAGATTGATCCCCTAAAGAAACCGTCACACTGTTGCCGAGGGCCCCAGATGTTATGAATTGGCCAATCGGCTCTATTTCTCCGGGCCCACCCAGGATGTGTTTCACTGTTCAATGTCTGCCCAGAGTTTTTATAAGGCAGAGTTGCGGGAGGAAAATACAAATTTGGATAAAAATATTCCAGACCTATACATTGAATATCCCCAGTTCTAGCAAATCTTGGTTTACCACAGATGATATTTTTTACCCAAGTATCACTGAAGTTGATCAGAATACAATCCCCCTCCAGATCCTTATCACTTGGGCCCACCCAGGGAACTCTGCGTACGCTAAGTATTTTGGTTATAAGTTCGGGAGGGAGTGGTCTGTTAATATTGAGCCAGTATATTACTTTATTATATAATTCCTGGTTTGATTCCATTTTATTAAACAAAACTGGGGGTACTCCTGTGAGTATTGCCATAAAAGGAGCTGAATCTGGGGGCAAGTTGACAGGTGGTAGTTTCCTTTTATGTGCTCTCTCGTTGTCATTGTTTACTGCAGGCCCCTGCAAAGATGTTTGTTTTGACCCTTGGGTGGTTCCCTGTTTAGAAGTAAGGACTTCTGGTGTTGGTACTGTGCTACCCATATTTTGGTTAGGGGGCCCCTCAGTGCCCGCCACTACAGATTTGGTGCGAGCTAATGGAATAAGTTTTGTTCGTGCTAAGGGGACCGATGCTGCCTTAGGGTCAACAGGTATAAGTCTTTCAGATGGTTTGCTGGCATTTTTATTCTCTCCCCCTTTCTTTAAATTACTGTTATTGGCGATACTGTTTTTATTATTGTTATAAGTGCCCCCCGCCTCGAGTGATTTGTTTTTAGTTACTAGAGTTTCAAGGGAGTTGGCGTTAAGAGAGATAAGGTGTTCCAGTTGGTCTAATTTTAGATTAACAATTTGAATTTTCTCTAAAACAGGCAGCAAAAGCATCTGAACCGATTTCTCAATTAGCCCCAAGAGACGGTCATTATTATTGGAGTTAAATGAGAAAGTTTTCTGTCCTGCGTCAACTAGGTGAGTACCCTTTTGTTTAGTTAGATTTGTCGGAACTTTAGATGGCACTGGCTTCGCTGACTTAGTTCTAGTTCCTTTTCTATGGTTTCCCCCTCTTTTACGTTTATTTAGATTGTTTGGTTCCTGTTCACAGTCTACCACATGATCTTGTATATGGATGGGCCCATTACTACTCAAATTGCCCTCTAAGGCATTATCCCCAGTAATACCTGATGAGATAGGTATAAGAGTAAGTGTGGGTGCTTCAACTTGGGAGTCCCCTGGGTCTGCTATCATGGTCATCTGGGAATCAGAGAGTGCCACTAGGTTTGGACTAGCCTCTAAATTACTATCTGAACTATCTGCGCTTTTCTCGGGAGTGGGTGCCTTATTAGGTGTAATTTTAAAGGCAATATCTCCTAGGGATGAGCGTTTGCCTGTTATTAAATCTAAGGACAAGCGCTTTTCGGTGAGGGTTATTTCTTTTTCCAGGATAACAGTTGCCCGAGTTATAAAATCGTCTAAGGTTCCAGTAGCTTTCCCATTGTTCGTTTTTACAGTGACCTGTCTACCCTTCCCTGAACGCAATGACATCATGTGGGTACTAAGAACAACTAAATGAATAAAAATACAAATACTAAAACTTACAATCAAACAATTTGAAATAAGAGATCTGGGATAGAGAGGGAGAGCAGCCCAGGTGGAACGGGCGGGAGTTCCTGGGACTCCTAGAAAATTGAGTCACAGCTCTCTTGCTCGCAGCCCTCAGCCCCTGTTTTACCCCAACAGCAGCTTTAGACCAGTGAAGGAGGCGCCCCTCTGCAAAGCGGGACCCGAACTGCGGGTTCCGCGAGGCGTGGGCAAAATTGCGTTAAATGTCCTAAAGGAATCCAAAATGGCAATAGCAGGTTTGCTAGATGGTCCCAAGGAGTATGAGGTAAGCCGGTATATGATCACCCGGTCTTTGGGGCGGGGGTGGAGAGGGAGGGAGAGCAGCCCAGATGGAGCGGGGACGGGTTCCTGGGACTCTTGAAGATGGAGTCCCAGCCCTCTTGCTCGCAGCCCTCAACCCTCAACCCCTGTTTTATCCCAGCAGCGGCTTCAACCGAAGAAAGAGAGAAAAGAAGCGCCCCTCTATAAGGCGATACCCACACAGTGTGGAGAAGGTTGGAGTTAATGTCAACAAGCAAAGACAGGAGGGAACAAAGGAATATAAAAAGCTCCCACAGTGAAGTTATCACAGTACCTTACTCAACAGTCCGAATGAAAGGGCAGAATCCAGGAACATAAAAGATTAGGGGGGTGGCCCTGCCCTGGCTCCGACTGGCGATGACGGGCAAGGACGGACCCGCCCTTGGCCCGGGCTTCGCCCGGGCACTGCCCGCGCGCGTCCCGCGCTGCGTGAGCGCCTGCTGGAATTTAAAGTGAACCGGCGCTGAGAAGCATCGTCATCAGCGTGCGCTGCAGTGGGGATTGCTGGGAAATGAAGTTTTTGATCAGGCCGTTTCCCTCACGGCGATGTAGCTGCCTTGGATGATTCAGCCCCGCAGCACCTCTGCGAGCCGTTCCCCTCACGGCAAATAGGTAAAAAATAGTTCTCTGGTAACACCGCTTTCCTCAATGAGCGTCCCGCGCTGCGTGAGCGCCTGCTGGAATTTAAAGCGAACCGGCGCTGAGAAGCGTCGTCATCAGCGTGCGCTGCAGTGGGGATTGCTGGGAAATGAAGTTTTTGATCAGGCCGTTTCCCTCACGGCGATGTAGCTGCCTTGGATGATTCAGCCCCGCAGCACCTCTGCGAGCCGTTCCCCTCACGGCAAATAGGTAAAAAATAGTTCTCTGGTAACACCGCTTTCCTCAATGAGCGTCCCGCGCTGCGTGAGCGCCTGCTGGAATTTAAAGCGAACCGGCGCTGAGAAGCGTCGTCATCAGCGTGCGCTGCAGTGGGGATTGCTGGGAAATGAAGTTTTTGATCAGGCCGTTTCCCTCACGGCGATGTAGCTGCCTTGGATGATTCAGCCCCGCAGCACCTCTGCGAGCCGTTCCCCTCACGGCAAATAGGTCATCCTCAGAGCTGCTGTGGCCCTCAGCTGGGGTGATGGTGCTGACGTCTCCTCTGTGTGGCTCCACTCGCCCTCCGTGCCACTGGGTCCACCCGACTCCTCTCCTTCTGTCCCTGTAAGGCTCTGTGGCTCCTCCTGGTCCGTGGAGCTGTCCCCTCCTGTGGCCTTGGATGTATCTGGATAGGAATAGGAAGTAAGAGAACAACATCAGTCACCTGCACCGACTGCACACACCACAGTGAGTACATCACATCACAGGGCAAGCCCTGGCATCATCAGCTGAACACAGCTCAAAGTGCCAACACTGTTTAGGATAAGACAATTGTCATTCTCAACATCAACCATGGCACACATATCCCTCCTTGACTTTCACACATATGTCCGTTGCATGCCAACGCCCCAATGTGTCAACATGCACCACCCCACATTAGTTGTACATGTTAGTGAACATGTAGGAGTATGTCACTATACACACAGCACATCTCTTGCTACTGACTAAGTACTGGTATCTGGATGAAGGGATGGGCAGAGACTCATTTCTCATGCTTGGGATGCATGCCAGCAACACACACTATGATGTACTCATGTCCTGATGGGCAATGCCACAATGGGGTGCATGGTGCACACTTGAACACAATGCAGGCTCACTCATAGCAAGTTAAATGCCATGGCACTGGGATGCCCTGAAAGTCAGTCAACACTGTCTCCTGTCACAGGTGCAGGACATCCAGACAACAACAATATGCACTGACTCACAATCCTAGCTCAGGGGTAAAGCGAACTCTGCAGATGACTGGCGCACTTGTCCATCCCATGCAAACAATATTTTCAGGACCCAGAAGACCCCACATCATGCAAATCATACATATGAGTCTCAGCAAACACAAATCCCTTTACATTAACACATCACAGTCTGCCATGCATGTAACCCAGCTGCATGAAGGACACAGTTGCATACACCATTGTGCGCTGTCAGATGATCACACACCTATATGTCACACAGGTCTTGTCTCTCACAGTCACATCGCAGATGTCATGCTGACCCTCTGAATCATGGACACCCCAGTTGTACGTAACAACAAGCCACACCCTAATGACACAGAGGCAGACACCTGAGGGCACATGTCACTAAGCACAACCTGCAATTTCATACACAGGAGTGGGATTACAGAGTGTTTCTAAATGCCCTTGAGGGGGCATGACTGGCCAGGACTACGTGAAACAGTGTTTGGCCAGGTGACTAAGCAAGTGTGACATACTTGATATACACACTCCTGAGGCCCGAAAATTGGAGTCCCCTGCTGCATGGGTTTGTTTGGAATACCCCAGACACAAGTTGCGATTCAGACCAGCAATTGGTACACATCTCAAGGGCACACACAGATCACATGTCAGATCTCAGGCATTGTGTAAACAATTGACCCACCCATGAAACACACAACAGATTCACGGGAACTGATGCTGACCGGTACCTGAAGCATAGCTGACTGCAGGGACACAGTGCCCTAGTGGCACAAGCAACAGACTGGAGGGGCCACACCTGTGGAACAGATGAGGAGGGTGCATCACACAATTGAGGTACCTGAGTTTTGGACTACAAGACCTACATAATGAGGAAGTGTGACCAGGAAAAAAGACTGCTATTTGCATGTCAGATATAGTACACATATCAGACGTGGACTCACCCCCTTCCTGCTGTTGTCTGGCCTTCAGCTGCCTATCCAGGTACGGGAAGACCACCGCCAGGATACGGAGCATGTGGGGAGTCAGGGTCCGGTGTCCACCCCTCCTGTGTGGAGATGACAGCTTCAGCTGTACTCTAGCTATCCTCCGGATCCAGCCCCAAAGGTCCTGCCACCTCTTCTGGCAGTTGCGGATCCGGCGCTTATAGACCCCCACAGAACAAACAGCCCGGGCGATGGTCAGCCAGATCTCCTGCTTCTGGTGGGCATCAACCTGTGAGGAGGACAAAGTGAAAAGTACATTAACATACATGCCGCAGATTTGTGCAGCACACATTTGGATATACATGTCATCATCACAAAGGGAAAAAATTACACAGGTAGTTCAACCATGGGGAAAGAAAAATCACCTGCATGTCTGACATGTTAACAATGCCTGGATAGTTTAAGCTTGCAATAATGCACTTTAGCAGCAGGAAAACTATTCATTACATGTACCTACACACTTTGGGGGATGAAAGTAGTCAGTGAGAATGCTTGCCACTGGTGTACACACTGCTAGTACTGCTAGTCAGACAACATGCATAATTAGGAAGTCAGTGGACTGCACACTCACCTGCTCCCCTGGTTTCCCATAGAGCTTTCTGTACTCTGGAAGGAGCCCATCCAGCAGGGCCTGGTTCACCTCCTCAGTGAAGGCTGGGGCCCTCTCCAGAGTACGAGCCATAGCAGGAGCCAGAGAATGCATAGACAGCAGCAGTGGTAGCCGAGATGTGGTCCAGTAGCATGTAGTGCAGGCAAGTGAGCTCCCTGGGGGCCAGCCAGCCTTATATCTGTGCTGCAGAGGCAGACTCTGTGCCACGTGTCCCAAGTGATAGGTCCAACACGGTTGCGTTCTATGAATCTGGCCAATCCATTTAAAAGTATGACTCGTACACGCCTTCCACATCGTTCAAATCTTCACCTTCATGGAACACTTGAAATTGCAACATTGTCGTAGGCATCCAACTGAATTTCCAGTGCACAACTCGTACAAGTTTTGAATCCGCATCCATCTCCATGACAGTCCTGAGCCAATGGGTGCGGCCGGCTCGTTCAACTGACTGTACAACGCGTATTTTGAAGATACACATGCACCCGTCTCCATACGATTCAATGGCCAAGGCGTACGCCTGTCTCGGACCATGCCTGTCCAACGCGTATGCATGATAGTCACCCACGTCGGACCTCATTGCATTCAATGACAAAGCGTACGCACGGCTCAGACATGACCCGTGCAGTGCGTACGCATTGTCACCTGCGTCAGACCTCATTGCATTCAATGACAAAGCGTACGCACGGCTCGGACATGACCTGTGCAATGTGTACGCATTGTCACCCGCGTCGGACTTCATTGCATTCAATGACAAAGCGTACGCACGGCTCGGACATGACCCGTGCAATGCGTACGCATTGTCACCCGCGTCGGACCTCATTGCATTCAATGACAAAGCGTACGCACGACTCGGACATGACCCGTGCAATGCGTACGCATTGTCACCCGCGCTGGACCTCATTGCATTCAATGACAAAGCGTACTCACGGCTCGGACATGACCCGTGCAATGCGTACGCATTATCACCCGCGTCGGACCTCATTGCATTCAATGACAAAGCGTACGCACGGCTCGGACATGACCCATGCAATGCGTATGCAGTGTCACCCACGTCGGACCTCATTAGTGTGACTATTATACGGATGCAACACACATATACTGGCCAGGGACACCTGTGCACACCTACCACACTACAGCATTGGCCACACAGTGTCCCATGGCATGTAAGGCTGCATTCCCTGGGTGTTTGGGGGGGCCACATTTGTTTTTTTGGCTGGCACTTTGTGCAGCCACTTCCAGGCTGTGCACGTGTACATGGGGGCAGAATCCTTTGTGTGTTGTGCACATTACCACTGTGATGTGCAATTGGACAGTAATGGGCATGAGTCACGGCCACAGTGTCAGGTTGGATATGTTTAGGACAGGTCACATACACCCTTTGTCCTGGGGGTGATGGCATGTACGTCACAGTGAGACCTGTAGCCACAATACTGATGTGCACCCACAGTCTGTGTGCATGTTGTGTCTCAGATGTGTCTGATCAAATGTTCCCAATGGGTGACAGTCTCCACATCCATGTGGTATATGCATCAACCTTGATGGGGTGTGTGTCTAAGAGACGTACATGTAGGGCCAGCAGGAACAACAGTGGCCACCACCTGTGGGACTTACGCTTGCCTTGTGGTGTGTAAGTGCTACACCATGTCCATTGCTGTGTTGATGTGGCAATAGAGTGAGCCTGGGATTCTGCATGGCAAAGATCTGTGATGCCTGGGAGACATGAGGCCTCAATTGTCACAGAGGTGTGTTTTTGGAACGTTGCAGCAGCACATAGGTTGGGTGACACAGCCAGATGATTGACCATTGCACTACATGGGACTCATGTGGACATGTGGAATTGAGATGTGAGGTGGTGGTCTTGTAGGTGACATATGTGTCCATGACCAACAGCACACACCTCAGTACATTGTGTAATGTCATGAACTAGCATGTGATAGTGATCGTGGTCATGGCCACATGGGTGGATGAAATGGCAATCTTCCTTTGTGCATCTCTGTACTGCAGGGCACCAGCTGTCCATCGTTCGTTCCCAGACCTTGCAACCATGCAGGAACGCGACCGCATCAGACGGTACCGCTTCACCAGGCCACTGATTGCGGAGTTGGCGGAGCAGTTGGTGCCACATCTGCTACCTGGCCGGACATACCCTACAGCACTGACCCCAGAGGTGAAGGTGATGGCAGCCCTGCACTTCTTTGCTACTGGTACCTTCCAGTACACTGTGGCTACTGTCGCAAACGATATTTAGTCGGGTGCTACGCGATGTCTTGGAGGGGATGTTGCAATTTCTCAACCTGTATATCAAGTTCCCGAGCCCAACTGAACTCCCTGAAATAAAGGATGCCTTTTATACACTGGGGAGGATGCCGAACGTCATCGGATCTATTGATGGGACACATGTTGCCCTGATACCACCACAGGCACATGAGCTGGCATACCGGAACAGGAAGCACTACCATTCGATCAATGCTCTGGTGGTCTGTCTTGCTGACATGTCGATCACACATGTGTGTGCACGGTTCCCTGGTTCTGCGCACGATGCCTACATTATGAGCAGTAGTCGCATTGCAACGCTGATGTCACAGATGCCAGCTCAGCATGCCTGGCTTGTCAGTGTGTACTGACTGTTTCTCATTGTGTGTGTTTGTCAATGTTGTATTCCGCACTCCGTCAAAACTCAGCTACTTGTTCATTTTTGTGTGTAGGTGACTCCGGATACCCCAACATTCCGTGGTTGCTGACACCCCTCAGGAACCCTGTGACACCAGCCGAGCTGCGCTACAATGAGGCACATGGTCAGAGCAGGAGGGTGATTGAGCGGACATTCGGCCTCCTGAAAAGCCGCTTTCGCTGCCTGGACAAGACCGGAGGGGCCCTCCCATATGAGCCTGCAAAGGTGTGTAAAATGATCCTTGTCTGCTGCATGCTACACAACATGGTGGTGCAGAAGGAGGTGCCTCTCATCCAGGATGACGATGATGACGACTAACGTCCGGCACCTGTGGAGGATCCCGGCCTGGGCCAAGATGCCAGTGATGATGAAGAGGATGGTGACGTCTGCTCCCAGCTCATCAACAACTTCTTCACCTGAATGTGAGTTTCCAGGGTTGTAATGTGAATGTATGTAGGTAGCCTGGAATGTGTTGTGGCAGCTCTGTTGCTGTCTGAGTGTGTCTGTGTGCCACTTGACTGGATGCGTGCTGTGATGTGTCCATTTAGGTGGTGTGTACTCCACAATAGGGTAGTACTGCTAACTAGTGTTTGTGTAGGTGTCTTGCAACATGTTTTGTGCATGTGTATTGCATTTCTCTCCTATCTTCTGTGCTTTTGACTGTATCTTGTCTGTCCTTCCCAGAGTACTTTGCCTGTTGTGTGGTCTACACTGACCCCCAACACCCAGAAGCCAACACCAGTGTGGAAGTTGACAATTACCATCAACTGATGTACCACACATCCCTGGACTTCCATTCTCCAACACATTGGGAGCGTGTGTCCACTGTTACGTAGAATTACAGTGCAACTAGTGTGGAATAAACGTGTTGCTGATGTGTAATGAACCTGTGCTACGCTTTGTTATGTGCGTTGTCTGTCTTCCCACATCTGAGTGACATCTGCTTACTTCACCTGTGGACTTGTTACCACTGTCTGGGCTTGGTGTTGTGTCTGTGCATGCCAATGTGTTTCAGGTCAACATCATTGTGTGGGATGAGTAACATGGCCATGTTGAGTATGTTTTGTGTTGCCATAGTGGTGTGTCTCCCTCACATGTGTCACATCCCCATGACTCACCTTACGTTGGTCACATTGTTGCAGTATTTGGCATGCACTGTCTCCCTGAACATGACAAGTTGGAATCACAACAGAGGCAAGTATGGTGTACTGGTGAGTTTATTTACAAACATGTGTGAGGGAAGTGCACAGGATGGTGGGTGCTGTACAGTGGTTTGGGAATCCAAAGTTCACATTGGAGTTGGAAGTGCTGGTAGATTAAATGTCCAGAGTAAAGTCCACAGTCATCTGATACATTGGCCCAACATGAACCCTCCATGTCATGTGGGCGAGTTGTGTGCGATTTGACAAGGTGAACGGGTTGCGCACAGAAGAACATTGTCCAGAACAGGATTAGAGGCCCTGGGGGATGTGCTGGGACATCTGCCTCTCACATGTCCTTCTTCGGACGACCCTTCTTCTTCCGGGGGGATCCTCATGAGCAGGCCTCTGTGGTGCAGGGGACTCTCCGCCAGAGTCCTCCTCCCTCCCTGTGGTGCTGGCAGATGGTGTTGCGAAGATGTTGTGGGCACACAAGGGGGTGTGGACAGGTTGGTGTTGATCTGGCGGAGGCATTGTAGTATGTCCCGATGCACCGCAGTGATGTCATCCCACTTGGCCTCCATGCGGGCATGGTGGGCAACCTGCTCATGTTGCATGTCCTTGAGGATCCCCACTACCTGGCCAAATCCTCCGGTGCTATCCTGGTACGCATCTAAGATGCGTCCCAGGTGGGGGTCATCATGCAGTCCAGACCCCTCTGCAAGACGCGGCTTGTGCCTCCCACCCCTCCCAACACCCCTCTCCACACGGGCAGGACCAGCGGCGGCATGCACAGGTGACACAGGGAAACCTTGGGTGGTGTTGCTGGTGGTGTTGGCTGTAGCTTCCGGGGGGTCCTGTGTCCCTGTGCTGTGGGTGTTGATTGTCCTTCGTCTGTCCGTGTTGGCGGGGGTGCCCTGTCGGTGTCCAGATGCTGGAGGTGTGGGTACAGGGGGGGCAGATGTTGATGCTGCTGGTGCTGCATGATGGCTCACACCGGAGGGATCAGGTTGATCGTCGTCATCCGAAGAGGACAGTGAGAGAGTCAGACCAGAGAGCTCAGTGTCCACCAGAGTCTGGGACTGGGTTTCCTCATCATTTGGTGCTGGGTGCCCAACACCACCTGTGTTTGGAAGAGACACACAATGTGATTTATGTTTCTACATGCATCGTTGGTTCCCAAAATGAAATGTTCTACTTTTCAAACAGATGCCTGCCTGCACACTGCTTTTTCCCAGCTTGTCACGGACAGAGTTTGATATTGTTGTTGGCCATTTCCCAGCATGGCCTTGTGCTCCCCACAACAGAGCCCAGTGTCAGACATCTTGTCAGTCCCTTCCCACTCCCTGTGAGGCGAGTATGGTTCAGTTTGATCTTTCTGGGCCATGTGGGTGGGTGTAGGTTGTCTGTGACTGCGACTCCCATCATACTCTTGGCTACACCCCCCTTCCCAGCATGCCCACACTTCCTCCCTCTTGACTGCTTCCCTGTGAGGGGGTGTGACAGCAATGGCAAGATGGCTGACTGTGAAGTCCTGATGTTTGTTGTTGGCCATTTCCCAGCATGGCCTTGTGCTCCCCACAACAGAGCCCAGTGTCAGACACCTTGTCAGTCCCTTCCCACTCCCTGTGAGGCGAGTATGGTTCAGTTTGATCTTTCTGGGCCATGTGGGTGGGTGTAGGTTGTCTGTGACTGCGACTCCCATCATACTCTTGGCTACACCCCCCTTCCCAGCATGCCCATACTTCCTCCCTCTTGACTCTGCTTCCCTGTGAGGGGGTGTGACAGCAATGGCAAGATGGCTGACTGTGTTGTCCTGATGTAGGATGTTGGCCATTTGCCAGCATGGCCTTGTGCTCCCCACAACAGAGCCCAGTGTCAGACATCTTGTGAGTCCCTTCCCACTCCCTGTGAGGCGAGTATGGTTCAGTTTGATCTTTCTGGGCCATGTGGGTGGGTGTAGGTTGTCTGTGACTGCAACTCCCATCATACTCTTGGCTACACACCCTTCCCAGCATACCCATACTTCTTCCCTCTTGACTCTGCTTCCCTGTGAGGGGGTGTGACAGCAATGGCAAGATGGCTGACTGTGAAATCCTGGTGATTGTTTGACTACAAGTCCCAAGTGAGCCCCTGGGCTTCACACAGCTGCACCCAGTACGGGGTATCTTTTGATGATATTTCAATGAGGTGTGTGTCAATGCATTGTACCCGGTGAGTTGTGTGGAGTTTGTGTTGAGGGAGGGTGTCTCCCCATGTTGATAAGAATAGTCAGGGCTGTCAGTCCTCCTTCCGATCATGAAACGTACTTCCATTGTAGGGCGTACAAGTTGTCTTTCAGGATATCAGTCAGTGGTGTCCTGCTTCTGATTTGCACACAAGCCCTAGCAGGGCTTTGTGCTCCCCACAGCAGGACCCAGTGTCAGCCATCTTGTCAGTCATTTTCCACTCCCTGTGATGTGGGCATGTTTCAGAGGGGTCTTGATGGGCCAATCAGGAGGGGGGCATTATCTGTGACTACAGGCCCCATCATGCTTTTGGCTACACTCACTTCACCTTCATCCCCACTATTCCTTCCTGACAGTCAGCTGCACTGTGAGGTGGTGTGTTTGTGGTGGCAAACTGTCTAACTGGGTATATTTGGCTTAGTATCACTGGCTTGCTCTATTTGTTTGTAGGTTGGTGCATGTCATGACACAGTTACCAGTCACTATGAGATGGCAGGTATTGTGTTTGTGTGACTGGCATACACATCTTCAGTTGATTATCTATTGGTTAGTGTAGCTTTGCTTGCGGTGCATGGTTTCACTGTCCCCTTGCCACACAATCTTGGGTATGTTGTTTGTGTACTCACCAGGCTCTGGGATGTGTGTTAGGCCATGGACGCTCTCTGGTGGTAGGATGTCCCGCACCTTCTCCTCCCAGGTCCTGAAGTAGACTGGTTTGGCAGGAGGGCCACCGCCGGTGCGCTGACTCAAGGCGTGATCTTTCTCGATGAGGTTCTTGACCCTCCTGCGCACGTCATACCACCGGTTCTGAATATCGTCCTTTATGCGCAACGTTGGTGCTTGTGCGTCCACCTTGTCCACAATCCTCGCCCACATCTTGGTTTTCTGTGAGATGGGGGTCCTTTGAACCAATGTACCAAACAAATGTGGCTCTACTCTGATGATCTCGTCTACCAGCACTTCTAACTCACTATCTGTGAACTCTGGATTCTTCTTTGGAGGCATGGTGATTGGTAGTGGTAGTGGGGGATTTGTTTGTGATGGTGCAAGTTATGTTGGTTTTGTGTTGGTTATGCTGTGTGTATGTGTGTGTGCTTTTGTATGAGGTGCTGATAGTGTGTGAGTTGTGGTGATGGGTGAGTTGTGAGTGTGTCTGTGGTTGCTGTGTACTGGTGTTTGCTGCTGGCTGTGTCTCCTGTTTGCAAGGGATGATGGTAATGATTGTAGTCCTTTATATAGTTGGAGTTGTGGGTGTGTCTTTGTCCAATTTTTTTTTGGTGGTATTTATTGGCTTAGTCATTGCTTGTTTGGTCCTTTTTTTGTCTTTTTTCCTTTGCGTTTTGCAGGCATGAAAGAGACATTCATGTGACGGAAACGGATGCTGCTGTTGTCTCGTGCAGGCTTCTCCGCCTCGTTCACGCTGCCTGTCTTCTGTGTTTGGTACGCGTCGTTCGCGGCGGTCTCTATTGCTTGTGTGCCCGGTTGTCTGTGCGTGTCAGTCGTGCGGCTTGGTCTCCGTGCGACTCGGTCTCGTTTTACACGCATTGCATCGTACTGCGCTAATCGTACATCGCGGGTACGGGTCAGTCGGGTTTATTCCGGGTTCGTGTCGGTCGGTGAAAATCAAGTCGGTTTTCCAGCCGGATCACTATTTTCCCTCCGGCTCGGTCGTACGGCTTGTATTCCGTACATGTCGGTTGTAATTCACTCGCATTGCATCGTACTGCACGGGTCGTACGGCGCTGGTCCGTGTCGGTCGGTATTCGGTCTGGGTCTGTGTCGGTCGGTTCGGTTTGCGGCCGGAGTCGGAATCGGCCCCTATGTGTTCTTTTTATATGTTTAATATATTTGATTGTATATTTGTAAAATATTGTTTATTTATTTGTAAGAATATTTCATTATTTTTTAATTGTTTAAATGTTGTTAGTAATTTTTGTTTTTCTGCTATCCAATACCTTCCCTACTGTTGCACTCACTGGAGTGGGAATAGTAATTTTTACCCCTCCGCTATCCAAACTTTTCCCTCTATTGCACTCATTGGAGTGGGAATAGTAATGTTTACCCCTCTGCAATCCAATACTTTCCCTACTGTTACACTCACTGGAGTGGGAATAATAATTTTGACCTCTTCTCTATCCAATAGTTTCCTTACTGTTGCACTCAGTGGAGTGGGAATAGTAATTTTTACCCCTCTGCTATCCAGCACTTTCCCTACTGTTGCACTCTTTGACGTGGGAATAGTCATTTTTACCCTTCCGCCATCCAGCACTTTTCCTACTGTTGCACTCACTGGAGTGGGAATAGTAATTTTTACCCCTCCACTATCCAGCTCTTTCCCTGCTGTTGCACTAACTGGAGTGGGAATAGTAATTTTTACCCCTCCGTTATCCAATACTTTCCCTACTGTTGCACTAACTGGAGTGGGAAAAGTAATTTTTACCACTCCGCTATCCAATACCTTCCCTACTGTTGCACTCACTGGAGTGGGAAAATCATTTTTCCCCCTTCGCCATCCAATACTTTCCCTACTGTTGCACTCTTTGGAGTGGGAAGTAATTTGTACCCCTCCGCTATCCAACGCTTTCCCTACTGTTGCACTTATTGCAGTTGGAATAATTCATTTAATTGTTTTGCTATCCAACATTTTCCCTACTGTTGTATTTGTTGTGTTGCGAAATGCACTTTTTAAGTTTGTTTTAATAGTTTAATGTTTTAATTAATTATAGATTTGTTTTACATTTTAAATTATTGATATATGTATATATTTTATTTTTATACAATTTGAAAGTTTAAAAATTACGTAAAGATAATAGTTAATACATTATTTTAAAGTAAATATATTTATATGTATAAATTATTATGTTTGTGTGTTTATATTTTTTTAATTAAGTTTAATTTTTATATTTAGTTAAAATGTATATTAAATGTAATTAATTTTGTTAAAGATAATATTAATATTTTATATTTTTAATATATATTATTTTATTTTAATTATATTTTTGATTCAATATTTTTGTACTTACCTGTTTAATTATAGGGAGTCGATATTTTTACTATCTATATTTTGTTTCGATATTTTTACCATCGATGTTTACCATCGATATTCTATCAGTGAATCGGCTTGGAGAATGCAAGGCAAATATGGTTCCTCTTGTATTCCACATAGGAAAATGATTGGAAATCCTTAATGGGGCTGGGACACCCCAAAAATATTTTTTTAAAGAATATTAAATGAGCAGTTAATTTATTATTTACTGCTTCAGGAAAGGAGAGAAACATGATGGCCTAGGCTTTGGAATTATATTTTTTGTTGCTAGTGGTGCCCCTAGAAGGGGCGACAAATGCAAAAACAACAGTTGATGGGCAGAATGCAGAACAATGTCATACATTCACCCCAGTACAGAGATCTGGGCCTAAATCCACCGTTTTTTTGCTCACCATGCTATTCCAGTTTGAACTTGCCATATGCAAATCAGTCTTGACCTTGTGCCCAATCGGAACAGTCCAGTCCGAACTGCCAAGCCAGGTCCTCCCTGGACTGGAAACAAGCATCCTAGGACCAGTTTCGGGGTTTCACCCCTCATCAGCCAGGATAGCTTGACTCCAGTGACATGGAGAGCAGGGGACCCACGTCTGGGCATGCCCATCTCACTCAGGGTGACAAATGCAAAAACAACAATTGATGGACAGAATGCAGAACAATGTCATACATTCACCCCAGTACAGAGATCTGGGCCTAAATCCATAATTTTTTTGCTCTCCATGTCATTCCAGTTTGAACCCAGCCATATGCTAGAATGAAAGAAGGGGCAGCGGCACCATCAACCATGTTTTTTAATGCTGTGGAGTGCTGCAGGGAGCAGCAGCCCCCAGCTACATTAAAAAAAAAAAACAGTAAGTCTCCTGGGTCATTGAATCCATGACCCTAGGGGAACTTACTATATATTTTTGCTTTGTTTTATTGAAAATACTTTGTGACTATCACTATTATTAAACATTGCAATGTGTGAATTTTTGAAATATACATTTGATTATAGTTATTAGTAACGTTTTGACAAAGCTAATAGGTCTGCTTTATATACTTTTGTGTGCCTACACCTTGATAAAGCCAATAGGCCCACTGTGTTTTTTTTCTGACCCTTTAGCAAAGCCAGTAGGCCTGCCTTACTTAAAATGAATCCCTTTATATTGGTACATGAGAAACACTCAGGCCTGCCCGGCGGTGGCTGGTTGGGTGCAGGGTGTGACCAATGCCACGCCAGGCACATTCAATGGCCATACGAGGCGGGGGTTGAACATCCGCGGGGATGGGAGCAGGACTCCCCAGGTTCGAGCATCTTCTGGATCACGGAACTCTCCTCAACCACTGGAGGACTGAAACAAGAGGAGACATGTTTAGCTCATCTGGTGACAACAGAGGCCCTACAATTTCAGATCCATTGGCTTTGTATTGGAATATCACTATATATATATATATATATATATATATATATATATATATATATATATATATATATATATATATATATATATATATATATATATTCTGCACACCAAGTTACTGATAGTTATCAGGAACCACTCAGACACCTCGACGTGTTGCACAAATTCGTGTTTTAATGGCAAATAACAACTACGCGTTTCAGCATTAAGCCTTGCTCAAAAAAAATATATATATATATATATATATATATATATATATATATATATATATATATATATTCACTGAAAAAACCATAGGTTTCACACATGTTATAGTTAGCTGGACATTTCACTCGTACAAAACCATTGAAATTCCCCCGTTATAGTTAGTTCAGCTAACTATAACTCGCGCGCCCGCAATCCACTGCTGATGACGTCACATATTACATCACTCATGACATGGTCAGTGACATCACTCATGACATCACTGATGACATCTCAAATGACATCACTGATGACATCACTGATGACATCATCCATTGAGTATGTGTTTCTGAACAATTTTAATATGTTTAATATATATAGGGAAAGGCCTGTTGAAGAATAAGTGGGTGTACAAGTGTGTAAATGGATGATTTTCTGTGGTGCGTAACTGACTCTATAAGTGAGTCATTAAATGTATCTTACTGCAGACTAGTGACTAAACTGTGTAAATGTCTGTATGTGTCTGTATGTTGGAGTATAAGTGGCTGCATGTTTTTGTGAATAGCTATATGAGTGTCTATATGAGTTATTGATTGCTTGTCTCAGTATCTGTATGGGTTCCGGAGTGTTTGTGTGGGTAGGGTGTGTGTGACTCTATGCATAGATGTGTGAGTGGGTGATTCTATGGGTGCATGGTTTTAAGAGTGCATCTGTGATGGACTGTATGGTTGAGGGAGTGTATGTATGGGTGTGTTAGGGATTGAATGTATATCTCAGTGGTACATTTGTGACTAACTACATATGTGAAAGGCAGTATATATGCATGTAAGAGTATATAAGTGGGTAGATGTGAGAGTGTGTGATTGTGAGAGTGACTGTATGGATGAGTGTGTGCTTGTATCAATGATTCTATAAGAGCGTAAGAATGTGGTACTATTTTTATGAGTAAGTGAACTTGAGTGTGTATAACCGCATAGGTGAGTAAATGGGAGTGTGATTATTTGCATGACTGACTAGGTGTGAGAGTACCTCTATGGATGATTGGTGGTGTGTGAGTGTCTATATAGGTGTATAAATGCATATGATAGTCTTGTATGGAGTGACTGTAAGTATGAGTGACTGTACAGGTGAATGAGTGGAGGTGTATGTAGACCTAAGAGTTAATAAGTGGGTATGTAGTTATTGGTATTGGCGTATGTATGGTTTTGAGAATGGAACTCTGAAATTTTGAGTCGGTGTATCAAAGGATATATTAGGGTGTGAGAAGATGTGGTAATTTATCACATGGATGACGTCGTCAGTGATGTCATCAGTGATGTCATTTGAGATGTCATCAGTGATGTCATGAGTGATGTCACTGACCATGTCATGAGTGATGTAATATGTGACGTCATCAGCAGTGGATTGCGGGCGCGCGAGTTATAGTTAGCTGAACTAACTATAACGGGGGAATTTCAATGGTTTTGTACGAGTGAAATGTCCAGCTAACTATGACATGTGTGAAACCTATGGTTTTTTCAGTGAATTTGCAAGGTTTTTTAAATGCTAATTCCTAACTATAACGTGTGTGAAACCTATGGCTTTTTCAGTGAATTTGCAAGGTTTTTTTAAATGCTAATTTATGAATGTATTATTATATTTTTAAAATTTTATTTTACAATAAGCTACCTATGTATATAGTTATAGATTGACTTTATCCTGTAATATGGAATGGCTCAGCTCTTTTTTTTTTTTTTTTGGGATAAAGTTGAACAGCATAGTTAATATCTTCTATAAACGTATAAACACTTTAAAAACACATATATATTTTTTAAGGGTTTTTGACCGTGCGCGCACCGTGCGCACACATTGCACGCATGCGTAGGTGCTTCATGTGCGCATGCGTACGTGCTCCACGTGCGCATGCGTATGTCGTGCGTGCTTCGTACAAGCATGCGCGCGTGCTCCGTGCGCGCACGGTGCGCGCACGGCAAGTCATGTGATTTAGAAACAACACTTTTCATTGGTTTATAGTAGTTTCAGGTCATGTGATTAAGAAACAACACTTTTCATTGGTTTATAGTAGTTTCAGTTCCAGAAACTTCCAACACCACACCCACTCCCCTCATTATTTCTTCTGATTCCCTGGGAGAAGGAGCTGAGCAGCTTTTCCAGTACTCCAGTACTTGAGAATGGCAGAGCAGCAGTCATCTTCTGGGAGTGAGCAGGAGACCCTTGTGAGACAGAGGAAACAGAACGACTCTTTTATATGGCAATTTTTTACATTTCCAGAGGGGCAGAAGAAGGTGAATGCTCCAAAAGTCACCTGCACTATTTGTGGTGTTGTCTTATCAAGAGGAGATCCTAAAAAGAAATACTCTTTTAGTATTTTCACTATGATCAGGCACGTTAAAGGAGTACATCCTGTGGCTTTTGCTCGAGCTGCTAGAGACAACCCTCCAGCAGCTCAGCCGAGCACATCCGCAGCAGCTCAGCCGAGCACATCATCGGCAGCTCAGCCGAGCACTTCATCTGTGGCGGCAGCTTCATCTGCTTCTGTTCCTCTGGATATACACCCTCTGTTCAAGAGGGTGCATATATGGTGCAATGCGTGCTCTTCTCTCTTATGGTGACACCAGCATTCCCCTAATAGAGAGCAAGATACAGCAGCACACATGCGGCACCCCATTTTTTTTTATTTTTTTGTTCCTCTGTTCCTCAATTAACACAGCAGCTCTTTTTAGAGCCACCTAACATCTAAACACTTAAATTTGATTTATAATTCTATTTTTTTAATGATTTATTTCCGCCGTACGCGCACCGTGCGCGCACCTCGCGACGGTGCGCGCACGTTGCGCGCACGGTGCGCGCACCTCGCGATTTAAAAAAAAAAAATGCTTTTTTCACCCTTCGGGGTCCTTCAGGGACGCCCTGACAAAACCTAGGGCGTCAGGAACTCTGTACCCTGCCCCCTTTTCACGTTCTCCACCTTTCTTTTTCACTGTCACACACAAAATGGCGGACAACACTTCCTGATTTCGACCGATTCGAATGTTGACTGACATGTAACCACCAATCACAATTACGCTCGCGCACGTTAAGGTGCACGCACGGTGCGCGCTTATAGATATTTATGTACTTTTAACTGCAATTTTCTCAGGAACTACTGAACAGATTGACACCATATATGGAAAAGGCACATCCCTGACCTGAGGACTACCTCTTTGCCAAATTTCAAGTAATTCTGTTGAGCCGTTCGGGCTGTACCTTCGACTAAAGGTCCTATGGAAAAATGCATGGGGAAAACGCGTTTTGGGACCCCCTTTTTTCTCAGCCCCCGCTTGACGAATCACCCCGAGACTTCCAGGGTAGGAGCTGAGCGGAGCGCCCCATTAGTTTTGAAAATTTCGCGAGGATCCGTCAACCGGCGCCAAAGTTATTCAAAATAGAATTTTCAGATTTCCTATGGAAACACGGTCCTAACTATAACTATCTACTGGCGACCGCCAGTAGATAATATATATATCCTTCACCAACATTTGCTTCATTTAGGAGCCCCAGACCTGAGCAGGGCGGCCAGTGTTTCGGACGAAGCTTTCCGGTACATAAACACCCACACCTTCTCCTTTGTTCTTGGCAAGGAGTACACCGGCTCAGGCTGTGTGTAAAAACTGGTTTTATTCCATGAAACATGCAGGCAAGAGGCTCACACTCCCTATGCGTTTCTGCTCAGCAAGCTTTGGTCATGGGAAAAGTCTCTCTGTTTTGGAAATGGCCACGTGGTTTTTAAAAAGGCAGGCCGTATTTCCTCTTTAGAGCACGCATGGGAAAAAATAAAGCAACTTTATATTCCAGGTGAGTAGCATTAGTGAAAATATCACTCCAATGTTCTACACTAAACAACCATACTTGTAATTTTTTCCCATTGCGAAAAACTTTTCTGTGCACCCCATATGCAATTTCAGCTTTGTACATTTCATTTTGAACCTGTGTTTAAACACGACAGCCAGCAAATGCAAAATGTTCCTTTTTGCATCCCTTATTTGCCTTCTCGCTTTTTTTATAGAAGGAAATCCTTTCTTTATCCATGGGGGCAAGCAGGTCAGGCTCCAATAAATCAACTTCACCAACATCTGCCTCCTTTAGGAGCCCCAGACCTGAGCAGGGCGGCCAGTGTTTCAGAAGGAAGCTTTCCGGTACATAAACACCCACACCTTCTCCTTTGTTCTTGGCAAGAAGTACACCAGCTCAGGCTGTGTGTAAAAACTGTTTTTATTCCATGAAACATGCAGGCCAGAAGCTCACACTCCCTATGCGTTTCTGCTCAGCAAGCCTTGGTCATGGGAAAAGTCTCTGGGGCAGATTTACAAGACCCTTGCGTCACTTTTGCACCGTCGTTGCGTCACTTTTGTGACGCAGCGGCAGCGTAAAAGTTGCGGCCCATTTACAGCGTGACGCATCTAGGGAGATGCGTCACGTTGTGAAGCCCTGCGCCACATTAAACCTGCGTCAGGTTTAATGTATACAGGGTGGGCGTTCTGTCGCAGGAAGCCCCGTAAAAGTGACGCCGTGAAATCTACAAGATTTCACTGAGTCACTTTTACGTCCATGCTGCGTCAAAACCCTGCGCCTGCTTGAAGCAGGTGTAAGAATTGACGCAGCATGTTAGGCATAGGGCGGCCCTGAGCATTGCTGGAGTTGCGTCGTGCTTGCGACACGACTCCAGCAATGCGTGACTTTTCCGTCAACAGATACGTCAGAATTTCTGACGCATCTGTCAATCCTTGCGCCATGGTGCGCCGTATTGTAAATACGGCGCATCCATGGTGACGGAAGGATTTGGCAACTAGGCGCAGGGAAATTGACGCATCTCTACAGATGCGTCACTTTCTTGTAAATCTGCCCCTCTCTGTTTTGGAAATGGCCACGTGGTTATTAAAAAGGCAGGACGTATTTCCTCTTTAGAGCACGCATGGGGAAAAAAAAAAACTTTATATTCCAGTTGAGTAGCGTTATTCAAAATATCACTCCAATGTTCTACGCTAAACAACCATACTTGTAATTGTTTCCCATTGCGAAAAAAAATTCTGTGCACTCCATATGCAATTTCCGCTTTGTACATTTCATTTTGAACCTGCGACAGCCAGCAAATGGAAAATGTTCCTTTTTGCATCCCTATATATATACATTCACTAAAAAAAACAAAGTAACGTTATAGTTAGGTGAAATGTTCAGTAACAACATGTCTTAAACTCTAAAACCCACAGAAATTCACCAGTTATAGTAATCTCAAGTAACTATAACTCGTGCCCTAAGGTAACTATAACTCGCACCCCCACTATGCACAGTTTTCTCATCAAGAATTTCATTGCAAATGTTGCAGTATTAATAGAAATTATGTCATAGAAGATGTCATGTGCGAAGTAATATGTGCGGTATTAGCAGTCCATGGCAAGGGCACGAGTTCTAGTTAGTTACCTTTGGACATGACAGCCCCCTTTATTTAAATTACCCACAGGTGATGGGGTCCCTGGGGCCTCTTGGAGGCTTGTGGAGTGAGGGCGGGAGCCCCTTCCCCTTTAACTAAAATACCAGCACCGAGGGATGGGGTCTCTGGGGCCTCATAGAGGATTGGGGAGGAGGCCACCCGCCCCTTCCCCATGACAGCAAGCCACTTTTCCCCATGGCCCTGGCCCAGCCGGTGGGATTTTTTTTAACAGTGCAGGAGTCTACAATTTTTTGTGTTGTTGCTGCGATTCATGGATCCTCTGTAAATTTTCTGCAAAATTAAAAACAATAAATGTTTTTGGATACAGGTGTGGTCCCTGCGGGTGCCCACGCCAGGCCTAGGAGGTCAGGGTATCCCTACCCTGCTCTTTTATGTTTTCTTTTTATGTTTTCTATTGGGACTCAAGAGCAAGTCACTGGCACAATCAAGGGAACACACTATAATAGGTGTCTGTTCCCAGGGCAAAAATAGTTGGAACCAAGAGGTACCACATTCGGCCCTGCACCCAACCCACTGTTGGAACAGCCTTTGATCATGAGCTGACAGGGTTGGCAGTGGCAGGGGTTTGGGCATAGACCGAGCCCTGCACTGTATCCCAAGAGCTTGGCCAAAGGCCGTGCACTACGAAGGTTGACTTACAGAAAGAGGGATGGTAGCAGGGCCTGACACGAGGTCAGGCCCTACATCCAATCCCACTGCGCATGATTGTAGAAAGGGAATAGTGAGTATTCAGAGAGCATGTGATCATTTAAAGATATATAAAGGACATGCATGAACGTGGAAACTGAAAACACATGTTGTCATATAACTACAGAACAACTGGAAAACAGTTCCCAAAATTAAAAATAAAGAAATAATATTGGAAAGGTTGGAGCTACATTATAATCTGAGAAACTTTCATTTAGCGGTTTCAAAGGTATTCGCAGAGAACATCACAGATAGGAAAACCCATGTCCTTTGGAAAATGGACAAGTTTGATCATCCTATCTCTAAAAATATTAGGACTCACAAAGTCTGCAGGCATGTCAGAAGCTTCTTGGTCTCACCCATCTCGCCAAACATGGCTTTCAATATCATGGACTCCTGAAAGCTCTGCGTGCACGGAGAGCTTGGAAGAGACTCACCAGTTGAGATAACAGCCTTCAGCTCAGGACAATCTTGTCTGCAGTTAACAACCCCTGCCTCCAATCCTAAATCATAAATGACAATATTAGAATCATAGCTAATGCTGGAGAAATTATTCTAGAAATTAAATAATCCTATTATACCTTTTCATTAACTGTCTTTTTCTTCAACTAGTATTCTCGGTGTATCTGTGTGCCTAAGATGATCTGCAGACAAATATTAATGTGTAAGGTCAATAGAATTACTAAAAATGTGCACATAAATCACATACTCCCACATTATTTAGAATATGGTATTGGACCTTCGGACATACAAAGCATGTAAACTCTGTCCCCAAAAAGTTCATAGTAAACTTTTACTTCAAATAAGGACTGAGGGCTGGGACATCTGACAACTGCCCTAGAGCCCTCCTTTTATAGCCATAGTATATACTGTAAACGAGGCTCACAAGAAGAAGCAGAGGAGCTGTTCCTCTAGGAAAGTCAGGGAAATTCTCTGAATAAGTAGAGTTAAAAGGTAGTCAAGTTGAGCATCTGTGACAGGCCAGCTGTGTAATGAGAGTGAAATAAATGAATCAAATGTGAACCAAACATGGAGGATCCACATGCCCAGCTGCCTCACATGACCCATCCTTAGGGCCATATCTTTCCAGAATACCAGGTAACATCATCGTGTTTTTCTGTGCCTAAATTCCACAATGACTTTCAGCTCATTTTCCGCATGACCATCCTCATGCCTCGTGTACTGGAGGAGGAGGAGCATGTCGACTGTGTTCATTATACGGCTTGAGCAAAGTATATTTAAAAATGGGGTGTACCAGGAGATCACTGGGCAGATCTAACTTAGCTGTCACTGGGGTAGTCAGAGGTTCTATGGCAAAGAGACCTAATAATGCATGGCTGTGACTTTCTTGCCCTCTTTAATTTTAGGGGATTGGTGGCTAAACAAACACGATCTCCAAGTGGTACTGAGTTTCTGCTTGAGGGTGTTTATTTTATTACTTTTGATGAGCGATCTTGACTTCTTGAAGAGTTTTCTTAGCTTGTGCCAAATGATATGCAAGTATGTATATAGATTTTCATATAGCAGGAACCTAGCCAAAGATGCAGTGGAGATGGTGAGGGCGCCTGACTCTTTCTCGGATTTTGGGTGGTACACGAAAAGGCTCTAGAAAGTGGAAATCCCTCAGGCTGGATGCGTTGAGTCAATGTAACTAAACTCAGCATGAAAGCGGGCTTCTACGCAGTCGGTGCGGCAGATGTCTGCCAGCATCATCAAAACTGTTCCATCATTTGGTTTAAACATTTATTTTATCCATCGCTTGTGGGTGGTAGGACTAGAACAAACAAAAGTCAATGCTTCAAGATGCAGATAACTTGGCATGAGAATTTTTTTTATTACGCTGGCAAAATTTGCATAATTTTGTGACTTTCAAGGTATGCTTGTTATGGAAATTCACAAAATTGCACCACGTCACATATTTAGGCCGCATTTGCAGTAAAGCGATCGATTTACGGTAAAAATTGCAAACTGAAGTGAACAGCAGAACGCGGGCGACTCTCGTTTGCAGTGCTTATTTTTTTGCACTTTTTTAGCGCTGAATGCCTCCGTGGCAAACATTGACGTACGTATGCATTTTGTGCTAAAATGTAGCGCTAATCGACATATGTGCGTTTCATTTAATTAAGCCTAGTTTTGCCCAAATTTTGTATAATGAAGCAAACTGTGCACACCTTACATATAATGCATGCCAGAGCTGGATAAACACCTGTGCATTATTAGTCTGGCTCCTCCATTAAAACCTAATGTTGAGTGAATAAAAGAGTTTAAGCTCTGTGGGACACTCTGCAAGGGGTGCAGAATGACACCAGTGAAGTGACTGCTGGCACAAGCCTAGGGTAGATACATTCAAAGCACCTTTTTAGAAGAACAAACCATCTCAAATGATGTTTTCAGGATCTTGCAACAACTCAAGGGCATCTATGAACTGAAGCAAAGCGGCCATCATCAAGAAATGTTTCCGAATGTAATGCCCTCATCACAGTTCCTTCTTGAAGTATGGTCAAGGAAGGGAATTCTCGCCTGTTGTTCATCCTCTGATGTCCCATATCTGGATAAAACATCAGCTTGGACATTTTTTGTTTCTGGTTGAAAACTTATGATAAAGTCAAAGTCACTGAAAAATACATCAAATGCAATTGTCTGGGAGACAGTGCTCGTACCAGTTAGAGAAATTGCAGGTTTTTATGGTCCGAATAAGTGGTCATGATATGTCCGGCCCATAATAGGTAACGCATTAATTCTTGGATGGCTGCTTTGATGGTTGACAACTTCTGTTCTGGAACCGTGTAATTGATTTCAGTGGGAGCAGCTTTTAGGAGAAATATATCATAGGATGAAGTTGTCTAGTCTTGCGATCTCGAGAGACAATACTCCACCAATCACAAAATGGAAAGCGTCAGTCTCCTACACATATGGAGGTACAGCACCTAGTATGCCTGATGATGGGTGCTGAGGTGAAACTTTATATTAACCTTTGGAAAATGGATTCTGATTCCACAGTTCAAGTAAAACAAAACAATCCTTTCTGCAGGAAATGAGTAATAGTGGCAACAATGGAAGAAGAGTTAGCAATAAACAGCCTGTAGAAATTTGCAAACTATAAGGGTAGAGGCCAGTTCAAAATGGTTTTGATCATTCTTGATCCGTTTGCACCCCTACCCAAGTGGTAAAGAAACTTAGAAATTCAGCATTTGTAGTGTGGAAAATGCATTTTCAAGTGTAGCAAAAAAAAAAGCAAATGCTCACATAGACATCGAAGGATCGCCCACACCTGTTCTACATGCTCCGCTTTAGTATTGGAGTAGATTACAATATTGTCTATGATGATGACCACACATACATCCAGAAAATTCTGAAGGATCTCCCTTATAACAAAACAGGAATGCTGCTGGACCATTACAGAGCCTGAAAGGCATAATGGAGTGCTGGAAGAGCCCATATTTCATATGAAATACAGTCTTCCAATAGTCTACCTCTCGGACTTTAAAAAGATGGTATACCCTGCGTAGATCCAGTTTTGTAAATGGCTGCCTGACTTACTGGGTGACGGAGGTGTGGGATTAGGGGTACCTGTTCTTTATGGTGACATTGTTCAGGGTTCTGTAGTCTATACAGCTCCTGTGTTCCCTGTTCTTTCTCACCATAAAAAAAAGTAGTGAGGACACCAGACTTAGGGGCCGATTCCGATCGGAAGGGCTCCCACCGATGTTCGGAGCCCTTCCGCCCGCATTGGAATGTGCCAGCCGGATTCCTTTCTGATTGAGCCATTCCGATGGGCTCGGTTGGAAGGGAATCCGACTCGAATTTCCGGATGGCTGACGACAGGCTCGGAGAGACCGTCCGCCATCCGGAAATCCTTCAGTACTCCACCGGCCGCCTCTTTACGACCAAGGGAGTACGATGGCAGTTTCTCACTGCCTTTTAGTGCCGGTCTTTTCAGCACAAAAAGGCAGTCGGAAACTGTCTTTGGGGGCCCCCAGTAGGGCCACCATGGGTGCGTTGCCGCCGAACGGTGGCCTGAGCGCACCTATGGTGCCCCTGTGTAGATCCCTGCACCCGGTGGCAGGCACCCTGGGGTGCCGGCCACAGGGTGCAGGGATGGACTGCACCCCTCCATTGCACAATGCGGGCATGCATTCCGCCCGGAATGCATGCTCCAATTGTGTGGGATACGATTGCAACTGAACAGGGTTCGGTCGCATCATACTTGCAGGGACGTGACGGATGACAGTGGGTTGGTCGGTCACGGTTCCTGACCGATGTCGGACAGACTCAGGTCCGTCCGACATCGGAATTGGCCCCTTTGTCGGATATACCCATTAGCCTGGAGCTTGTCCAGATGTTTCAGCATATGTTCATTTTCTTTCTTTGTTAAGGCATATCCTCGTCTGCATGGTAAAATTCACACTGGCTGCTGGTCTATCTGGCAGTCAATACTCTGGTCTGCTGAGGCAAGACACTAGCTTTTGTTTTGCTGAACACATCATGCAAATCTGTTGGATTGATGCAATAGACAACCATTAAGTATGGTTTTCACCACTGCACAAGGTAATGGACAGGGCCACTGGAATTATGTGACAGTGTAGGACTAAATTATGCAGCAGGATTGCCTAAATTATGTGGCAGGAAAAAGGCAAGTTATACAGCAAATGTGGTACATTTTCTGATGTCACTACTTAATTATTTTGACCGTTTCACATGTTAATGCTGATCTGGGGAAATAATTCATCTTGTTAGTACCAGTTTAACACACAAACATAGTAATAAGCAACAGAAAGGTGACCAGTCAACTTTTGCGAAGGACCTTCCACTGTGATACAACAGGTGTTGCAAAGTTTTCATTAACTTTTGATCCGTATCGGCTAGAAATATTTTTTGTTTATATCTGAATGCTCGATTAGGTTGTAAACGCGGCAAATGCATAACCTTTGTGGAAAACATTGCACAAGCAAAATTGCATAGTTCCAGTGACCATGACAATGGTATTACAGACCATGAAGGTTCCACTAACAATTCTGATGACAATGAATAGAGTTACGGGTCACCTTCTGCAAGTGCCAGTAGATCTTTGAATTATGTGCATAGAGCCAGGGGATACAAAGTGCAACATCAAGTAAAGGAGCATGAACAAGATCAAAAATAATCTTTCAGCATGGCCATTATCGCATTTCATGGAAATGGTTTCTGTTTGAGAAGTAATCAGACCAGATGGCAGTTTAGTGTCATCTACTTATCAACATTAATTTATGCAAATTATATCTGTTCTTTCTTAAAACGTTTATGATATATACCTTTTTCTTTCACACCTAGAAATCTTCATATATTGCAACCTTTATTCCATGCAAAAACAATCGCTTCAGATCATTTAATTCATTGTATCTTTTTTACACAATTCACCACATATACTCTAGAAATTACTTACCTAACACAGTATTTTCATTTCTCTTAAAATTGTGTTTCCTTATGGAGAGTTCTGCCAAGCTAAACTATACTGCAATCGAATTAAGAATAGGAGACTGTTGCTAATAACAGGGAAGCAATATTTTAGGGTAAAGTATTAAGTGCCTAATAAAGCACACACATAAGGAAGCACACCGGTTGGCAGAATCATGGAGCAGAAAAAAACTACTAAGGGATAGGAAAACATATAGAGAAACATCCAAGAATTAGGATATTGATAATATTAGACTATTGAAATAGTATCTTTTTTTGCAGATTTTGTCCATTTATCTATTTTGGTCAGCATAATGAATATCAGTACACTAGGAGAGGGTAGATACAGAATAATATTCAGACATGCATCTCCGCAAGCATGGAAGGCTTGTCTTTTGGGATAACATGCTAGCAGTTTCTGTATCTGACAGGGGACCGTTACTAATCAATCTCATCCCGACATATTAGAAGGTAGGCAGAGTGCATGTAGAATAAATGTCCTCTATCACACTACTAACTGCAAAGGAGGGAGGGGAGGGGGCGGGGGAACAACAGCAGGGGGGATATGAATTGGAAGTGGAGTGATCGGGAGAGGTGGCTCGGGGAAGGTAACAAGAATAGAAAGCTAGTCCACATTGGGGCAAGTGAGGGGGAGGCGGGCCCCATATTTGCATCTTGGAGACCGCCATAGTGGGAGCCACGTGTGATCTTGTGCATGGCAATTTTAGTATTTCCTTTATAGTTCCAAAGCAGCATGGCTCCGTCCCCCCCCCACATGTGTCCTAAGCGGATCCCATAAGTGGGTTGTGGGAGGGTTCTAGTGAATCATCCAGGGTGGAGTGCCGAACAGGGCCTCAAGGAGTGAGGGGAGGCTGGTTCTCTGTCGATTAGCATGTATGCTGCGGGTATAATGCGCATGGCTTGAAATAGTATCCTGATGTGTTCATACACATAGGTGTTAGCTTTCTGATTCTGTATTTCTAAACGTACTTGAGATGAACAAATGTTTCATTACATAAAGCTGAAAATTTGAGGGACAAATTAACAAAAATTGTTTAGACAGCCATGTAAAAAATACACTTAACTATCTGAATTAGGGTTTTTGCTAGCAATATTGGCCATGTTATCAGTCTGGGATTCTGCATATCCAATGGAGCCAATGGAAATTGTGCAGAGAAATGGTAGGCTACTGCAAATCAAATCACTGTGGAATTGTACAACTACATATGTTATACATATATATATCAATCTCATGATTTTCCTGTGTGTGGTTTGCTGCAGGAGGTACAATTTGCAACAGAAACTGAGAATTTCAAAGGAAGAGGAGGGCAGCCCAGGGATGCCGCATGCCAGGTAACTGGTTTTATTTTACTATTACGTAATGTTGATTTACTTGATAATATAGGGGAGGTGGAGGTGGGGGCTGGCCAACTCCGCCCCGCTGCGGAGTGTGGGGAGATTTACCTTGTGGAATAGGCAAATCTCCGCACACTCCGCGGACGGAGCAGAGGTCTCCGCCCGGGGTTAGTTTTATATAGCACAAACTAGACCCGGAACATCGGGTATCAGAGTGCTTTACATGAGCAACAGTTTCGTTACAGAAGGACACATTCATGTATTTATTTTTTGTTAGGCACCGGGAGATTAAGTGATTTGCCCAGAATCACAGGATGTTGGGCATCATTGTTGAAACTCGAACCCAGTTCCCCAGCTTCGAAGTTGACTGCTCCAGACGTAATCTCCTCAATTCATAGATGTAATAGTACGCCTTGAAAGCTATGTCAGCTGCAGTATTCGAAGCGTACTGGTGCAATGTCATGTGACTTTTTTAAGGCTACCGATTCCACCTACATGGAAATGTACATAGTGTATAATTCCACACAGTGGGAACGGCAATAAAATGTGCAAAACTCTTTTCCACTTTGGAGAAAACATTTTCGCTGTTTAGAAAGCCCCAGTATATCTGGGGGCAATCCATTTCTCTTCCCATCCTAAAAGGGCAGTGGCGGCTTCTCCACTAAGGCGGAGGAGCATCAGCCCACTGCTTCGAGCAGTGGAAATAAAGGAAAAATAAAATGATAATAACTCATTGGTATTATCATTTTATTTGGTCCTGCTGCTGCAGTTTGGGGGGCCGGGGGGGCTGCTCTGCTCTCAGAGCAGGGGTAGGAGTGGTGGTCACTCTGCAAAGTTCACATAAATGTTTGGCCAGCCATCTCGGGCCGGCCAAACACTCATGCACACTTTGCATGTTCTCCACTCAGGCTGCATTACAGCCTGGGTGGAGAACATGCCCAGGCTCCCATTCCCTGGCTGAGCGCCAAACCGCGGTGCACAGACAAATCACAACGCTGCACTGCAATGTTGTGATTGGCTTAGAGGAGCGTGGGTGCTTCCTGTTCTGGCATGAGCGGAGGGACGATGAAGAGGGACAATGAGGAGAGACACGGCAGGGAGGTAATTTCTATTTTTTTTCCTTCCCTCCCACTCCCCACCGCCCTCTGTCCTGCCACCCTGATCCATGCCAGCCGCCACTGTAAAATGGGACTACCCCCACCCTTTCGTCGAGTAACATTCCAGCCATTTTCACAGTGGAAACAAATCAGATTTAAGTTTCTGGATTCCCAAAACCTATGTGCTTATGGACATTCACAAGCTTACATTGTCAGGTACTTTTTGAGAATTGCTGGCAGGTGCTAATGGGAGTATTTTTGGGTGCAAACATGATGTTCATTTGTAAAGATACCCTTGTGAATCTGGCTTCTAGTATTATAATGAAACGTTTGACACATCACTGTTTGAAGCAAAAGGTAAAAATGATGGACGGAATGCTGAACAAGGTTGTGAGAAGTTGGCCTGGTATATGATGTCCACTAATTAAAGTGGGCACCTTGCACCAGTCCAATCAACCCTTATGGTGATTTAAGAAGTCAAAGATAACCTTAGAAAGCTATCCAAGTGGTAGCTGTGGAGAGCAGCCTTCAGGCTTAGTCCTGAAGGAATGTTAAGCAGCTTGTTTTACCAGAATGCAACCTTATTGTATTGGTTATATGAAAGGAGAACTGCACATTAGTTAGAAAAATATGTATTTATTAATATAACACACCTTAAATACCTCACAGTATCTGCTACACACAGATAAACATCAAGCACACAATACTGTAGCACAGAAACAATCGTAAGTAGCACTAACACACAGTAGTCTCCAGGGGGAGACCAAACCATATACTAAAATAGTGGTATAAGAACCACGACTTGAGTCAAGACAGTGTCTAGAGGTTGCAGAATCGCTGGGACCCCAAGGAACCAGCCAAGGTGAGTAAGGAGGGACCCAACAGAGGATGGATGCAGTGTGAGAACACAACTGCTTGCTATGTACAATTCAATGGGAGAGTCGCAGTTGCAGTTTTAGTGTTTAAGGACCCTTCCCAGTGGATTACGAAGAAACCTTTTAGAACATAGAAGGTTGAAGAGCCACCCCACCCGTGGATACCGAAGTACCAGAGTTACCTATCCTAGGGAAATCGGGTGCATAGGGTCGAAGTGGCGTCGGAAACCGCCATTGTTCTCAGTTGGAGCCTTCAAAGAAATGCCACTGCTGGAAAGAAGGAAAGTGTCCGGTGGAACCCACAGGTGGATTCTTGAAGGAAGGAACCTGAAAGCAGAGGGAACAGTGTCTGGGTCACTCAGGAGTGACCAGGGGCTCGGTTGACGAATGCCCACTGATGTCGGGTGATTCTGGTGCGAAGAGGGCGACTCTGCAGCCCCGGGGACCAGGAGACATTGAGGATGACCAGGAGCCAGATATGAGCTGTCCCACGATGGATGTCGAGTGCTGAAGGGTCGGTATCCGGCCGGAGCACTAACAAGCCTTGGCAGCGGCAACCCACGAAGAAGGTCAAGGAAGGTCAGGGTCTGGCCCAGCAAGGACCAGGAGACTCACCACAGGAAGGGGCATCAGGGCAGGCCTGGGGCAACCAGGGGAGCCCAAGAAAATCAGAGTTGTCCCTCAAATGGACCCACAGTCCGAAGGCACAGGAGTCGCAAGGGGACCTCTAATAGTTTCACAAAACAACGGCTTGCAGGGCACAGGGTGCGAGGAGGCCAAAGTCCTTTGTATGAAATGTGCGCAGGGGTTGGGGCTATTGATAGCTCAATGCACTTGGTTGGGGAGCACCAATAAGCATATTTATTTTATTAATTTAGAAGGTTTTACATAGCACAAACAAGACCCTTGCGGGTATCAGAGCGCTTTACAAGGTAAATATAGAAGACACATAGGCATATAGTAAATAACATAGAGTTCCATACGAATCAAGATTGGTATAATCACAATAGACCTGGTTCAAGTGAACTTGGCCATGAGAAGAGATTTCACTTCTTTTTTTTAAAGAAGCAGTAGAGTGATTCAGTCTAGTTTCTGGGGGCAGAGCATTCCAGATCCTGGGCGCCATCCCCGAGAAGGCTTGGTTGTATATTTTCTTCTTGAAGACTCTTTGTGGTTTCAGTAAAAGGTTACTGGCACTTCTGGGTGCTCTATTGCCACATGAAGGCACCACTTTATGTGCCAGATAGCTGGGAGTGTTGTGTTGGATGTCTTTATGCATCAGGCATGCGATTTTTAGTTGAACTCTGGCTTCGAAAGGTAGCCAGTTGAGGGATCCGAGGTCCGGGGATATGTGAGAGTTTCTTTTGGGGCCAGTAATAAGTCTGACTGCTGCGTTGATTGAAGCTCTTAGAGGGGCTGTTGATGATATAGGAAGACCACAGAGAGAGACACTCCCATATTCCGCTCTAGGGATAACAAGTGCTTGTACTGCCAGTTTGAAGTCCTTTTCGGGCAGGAAAGGTTTTAGTTTTCCCACTGTGTTCATTTGAAAGTTTGCTCCTTTTGTTGCGGTGCTGATGTGTTTTTGCGTGTTTAGATTTCTGTCCAGAGTTACTCCCAGTGATTTCGCTGAGTCGACAATGAGAGGTTGGCAATTGAGTACTGTTAGGTGTTTGATCCAATCTTGAATTATGGTTACTTGGGAGGGAGGAGCAATTAGGAGGAATTCGTAATTCGGTTTTGAGGGTATTCAGTTTAAGATAGTTTTCGGCTAGCCAGGTCTGCGTTTTTTCTAGCGTTGTGTTGAGAGATTTGATGTCTTCTGGTGAATGGGTCTTTCGGTATTGTTGTGTATCATCTGCGTACATATGATACTGTACGTTAGAGGAGTTGAGAATTTTGGTGAGCAGTTCCATGAATAAATTGAAAAGTGTCGGAGAGAGGGATGATCCTTGTGGGACTCCTAGGGTGACCGGAACGGGTTTGGACAGGGAATGATTCACCTTGAATAGTTGTTATCTGTTTTGGAGGAACGAGGTAAACCAGTTTAGAACGGATCCGGATAAACCCATTCTGTGTTTCAGGAGGTCTAGCAGGTTGTCGTGTTTGACGGTGTCAAAAGATGAGGAAAGGTCGAGCAAGATAGCAAGCAGGTTTTGTTTTGGTCTAAGATTTGTAGTGCATCATCTATTATGTCGGTCATTCAGTACTGTGACCTGCACGGAAGCCGGATTGATGTTGGTTGAGAAGGTTGAAGTGGTCTATGTGTTTTTCAAGCTGAAGGTGTACCCATTTTTCTAGGAGTTTGACCAGGGTCGGATATTGGACGGTAATTATTTAAGTCCGCGGGGTCAACTGTTGGTTTCTTTAGGATGGGGGATGCCTGCCCGGATTTGAGGATTTCAGGGATGATTCCTTGAAGAAGAGAGGTATTTATGATCTTGGTCCAGAGAGGCAGTAGCAATAGGACAAAGTCTTTTATGCAGTTTGCGGGAAGAGGGTCTGTGAAGTGATTGGTGGGATTCAAGGCCATGAGCATTTTGAGTATAGCTTCTTCACTATAAGTATTGAAGAAGGACAAAGATGCATTATTTTTTAGGTCAAACCTTATATGCACTTGCAAATGTACACGGTGCACAGGGGTTCGGGTTATGCGGTCCCCACGAAGGATACTGGCCTCATACTCGGTGAGAGGCAGTTTGAGCTCACAGAACATAGGGAACCACCTCCTGTGTTGCTGGAGCCTTCAGAGTCCGCAGGAGCTCAGGATCAGCAGACCGGTCCGTTGCGTTACGTTGCCTGCGAATGCAGGGAGTAACTCCTTCACTTGAAGGGAGATACTTCAGTTATCCTTGATGCTCCGCAGGTCCTGGACGGAGCCTGTATGGTGCACAGACAAAGCTTTGGACAGAGAGGGAGATGAAGTTGGACCCAGTCGAAGTCCAGCAACGTCCATAGTGTCCACACGGTCGAAGGTCAGTGGTTTCTTGATCTGAATCTTGTCCACGTCGATCTAGGGTCCTACAGCCAGGTTAGCCCTTTTGTACCAACGGGAGAGGGTTGGACAGATTCAAGGGAGCCTCCCAAGAGAGGGTCAGGGCAGTGGGGAGGATACTCCCCTGTCTTTTGTCCCATTTCGCGCCAAAGCAGGAGCCAATGGCTCCCAGGACTGGTTTGAACTGAACTATGCACAAGGACACCAAGTGTGCCCCAGATGCAGACTTTCAGGCACTTTGGAAGTGCACCCACCCATCCCCAATACACTAAATCCTGCCTGGGAGGTGGTCACACCTCCATGTGACAGGATGTCTATTGTCCTGCCTTCCCCTGCTCGAGCTTGGCACAGCAGCAGGAAGGCAGAAATGTGTCTCTGGTCGGCAGCAACCATTTTGTGCTGCCCGGGTCGACAAGGCTGGTACCGGGAAGACCAGTGACCCCACAAAGCTTGCTTCAGAAGGGTGGAATCATACCTCCAACACCAGTTACCAGTGTGGAGGTAGGATTCCAAGGTGTTTGATACCAAACATAACATTTTTTTTGCAACCGTTTTCGAAATAGCATTTTACGCGAGCATATAATGCACCTCCACCTATATGTCTGGCTGCATCACCGACAACTCGGGAGAATGGTCTCCGAAGGCTGCAGAGGGGCTCTGCTCATGCAAGGGCACCCTCTCATGTAAAACCCAGCACCCTGTCTTCAGAATTGTCAAGACTTGCTGGAGGGGTGACTGATAGGTTTTAGGTGTAGTGACCTATAGATATAGTAAACCTATATCTAAAGTAAGTGGTGCATGCACCATCTTACACAGGCAGCAATGGCAGGCCTGTAGTTCCATTTTGCATGGCCTCTCATGGGTGGAATAATACATGCTTCAGCCCATGGGAGGCCTCTGAAGTACCTATGTCCTGGGTACATGTATACCATATACTAGGGACTGACAAGGGTATCCCAGTATCCAATCTGGAGTGTACCTAGGTACATGCATAACATTTTAGGAAGAAAGAAGATAGACTGGGGTCCTGATTAGCAGGACCCCAGTCAGACTAGTCCAAAACCAGCAAAACACAAGACAAAAAGTGGGGGTAACTATGCAATCAGAACCTACCTTCCTACAAATGTCATGCATTCCCCCCAGTACAGAGATCTGGGTTTAATCCATCGTTTTTTTTGCTCACCACACCACCCAGGTTTGAACCCAACCATATGCAAATTAGTCGACCCTGTACCTCATGGGAACAGTCCAGCCCGAACTGCCAAACCAGGTCCTCCCTGGACTGCAACCAAGCATCCTAGGACCGGTTTCAGGGTTTCACCCCTTTTCAGCCAGGATAGCTTGATTCCAGTGGCATGGAGAGCATGGGACTCACGTCTGAGCATACCCGTCCCACTCGTGGTGACAAATGCAAAAAGAACTATTGATGGACAGAATGCAGAACAATGTCATACATTCACCCCAGTACAGAGATATGGGCCTAAATCCATATTTTTTTGCTCTCCATGCCATTCCAGTTTAGACACAGTCATATGCAAACCAGTCTTGACCCTGTCCCCATGGGAACAGTCCAGCCCGAATGCATGACATTGTTCAGCATTCTGTCCATCAATTGTTCTATTTGCATTTGTCACCCCGAGTGGGACGGGTATGCCCAGATGTGGGTCCTGTGCTCTCCATGCCACTGGCTGATGAGGGGTAATACCCCGAAACCGGTCCAAGGATGCTTGTTTCCAGACCAGGGAGGACCTGGCCTGGCAGTTCGGGCTGGACTGTTCTCATGGGGGAACAAGGTCCAGACTGATTTGCATATGGCTGGGTCTATACTGGAATGCCATGGAGAGTAAAGAAACGATGGATTTAGGTCCAGATATCTGTACTGGGTTGAATACATTACATTGTTCAGCATTCTATCCATCAATTGTTCTTTTAGCATTTCTCACCCCAAGAAGGACATGTATGCCCAGACGTGGGTCCTGCGCTCTCCATGCCACTGGAGTCAAGCTAGCCAGGCTGATGTGGGGTAATACCCCGAAACCGGTCCAAATATGCTTGTTTCCAGTCCAGGGAAGACCTGGCCGTTCGGGCTGGACTGTTCCCATGGAGAGCAGGGTCAAGACTGATTTGCAAAGACTGATTTGCATATGGCTATGTCTAAACTGGAACGGCATGGGGAGCAAAAAAACGATGGATTTAGGCCCAGATATCTGTACTGGGGTGAATGCATGACATTGTTCAGAATTCTGTTCATCAATTGTTCTTTTTGCATTTGTCACCCCGAGTGGGATGGGTATTCCCAGACGTGGGTCCTGTGCTCTCATGCCACTGGAGTCAAGCTAGCCTGGCAGATGAGGGGTGATACCCCGAAACCAGTCCCAAGATGCTTGTTTCCAGTCCAGGGAGGACCGGGACTGGCAATTCGCGCTGGAATGTTCCCATGGGAAGCAGGGTCAAGACTGATTTGCATATGGCTGGGCCTAAACTGGAATGGCAATGGGGAGCAAAAAACGATGGATTTAGGCCCAGATGTCTGTACTGGGGGGAATGCATGACATTGTTTAGCATTCAGTCCATCACTTGTTCTTTTCACATCAAAGTTGGAGTCAAAAATGAAATGGCAAGAGATGTAAATATGTCATAATCTGTGTTTATGTACATATCTGAGTAGCAGACTGTATAAATTCAGGATCTATTTGTATTTTTCAACAAGTTCCAGCATGATTATTTTGTTGTATGAATCATGCAAGCAGGCTATTGTACAATTTAAAAATATTTTTAAGTAGTTTTTCAGCCCACATTTCTAGTGCTTCTAAGTTCTCTAAATAACAGAAAATATTAATAATACCCAATTTTCTGGTAATCAATTTAGCAAGCTTTGGAAGGATAGAGGGCTGAGTTAGCATTGCCAGATCTGTGCTGCACATCACCATGTTTCAGAGGTAAACACTCAAGATACATAGCTAGCCTGCCCACTATCAAAATACAACATTAGAATTATTGTTTTAAGACCTGCATCGCAAGTAAGCTATTTGTAGCAGACATACTTTGGTGTGCTACAACAATGGCATATGCACGTGACTCTATGATTAAAAATTGAGGTCTTCAAATACTACATTTCTTATATGGTTATTTGCTCTATTAGTTTGGTGATTGGGATATCTGATTTCAATTGGATGAAGTCTGTTTTTTGGTCCCAGGTGGATGAACAAGTGACCATGAGTGATACCAAAGATGTGGGAGAAAAACTATTGTGAGTGATTGCAACTTGTCATGATGATTTCAAGAGACGTTTTGTAGTATTTAATCATGAAATAAATGTGTATTTCCTTTACATACCTATTTGCTTGTTGGGGACTTTGTTCCGCTACTGGGGGAAACCTAGAATAGAATGCATGCTTTGTACAAGGTCCTGGTTGTTGCCAGTGACCCGTGTGGGCATCCTAAATTTTAGGACAGCAGTCCTTGACCCCTCTCTGAGCAGAGACTAGCCCCACACTGTCACGTGTGGGATCCTGGGCTAGTAATAATTTTTGGTCTGGAATGGCCAGGAGACTAGTAGGCTTGGTTCTAGCTCTCACAGCATAAACAACGAAGCCAGAAGGCACTGCAGAAAGATAGCCGAGAGGAAGCTTGTAGTTAAGCAGAGATCATAGGGGAGAGGATGTGGCCTAATGGCTAGGGCGATTGACCTCAAAACTGGGGAACCGGTTCAAGTCTCAGCAACGATGCTCAACATCCTGTGATGATGGGCAAATCACTTAATCTCCCTGTGCCTAACAAAAAAAATAGGGCACAAAAAAAATAATCTGTCCTTGTGTAATGCAACTGGTACTCATGCAAAGTGCTCTGATGCCTTCGGGTCAAGTTTGCGCTATTTAAAACTCCGGAAGAAAACAAACTTTCAAACGCAGCAGATTGATGGGTTTTGCCTGCTGGCATGCCACAACAGCTTCCCTCACCCTGCTTGAGCCGTAGCCTTCTTGGACCAACTCTAAAAACTAGTACTTTTACTATGAAAGCCTTGAAATCCGGAAACCCACAAACAGGGCAAAACGTGAACACTCCATGTCAAACGTAAGACACATGGGGGGGATGTATGATGTTACAACGCATGCTGTTACAACTCATGCTGTTACAACGAATTTTTTACAACGCAAATGCTGTGACAACGCAAGTCTTTACAACGCAAGTCTTTACATCGACTTGCAGTAGATGGCGTGCTAACATTAAAAAAGGGTAATTTACTATTCTAACTCCAGTCCACGTTGCAGTAGGGAAGGTGTTTGGATAGTAAACTACACTATTTTTAATGTTAGCACGCCATCTAGTGCAAGTCGATGTAAAGACTTGCGTTGTAATGGCATGCGTTGTCACAGCATTTGCGTTGTAACAGTTTTGTTGTAATGGCAGTGCGTTGTAAAAGTTGCGTTGTAATGGTTGTTCACCCATGGGGGCCTACTCACGAAGGCCTTCTGGAGTCTGTAAAGTAGTATCCATGGAGCACTCTTCATATGCATGCATTTGAGAACTCGGCCCAAAACATCTAAAACCGGAATACTCATATACAGTTATGAGAAATAGAAAGGACTATACCCTCTTTGGACTTTGACGACTAAGGGGCTGGACAGGGCCTAGAGATCCATAAAGATCAGTAAGAGTACCCGAGAGAGCACTTTTGCAGGATCACTTCCCCTAATGGTAAAGGGTTTTTGTGAATCGTCTCCAATCAGTTCCTCAATCGTCCCAATTATTGAATCATCTGGTGCTTTAAAATGGGGAAAGTGGGAATAAATATGGGCTGGGAATCGAGGCGTTTCAAGAGGGGTGCTGCCTCAAGATCATTTAGACAACGAATGCTCAAGAACCCGCTGCCCAGTTTTAGGCAGTTTTGCACCCTATCTGTGGCATCCATGCCCAAAGATGTGAAGAAACATCCTACAAGTTTCTTTCAATGCCAGCTAAAGGAGAAGCGCAGAGAAGCATGGCGAGGAATGACGCACAGACTAACTACAGCTGACCAAAGGTCAGGATGCAACTCACTGAAGTAAAACAAAGCAGACAGACCGCCGCCCTCCCACCCAGCCTGGAAGTGAGAAGGACACCATTACTACGGAGCATGTGATATTCTGGGAGAGCCCCGCACAGGCTCGGTCACGTGACTCTGCACTCATCGGCCGCTGCCAGCGATGCCGGTGCCCAGGTGTGGGCAGTGCAGGAGCCGCCCGGGCAGGACAGGTGCACGCGCAGCCTCCTCGCGCCGCTCTTTTGCAGAAGGGCTGCCAGGCGGCAGGGGGTGCTAAGCGTTTCCAAACGAACGGGAAGCCGCTGAAAATCCAGCCGGTGACGGTAATCGGACTGGAAAGGGATCTAAGCGCGCCTGCTGCCTTTCTGCGGGGGGTCGGAGTCCGCTCGTCGGTGGGAGCCGAGACTCAAGCAGAGCCAGGGACTAGCGGACGGAGACCGCCCCATCCTTCTCCAGAGTGCTGAACCCCGAGACAGCTGCTCCCGCCCGGCTTCCTCGCTCCTCGGCTGCTGCAGGACGCTCCAGCATGGACCTGGACCCACGGACTGAGACCCGTGCCCTCTCCTAGCCCTCCGCACCCCGATGCGCCAGCGGGGACACGTGCCGGCCCGTTGATGAGCGCGGACCTTGCCATGAAGCGGATGGCTCGCAGGGTGGCTTTATTTATCTTCGGGGTACTCTGGATTGCAGCTCTCATCTTCTTCTGGGGGAATAAGCGAAAGCCGGAGGCAGCACAGCCTGAGGGACAGGTGTCCAAGGTAAGCCGTCTCGGGACTCCCTGCTCTGCCCTGGGTGCGCTGCGCTTGGTAGCCGAGCTGTGCGTGCGTGCGCGCTGGGAGTCGCTTCCTTCCAGCGCGTCGGAGGATTTGCATTATTAGCCGCCCGGAGAAGGGGAATTAGCGGCCGGGCAGGGAAACTAGCAAAGTGCCAGCGATAATCTGTCTGCAGAATAAATACAACCGCGGGATGGCATTTACTGTGAGTAGAAGAAAGTCACTCATCCTTTCTCCTCGAACACGAGCGCACCGTGCAATATCGGACACTTAAAAGGGGGCATGAGGAAGGGGGGCAGGTGGTTCCTTCACCTGCTAGTTGAAAGAAACAAGAGGGTTGTTTCTGGCTGACTGCCCATAAAACAATCACCCACATAAATAAATATGACATGTACACACCGTCATTCATGGCTAATTAAACCAGCCTCTTCCATTAGCTCATGAAGCTATTAAAAGTCAATTAATTAACGCGCGCGCGCGGCTTAGGTGGGTGTGAGGTTCGCAGTATCCGACGTGAGCTCCGTGTTCGCGGCTCGGGCCCCCGGGGGCTGCTCCCAGAGGCTCAGTCTGAACTAGCCTAGCCGTCAAAACTCGTGCGTCCTGCGCGCTGCAGACTTACACATCACTCCGTGCGACTGATAGCCGAAAAGTTAGGGAGCGGGCTGTTCCAAACAGGGGGACTCCTCTACTGTGTTGGAATGACCCTACAACTCTTAAATAACTACACAAAGGGTGACACATATTGACTAAGAGAGCTTAAAATTACCGTAGCAGGTTGGACTTCTGTGCCTTTATCTAGCCAAAGAAATAAATAAACATAAGAATGATTCTCGTTGGCTGCGGAAGTGTACGCATGAAGCAGGCTGTTTTATAACTTCCCTTGCTGTACGTACGCACGCATGCTGTTTTATAACTTCTCTTGCTGCACGTACGCACGCACGCAATTGTTCTATGAACTCTTGCTGAGCGCGAGGCATCTTTGCATCTTCCAGGGCTCTCGGGGGACGCGGGTCACGGGGACCTGCAGCAGGATGTGCTCACCTGTGAGTGCCTAGCGCGCTCCATCGGGAAGCGCTTGAGGCGGACCCCGAGGCGCTGTCAGACGGCTCGGATCCAGGCAGCGAGTTGAGATAACAAGGAACAGTGAGAGTTCAGTTGGAGTTTATTACTCGCCCTACGGTAATTTTGTTGTTGCAATTTTATGTAGCACAAACTGGGTGCACGGGCATTACAGCACTTCACAAGAGAGCCAGGTAATGTTGTGCATTCTTAGGCGAGGGGAGATTAAGAGCCTGGTTTATTGATTAGCGGGCAGCCGATGCCCATCAGGGCGGTAGAGGTCTTTCCTCTGCCACCGTGGCTGGGAGGCACCCACAGTAATAAGAGATCTCTGCATGCACCTGTGAAGGCACTGAAAGTTTGACGCGCACTCGCTGACCAAATATTTTTGTTTTCCAAAAATAAAGTCCCATACTCTAAATAGGGCTGTTAGTCTTCTATATCCGCAGGGCGCTCCCCAATTCTGCCAGGCTGTCGGTGTAGGGTTTTTGACAGCTGAGCCGGGGGTACCATAGCCAGAATGAGGGCTCCTGGGGGCGCTACTCGCAGAGTGTGCACCCCCGGGCAGCTTCGGGCACATGGTATGGCCGAGGCAGGTAGGCAACGCTGATTGGTCCGCGTTAGGTAGCGCGAGCCAAGCATTCCAGAACATTCTGTGTGGGCGCCTGGAGTGTATGACAGGAAGGACGACGAATTTTGTCCCATCCTCCCCACCCAAAAGAGAGAAAGGGGAAAGGGAGAGAGAAAAGAGAAGGAGGGGAGAAAAAAAAAAAAAAGCGTCATGGGTAACGCTTTGTCTGGGAGGTTGTCGCTTGGACAGGTGGCAGAGTTGGAGGAGATCAAGACAGGCAGGAAAGTTTGGGGGCGTTAGGGATAGCTTCGGACAGAGGAAAGCAAGGGAGAGAAATTGGAGGCAAGAGTTAGGCAGGAGATGGAGTTAGGGGTTTTGGGAGGAGGATTAGGCCGAGCAAGGTGGGGTGGTAGTTGTACGGGGATATTGCTTAGGGGCGGGGGGTGTTAGTTCGGATTATGTTCGATTAGGACCTGATCTTTGCCTACCTGTCCAATAAAGCGGCCTTTTACCCCACTTTGAGTCTTGGTCATGATTATTGCCCGAATACTATTGTCCACCTGAGGGAAAATAGAGCCAGAAGACCGTTGTGGTGTACCCTGTCCGCCAAACTCTAAATCTTTCGGCCTGAAGGTATTTGCACGGAATCACACGATGCTGAGCCAAGGCTGGGATTGATTCCGGTTCCTCAGTTCTAAAGTCTGCAGTTCTAGCCTCTGGACCACATCTCTCCTTGTGTGAGCTGAGAGAAAGAGCGAGCAAGAACGGAAAGGACAACTCATTGCTGTTAACTGCAAGCAGCGAGTTGGCCGTTGGGCAGCTGTGCTTGCACCCAACCTGCTCACACACTAACCCAAGTAGGCACGTTTCATACCCTCGTGCACACTTAAACTGAACTTGGAATGCAAGCAAACAGCAGCAATTGACAGTATTTTAAGGCTTCCGGTTGGCAGGCTGCCAAGGGCGCCCCTTGGGATGCGCAAGACAGAGAATATAGCCTTTTTAAAAAAAAAATCCAGAAACACTTTGCATCCTGGTCCTTGAAGTTCAACCTTTCACACAATGTTATAGTGGAAAAGTCCCAGCATATCACATTCTGTTGGTTGAAAAGCCAGGAGTGGCTGCAGGTGCCTACTTGGTGGGGGCCCACCTGGCATAGATGGAGCCATTCATAGAAATCTTTGGAGGAGGCTAATATATCCTCTAGTGTACAAGATACAACTGTGCACTGTTAACACACTCAGCAGAGGACCGTGCGCTTAATAGGACAGGAATCCTGTTTATACTTTATGTATGCATCGTGCAAGCTGGAATTATATTCATTTGTTGAACTCTGCTGATATCGTTGACCAAATGAGTCAGTTCAAAGTTACTACCCCAGCGAAGAGAAATGCCCCATTGCCTCTCCTAGCCTTGCTTTCCCTATATGGTCCTGAAAGCAGGATGTTGGCACCTGAGTTGCATGGTTGCAAGGTGATGACCTCTGTATTCCATCACAATGCATGTTGTAAGGTTAGGGCATTGCAAGGTGACCCGTAAGCCCACCAGTTATTTGAAAATGCGTTGGCCGGCGGTAGGTTTTATGAAGGTTACTTCTCAGAGGCACTTAAAGGCCCAAGGTGACCATGTAACGAAGCACTTATAAAGCTGCCTATTCTCACTGCGATTCTAACATGTCATAAAACCTTCAAACCCACTGCAGATGGGATCATAAATGGGAAATTGCTTTGCTGTAGGCTTTTTATTAGATACAAATCTAGTCGTGTTTATTACAGAAAGCATCTGGATGTCTCAGCTAGACTAACTCTCGTTTACATATCTGTAAACTGTCCCACTATTAGTATAATGCACAGGTGTGCTTACTTAATCCTTCTGCAATGGTTTAACCCCCCCCCCCATCGCCACCTCCAGGAACTTGTGGCATGGTCAGTGCCCCTTGCAGAAGTGCTTCGGCCATGCTTTGTATCTCGGCTCTGCCTTTCTCCCACACTGTCTGGCCTGTTTCCTGCTTCCATTCATTAGTTTTCCAATTACCTCTGTAAGGAGCTGTAAGGGGGCACTAGCTGCCATGGTGTTTGTTTGCCATTAGAAGGCAATTAGTGAGGGCTTGCTAGATGAGCAAATCGTGAAATGTTAATTAGTAATGTCTACATCCAACATCGAAACTTCGAACTCGCCTGTAAGTTGGTGACTTCCAGAATGGCCTTTTTTCTATTACAGCAAAGTCGTGGTGCACCTGTCAGCATGCCTTGCCTTCTTATATTAAAGCACTGAACAGGAAACATATGGAAGGCCTTTGTGAGTACGAATATTAGGACCTCGAGTGTATGGGAAGCATTTATATGTCTGTGAAGCTGGGCTAGAGGAGTATGGGAGCTAGTACAGGGTTAGTTCTACTCCACATGGACATCATTCAGAAGTTGCCATGGGTCACTTACCCCGGGCGACCCCTGGGACTGCCCTGGCCTCAAAGGTGGCAAATGCAGTGCCAACAGCAGAATGTAAACATTGTTTTGACGAGCACTGCTTACTTACCACAGCAGTTGCTGGGAGCCGGACAAGAACCTTTATGTTCTGTAAAATATATACATTCAGTAGTGTTATAATGAAATAAATAAATGAAACAACTAAAACCAAAACTTTTTAAACAACTTTTTGCCATGTTAAAAGCTGAATAATATGTTTGATTACAATGTTCCCATCTGTGCTTCTTTTTTTTTTTTGTAAAATATTTTTATTATCATTTTCACTACAAACAAAAATAAGAGCTCGTCTCGTTACACTTATTTAATCGACAGTAGTTGTGCCTTCCAGTTGTAGGACGTACATCCTGTACTCAGAGGGGGTTCCCACCTGTGCTTCTAATGAGTGATAGTAAGTTACAAGTGATCAAAATTCAAAATGTACTAACAATGAGGAAAAAAGTAAGGCAATTGCAATGTTCATAATACATTTGTGAGCTTTGATCCGCACAACAGTAGTAAAACTGCACTCATATATCTAAACCCACACCAGAGTGTAGTTTTACTGCTTTTTTAAGGATTCCTTAATGCTGACTTGGATCAGCACGGAAAGCCAAACTTGGCTCAAGTTTTCACGCAGATTCTATTGGAAATCACAATATTTATAAAATTGGAATCCATTCCTCCTGTGCATAGGTCTCCATGGCAGGGGTCTCCACACAGGGTTCCATATGCACTTTTATGGTTTATTTGTTCCATTGTGAACTCTAGGAAGGGATTTACACCAGCATTTGACAGGAGTAAAAATGTGACCGTTTTCACTTTGAAACACCCAGGATCGGCATCTATTGAGTGGGATTTATGGCTGCGGAGACGCCATATTGTGGCGGAAATCTCTGCACCCATAAAAGGGCTTATGTCTCCCAGGAATTAATTGGTGGATTCCTGGCAGGCTTAAGTTAGGTAAATTCACTTGCAAACATGTGTTTACAAATGAATTTACTTTTGTGGACAGGCCATAGTCAACATAAATTAAGTTATGTGACCCAAAATACTTTTATTTTTTTAAATCTCTTTTTTGTCCATTCCTATGATCTATCAGTGCATTTATCATGATACTCTAGTACAGGCTCAGGCTTCTCTAACAAGTAGCTCGGAAGCTACTGGTGGCTCTCAAGCAACCTCGAGTAGCTCTCTGTCTGCAGCCCAGTCTAATAAAGTAGAAGGTTTTGCATGGTTGAATCAATATATCTATATCAAAATTAAAATTTGTGTATTTTCAGAACTCAGAATCTAATATTTGGAGAAAAATGGTTGAGTTTCCAAAATATTTTTTCAAGCTGATATTTGAGTGATAAATGGGGTCGTCTGGTGATTCCGTCTGGTTTGCCGGTGTTGGTGCAGGGGACTAGGTTTCCCCAAATCCTGAGAAGACCGTGACTAGTTTCCCTGCACCGCATGCTGAAAAGCGCCCTCCTCCCACCGCGGCCCGGATGTCTGGCAATTCTGGCTGGTTTGTCGGTGTTAGTGCAGGGGACTCGGTGTCCCAGAATCCTGAAGAGCCCATGACCAGTTTCCCTGTGCAGCCAGCTGAAAAGCGCCCTCCTCGCATTTGTGGCTGCCAGATCCCAGAGGAGGCTGGGCCCCCCTCTTAGCTATGGAAATGAGTTTACTGATTGGAGTCAGCGCATCAGGTGCAGGATCTCACCTTAGATTTTTGGCATCACCTGGGCTGTCCGGCAGATCGGGTAGGACCTGCTTATCTTTACACTAGTATATTCTGCTGCTTAACTTACTGGATGTGTGCACTGGACCTCTTGTCCACTTATAACGTGATCTATTTTAGTTGATAAGGAGTTATATTACGGAGTGGAACCATACCTGCACCACTACAGTTGACAGTATATTGGGGTAGCAGTATGAAGGCCTGTTAAAGGTTGGTTAACTTTCTTGATCATGTAGACGGGATGTGTGAAAGTTGAGTGTAAGACCTTGGACCCAGGGGTCATACTTGTCCAAGTTCAGGTACACATGAGGAAACATAAGTCCCCCGTGGTTTCCACTAAGGCATGCACAAGGGCGGTTGCCACAAAGGATGCCTTTTTACAGCATGCCACAGGGGTACTGGACAAGGAAACTGAGCTGGTTACTCATCGCCTTTCCTGCTCTGCCCTTTCTCCCTTGTTACTTTTAGCTTCCGGTTTACCTGGTACCACCTTGTCTGGCTCGCCTGTTCAGAATCTGGGACCACCATCACCAGCCCCTGTGTCAGGCAGCGGCCGGCAGAATATCACATTAGCATCCACCTCTATGGAGGCCCCATTGCGTCTTACTTGCTCCCAGGACCGAGACAATATGTTGTCACCTGTTTCCCAGCCTCTATTATTGGAGATTCTTAGGGCAAATGGTAAAAGGAAAAGCCCGATTACTGGAAGTAAGTCTAAGTACCCAAGGAGCAATGACGACTCCATCTGGCAATACTGCCCCATTGGTTAGGCAAAGACTGACATTATGGCTTTGATTAATTCTTTTCATGATTCTTTTATAGCTGCTCTTGAGGCAAAATCGAAACCTATTAGTTCACGTCTAGCAGCCATTGAACAGGCACTTTTTAAACAGAACATACCACAGCCAACGTGCTCTGTAGAGCCCCAGGATTCTATCACGTCTGGTTCTGGCTCTGGGCTATCCCCATTTGCTGGGTTAAGTGACCAACAGCATTTGGTTAAGGCAAGGGATATCTAGTCGCAGAAAGTCCAGAGTTTTGGCACCACTGTCAGGTCCCATAATTAACCGAAGTGGCCAAAACCCACCTCCTTACTGTCGAGAGTGGACGCGCATCTTGGAGTGGGTACAGATCAATAAAAATCAGTATCAGCTAGAACATAAACAAGCATTTGCAATGCAATAGGTCTCGCGTTTTTAAGAGTTTGAGCTATTAGCCTTGTAAAATTACAATGCCTTTTATTTATGTTTTGGTTTTAAAACAAATAAAAGGCATTGTCATTTACAATGTCAGTAGCATAAACTCGCATAAAAGCAGTGTGTGGAGTGCAGCAGTGTGCCGCGTGCAGCAGTGTGCGGCATGCAGCAGTGTGCGGCGTGCAGCAGTGTGCGGCGTGCGGCAGTGTGCGGCGTGCAGCAGTGTGAGGCATGCAGCACTGTGACATGCAGCGGCGTGCAGCAGAGGGTGAGGAGAGACACGTGTGGAGGGTGAGGAGAGATGTGTGGAGGGTGAGGAGAGACACGTGTGGAGGGTGAGGCGAGACACGTGTGGAGGGTGAGGAGAGACACGTGGAGGGTGAGGAGAGACACGTGGAGTGTGAGGAGAGACACGTGGAGTGTGAGGAGAGACACGTGGAGGGTGAGGAGAGACACGTGGAGGGTGAGGAGAGACGTGGAGGGTGAGGAGAGACGTGGAGGGTGAGGAGCGACCCGGAGGGTGAGGAGAGAGACGTGTGGAGGGTGAGTAGAGACGTGTGGAGGGTGAGGAGAGACATGTGGAGGGTGAGGAGAGACGTGTGGAGGGTGAGGAGAGACACGTGGAGGGTGAGCAGAGACACGTGTGGAGGGTGAGCAGAGACACATGTGGAGGGTGAGCAGAGACACGTGTGGAGGGTGAGCAGAGACACGTGTGGAGGGTGAGGAGAGACACGTGTGGAGGGTGAGGAGAGACACGTGTGGAGGGTGAGGAGAGACACGTGGAGGGTGAGGAGAGACGTGTGGAGGGTGAGGAGAGACGTGTGGAGGGTGAGGAGAGACACATGGAGGGTGAGGAGAGACCAATGTGGAGAGTGAGGAGAGACCGTGGTGGAGGGTAAGGAGAGACCGAGGTGGAGGGTAAGGAGAGACCGAGGTGGAGGGTAAGGAGAGACTGAGATGAAAGGGATTCAGAAGTGGAGGAGAGAGAGAGGGGTGGAGGATGAGGAGAGACAGTGGTGGACTGGGGGGGAGGGGAGGATATCACTTTTACTTCCTCTCCTAGTGTAAGGTAACGCCCCCACCCCACAGGCCCTGCCGGGACAGAGAGCAGATCACTGTTCGCATCAGCCGTCACCCGAGACCGCTCCGTACTTGTATGTAAATAGAGGTTCACTATCTGTTGATAATGGGATTCACTTGGGGGGCTGACTTACCTCATCCACCCCCAGGGCCAACACTGAGAAGGCATCAGAGACCTGGTGCTGCCTATGCTGCAGTACTGCGAGAGAGAGGGATGGGGGGGCGGGCAGAGGAAGACGAGTGGGGTTAGAGAAGGGACAGGTGGGGAGAGAAAGAGGAGAGAAGGGACAGAGACAGAAAAGGAGCAAAAAAAGAATTAGAGAGAGTAAAGAGGAGAGTTGGGGAAAATGAAAACATTACGAGAGAACATGTAGCAAAGAGGTGGAGAGAGAAGATGGGAGAGAGTAAGGACGCAGCCAATAGATAGGGCAGATACAAAAAGAATCGAAACAATACAAAAGTATTTTCCAAACTCGTAAATAACCACGGGCCAAACAACTGATCTGCAATGAAGCATCCGAATCCGGTATATCATGACGTTAACCATGTTATAAAAAATAAATAAAAGAAAAAAAACACCCAAAAACACGTATACACCATGTTGCCCCTTTTCCATGCAATGTATTCTAAAACGCCATTCTCATTCATACATTCACAGCAAACCTGTTCACAAGAGTGACAGAAAATGTGGTATTAGTGTTAAATTTTTGTTTACATCCATACCCGCTCACTTATGCAATTAAAGGATTCATGACCACACGGTTAAACAAAATGTACTGATTGGCCTTGCCGTGAAGGAGAAACACGTGTGGACACACACTCCCGATCTGTGAAACGTTCACCCCACTTTCTCGAAATTGAAACCAGTGCATGTGTCCGACGAAGACACGTGTGGAGGGTGAGGAGAGACACGTGGAGGGTGAGGAGAGACGTGTGGAGGGTGAGGAGAGACGTGTGGAGGGTGAGGAGAGACACATGGAGGGTGAGGAGAGACCAATGTGGAGAGTGAGGAGAGACCGTGGTGGAGGGTAAGGAGAGACCGAGGTGGAGGGTAAGGAGAGACCGAGGTGGAGGGTAAGGAGAGACTGAGATGAAAGGGATTCAGAAGTGGAGGAGAGAGAGAGGGGTGGAGGATGAGGAGAGACAGTGGTGGACTGGGGGGGAGGGGAGGATATCACTTTTACTTCCTCTCCTAGTGTAAGGTAACGCCCCCACCCCACAGGCCCTGGCGGGACAGAGAGCAGATCACTGTTCGCATCAGCCGTCACCCGAGACCGCTCCGTACTTGTATGTAAATAGAGGTTCACTATCTGTTGATAATGGGATTCACTTGGGGGGCTGACTTACCTCATCCACCCCCAGGGCCAACCCTGAGAAGGCATCAGAGACCTGGTGCTGACTATGCTGCAGTACTGCGAGAGAGAGGGATGGGGGGGCGGGCAGAGGAAGAGGAGTGGGGTTAGAGAAGGGACAGGTGGGGAGAGAAAGAGGAGAGAAGGGACAGGGACAGAAAAGGAGCAAAAAAAGAATTAGAGAGAGTAAAGAGGAGAGTTGGGGAAAATGAAAACATTACGAGAGAACATGTAGCAAAGAGGTGGAGAGAGAAGATGGGAGAGAGTAAGGACGCAGCCAATAGATAGGGCAGATACAAAAAGAATCGAAACAATACAAAAGTATTTTCCAAACTCGTAAATAACCACGGGCCAAACAACTGATCTGCAATGAAGCATCCGAATCCGGTATATCATGACGTTAACCATGTTATAAAAAATAAATAAAATAAAAAAAACACCCAAAAACACGTATACACCATGTTGACCCTTTTCCATGCAATGTATTCTAAAACGCCATTCTCATTCATACATTCACAGCAAACCTGTTCACAAGAGTGACAGAAAATGTGGTATTAGTGTTAATTTTTTGTTTACATCCATACCCGCTCACTTATGCAATTAAAGGATTCATGACCACACGGTTAAACAAAATGTACTGATTGGCATTGCCGTGAAGGAGAAACACGTGTTGACACACACTCCCGATCTGTGAAACGTTCACCCCACTTTCTCGAAATTGAAACCAGTGCATGTGTCCGACGAACTTCCTGCCGCTTATCTGAATGCACCAGTGGCAGAAGATAGTCCCCATCTTGCAACAACACAATGAAAGGGAGGCATGTCTGTCTCTCCCCACCGCCACATGTCTCTGAGTCTTACTGTCTCATGCGAGATCTCCCTCTAGGAGACAGCTGACACCAACTCTTCCCCTGAGACAGTATGGGAGATGCGTGTGTGTGCATAGTGTGTGTGTCTATATGTATATATCTGTGTGTATGCATGTGTGTGTGTTTGTATGTGTATATGTTTGTGTATGCATGTGTGTGTTGGTGTGCAAGTATGGGTGTGTCATTGTGTTCATTTGTCTTCATGGATGTGTACACATGTTTGTGTGTATACCTATGTCTGTGTATGCATGTTTGTGTGTATGTATATGTGTTTGAGTATGTTGGTGTGCGTGCTTGTTTATATGTGTATGTGGGGTTGGTGTGTTGGTGTGCATGTATATGCATATGTTTATGCATGTCTGTGTGTGTTTGTATATGTTCATATGTGTGTGTAAATGCATGTGTGTGTTTGTCATTTTTCTATCACATACTAAAACATAAATGCTTCAGACTTTCACAGCAGTGCGGTGAGCTCAAATGATGCATCTTTCGTGCAATTCTGAAGTGTAATGAAAACAAAGATGTTGATACAATCAATAGAAATGAAGGCATACTTATTTCCTAAACCCAATTTCCATACATTATAGATTGTGACCTCTTTATCAGTAAAAAAACGGTGTGACTGCGCAAATGTAGTGGCCAGTTCAATAGAAGATGTGTCCTCTGTAATGACGTGGCGCTGCCATGCTTTAGTGAGATATCTGTGAGAGTGTTCTCGAAGGAGCGCCAGCACCTACTTACTACCCCCTGACCACTGTCCCGCTAAACACAAGGGCCGCACGTGTTCACTGTGTGACGCCTGGAATGTTCACAATCTTTACGGCTTCAGTGATGTAACGCCGATGGCAGCCCCCACCCCCCACTCTGACATTGTTCCAGCACCCCTGGGAGGCACAGACGTAGATCAGCATGTGGCAGTGCCGCCTTGGGCAGAGGTGCTGGTGCCACCTCGCTGCCCAGAGGCCGAATGCTTCTTACTGCCAGGGACCCTCGCATGAACGACTAGCCCTGGGGTCATGACTCATGTGCAATGTACGATCCATCCATGACCCATAGACCGATGAGGACAAGCCCAGCCCCACAAATGTTTACCTGCGCAGGATGAGCCGTTGAATCATGAATAACACAAGAGCTGTGATAGCACAGTGCAAGCAGAGTTCAAAAAGGCACAGCCCAGCAATGCCATGGGAAATGAAATGACAGCAAGTAACACATTTATTGTTCATCTCTTGCCTCGCGCCTCTTTAGCTGTACAGTTTGATGCTTACCTGTGGGTGTTACTGAGCACAGCGCTGTCCAGTCCCATTGCAGAATGTGTGTGCCAGCTGACGCCTGGTACTGTTGTCTGAAGTAGCGGGTGTGCCAGAGGCCGAGCTCGAGTGTGATGGGAAGTGGGAGCGAAAGATGCTTCCTACCTGTACTTCACCTGCTCCTTCCCTGTGGGCCGGATTCACAAAACAGTGTCACCACCAAAGGGAAATTAGGAGGGCGCAAAGTGTCTCCCTGAAAAGGAGAGCTTTCAGGTAAGAGAAGCGGGGTTCGTGGTGGATACCTGCACCCCTCAGCGCGCACAGCTGTGAAAACTCCACCGGGTGGGTTGTTTTTTCCGCAGCCGTAAATGTAATGTGTGGGTGGGAGGATAGGAGTCCCCTGGAGATCTGAGGGGTGACCCCTGAAAATCTATGGCACCCATTCAAAATGCAAGTGTGTGCGTATTCACAGACCATCTTAATGGCTTTTCCTTCCGTAAATGCACACTTCAGTTACGAAAAACATTGGTGTAAGAATGAGAGAAAATATTTTATACATACGACTTATTTTTATGCGGCTTCAGGAGAGAGAATTCTCCCCGCGCAAAATTGTTAACCAGGTGGAAAAATATCAAACCGTGAAAAATAACTCCTGCACTGACCGTGTGGGTTCTTGACACGGTACACGAGCTGCAGGGGTACGATTCGGGGCCTGGAAAATGATCTTCCTACATTTCTAACGCACCCCTCGGAATTTGAGCATTCTTAAAAAACAGATCTAGACAAATCGTAGGTGTAAGACTGTGATGTGTAAGTCTGCTCCACTTTATTTGTTGTTAACCGGGTTATCATTAACAGTAAGTGCACTTCTAGGATAAAGCTGAGAATTGTCACTTTGAAAAGTGAAAAGGTTAGCAGCAAGTTAATGAAAAAATAAAAGCCAGTGGCATTTTTGGTAATTTCAGTCGTCTGTTTTCATACTTCTAAAAGCGCCCTCATCCATCCTTATGAAGCGACTCATAATTAGAGAGTAGAAATGGCTGCAAACAAGAAAACAGTCTCTTGTTTAGAATGAGCTTACTTTCGATGGAAGAGTGAAGTTATTCTGTAGCTCTGCCATTTATGTCCTGGTGACTTGCCGAGAAATGCTCCAAGATAAGGAAAACAAGCTTTGGAAACGCGGCCGCGAAAGTGAAAGTGATCGTGATTACGATCGCTACGGAGGAAAGACACATGGCGCTGCGCGCGTGCACGTTCACTTGCACTGTAGCTTTAGGCCACGGCAGCACTTTGAAAAGCCCAGATATAAAATGTCTCTTCGAGCCTTTGGCTCACGAGACCTAAAAAGGGTAAGCTAATAGGGCCCATAATAGTGTACCAAGCTCCCTTCTGCACAGGCCGGGTACCCTTAACTTATCACCTGAAGCTACGCCCTATGTGGTAGTTTTGGGGAACGTACCATCTCTCCCATCAGGCTCTCTGGAGGACTTTCATTAATTAAAAAACTAAGTCCTGCATTGGCTGGATTCAAGCACCACTCTAGGGATCCCGGTGGAAAGATATATTAATATGGTACAAAGAGTGAGCTGGGTAGGCCAGGCCAAAAAAAGTCTTGCGGGGGACTGTGGCAACATAAACTTTAACAGACCACACATGGCGGCAGATGTCCTCGTCGCAGTGGCCCTGTCACTTCCATCGTGGCCCTTCATTTGGGATCTTTTTACAGACCAGCAGGCTATACCTCATATCTCGGCCAGAGGCAGGCCCCTGGTTGCTCGGCTGTGATTTGGGACACACAGCAGGGGTCTTCTAGTGTTTTTTTGCTTTCTAACAGATTTTGCCCATTATGGTCTTCGGACCGATGTGATTGACTGGTTGGGGATAACCTTCAAATAGCGCAGCAGAATGCTTCCTGAGCCCAGAGTTCTTCAGACGCTTTGGTTGTTGGATGTAAGGACTGTATGGAGTGTAAAGTAATCAGTTGGAGCATCGCTGGACTTGCTGGCAAGTTTGCTGACCCTAAGTGGCTGTGTTTTATCAAAGGCTTTGATGTGATCTGCCTTCAGGAAACTTGGGCCACCCAGAACTGTTTCTTCTTGGATGTGTATAAGACTTATTTTTTTTACATCTGCAACCCCTTCATGGGTGGGTAGACCCAAGGGAGGGTTGGTTATCTTTATATCTTTAGCCATCAGATGTAGTTTGCTCACCTATCCAACAGAAGTGCCCACCCTGCAAGCTCTTGTATTTTCCACAGGGTCTAATAAGTTGCTTTTGTCGATGTTTTATAATGTTATTTCCTCTCCTCCAGGTATCAGTAATGTTGGCATTTTGGGCTCACATTTAAGGAACTTGAAAGAATTGAACTTGTCCACCACAAAAGTAATGGTGGCTGGCGATTTTAATGTCCATCTACGTGGGGACCCGAGGGTAGGAGGTGTAGAAGCCCTGGGATGTTTCTTTATGATTGGAATGCATTTGGAACACAACCAACAGGGTACTAGTCTTAATGTCATATTGAATGAGTTTGATCTGGTTTCATTCATGGGAAAGCTGTCCCTATGAGGAAGGACATTCACCCCACCTTCATGTGGCGGGGTGTGAGTCATTTGGCAATTTTATTTTTGTCTATGCATTTCTTTTTCCCTATATTTCTGATTTTGTGATACCCTTGAGCACTTTTAGTGATCATAACCTGGTTTGTGTAACGTTTTATGGGTTCATGTTAGTCCAAAACCCTGGGTGGGTATACGAGGGGCCACCAAGGCGAGGGATGGGGCAGGAGGCCTAAGTGGTCACAGATAATTCCAGACTCTTTTTATAATTCTCTTTATACTCAATGTAAGAAGGATTTCAAAATTTGCACCTCCCAATTGAGCAGTCCAGTGTGTGTTTTGAAGGCTTTTTCTGGGATTTCGGCTACTATTTCAACCCTCCTGAAAGGCCCCCACATCACGGCAACAGGGTTCGTTGCCAAGGTCACTGAGAAACCTTAAGTGTGCTAAACCCAGGGATTCTTCCTTAGCAAAGAAGAGCCGTAGCCTGTACAAAGAAAAAATTGACCAGATGTAGGACCATCTTAAAGGAGGAGGCCTGGTTAGATCTGATCGAGGCTAGTACTTTAAGAAGTAGTTCTAAGTTTTGAAGTATCATCAATAGTTCGTCATTCGCAGCTGATGCTGATTCCTCCTTGGAGACTCACATCACTGAAGACAGTTGGTTGACCTACTTCGAGGAAATCTACAATCTTCTATCACCTGCATCCTGCGGGGTGGTGTGTGGTAGAAGAGAAAGTCGCTCTCACATTTTCTTTTGAGGAGGTTAGGAAGGGTATACTGGGATTGTCTAAGAATGAAGCCCCTGGCCCAGATGGGATATCATCCAACCTCTTTGTGCAAGACGTGAAGGTTTGGGCTCCAATCTTGACCATCCTCATCAATGCGGCAGTGATGGTTGGTCCTCCCTCCTCTTGGTCAACGTCCATCATTGTTCCTGTTTTTAAGAAGGGGATTAGGGACAGCACCCACTATTAAAGGCCCATATTGTTGCTCGATTCGGTGGTCAAGGTGGTGGGGTGTATTCTCCTGTAAAGGCTTTTTAACTGGGCAGATTTGAATAACATTTTATCTGAAATCCAATATGGATTTCATTCTGGGTAGTCAACAGTAGATCAATGCCTGAACTTATACCTAGAACTTAGCAAATACACTATCACCCATCCCGGTTCCATCACTTGGCTTTTATGGATATTTCATCAGCATTTGATCACGTCAACAGATCTAAGCCCCGGCAGATCATGCAAACCATGGGGGTGGATCAGGACATTGTTTTATTTTTTAGAGAACTTCATAGAGACACAGTGGCTGCAGTACGTTATTCCAAAGACTTAAAGTTTACACAAAGTTTTAAAATCCAAAGAGGGGTACAGCAGCGATGCATCCTGGCCCCCTTTCTTTTTAACCCATATATTATATTAACAAACTGGGGCAAGTTTTAGCAGATCTTAAGGAGATTGCCCTCTTGTTGGGGAAGCGTAGTCTACCAGTTTTATAATACGCAGACAATGCGGTTCTGTTGGTGAGAACTGCTAGGAGTCTGCAGTCTTTGTTGAACTCCTTTGTCCACTTCATTGAGGAGGTAGATCTCTTGGTGAATGCTAAAAAATTGTAAGTGATGATTGTTGGCCCGCTTTCTACTAAATCGTCTACATTTCAATTGGGCCTTCTCCTGTGCCAAAGACTAGTGTGTCCTCTTATCTGGGCTTGTTGTTTGATTCTGCTTTAAACGGGGGCCCTTTGGTTAAAAGGAAGAAGGAGGATTTTGTTTAGAGCAAATGCTGCTGTCTTAAACTTTGCATCACAGTTGTGCAGCAGACCCATTGGGGCTCTTTTACAGATGTATAGGGCTAAGTGTATCTATAAAGCAGCATATGGGAACGAGATCTGGGGATACATTAACCTGGATGAGCTTGTAAATTATTCAGAACGCCTTTTTGAGATGTTTTCTGTGTGTGCCACAAAGTGCCCCCACTTTCTCCGTGCATGAAGAAATGGGAGTGCCCTATTTATCTGGCATCTCGTCTTTTCGCCGCCTTTCTCTTTGGGTGAGTATTTGGTCCCAGCCTGAAAAACAATTGAGCAAGGACATTATAAAAGATTGCCTGTGTTTTAACTATTTCCTTCATATCCCCTTGCTTAAATATATTCAAGACTCCTTCTTGAGTTTAGGAATGGTAGAACTATTTAGTTATCCAGACGGAATCTGAGAGAGGGACTATAACCTGGTGAAAGACCATTTCCATAAACGGAGATCATCAGTTAGGGAAGAGGACGCTTTATTGAAGCCCCGTGTTCGGCGATATATCATGTTGAAAACTGTGTCCTCCACTGAGCCCTAACTTTTGTGTGTTAAAAGCAGGTTTGACCGATTTTTATTAATGAAGTTTCGGCTGTATCTATTGCCTCTTTTGTTAGCTTTCGTCCTGCGGCTGCAACAATAGGTCTCCACAGGACACTTTACATTTTACTATGTTTTGTAGTTTTTATGCTGTTCCCAGGAAATTATATCTTCTCCCTGTATTGAAAAGGGTGAATTTTATTCAGGTTCGACCTGCCCTTATTTATTTGCAGATGCTTACAGGAGACATCATACGTAATGTTCTTAGGAGCTTATTTATGAGCCCTTGCATTACTTTTGCGTTGCCGGTGCGTCACTTTTTGTGATGTACCAGTGTCGTAAAAATGCGCCATGTTGCATCATATTTATAAAGTGACGCATCTAGGTAGATGCGTCACTTTGTAAACCCCTGCGCCACATTATACCTGCGCCAGTTATAATGTATGCAGGGTTCGTGTTCCGACGCAAGTACGCCTCATAGAAGTGACGCAGAGAAATCTATGAGATTTCATTGACCCACTTCTAGGACGCAAATGCGTCAATATCTTATGCCTGCCTCACAGCAGGCGTAAGACTGACGCAGGCACATTGAAATGGGACTTGCCCATGTTAAATGGCCCATTGCTGAAGTTGCGTCACTTTTGTGACACACTCCAGCAATGCGTCATTTTAGCACCTACAGATTCGTCAGAAATACTGACGTATCTGTAACCCTCTGCGACATGATGCGTCATATTGTAAATATGACGCATCCAGCATGTCGCAAGGAGGGCGTAATGAAAAGTGATGCATCGCTGTTTTCACGCAGCGATGCGTCACTTTTCCTGAATGAGGCCCTCATTAGGTTACTTAAAATCTATGATTAAACTTTTTGTATGGGGTTGTCTTTTGATGACTGTGGCTTTTATGAGGATTTTTATATCTTGGATTTTTTTAGGCAGGATTTTATTGGATGTGCTATTTTATGTCTGTGCTGCTTTTATGGTTTTTATTCTTAAAAGCGAATAAAGCTTATATTGATTTGAATTGAGTGATAAATGATGTGGCATTGCTGAGACGTATAACTATTATTATAATTACCTCGGTGCCACAAGCATTTCACTATGGCTATTATGTATTATGTATGCAAAGACGTTCCAAAGTGGCAAAGCCTTCTTACATTGCTGCCGGCAGCTCTGCCTGATGCACTAAGGTGATCGTTGCTGGCAATCTTGCATAAGGGGGCCACTAGCGTAATTCTGTGTGATGTGGTCACTATTGCAAACCTAATGATAGTAGTAGCTCGAAATGATTTTCATTGAGCATAGGCACTCTTATTACAGAAAAGAGAGGAGGCCCCCGCACTTGTGGAATCAAAATTAAATCATGGTACTAATAATTTAAGTTCCAAGCGTTGTTCTGTGTATCGTGGCACTGTGTCCTCCTTTTTCAAGTAAGACAAAAAGAAATTATAATGCTTGCTTCATATATCATGTAAGCAACCTAATTAAAATATAGGTTGTAGCTAAACTAGACATTTATCTGTGCTGGAATGTTGTATTGATCATTCAGTTATGTTGGAACTTTAGTAATGTCAGTTATTGTGATATAATCAGGGGTAAGGCCATGTGAACACTTCCTGGAACTATCCAGGGCCAGAGGTCATATGACCACACCTCCTGTGATGCAATTCCAGTCACAGGGTGTGTGTTGTCACTTCTGCTATCCCTGGTACTTTGGAGAATCACTGCCCATGATACTACAATTACTCATAACTGCCTTTATTAATAGGCCCTGTATTGTTCTAGGGATAGAGTCACCTGGTATCCAAAACCTGTATACTCCTATATTTTTAAAATCTTCAAAGTTCATGTGTATTTTGTTTTCTGTTTCTCTATTAATGGTAAATTCACCAATGTAGGTTACACAAAGCCGTAAAGGTAGCTATGAATTAAAGCTTGCAAAAGTAACTAAAGCCAACTGGAAGTTTTCACAATTACCAGTAATTCAGGCAAATTATGTATTTACTAGTCAAGAAAACAAGTCTTCTGAAGACAGACAAATGAAAAAAGTATTGGTGAAAATATACACATAAATTCCATAAATAAAAAAATAATAATTAGGAACAGGAATGGACTATTTTGAGATTGACCACACCATTAAAATGTGACATTATTGGTAACCATGGAAAGAAGATAAGTGTGCCATTTGGCAAAGAAAATACTTTCCTTTCCTTTCCCAGAATTTGGAAGACAGTCGTCTCATTCTTTTTCACAGTCACTTCTAAATAGTAAAAACAACAGTTGATGGACGAATGCAGAACAATGTCATACATTCACCACAGTACAGAGATCTGGGCCTTAATCCATCGGTTTTAGCTCACCATGCTATTCCTGTTTGAACCCAGCCATATGCAAATCAGTCTTGACCCTGTGCCTCATGGGAACAGTCCAGTCCAAACTGCCAAGCCAGGTCCTCCCTGGACTGGAAACTAGCATCCTAGGACCAGGTCTAAACTGGGGTGGCATGGTGAGCAAAAGAATAATGGATTTAACCCAGATCTCTTGACTGGGGGGTTAATGTTTTGATTTGCTCTGCATTCCGTTCATCAATTGTGTGTCTTTTGCTTTCTCACAATACAAAAAGTAATGGAGGGTCAAAGGTATGAAATTCACAAGATACGACTATGTAATGGAGCTAGTGATATTAGTTCGCTAGACAGGGTACATCATTCATAGTTTTTGAAAAATACCCATCAGTAGCTCTTCCTGGGCGCCCTTTTCATCATGTGGGTTCCTTCTAACCATGAAGGATAGGAAAAGAGTTTAGTCATGAATGACAACATAGGAACCAATGATGGTATAACTGGGTCGCAGGGGGTATCCACTGCATTCTTCAGGACCTGTGTCGCTACTGCTAGTGTTGTGTAAAGAAAATATGAAAAAGGAACAGGTATCACCTGGGTATTAGTGAAGGATCATTCTCCCAGCATATTGTGCAGGAGAGTACTGCCTCACCTCACCTGGCAAACAGCTCAGGTAATTGAAGCACCGCTCTGTCCGTCGGTACTTCCAGCGTCCCTCTGGCTCTTTACACAACACTAGCAGTAGCGACACAGGTCCTGAAGAATGCAGTGGATACCAGTGTGATCCGTAATTCCTGCTGAAACATGTCGACCAACCTGTTGGTAGCTATTAGTTAAAACTACCAATTTCGCTCTTTTTAAGCTTTAGAGACTTTGAGGTCTCAAATAAATAAGTACTTTCCTCAGAGCCATCTAATTTTAATATCACTACTTTGCACTTTTGCACTATTTCACTTTTTTTCTCGCACTGCTTTTCAGTAGCCCCCTGCGACCCAGTTATACCATCATTGGTTCCTATGTTGTCATTCATGACTAAACTCTTTTCCTATCCTTCATGGTTAGAAGGAACCCACATGATTAAAAGGGCGCCCAGGAAGAGCTACTGATGGGTATTTTTCAAAAACTATGAATGATGTACCCTGTCTAGCGAACTAATATCACTAGCTCCATTACATAGTCGTATCTTGTGAATTTCATACCTTTGACCCTCCATTACTTTTTGTATTGTGTTTAGTTACTTTCGGGGAGTGTAGTGCTGAGTGGTCATTAAAATTAATCCCTGAGACCCAAACCCATTTTGACTTGTTTGATTCTTTTGCTTTCTCGCCATAAGTGAGCCGGGTATGCCCAGACGTGGGTCTCGGGCTCTCTGTGCCACTGGAATCAAGCTATCCTAGCTGAAGAGGGGTGAAACCCCGAAACCGGTCCTAGGATGCTTGTTTCCGGTCCAGGGAGGACCTGACTTGGGAGTTCGGGCTGGACTGTTCCCATGAGGCACAGGATCAAGACTGATTTGCATATGGCCAGGTCTAAACTGGAGTGGCATGGTGAGCAAAAGAATGATGGATTTAACCCAGATCTCTTGACTGGGGGTGAATGTTTTGATTTGTTCTGCCTTGCGTCCATCAATTGTTTGTCTTTTGACTTCTACATAGTGGCAGCTGGTGGATTCTAAAAGTGATGGGTCAAAAAATTGAGATCCAATTTGAAGGTGCAAGCAAGAACAACAAGCAAGTCAAATTGAGTAGTGTTCAGAGGTGGGGCCTCCTCTGAAAAGATTTTTTTTCCAAAATAGGTTAACATGGATAAGAAAATTTGCTGCACAATTTTGAAAAAAGGGAGTTTAAGTGATGCATATTACAACACGTGAAACAAGTCAAATGATACCACTGTCATAATTTCAAATTACTTGGTCTGCAAAATACCAGTCCCTTCATGTTTCATTACAGAGCTCTTTAATTTTTGCCAGCCATCCTGCTCAACACTACTGAGCCACAGAACTCCTTACTCTTTTTGTAGGATTATATAGCCTAGATTTGGCCTAAGGGCCTATGAGCGCTAACATCACACAAGGTCAGATTCATGTTTCTTTTGGGACACGGCCAGATTAAGTGATTTGCCCAGAAAAACAGGATGTGGGGCTGATGCCAGGATTAGAACCTGGTTCCCCAGAGCCAAAGTCAACAACTCTAGTCGTTAGGCTGCATTTCTTTGTTACTCATGTGACTACCTGCTGAATACAAAGCTCCATCCATGCTTAGTATGGTACTCCCCATTGAGGTCAGAACTCTAGTCAGCATGAGGCTCCCACCCTTGATTGCTCAGTACAAAACTAACCTGGTAGGCACAGATCTATCTGTTCTATGCAGAGCTCTATGTTAATTGCAGAACTCCCAGTTGAAGTACAGAACTCCCAATCCGAACTTTGCACAAGGGGCACATCGCTCTATATCAAGCTTATGCTCAGCATAAAGACGAATGGACAGAGTAAGCCTCCCTCTTCTGTACATGACCATCTGCCCAGAAAGGGTTCATTTGTAAGAATAATGCTTTTTGTCAGGAAAGTACATGCCTCACAGCACCACTCTCCCTACACAGGGCTTTATCTACATTTGTTGGTAGCCCCATCTCTTGAATGTTATACGCATTCATTAAGAGGGCTTCCACGATTTTGGAGAGACAGGGCAAATACAATGAAGCACTTCACACAAGGGACTTCCATACACCTAAAATCCGTTGCCCACCCAGTGGAAAATGCAAATCAAACCTGACAAGAGACACAGGCACACACACATTGACATATGTAGTGAGAGCAGGGAGCATCTGTCCGGGGAGAGCAGTAGCTATCCCGAGGAGATATGAGACTTCTGGCTGCAGTTTCAGGGATTCTTGTTCTGGGACAAGGAGTATCTGCTTATGGACATGAAGAAAAATAAGTCACTGAAGCATGAGAGCAAGGTGATGGAAGGGAGCTCTTTACTGGAATGTTATTCAGTTCCTACAAATTAAGTAAGACTGCATATCTGAACAATGTAAGCTTTTAGATATGGGATCTCAGTTCACACATACCATCAGAAAACGTTGGCCTGGTTCCTATCTAGCTCACAGTGCCTCATCTGAATCCTTAACCTTACCAGGGTACCAGTGGTATCAGCAACCTCGAACATGACCACTCTTTTTCCCCCCAAGGAAATTGCGGAAACAACTCTATCATTTCGCTGTTCATTTTTGCATGCCCCAGGTAAACACAAGAAAGGTACATCTGTGGCTTTTCAAACATTTATTGAAACAATTGTATTCTTGTATAGAAAGAGTGAGCTGCAATTATTAGGCAGATGAAACAAAGCATTGTGACAAGCATTACAAGAATGGTGAAAAAGATAAACAGTCCAACCATGATAACATTACTATATGATTATACTCCTACCTAACACGACCGATACTATTGAGAGCATTATGGGAGTCCCCTCTGCCAGATTCATTAGGATTGCCTAACCCTCCATGCCTGAGTATGCTGTGTCAGGAAGCCAGTCTGTGAAGAACAGGCCATCTGCCTTTACAGGATAGAGGTCAGAGTCAGCAGGACTGCATCTCAGTCACAGTGCATCGTGTTCCAGGACAATCCCAGCAGAAGTGCTCCCTTGCCAAATGTAACACAGAGGCCGTTTATATGATAAAAGCATTGTTCCAATTACACTGTGTCAAAGGTGCAGAGCTGATGCAATGGTTTTTCTGGAGCCTTAGAGCTGTCTCTGAACGAGCAACCAAATACAAAGGCATCACATTCAATGTGCCTAGCCTTTGACAGAGTGTACGAATAACATGATAATGCTTACTAAGAAATGAACTACATGCAAAATAGCTTCTCAGTACATTATTGAGTAAACGTAAAACATGTAAAAAGTCACCATTAGAAAACGATGTCAAGCTAAAACATGAAGCTAAAACAGAGACTCAGAGCAGGGCCTATTGTACATACAGCACCATTCTTTTACATATATGGAAAGCTACCCACATCAAGGTGTGCACACAAAGAAAACAAGCAAATACATACACCTCTGTCCCAGCCAGCTCATGTATCACTCTTCAGTTATTATTTTTTCAATCCTCAATTACCTTGACGATACCACCTGTTTTAAAACGTCAGGTAGTAGGTAGAAAAAACAGCTGTGCAGCTTGCTGTAAGTGTAACGACAATTTTATAAAGAAGTATATTATGTTTTGGTACCTTATCAGGGGATAAGTTTAATGTGCAGACCCAAAGTATGTGCAAAGTTTACAACTGGCACTACATTATAAAAAAGCACCTTTATTCTGCAAGGCATTCCTAGTTTGAAGCATATTGCATTCTGGGACTTGTAGGCCCATGATTGTTATAGATAAATGAAACACTAAGCCTAGACACCGCAAAGTGCTTGTGACTAAGAAGTCTGCAATTGATAATGTAGAGGAAATGTCATTAGGCAAGTTTACACTTAAGTACGACAGTTCAACTAAATAATTATATCTAACTTTGAAATGTTATAAATGGCGGTGTGCGGGACTTTGCGGAGACACTTAAAACTCTGCGACATTCCATGGAGTTAGGCCAGCAGGTGGAATTCGGCTCGTCCCGCTGAGTTTTCGTTCCAAGAGCTTGTTCTGCACTGTAAAATCAGCCAGAACAGCTCCACGCAATGGGCCAGAGGATGCTGCTTCTTTCTGCTGCTTGAGTAGATTTTTTACTCGAACGGCTGCTTTCTCAGTGAGAACGGTTTCCACTTGCTGTGACCACTGGCGTTGAGATAATCTTGTTGAGTGGCATTCTAGTGACCGTAAATCGTGCTAGGGATGCAAATTCTCACTTGCCAACTTAACAATGGCGAGTCACACACAAGAAAAAAATCTGCCACACAGTTAAGAATGCAACACAATAACATTGTTAAACAAAATTCAGGAAATGAAGAACATTTTAATTAAATTAAATACATGGAATTTAAAAATATTAATCCAAAAAGTGCCAAGAAAACACAAAGTGCCCTCAGAGTGTATTTGCATGGTAGATGGGACGTAGGCACTGTTTTAGGCCAACTGTGATGGAGCAATGGTTGAATGAGCCTGTGCCACACTTAGAGTTTGGTTGAACAAGAGATCTGTAGTTAATTGGTGAGGCATGTGCATGTTTCACCAGCAGAGTCTGAACTGGCTCCGCTGGCAGAAACCTTTGTCTGCATGTCTGCCACTATGCCATCTGGTCGTAATGAAAATCAACCCTGCTATATTTATGATGGATAGCTATCACTAGATTTCCCAGCCTGAGACCACCATACAAGGCATGGCTTTCCCAAGCTTCGAAATCCTTCAATGGCCTCCATACGCATGAGGAAAAGCAACTCCTGCACATCAGCAACATTGATTTGTTTGTTTTTCAAGAATAAACTCCCACTATGGGAGTTAATTTTTAAGTAGAAGAAAGATTGCCAAGTGGGGCAACAGATATGATGCTCACTCAACAGCTTCCAGAGCAAGTGTCTCAAGAGCAGTTGCTTTGAACATTTTAGAGATCCTCACCATGCAGGTGGGGATGTCTTAATATGGTGGGTGGTCCTCCACCTGGGATGCAGAGTTCAGAGCCTCCACTGACCTGGCAGGCCTTATGGACTGGCCTGCATGTGCTAATTGACCCTGGAACTTACTTGAGGCTTAGAAAGCCACTCCTGGTCTTTCCTAAAACCAAAAGTCTTCAGGGCAGGCTTCTAGATACCAGGTGTTTCTCCATCCAGGGCTTTTTCAAGGTCCTTACTCCAAAAACAACTCTTCAGCTGGAATTTTTACCAGAATGGAGCCATTCTGCTTTTTGTGTCCCTGTAGCAACGAACCAGAGGCCAAACAGGTGACCCCGGAATGTAGTTTCAGTTCCAGGGTGACAATGGAGATCATGGATCCTTCTCTCTGCTTTCTCCTGCAATCATAGGCAGTTGTGTCAAAAAAGGTCAGTTGAACTGACATGTTATCATAATTGATTCTTAATATAGTGCTACGACTAGGCCTGGACGGTAAATTCCGCTCCGCTCGCGTAATTTGTGGAATTATTTGCTTGTTTGCGCTTTCAAAATGCGTGTTCGCGAGATATTTCCCCCTGAGCATGCAAACAGCGTTCGCAAACAGGAAAAAAGCATCGCAAACGGGTGGAACGCCCCTTGCAAAAAGCGAGTCGCAAAACCTATTTTGCGAGTCGCAAATAAATTGCAAATCGCTAAATAGGCTTTGTACATGGCCCATGATGTTTTTGCATGCGCAAACAGGTTTGCAAACCCGTTTGTGCATGCAAAAACGGATCGTACATCTAGCCCTTAATCTCCCTGTGCCTAACAAAAATGAATGTGTTCTTATGTAATGCAACTGGGGCTCATGTAAAGCGCTCTGATACCTGTCAAGTTTGCACTATATAAAACTCTCCCAAAAATGTTTAATAATAATTTGAAAGTGTTGTGTAAATTATCAATAAAAAATATAAATATAGAATTTCTAATTTCTGTGTAATTGAAGTTTGGTTTGTATATAATGAACAAATATCATTATAATCATTTCAAGGTGTTTCATAAATTCTAAATTAAAGGTATATGTATGACATTAGAATGTCTAATGTTAGTGCAGTGTGTTTGGTTTGCATAGAAAGAATTAATAATGTGTTCCTAACTATAACTATGGTTTAAACTTTGGTTTTTACTTGAATTTTAATGTTCTATTTTTTTATGTGTTTGGAATTATAGAGTCCAGTGAGATCAAGAGGAGTGTGGTTAAGTGGAGTATTGCAAAGTAGATTGGAGGAGAGTGTCATACAGTTTAGTGACATGGAGTGTAGTGAAGTGGCGTAGCATACAGTGGAGTAAAGTGTCTTAGTGTGGAGTTACTTGTTGTAGAGTACAGGGGCCGTGGAATGCAGTAGAGTGGAGAGGCATAATGTAGAATTGAGTAAACTGTCATAAATTGAAGTGGTCTTTTGTACAATACAGTGAAGTAGAGTGTTGTACAGTGGAGTATGGGGTCCTAGGGCTAGCGGTACAAAGCCTTTTTGCAGTTGCAAATGGCCTATGTTTGCCGAATTGACCCGTTTGCAAATGCAAGAAGACCTTTTCAAATGTATTAAAGCCAACTCGTGATTCAGTAACACATTAACAAATTGCAATTCAGATTTGCAACCTATTAGCGATTCGATATTAGGAAGGGGCATAGTTAGGGCGTCCCTTTTGAATACCAAATGGTAGGGGCATGTCCTTTTGTTTTGCAACCGAAATGCGGTCGCAAAGCATTAGTACGTTATCCATGGAAGTCAATTCACTAAATTGCCAGGGGTAGCACAAGTGACATCAAATACCCTTTGACCTCAATGATGTCACAGGAAGTGACATCATATGACCTTTGACCCTGAATCCTTCCAGGAAATGATGTCACATGACCTTAATCCTAATAACATTACAACAATTTCGAGAATAATTGCATGATTAATATAGTAACACAAAGAAATGTCTGTTTTGGTTATTATCTATATAGAGATGCGGACATGATATGTCAAGGGAACAGTTACCTGAATTCTATTAAGTAAGAGAGTGAAGGCTTCTCTCCCTGAGAACATTTTTTTTTTTTAAACTGTGCTCTAATAGTGGATTTTAACACACAATTTTCACATAAGTTAGCTAAAATCCATTGTCCTGAAAAGACACTCATTAAATATTCAAGTTCTTTCATGGTGTGCCATTGTATTGAAACCTGACAGTCCCCACTAATTGACCCAGTTATGTTTTTTGAAATGCCCTATGGGTGCCCCCATATGTCAACAATTACCTCCATTGCTAGGGACAGCATTTTGCTATCGGTGACCTTTTTGCCCAAACATTACATAAAATATGTAAATGCTAGAATTTTGCTAATACTGCTATCCATGTACTATAGGGGATCCTTATGTCAAAAGCTATGTCTAGTATGTTGAGGGCCACATTTTGTCATGGATGGCACCCAACATATGCCACGGTTCCCCTCCCAACTGCGAAGATTTTCCTTCAAAATTCCAGCAATTTGCTACAGGTGCAACCCGTGCCAAGAATTTCCTTCAGTATGCCAGTGCTGGCATTAACCCACGGTGCCCCATTCCAAAATTTCACATACAGTGTGCCAGCGCTAACATTTTGTCGTGGGTATCAATATGCAAGCATTGCCTCCAGTATGCAAGTGCCAGCATTTTGCCTAGAGTGCCTCCATCAGCCAATAAGCATGCCAGGTCCAACAGCAGCCTTGCAAGCATGACAACACATTCTCACTCATGCTGAATTCCATTCACTTATTCACAGTTATTCTTATTCACTCACATTCAGTATCGCTCACTCATTAGCACTCACTTTCACTCATTCATTTTCACTCTGGTTCTTGCACTAACTCTTACTCTGACTCCCTTTTTTGCACTCTCCCAATCATTCTACTATGACTCACTTATGCTTACTCACTCACAAGCACACACACACAATACACACAATCTCACATACAAATACTAATGCCCATACATTTACATGCTCTCTCACACAAACTCACTCTTATCCACATGCACACACACCTCAAACATTTAAAGCCATTTTATTTTTCTTTCTTAACCTCTTCTGTGCCCATGACGAGATAGTCTCGTCATGGAGCACGGTTGCGCTGTGCCCATGACGAGACTATCTCGTCATGAACCCCGCCCGCTAATGTAACGGCCGGCACAGGAGGGGGAAAGGGCGGGGCACTGAAGGGGTTAAGATGCCAGTGAAGGTCAATTCCAGATTCTGCTGCTCCACATTTTTTGACTCCAATAGTGAACTATTTTTCACTATTAATGTACTAAAAATGAGCAGAAAAAAAGGGTGAAGCCTAATAGTGATAATGCAAGATACCCTGGGGAATATTCACAAGGAACTATCGCCGACTTAACGGCACTTTATCGCAGCCAAAGTTGCAATAAATTTATCGCCCCATTCACAAGCTGGTGTTAACAGCCCACAGCACCAGTTTACCCGCGATAGCATCCGCAAAAAACACCGCCACAGCAGACCCCCGCAACATTCGCTAATGAGATGCAGAGTAGGCGTTCCCGTGCCCAAAGCCGTGACAACACCACTCCGCAACATTCTCAACGACCAGACAGAACTGCGATAAGAACACAAAACAGGTGATAAGGCACATTAGCCGCAGGAAAATAACACCTGCTCTGACCTAGTGCTAAATCGGACCACAGCCTGCACCACGAAAGGGAGCCCAGCCCAGAGCCCCACATGAAGAACCACAGATTCCCCCGAGCAACTGCCCATGCAGCAGGGACACCCAAGAGGGCCACAACACCCACCAACACAACACCCAGGCACGCAACCCCCCCAGGGCCCCCTCGGCCCCTGGACAAATAAACTGCACACCAACACCACGAATCCAAAAAAAACAACATTTTGACTGATGTCGCACAAGCAGGAATACCAACACACATGCGTGCCCAGAAAATGGAGAATCAGTCATACAGCAATGCAATCACCAACACAAAACACCATTAAACCCAAAACCCAAAATGCATTCGGATGAGTCGTAGCGGGTCCGCACTGGACAATCGGTGGGACACAGCCTGTTAGACAAAATCCAAGAGAAGAAGGAGTGCCATGCGCACAACAAAGGAAAAAGAGGAGAGAGGGAGGGAGAGAGCGAGAAAGAGAGACGGAGTGAGACTGCACAAGCAACGTATGGCCTCCCGGGCACCTGGCCCTACATGCCAACGTGTGTGTGTATCGCTATCGGGACACCATGAGCCCAAGGCCTTGCCTCAATCTCTGTGCCAAAGCCACATCACATTCCGAAAACGCAAGTAGTAGTCAGACACACATCAGGGATGAAAGCTCCTTTGTACCAATGCAGAAGGCGGGAGGACACCTGCACCTCCGACCTTGGTCCTGAACGCGACTGGAACACCCTGAGAGAGATGCCATGGCAGAAGTGGACATCACGCATTGTGCAAATGAACAATCCATCTTATCCACACCCAACACACAAAAGGCCATGCCTGAGGTACCCCCTCATGAGATGCCCTTGACACTCACGGAAACAGCAACCCATTCTACCCAACGTGGCACACACAATCTAATAATAACCCAGAGCTGTGGCATATCCTCCACACAGCTGCCGCAGTCCAGAAGAGTGCCTGTTCCACGAGACGCAACAACGCAATGTCAGGCCATCCCGGGCACATGCACAACCCCCATCACGTGGAACAGTACTGTGCACGTATGCTGCATTCACTGGGCGCACTGCCACTGGCAGTGCTGCGGATCAGCTACCATCTGAGCTTCCGCCTGGCCTACGTCACCTGCGTCCAGCCCTGGTTCCACTGCCGAACATGCACATTTGAGTGTCCCATGGATGTCTGCCTATCCAACACAACCGTAGATAAATTGGACTATGACTTGTGTCTGCGCCCCCTGTTGGATCACAAACAGGAGTGTAACCGAGACAGCCGTGCATGGGATGCATTGACATACTGCGTATGTATTGGCAGTTGTGCATGGGAGATTGCACAATTCCTCGTGTGCAGTGACCACATCGAGGCGCTCCCCTATTGGGCTGTGTTGCAGATTGGGGAAACAGCGTGGGCTGAGCACACCTGCCCGGACCAGTTAATGGACTGGCTCACCCTGGTGTTCCTCGAACACAACAATGATGTACTATTGGAACACATTGCACATGAAACTGCGCTGGCATTCATGGACAAGTAACTATGTCCCTGCTGCTACATCGGATTGTCACCCACAGCACAGGTCCCAACAACTTGTTGCATCGTGAGGAATGCTCATATAACTCACCACAACAGAGGACATGTCTGCCATCGCCAGGACTCTGGATGCATGTGCACGGAACTACGCGTGTGTACACACACCTGTGCAAGGTGATTCCGGTCCATGCTTGGAGGAACACAGCATCGTTTTGCAACGTTACCAATTCGGACACGCTGCTGGGGTGAGTGAACACACATGGCAATTTAGGACGACATGTGAACTGGTCAGACCCTTCCACCTGATCACTGTCAGCAGAGCAGACAATCTGCGCACTCTGGTGGCAGAGCACTATGCTGATCACATAGGCAGTGAGTCGAGCCCTCTCTTTCGGGGCAATGCGCAGACGCCAGACAACATATGACTCGTCCAGAACGGCAAGGTGTGCTGAGACCATTGTCCATTTTTGCCTCACCATTTCCTCAACCTCAACATGTTCCCATACTGTGTGTAAGCGCTTTAAGCCTGTCCCTGCCTGTTGTGGCCGTTGCCTCGTCCGTACTAACACGCACATGCCAATAAAGTCTATACCAATCCACTGGTATCTAACTGTGATGAGTGTTGAATCGAATGTCTACTCGTGTGCCACAATGTGCATCATGCCTACACAGTGAGGAACTGACTGACGCATGTACAATGGGGGTGGCTCCCTTTTGCAATCTCCACCTCTGTGGGCCAGACATTGTTATGGGATAGTTGCTGGCCGAGTTGTGCACTTACGTGACTTCAGGAATGTGAGTATGGGGTCCAAACTCAGATCATGTGTAGCTATGTCATGAATTGTAACAGGACGTGGCCACACAGATGTGTGCGTGTAGGTATGCGACGTGAGGACCGGTTGTCACATGTGTTGTATGACACAACCTCTGGCCTGCTACCGATTGGGCATTCCTACACACAGCCCTATTCAATACATGTACGTGTGCCTACGTTGGGGGGTTGTGAGACTGTAGTTAATGTGCAATGGGGACACAGCTAGTACTCACCTCCACAGTCATCCAATTGGCCATGTGTCTCAGGGATACACATACGCATAGATGTCAGTTACCAGGGTGTACCTACATGTGAATCCTTGTCCCTATGTCTCGCCAAACCTCTATACATAAGTGAACATAGTCATGACACATATGTGTGATTTAGAATGTTGTATTCACATTCAGGTGATTGACGGAGCTGGAGCTGTACATGGCCATCCTAGCCCACATTATATGGAAGCCCAGCGGTGGGCCAAACAGAGTTCTTTGGGGAATGAAAAGTGTTTTGGACGAGGGGGAGTACAGTTCGCAGCAGGTTTGCTGTGTGATTGACCAGCAGTGAGGATATGGCAGTCCGTGTCGGGTTCCGGGTGAATGTCGCAGAGTGTTCCATGGGTCAGTGGGAGGTGTTGTCCCAGGGCATGATGAATAGGTCAGAGCCAGGCAGGGACAGGCCATATGGCGGTGATGGATGCTACTGCTTCCTTCCTCACACAGTAATTTCCATCCCCATCTTACTCCCCTGATACAGGTTCTGTGTTCGGTGTGTCCGGTGTGTGTGGCGGGGTAATGGCTGCATCACTCTGCGCCACTGACACATCAGACTGCGAAGGTGATGAGGCTGCATCACCATGTGCCACTGACACATCAGGGGTCGGAGCTGTGTGTGTCGATATTCCCGCTGCAGCCATCTTTGACAGGCTCAGTGACATCAATGGCAAGATGATGTACTGCAGGGCGTTGAAGTTCCCAGCTACTGATCGCTGGTGTCCAGACGAGGCAGCCAGACGTCCAGCCTGCATCTGCTCCATGGTCTCCATTGCCCACCGCAGCTGTGCCAACTCCGTGCTGTCATTGCTGGTGCTTGCCTGACCAGACAGTTCTTGTATCCGATTAATGGCCCCAGCGAGGTCAGCTAAGGTCTGTGGTGGAGCATGGTGCATGCAGGGGGTGTCCAATAGGGACTGTACGTGGTCCCTGTTGGGACTCAGACACCCATGCATTGCATCGAGTTTGGCTGCCACAAGCTCGAATCCCACCCGCAGCTGATCAGCCAACTCCACCTGGCATGCCCACACACGCTGTTGTAATTCTGTGTCTTGGTCGGGGGGTATTGGGAGACTGCCGTGGTGGTGTGTGTTTCCTGCTGTGTGGTCTGTGCAGGTGGTGGGGTCCCCTCGAGGCAGCTGGCCTGCCCTGCTCCTGGGATGGGGTGCGGAGGCTGTCCATTATCCATTGGAAGGTGTCCTGACATATGTGCGGGTTGTCCTCTTCATCATCACTGATGGGAAGTGTGGTGTGCTCTGCACGAGGTGTTCTTTGTCCCTCTGAAATGTAAAGGGGTGATGCAGGTTAACAGTGTTGTACATGTATGTTGAAGGATTGCAGATGTTTACATTCAGACTGCATGCCAATGTACATTGTGACTGTTTTGGTGGAGCTGGATATTTGATGGGAGACAGTGTGTTTACCGACTACATGACAGATGTGTGGTAGTACCCGTACATTGTCATCACACAGTGTCAGGCAATGCATGATGTGAGTGGACAGTTGATACGCATGAGCGGAACATGTTGTGGGCTCTGTCCTCTGGTGTTGCGCATTGTACCACGTTGCCGTCATTGCTGGTGTACTGTGATTGCTATGTGTGTGTGCTGCATTGTGGGGGAGTTGCCCCCGCAGCTCTGATTTTGTGTACCCTTCTCCCTTTGAGGCGAGGTGCCTTTGAATTGTGTGCTTTTCGGGAGCTGTATTGTTTTTGACTTGGGTCATATGTGCTCCTGGACAGATTTTGTGGCCTGGTGCATTGTTTGTGTGCTGCGTGTGTTGTGCGACATGGGTTGTGGGTGCACATGGATATGTCAGAGTGTGACCTGCTCCTTTACGGATGTGATCCGCACTGGGGCACCTCCATGTCGATTTGTGGGCCATGGCATGTATTGTGACTGCAGCCATGCTATCTGTCATGCAGTGTCACTTGCATAATCAGTGTTGCTCACAGAGCCGCTGCTTTCCTGGATTCAGCACATGTGCATGGGTAGGTTGTGATATTGGTGTTAGGGAGGGGGGACCCTTTGTGCACATAGTGGATGGGGGCCTACTTGGTGTTTCTATGTGTGCTGCAGTGTGCCAAGGCTGCAAGGGACATGTTCCACGATCATTGTGGATGTACAGTGTGCGCCACATATTTGTGCATGTGTGACATTGTGCCCATCTCCCTTCGTCCCCCCAGTCCCTGGTCGTTACTCACCCTGTTGCTGTTGGGTCAGGTCGTATTGGGCTGTGTCCATGCCCCCAACTCCTGCCACCATCTCCACACTGCTGACTGTGGCCACCATTTCCTCCAGCTCGTCCAGCTCCTCTTGTGTCGCAGGACTCCCACCTCCAGTCGCCATTGCTGCATTCCTGTTGGCGGCGAGTTTTTCCTTCGTTTGGCTGTGCACTTCTTGCCAGCTCCTCCTGACCTCCTCCATTGACCTCCTCGGCACTCCGATTGCATTGACTTTTGTGACGATGGAGTGCCATATTTCCGTTTGTGTTGCCAGTGCTGCAGGGGAGGTGCCGAACAGTTGTTGATAGTTGTCTATCACCTCCGTGACGATAATCCGGTCTTCCTGCGGACTGAACCCCGTCTTCCTCTTCCTCTTCTCCTTGTCCTTCCCCGACCCCGGGATTCTGTGCTGGTCCTCCGTGGGGCCTGGTGTGTTCGGCATGTCCTCTGGAAAACCACCGACTGAGAGTGCACTTTACATACCCACAGGAAGCAAGAGAAGCAGACGGGGTTCAGTGTGACACCTGGAGGAAAAGAAGACATGATAAAACCTCAGCATATACCATACCTCGACTTTTGTTTTTGAAGTGCACGCTTTTATTTTATTTGCAGTGCTGTGAGACGATAAAAACGTGCAGTGCTGCCGATTGATAACATGCATATTAAACACAGTGATGCTTTGCAGTGCAAGTAATTAATTATACCGGGATTCCCAAGGAAACCAGGTACCTGCTTCGGCTGCCCTTCCTGGTAAGTCCTTAACATAAGGGACACCGTTTACTTGCCTTATACCCAAGCTAAAGAAAGCACCTGTTGAACCTGCTATATTGACACTCTTTGTCAGCTACCACTCCCAGGATCTGAAGCAGATTTCTTCACGCGACCTCAAAAACACATGCTATTTACAAGAGCAGAGAAAGTAAAACTAACTCTCCTTCTGTGGATCTCATGTTCCTATAGGCGGTGCGCCGCCTGGAACTGCACACTGGTACAGGTAGGTTACTGCCCCTGTCTATTCTACCCTTTCCTTTCCTGTGATGGACACAGAGTCCCTTCCCCCTCTCCATGAGGCCCCTCAGCATGAAAAGGAGGATTCTAGAGAAGTCCGCTATATATGAAGAATTTACTGTGGAAATTAAGCTTGTCTTTTAAAGAGCTGTCTTTGTTCTATTTCCCAGGTTGAGCTCACATGCAGAGGTTGCAAGACCAAAGCCAGGGGTAGCAAAGGGAAATCCAGGGGTCGTAATTGCGACCCCTGAATTTTGGGGCGACCCCTAAATGACGTCCATGACATTACTGCCAACTCAAAGTTAGTGGCAGCCCAATCACAAATGGGAAGGGGTCTTCTTGGGACCCCTTTGAGAATATTTAAAAATATTTTTTTTTTAAGATCAGGTGGTGGTCCCATGTACCGCTGCATACTCCTAAAACATAAAAATTAAACCTACCGTTTTTTATTTTTTAAATAAAAAATAATCACTTCATTAAAAGCAATCACAGACATGGTGGTCTGCTGATACCAGCAGGCCTCCATAGCTGTGATTACAGCGATACCTAGTGGGTCAAAAAATTGCAGTCTACGTCATTAATATTCATGAGGTAGGTCTATTCGCGACTCACTAGGAATGACTAATTACGAAATCCGGGCCAGTATTACTTAAGTACTTAAGTTCATTAGTAATACTAATTACCAAATAGCGATTCACAAAAAATCACTATTTGATAATCGCTATTACTAATGTTCATACTTCTAGCCCATAGAGTGAAATAGAGTGTGGTAGACTGGATCGGTGTAGGATGTAGTACCGTAGAGTGGCATTGAGTGGAGTAAAGTGTTGTGCAGTGCAGTACTGTGGAGTGGTGTGTCATAGAGCAGTGTGGAGTGGAGTAGAGTGGACCATCGTAGCAAAGTAGTGGAGTGGGGTAAAGTACAGTGAGGTAGTATCTCATGGAGTAAGAACTGTAAAGTGTGGTACAGTAGAGTTAGGTAGAGTGGAGTGTCGTACAACGGAATAGCCTATAGTGGAGTGGAGTGGAGTGGCATACAATGGAGTGGGGTACACTGGGATCACGGAGACTGGAGTTGCATACAGCGGAGTGGCCTAGAGTAAAACAGCTTACAGTGAAGTGGCATTGAGTGAAGTGGTGTAGAGTGTAGTTGTGCAAAGTGTAATAGCATATAGTAGAGTGGCATAGAGTGGAGTGGCATAGAGTGGAATAGCATAGAGTGGTGTACAGTGGAAGAGCATAGAGTGGACTGCTGTGGAGTGGCGTACACTGGAATAGTGTATAGTGGAATAAAGTACAGTGGAGTGGTGTACAGTGAAATAGAGTGGAGAGGCGTAGAGAGGAGTGGTGTACAGTGAAGTGGCGTCCAGTGGAATAGCTCAGAGTGGCATAGAGTGGAGTGGGGAAGAGTGGAGTGTCATACAGTGGAATAGTGTAGAATAGAGTCACATAGTGTAGTTGCACACAGTAGAATACTGTAGAGTGTAGAATATCGTACAGTGGAGTGGTTACAGTGGAATAGTCTAGAGTGGAGTGGCATACCTGTAGTTGCATATAGTGGAATAGTGTATAGTGGAGTGGGGTAGATTCTAGTTGTGTGCACTGGAATGGTGCATAGTGATGTGGGGTATAGTGAATTTGCGTAGATTAGAATGGCGCAAAGTGGAGTGGCGTAGAGTACAATAGCATATAGTGTAGCAGCATGGAGTGGGGTAGAATGAAATAGCATGGAGTGGAGTAGAATGTAATTGTGTACAGTGGAATAGGGTATAGTGGAGTGACATACAGAGAAGTGGTGTAGACCAGACTAGCTTACAGTAGAATGGTGTAGAGTGGAGTGGTGTAGAGTGGACTAGCGTATCGTGTAGCTGCGTACAGTGGAATGGCAAAAAGTGTAATAGCGTACAGGGGAGTGGTGTAGATTGAAGGGGCATAGAGTGGATTGAGGTAGAGTGAAGTGGCATTTAGTGGGTTAGTGTAGAGCAAAGTGGCGTATAGTGGAGTGGCGTAGAGTGGAATAGCGTACAGTGGAGTGGTGTACTGGGGTGGCATCTAGTGGAAGACTAAGCTGTAGTGTCCCGTAGAGTGGAGCTGCTTACAGTGAGGAGTCTCATACACTGTGGTGTTGCATACAGTGTTTAGTGGCGTACAGTGGAATAGCGTAGACTGGAGTGGCTTAGAGTGCATTTGTGTAGAGTGTAATTGCGTACAGTGGAATAGCATATAGTGGAGTGGTGTAGACTGCAGTGGCGTCAACTGGAGTTGCGTCCAGTGGAGTGGAGTAAAGTGGAGTGGTGTAGAGTAGAATAGCATACAGTGGAGTGGTGTAGCCTGGAATGGCGCACAGTGGAGTGGCATAGAGTAGAATAGCATAGAGTGTAGTTGCAGATTTTCTTTAGTACTACGTTAAGGGGAAAGAACAAGAATATGGGTGTTCCAAGAGGAGAGCCAGCGAGTTGGTCATTGAGTAGGATGGAAAGGTTAAACAATAGATTTTGTAAATTTATATGTATTGGCAACCGAAACTCCAAAATAAATTGCAGTAAGTATGCAAATTGAGTGAAAAGATCACCTCTATTTTTCAGCGTGGGAGGTGTAATGGAAAATTATGTTTTAAACCACAAGAAATATTATCCCGGTGGAGTTAAAAGTACTACTGCACACTTTTGCTAAATGTAGAGTAATTCTAGTTCTAAAGGATGTGTATGCCCAGGGTTATTTTGTGTGACTGTGACCGTCCGCAAAGAAAAAGGATGAAACTTTTTCCGCCAACATTTTTAGTACAATTAGCCTCATGCCAAACACATGCATTTTTGGTCCAAAAACGTGGGCACGGTTCATTTGAAAGCGCACCCTTTGAGAAGATTTACTAACCTTTTCAAATCCACATATGAAGAGCTTATATTTTTTTAATTGTTGGACCTTGTTTCATTTTTGATTATTTTTTGCATTACCAAATGATTGACATATTGTGGATTGGTGGAGTGTGTGGGGTGTGGAGATTCTAGGAGCCTGATTACGAGTTTGGTGGTGTAACGACAGGTCCGCCCAACGCTGCACCGCTAAACCCGTGGCAAGGCCGCCCGCCAGATTATGGGTTTTCTAGTGTCTGGCAAGCTTTTTATTGGCGTTTCCACAGCAGTGCCTTTAAAAACAGGCACCACAATGGGAACGTCAATAACAGTTCCTGGGCGGCATGGATTCGAAATTCCATGCTGTGCAGGAACTGATGTGCATGCACACAGAGGAGCACATGTGGTCCCCCCCCTGTGTACATCCACAGGGCGTGAGGCACAAGGCGGCCCTATAGGGCCTGTTTTTTTTCTCTCTGCCAGGGTTTACATGGAGAAGCAACCGTAATGTAAACCCCGGCAGGAAACTCGTAATATGCTTGGCTGGACCACGGAGGTCCCACCAGGCATACTGTGGTCTCAGGACGGTGATTCCCTGGCAGCAGCCCATGATGGTCCCAGTGCCGGAATCCTAATTGGGCGATCGGAAGACCGCCACCGCCGCACCCACGTGAGTGGACCGCCAGACTCGATATCAGGGCCTAAATGTTTTAGCCTTATGAACATGCTAAGTGTTTTAACAGTGCCTTCGCAAGAAAAGGCATTGTTTCCTTAAACTATGTTTGCAGGTGCCACAAGTTTATTTAAAACAACAATTCTAATAATTAAGGCAACTGCAATGGTTTATACTATGATGTCCTTATCATGTGCTTCTCTAACATCCTTTTGGCGCTACTTTTATCACATTGTCATTTGCAACTGTAGATGTTGCTCTGTTTACAGTACCTGGCCTTGCTTCACCTTTCTACTGTGCTCCAAACTGCCATGTCTAATGTACTGTTGAAACTCTCAATATAGGGAGGTGAACAAAAAAGCTAAACAAAATGGTTTTCCAGGGACTTTGTGTAAAGTAATTGTATTTCAGCCTAATAGGTTCTGAATGATTTTATTATGCTGATCTCCATAGAATAATGCTCAGCAGGAGCCAAACAAAGTGCTTCACCAGCTTCAGCTGTCAGAGATTTTTTGTTCACATCTCAGTATATTCTGTACTGAGTGGTTCAGGTGTGAAGACCTCCGACTCTACTTTATGTAGGAGTGTAATTACAGCACCTGCGGTGCTAAACTCTGGCACCTACGCTTTATTTTAAATTGCACTACTTTTTATGGCTATAAATATAAGGTAACACTGGGATCCTTTCTGCAGCATCACATTTTATTATTAAGCCGTTCCATTTTAATACAATAAGAGATGTCTCTAAAAACGCAGTGTAATTACCAATGCATAGCTACCACTACACTTAAGCAAATACTGTAGGCACAGCATGACTGGCAACCATGAATTACATTCCTTTAATGTTATTGAGGGGCCTGGCAACATGATAGAAAACCCTACAGCACTGGCTTGAGTTGTTTAAAATATAGCAGAACTGGAAAAGAGACTATTAAGCCAGAAAAGGTGGCCTTTTGGGATCAGTGAAGACATGATCTCTGCTCCTCTGTCAGAGGACCACCCACCGTATGAGGAGACCCCTGCCTACCTGGTGGCACGGCCCCTGCCGTCTGTGGACTCGCAGTGCAACGGCTGAACAGAGGGCAGAGTAGTTTGTGTGAACAGGAATTGAAGAGCCCTAATGCCCTGGGAGTTTTCTCCCTGCTTGTGGGAGTCCTTTGTATTGTTCCCTGTTTGAACTGCCTGGAAAATCACAGTAGTCCTGAAAAGGAAATACGTAAAGCCGAAGGATAACCCTAAATAGGGCTCGCCTTCTGGCGTACATTGACCAGTGCCCGGTGGATGGATGGTCCTTTGCACAAAGGTTTACGATGATGGAGCCAGCTGAGGTTCCAACATCAGAAACCTGGAGCTTTTGCCACCTCTACAGAAGGCATTTGAATCGTGGTTGGTGGGGCAGGAGGCCTGACGATACACAACAGAACTTATTCTCCCCAACTCCTAACTGAGGCCTGAGATATTATTGCCTAAATATTTCATTTTAGGGGCATAGATTGTAGTTCTGTGTGGTGATTTGGCACATAATGTAGTAGAGACCTGTAGAGTGGAGTTGCATAGAGTGGAATAGAGTGTGGTATACCGAAGCAGTGTAGAATTGAGTGTCATAGAGTGGCATTGAGTGGAGTAAAGTGTTGTGCAGTGCAGTAGAGTGGAGTCCAACTGAGTGGTTAGTCTCAGAGTGGAGTGGAATACAGTGGATGGGCATAGCGGAGTAGCATACAGTGGAGTTTAGTAGTGGAGTAGAGTGAAATAGAGTGGAGTAGTGTCTGATAGAGTAGAGTACAGTAAAGTGGGGTACAGAAGAGCTAGATAGAGTGAAGTGGTGTACAGTGGAATAGCAATGAGTGGAGTGTTAAAGAGTGGAGTGGGGTAGAATGGAGTCCCATAGAGTGGAATAGCGTAGAGTTGAGTGGGGCAGAGTGTAGTTGTGTACAGTGGAATAGCCTATGGTGGAGTGGCATACAATAGAGTGGAGTACAGTGGTGTCGCGTAGAATGTAGTGGCATACAGTGGAGTGGCGTAGAGTACAATAGGGTACAGTGAAGTGGTGTTGAGTGAGGTGGTGCAGAGTGCAGTTGTGTACAGTAGAATAGCGTATAGTAGAGCAGTGTAGAGTGGAGTTGCGTAGAGTTGAATAGCATAGAATAGATTGGTGTAGAGTGAAGAGGCGTGCGCTGAAATAGCATTCAGTGGAATACCGTGCAGTAGAGTTGTGTACAGTAAATAGAGTGGAGTGGCATACAGTGAAGTGGCGTACAGTGGAATAGCGTGGAGTGGGAAGAGTGGAGTGCCGTGCAGTGGAATAGTGTAGAGTGGAGTGGCATAGTGTAGTTGCAGACAGTAGAATACTGTAGAGTGACGTGTTGTATATTGGAGTGGCATTCAGTGGAATATCGTACAGTGGAGCGGTGTAGATTGGAGTGGTGTACAGTGGAATATTGTAGAGGCATACAATGTAGTTGGATATAGTGGAATAGCGTATAGTGGAGTGGGGTAGAGTGAAGTCCCTTAGAGTTTAGCAGCATAGAGTGATGTGGGGTAGAGTACAATAGCTTATAGTGCTGTGGTAAATATTTCATTACCGGTACTATTTTTTATGCGGTAAAGTCTAATAAGAATAACTCAGTAAATATAAGAGGCAGAATCCGTGGTATTAGAGGTTCTAAAAGGCTTTATTCCTCTACAAAGGAATTACAGTTCGAACTGCAGGCTTCAAATTCCATCACCACGAAGGTTCAGGAAGGGAAGGCAATACATTATTGACAAGTAATGGTATTTATATGGAAAGCATTACATTAAGACAGATGCAAGAGGCGTAACAGCTGATAATACAGATATGATACACATACGTAATTAAAATATGCGTAAACATAGGCGTAACTAAATACGTCATTAAACATGATGTCACAAGTGGGTGGATCCATAAGAGAATCCTGCAATGTCAGCAGAAATATTTGGCAGAGATGCGCGCGCAGCCGCATGACGTGTGATTGACGTGCAACTAGAGGGTGAAAGGAACTTGACATTTAGCTCTACATGTGGAGACAGAAGTCTGAGGGGTCATATCAACCTAATCCCAAATCATATCTAATATCTTGTGTTTAAAGAACTGTATTATCCAAAAGGAAAGGTCTCTCGGACAGAATCTATTCTATACTGACTGTTAGTGCGTGTACAAGCGTCTAAGTGTCTACATGAGATGCGAGGGGGCAGGAATCTTCCATGGTAACAGGGGCTATGAATTACTTGCATGAGGACAGCGAGGCCTGGCCCTTAGCACGGTAGCTGGAAGAATGTTTACCTAAACTACTAGACAGGAATGCATCGGATGAGGAGCGGAGCAGATAATCTTGAAGGTGAAATACAGTTTTTGGCAGGCAACAGGCTGGATCAGGCACCGTTAGCCGCGCAGGGAGTAGGACAAACCTCATGGATACAGATGCAGGCTCGGACTGGAGCTTTCAGAGGCAGAAGGCAGGAAAAGGCTTGATGACAGAATTCAGGGCCTACTCGCCTGAATCTGTAAAATGTGGAAAGTGAACCACATAAAGTCGGTGGCCTTTCATACTTAGGAATGGAATATCTGACCCATTCATGGCGGATCTGAAAGAGGACATGTTGACGGTGGACGCACATGTATTTGCGTCTTCATAACTGGAACTGGAGGGAACATACATGTACTTATAGCATGCACATGGAGCCGTTGGGGTCTACGATAGGGGACATAACTGATCACAAAATTCATATTTCCTCATTCCCTCCTTGTCCCCTACGGACCCTCAGGAGATATCGATCTTCATCAATCCATCGATCTGTTCATATAGCATCATTTGTTCTTCTTTCTTCTTCCGGGATCTTGAACGAAAACTTGGATGCGGGATACACGATGTGGCACACAGACCACAAATCGCTGGCCCACATTGTAGACATAAGCAGCAACTGAATAGTATGAGAAAGCCAATACCTAGGAAGGATAGGATCCTCCATCCCCAGGCTGACAACACGCTCCAGAACCAACCGGACCAAGTCCAGGTGCCTGGACTCTGGTGTATCTGGCTTATAATCTTATGAAGGCGAGTTATGGCTTTATATACTGACGGCGAGTTTTCTGGTATGAAAACACAGCAACTTGATCCGATGACCCTACAAGCTCCGCCCCTATCGGCCAGGATGACGTCAAGGACAAGACGATTTTGAAGCACAACAATCCGCATAGCAGACTGCTCTTCTGTTAAATTGCCTAAGGCGGAAGTAGTCTCGTTCACTACTGCTTCAAGGGTTCTAGTTAATCTACGTATCAGCTTACTATTAGTGACTGTTCCTATATAGGGAAAGAAACCTTTATTGAAATCTGTATATTGCTCCCATGCCGTTTCAGTGTAATCGACAATCGGGAGATCTCTCTGTTGTCTATTGTGTACTAAATGGGTATTTCTGTGATAATCAGGAGGGGCTAGGAAAACAGGTGGCAGAAGGAATGCTATGTAACAGGTACCATCCCAATCTAGAGGTAGACGTATATATGCGGTCTGGCCACATATGAAGTAGGAATGACGGGAAGCTCTAAACGTAGACTTGCCTTGATCACTGAATTTTATTACAGTGGTGCATTTACTATGGCCCATGTGTATGGAACCATTCTTTCTTACACATAATTCCCCTTTTACTGGGAATACTGACATAGCGGGCAAGATTGGCGTAGCGTCGGATTCAACATTCAGAATCAGGAGGTTAAGTGTAAAATTACCTAATCCATATACTTCATTTTCTAGATCAGTTCCTGTTCTTTTGGGAAGTCCCTCCTTGTTAGGGTAGCAGACTTTAAGCAAAACTAGGTTCAGGTTTCCCCATACCCAGTTGTCTTGATAAACTACTGAATTTGAATCTAGGGAATTAATCAAACTAAACCATGCTCCACAGGAGCCATTGTGTGTGAACGGATATGGAAAGAGGGGCAAAACTCCCTTATAGTTCTGATAAGGAGGGAGTCGGCCACATATCCAACAATTTGTAGCATTGCTGGTCTGATGGGAATGATGTAACATACTAATGAATGTGTTGTTGCGCAGCGCAAATCTATAAGACAACTCATGCGGAGGTAATTCTCTAAAAGAATGTTCAGCAGTAACATTGTAAGCACGTTTAGAAATAGGGTAATACATATGCAGCAATATACTAGAAATGATGATCAGAAGACTTAGAAAAAACAAAATTAATAATGTTACTGTGCAGTGACTACGAAGTGATTTACAATACGCATGCTTTTTAAGCTGCATCTGTCGATTTCTTTCTCTACTCCGGTCTAGAGGATACATGTCAAAGACAAATTCAACCGATTCACCTTGGAGAGGACTTAAACAATCAAATTGTCTGACTTGCTAGACCTTAATTTCAGTTTATAAAGTTCCGTTTCCATGGGTTCAACCAAGGGGAGCTTTGAATCAGTCTGTGAAGGAATACAAGGCTGAGTGTTCACATCGGACGGTAGTCCATAAAATTTCTTGATATGACTCGAGTGCAACCACCCTTTACGTCCCTCGATCTTCACGGCTGTCCTTGTTGTTAGTAGAACGAGTTTAGGCGATTTCCACCTAGGCTCCAGTTGGGTCTTCCGGTCGAAATTCCGCACCAGAACCAGGTCACCTGGAACTACGTCATGGGGCTTTACCTCTGTGTTATCGGGAAAGGCCGCAGCTACCTGTGAACGACAAGATTGTAGTGCAGACATCAAGGAAGCCAGGTAATCTGTCAGCATATTACAGTCAACATCAGTTATTTTGCGAGGTATAGGCGTCCCCCACATATTTGGTGGTCTACCGAAGATCACCTCGTACGGGGATAGCCCTGTTCGAGAATGTGCTACCATTCTCATGTAAAAGAGCGCAACTGGTAAGGCTACTATCCAATCGACTCCTTTTTCTCTACATATTTTGGACAATCTGATTTTCTAAGTCTGATTATGGCGCTCCACGAGACCTGCTGCCTCGGGATGTCGGACACAGTGGAATTTCCATTGGTAACCTAACAAAAGTGAAACGTGTTTCATTAGTTCGGATGAGAATGGCTGGCCGTTATCTGAGTAGACAACACGTGGCAAACCATATCGTGGGAAGAATTCTCGAACTAGCTGTTTGGCAGTAGTCAGGGCAGTGTAATCTGAAACCGGGTAAGCTTCTGTCCAACGGGAAAGAGCACAAACAACTACGAGAACATATTTGAATCCTCGACATCGTTCCATCTGGATATAATCCATCTGGAGGACTTCAAAAGCATGATCGGGAGGTTGAAATCCACCCTGCTCTACGGGGATGCTTTTACCTGGATTAAACTGACAACATATCATACAGGTACGTACTTTCTGTTTGGCTGCTGCTCGCAAGTGTTTGTTGAACCAAATGTGTTGAATGCTGTCTAGCATAGCTTTTTCTCCTAGGTGCGCTGGACTATGTATTGTGTTAATGATGACTTGAACCATGGAATCGGGAAGAAACCATATAGATTTTTCCTTCGTCATCCATCCTTGATCCGTTTGGATCCCTCCTAATTCAGTCCATTTCTTTATTTCTTCTGGTGTAGCATGTGTCTGTATGTCAATTACATCAAGGGCGGGATCCTTAACTGTCATGCAATGTGTTGGTGTCAGAACTATTGTCTTTGTCGCGTCAGTTGTATGAGTCTGGTTCTGAGCAGTATGTTTAGCTGTTCTGTCAGCTAGGTCATTACCCTGAGAAATGATATCGGTAACTTTTGTATGGGCTTTGCATTTCATAATCGATATTGCAGTAGGTAGATGAATCGCGTCTAATAGGGCTTGAATGAGGGATCCGTGTTGGATGTGGGCACCGTGAGAAGTTAAATAACCTCTCTCTCGCCACAGTACGCCGAAGTCATGGACGACTCCGAATGCATAACGTGAATCTGTGTATATGTTGACTTTCTTATTTTTGGCTTGAATACAGGCTTGTGTCAGAGCGATGAGCTCTGCTGCTTGAGCTGACAAAGTGTTAATACAATTTGTTTCAATGACTTCAGTGTCTGTTGTGACTGCGTAAGCGGCCACTAACTCTCCTGTACTTGTTCTCATACATGAACCATCTACATACAATGTCAAGTCTGGATCTGATAAAGGGATATCTGTCAAGTCTTGTCTGGGTTTCGTCGTGATAGTAATGACTTCAATACAATCATGTGCTAATGGATCTGTTCCATTTACTGGCAAAAGTGTGGCAGGATTTAACGTATTACAACGTCTGATTTCTATGTGTGGCTGAAACAATGTTAATTCATAACCGGTGAGTCTCGCTATAGTCAAGTGTTGTGTTTGTGTGCGGTTCAAGAGAACCTCTACTGCGTGTGGTACTTGTACTGTCAATTGATGTCCTAACACTATGGCATCGCTTTGTCTGATTGCTAAAGCTGTTGCTGCCACTGATTTCAGGCACGCAGGAAGAGCCTGAGCTACTGGATCTAACGTACTAGAGAAATAAGCACATGGTTTGTGTGATCCTGCTTGTTCCTGAGTGAGTACTGACAAGGCAGTACCTTCGCGTTCTGTAACAAAGAGTGTAAACTGTTTACTGTAACATGGTGTTGCTAAAACAGGTGCTTGGCATAAAGCTTTCTTTAAGCTTTCAAAGGCATGTGTATGTTCTTGAGTCCAAGGGAGGACAGTCGATGTGGCTGCCTCCTGTGTTGTCAACTGGATGAGTGGTTTTGCTAGAAATGCATATTGAGGGATCCACTGCCTACAGTATGAAGTGAGACCTATAAAAGCCCGCACCTCCTTTTGTGTCTTGGGTGATGGCATGTTAGCGATTAACTGGATGCGATCAGGTGTAAGCTGTCTTCCCTCCTTGGACAGCGAGTGCCCAAGGTAAACAACTCGCTGGACACAGAATTGCAGCTTAGAAGGGGACACCTTGTGCCCCTTGTCGGCCAGAAATTTTAAAACCGTCAGTGACGCTATTTCACATTCATGTTCGCTTCGGGCGGTGATCAGCAGATCATCGACATATTGAAGCAAGGCAGTGTTAACTGGCATGTGGATACTGTCAAGTTCTCGTTTTAGTGCTTGGCTATAGATGCTGGGGCTTTCTGTGAATCCTTGAGGAGCGCGTGTGAATTTAAAACTTCGTCCATTTAAACTGAATCCGAACAAATATTGACTTTCCGGATCTATTGGGACGCTAAAGAAAGCATTCTTGAGATCAATTACAGTGAAGAACGTTGCTTCTGAGTCAATAGCTGTTAGTAATGAAGAGATATCTGGAACCACAGGATATTGTGGTACAATACATTTATTTAATTCGCGCAGATCAATAACTAATCGATATACTGGTGGTGCTTTTGGGTCCGTTCTTTTGAGAATCGGAATTATCGGGGAATTACATACATTGGAGTCGGTTTCTACAACCACTCCTTGTGCAATGAGCTCGTCAATGATTTGCAGTAAAGCCACAACAGCATCTGGTGGTAACTTGTATTGTCGCATTCGTGGTAGTACTACTCCTGTTTTTAGTGTGACTCGATATGGTGTAATGTTCATGCGACCAACATCAGTGGGGCCTTGTGCCCATAAATGTGTAGGTAAATTCTGCAGCCGGTGATCCATGTCTCTGGACACGTAGTGACCTTTAAAGTCACGTAAAAATAATCGTACTCCTTCCGGAGAACAACATATGATGGCTCCTAGAGCTTTCAATGTTTTTATACCTAACAAGTTTTCTGGACATGATTTAGTAAGCAATAAATCTGTAGTACGTGTCAATGGACCAACCGTAAGTGGAAGGGGTTGCGTAACTTCATTAATGATAGGCTTTCCTGAGAATCCAAGGGAAATATTCTGTGAGCCTGAGAGGGGTGCCCCTGGAACTTCACTGCGTCGTATAGTTGTTCTGCTTGCCCCTGTATCAAGTAGAAACTTTCTGTCTTCCCCTAATAGTTCACTATGTACATAAGGTCCCTCTTGATCTACAGGAACCTCAATAAGGGGTAAGCCAACTTCCCTCTCTAGGCTATTTCATGTGTATCGCTGATAATCGGGATAATCAGCTTGTGCATACTGATACATCTGTTGTGTTGTTGCTTGTGTTGCAGCAATAGGCTGCGCTTGTGGTGGTGCTACGGTCTGTTGTGGAGCTGCCTGTTGCGGAGCTAGTTGTTGCGGAGCTGACCTAGGTTGTGCATGCTGAGGGATTTGTTGTTGATTCTGATCCTGTCTAGGTGGACGTGGTCTTTCCTGGGTTCTACCTGTGGCGATATTATGTTTCAGAACTGGACAATCGTGTATATAATGACCTTGTTGTTTACAATAGTTGCATGTCCCTTTCGCCGGACCTGCGGCATCACCCTTTTTATGACCATCAGCTGGAACTGACTGGGCCACAAGCATTTTCATTTTCGTATCTTTCATACGTCTTTGTTCATGTTCTTGTTCTTCTCTAATTCTAGTGTGGTGATATTGTAACATCTGTAACATCTGTGACGGGGTGTTACCTTGCCAGGTACTCTCAAATTTCAATACTCTATTCTTAACTTGCGGCAGGGAATTTTCAACTAATTTTGTCACAAACAGATGTGGATATGACTCGCTACTTGCTTTTATGCCACTATTAATACCAAAACATTTTTCAAATCGGGAATAGAAATCACTAGTGTCTTCATCTTGCTTTTGTTTACAGGCTGAGATTGCACCCCAGTCCTCCTTTTTCGTAGTTAATAAACGTGGCAGTACCTGCACTAGTAATCCTGGTAGTGCTGTAGTCTTTTCCCCAAGCCCTGATCCTGCAGCTCGGGCCTTCTCTTCGTTTTCTAATGCTGTCCAATCTATCTTTTGGTCTCCCACCTCCCATTCTTTTTCTTTGAGTTTCTCGTAAACACCGGCAGGCATTAACACTTTCAATATTTTCATAATGTCGGGGTAAGTATACTCTCCCATGAGTAACATGTCCTTTATCTCACGGTGGAAACCTGCTGGATCCTTGTCATGGCTGGGTACTACTTTCTTCATTTCTAATAATTCAATTTTAGTTATAGGCGTGTACACAAACACGCGTGTAAAGTTATTATCTTCACCTCTTATTGGGTGTACTTCGCGTAACGGATTCTGTCTATCTATGTGATACATTTTTCTTCCCATAGTGGGAACTGGAACGTGTTCTGGGCATACGAAAATTATATACTGGTTTCGAAATTCTAGAATTTCTTTAATCAAATCGGTACCTGACCCTCTCCATTTATTCGTGAGTAATTCGGTCAATATGTCAGGTAAGGGTCCAGGATCGGAGTGTTGGCTTTTATATAATATAAGGAGGTGTTGAATCATGTATATACTAGCTAAACGCTGTTCGTCTGGGGCAAGATTCAGAAACGTGTGTGCTAGTGCATCATCACTGTATTTGCTGGGACTATCAGCCCATTGTACTACTGACCTGGCTAATTCTTGTTCATCCATGGAATCGAGCATATGGTACCCCCTACGATCTCGGAGTAATTTATCAGCGGCTTGGAATAGGTGTTCAGGGGACCTTGTATTTAACATAGGGGTTTGAAAGTGTCTGTTACATTCTGGACGTATCGGACGTATCGGATCATTAAAGCCTCTAGTATTATTATGGGGTCTTCCTCTACCTACGTAAGCTATCGTTTCTAATTGTTCTGATTCTTGCTCCTCCTCTCCCTCTGATTCAATTCTGTCTGCTTCTCGTCTTTCTTTATGTATTCGTTCTACTTCCTTGCGGATCTTTCGATACATGGCGATTATACACGCCTGTCTATCATGTTTCTCGTCTGATATGTTCTGACCCCATTTGGCAAGTTTTTGCATGGTATCATGATCTGCCTCAGGCCTGTCTTGGTTCCTGATCACGCAGTTTATGAAAAAACGTAGTAGTTGTCTCTGTACATCCACTTTCTGGTATTCCATAGCTTCGTTAATACTTTCTGGGCCTCGCCCTGTTTGGACAAAGTGATATATATTGTCTAGGTGTTCAACCATTCCTGGTATCGTCATTAAATACAATGTAGCTCGTCGTATACGTAGTGATGATAGTAGCAATCTGTCCTGTTTACCTGGCACTGGATCGTATCTACAATCCACAAGATGTTCTTTAAACATGTCGGATGTCGCTAGTTGGGGTGTACGTTGGAGTGCTAAATCTCTAAGGGTCTGTTTATTTCGCGGCGGTGTGGCAAACATGTCTGTCGTACCTCCTGTAGCACCGTCTGAGGTGCTAGGCACGAAAGGATTCGTTGGACGTAAGATAGAAATTGTAGATGCGGGAAAAACAGTAGAAACGGACGGACCTGTGGGAATGGGCGTAGGAGTTTGTTGTTGCGGGGATACAGACGGATGCTCTTGGTGTTGTACACCATCGGCAAGCGGTGTGTGTGGTGTGGCATTAGCATACTCGGGAGCTACGTCATCTAAATAGGAGGAAAGGAAAACATCTTTTGCTGTTTTGGGATGTGCTTTTATCGGGAGTAATGGAGGTGTCAAGTTTTGCGGTATTTCCGGGGTGGCCTGAGGTAACCCTTCGGCCAGAAGAGGATACATACCATTCATAAGAGTGTTTCGTTGTCTATCTACTTGTTCTGCTTTTACTCGGGTACCTTCCTCAATTAATAAATTTTCTCGGGTTTTATTCGAATTCTCCCTACCTTTCTCTTCCTGTCTGAGCGCTTTTTCTGTACGTCTATATGATTCTTTACGCCATAATTCAATGGCATCTTTCTGTGACTGTCTGGCTTTCTTTTTCCATAATTCTTCTTCTACTCTCATGATGCAATCTGCATCCCAGGTCCCAGCTGCGGGCCATCTCTGACTTTCTGGTAAATCCTTGGTGTAGTCCACCCATAAATCAAGAAATAATACGGCATCTAGGCCATGCTTATGATACATGAAGTACCCTGGAGTGTCCCTAGGTGGAATGGGAACAGCTTCTTCGAGTACCCCTTTTCTAGTTTTGATCTGTCTTAATTTCGAAAAGAGCGGCATTTTTGATCTGGTTACTTAATCTTGAACACACTTAATACAATAAACACAATGATGACCAATCATTCACACCACAATGTATAGAACGTACTTAAAACATTTAACATTTAACATTGAACGAACAATGATAATTAATAGAAAACTAGTTACTGACATAATACTGACACTAGATAATACTGAATTATATGCAAGACATACTAGATATACTGCTAAACAGTACAGATACACTGCTGAAACAGTGCAGACCGGATTTGTGTACCCAAACCCGTCTTGACCGGCACAGACTATGTGCACGTTTAAATGCCTCCCCGGCAATGGTACTCACCGGGTAGCGCGGAACGGAAGGCCTCGGAACTGAACTGAAACTGGACCGGACTGGACTCGACTCGACTGGACTCGGAACTTCGGAACCTGGTGGGCCTCTGTATACCTCGGATCTTGCTCTCTCAGCTAGGCTCTGGTCGGGATACTTCGCACTTCTCACCGCCTCGTCTGGGTGTTGATCGCAGCCTCAGTCGCCCCCGCTTGGCCGGAGGGAGATACAGGAAATCCTGCAGGTACGCGTTTTTGTCCGTTCAGCTGTGGCAGGGGACCGGGCCTGCAACACACCTCCGGCGCGTGAGATGAGAAAGTGTCCCTGTTCGGGCGCCACTTTATGTGGTAAATATTTCATTACCGGTACTATTTTTTATGCGGTAAAGTCTAATAAGAATAACTCAGTAAATATAAGAGGCAGAATCCGTGGTATTAGAGGTTCTAAAAGGCTTTATTCCTCTACAAAGGAATTACAGTTCGAACTGCAGGCTTCAAATTCCATCACCACGAAGGTTCAGAAAGGGAAGGCAATACATTATTGACAAGTAATGGTATTTATATGGAAAGCATTACATTAAGACAGATGCAAGAGGCGTAACAGCTGATAATACAGATATGATACACATACGTAATGAAAATAGGCGTAAACATAGGCGTAACTAAATACGTCATTAAACATGATGTCACAAGTGGGTGGATCCATAAGAGAATCCTGCAATGTCAGCAGAAATATTTGGCAGAGATGCGCGCGCAGCCGCATGACGTGTGATTGACGTGCAACTAGAGGGTGAAAGGAACTTGACATTTAGCTCTACATGTGGAGACAGAAGTCTGAGGGGTCATATCAACCTAATCCCAAATCATATCTAATATCTTGTGTTTAAAGAACTGTATTATCCAAAAGGAAAGGTCTCTCGGACAGAATCTATTCTATACTGACTGTTAGTGCGTGTACAAGCGTCTAAGTGTCTACATGAGATGCGAGGGGGCAGGAATCTTCCATGGTAACAGGGGCTATGAATTACTTGCATGAGGACAGCGAGGACTGGCCCTTAGCACGGTAGCTGGAAGAATGTTTACCTAAACTACTAGACAGGAATGCATCGGATGAGGAGCGGAGCAGATAATCTTGAAGGTGAAATACAGTTTTTGGCAGGCAACAGGCTGGATCAGGCACCGTTAGCCGCGCAGGGAGTAGGACAAAGTTCATGGATACAGATGCAGGCTCGGACTGGAGCTTTCAGAGGCAGAAGGCAGGAAAAGGCTTGATGACAGAATTCAGGGCCTACTCGCCTGAATCTGTAAAATGTGGAAAGTGAACCACATAAAGTCGGTGGCCTTTCATACTTAGGAATGGAATATCTGACCCATTCATGGCGGATCTGAAAGAGGACATGTTGACGGTGGACGCACATGTATTTGCGTCTTCATAACTGGAACTGGAGGGAACATACATGTACTTATAGCATGCACATGGAGCCGTTGGGGTCTACGATAGGGGACATAACTGATCACAAAATTCATATTTCCTCAGTGCGGAGGCGTGGAGTGGCGTAGAGTGAAATAGTATGGAGTGGAGTAAAGTGTAATTGCATAAAATGGAATAGAGTATAGTGGAGTGGGATATAGAGGAGTGCTGTAGACTGAACCAGCTTACAGTAGAGTGGTGCAGAGTGGAGTGGCATAGAGTGGAATAGCATAGAGTGGCATAGCGAAGAGTGTAGATGCATACAGTGGAGTGTGGTAGAGTGGAGGGGCGTAGAGTGTAATAGCGTACAGTGGAGTGGTGTCGAGTGGAGGGGCATAGAGTGGATTGGGGTAGATGGAGAGACATATTGTGGGTTAGTGTAGAGTGAATCGGCGTATAGTGGAGTGGCATAGCGTGGAATAGGATAGAGTGAAGTGACGTACAGGGGTGGCATAGAGTGAAGTGACATCTAGTGGTATACTAAGCAGTAGAGTGGTGTACAGCGGAGCTGCATACAGTGTGGTGTGGCGTACAGTGGAGGGGCGTACAGTGGAAAAGTGTAGAATGGAGTGGCTTAGCGTGCATTTGCATTGAGTGTAGTTGTATATAATGCAATAGCATATAGTGGAGTGGTGTAGACTGCAGTGGAGTTGCGTACAGTGGAGTAGAGTTGCAAAGAGTGGAGTGGTGTAGAGTGGAATGGTGTAGACTGGAGTGATGCAGAATAGAGTGGCATAGAGTAGTATAGCAGAGAGTTTAGTGGCAGATTGTCTTTAGTACTAAATTCAGGAAGGAACAAAAATATGGGTGTTCCAAGCGTGAGGGCCAGTGGTTTGGTTATTGATGAGGATGGAAAGGTTAAACAGAAGATTTTGTAATTTTATATGTATTAGCACTCCCTTTCCCTTCCTAGGAGAACATGTCATTTTACTCCAACATAAATTGCTGTAAGTATGCAAATTGGGTGAAAAGTTCACCTCTATTTTCCAGTGGGAGAGATGTAAAGCAAAATTATTTTTTAAATCACAAGAAATAATATCCCTGTGGAGTTTAACGAACTACTGCACACTTTTGCTAAATGTAGAGTGATTGTAATTCTCGAGGATGTGTATGCTTAGGGTAATTTTTGTGACTGTGACCGTCCGCAAAGAAAAAGGAAGAAATCTTTTTTTCCCAACATTTTTAGTGCAATTAGCCCCATGCCAAGCACATGTATTTTGGTTCCAAAAATGTGGGCACAGCTCACTTCAAAGTGCACATGGAGAAGATTTAATAACCTGCTCAAATCCACATATGAAGAAGAGCTTATTTATTGTTTTATTGTCGGACCTTGTTCAATTTTTGATGCATTGATATTTTCTTACTTTACCACCAAATGATTGACATACTGTGGATTGGTGGAGTGTGTGAGTAATCAAAAATGGAGATTCTAAGGGCCCGATTCCGAGTTTGGCGGTGTGATGACAGGTCCAGCTGCCGCTGCACCGCCAAACCTGTCATAAGGCCGCCTGCCAGATTATGATTTTTCTTGTCTTTGGTGGGCTTTTTATTGGCGTTCCCACGGTGGTGCGACACCAACGTCAATAACAGTTCCTAGACGGCATGGATTCAAAAGTGTATGCTGTGCTGAAACTGATGTGCATCCAGACGGCGTGAGCCCATTGTTTTCTCTCTGCCAGGGTTTAAATGGAGGAGGAACCGCAATGTAAACCCTGGCAGGACCACGGTAGTTCCTGCAAAGCATATTGTGGCCTCAGGACAGCGGTACCCTGGCAGCGGTTCCATGGTGGTTGTACTGCCGGAATCGTATTCAGGTGATTGGTATACCGCCACTGCCGTGCTCACGTGAGTCTGGCGGTCCTCGGACCGTCTGTCCCATAATTATATGATATGACATAGACATTTAATATAGCGCACAAATCACTTCCGAAGGAGTATCTCAGCGCTGCACTGCAGAGAAAGGAGAAACTTCCTAAAACAGCCATGGTCTTCAAACCTTTCTTGAAGGAGATAATGTCTGCGCATAAGCGGAGACCAGGGGGGACTTTGTTCCAATGATAGGGGGCAATGTATGAAAAATATCTACCCCCCTGATTTGAGGTCCGAATGCGAGCGATGGTAAAAAGAGCCTTTTCCGAGGATCTAAGGCATCTCATGGGTGGATATAGTATTAAATGCATGGACAAGTAGACGGGGCGGGAATTGCGATGTGCCTTTTGTGTTAGACAATAGAGTTTAAAAATGACGCATCTTCTGATAGGCAACAAATGGAGATTCCACAGAATAGGGGAAGAGGGGGAACAAGAGGCAAGATTACAAATTAGTCCAGCGGAGGTGTTCTGTACCACCTGCAACTTGGTCAGCAAGGAGTTCTTTACTGATGTTAACAGAGCATTCCCACAAACCTCGCGACTGATTATGAGAGCTTGGACAAGAGTTTTTCTAGCACTGTCAGGAAGCCAAGGAAGAGCCTTTTTAGAAGCTTCATAGTGGCCAAACAGGAGCGGCAGGTGGTGTTTACTTGGTCCTTCATGGAGAGAAATTGATCAAGCTTCATGCTGAGATTTTTCACAGACTGCTTCAGTGAAGGGGCTGGGCCCAATTTAGGTGGCCACCAGTTGGCTGACCAGAGCTCTGACGCTTTCCCAAAAAGCATAATCTCGGTCTTATCGCTGTTTAGTTGAAGATAGTTACTAGACATCCAAGCAGCAACTTCCCTCATACAATTAGCAGCCTTGCTTTTCACTTTGTCCGGATCTGGTCTGAAGGAAATGAGAAGTTGGGTGTCCTCTAAGTAAGACACTATTTCCACGTCACTGGCTCTCACGATCCAGGCGAGTGGTGGCATGTAGATATTAAAGAGGTTTGGCTTAGACACAAGCCCTGGTGTACTTCCTTATGCAAGTACATAAGACGTGACTTGAAAGGGTCATGGCAGACCTGTTGAGTTTGATTGGTAAGGAAGTTGCAGAGCCAAAGCAGGGCTCTGCCATATAGCCCAGCCTTGTGAAGCCTGTGAATGATGATGGAATTGGAGACTGTGTCGAACGCTGCCAACAAATCCAACAGCACCTACATATTAGGGGTACCTGTGTCAATAGAGACCCTGATATTATCAACCACAACCAACAAAGTGCTCTCTGCACTATGAAGCTCTCTGAAACCAGATTGTGAAACCAAGGTGTGATTTTCTTCGAGATAGGTAGTGAGTTGTTTGTTGGTAAACCTTTCTAGAGATGTGGCAAGGAAGGGTAACCGTGAGATTGGTCGATAGTTGGCAGCATCTTTTGGATTTGCTGAGGAGTTCTTGAGCAATGGAGTCACCAATGCGTGCTTCCATTCCTTGGGCACTATAGATGAAGTCAGTGAGAGATTATATGAGTCTGTCACTACAGGAGCCAGACAGGTTGCTAAGCTTGCTGTTATTCTAGGGGGCATGGGTCCAGAGGTGGACCGGACTTAGCATGGGATAGCATATCCAACACCTGACCCTCAGAGCAAAGCGTGAAAATGCTCAGGTCTACCCCAGGCCGTCGGATGGGGGTGATTAAGGTCCAAATTATGTTGAAAGCTGTCCGAGATAGCTGGCAGATTTTTATAGATAGATTCAATTTTATCTTCAAATAAATTGGCTAATTTATCACAGAAATCCTGGGAGGCTTCATGATGGCAACACAGGCACGGGGTTTCAAAAGGCTCTTTGGTGGAATTCCCTGCTTTTGTAATTGAGATTTCTAAGAAAGCTTTCCAGGCGGCCCTGAGCTTATCGTGATAGCTTCCCAGCCAGGAGCGATAGTCTGCTTTATGTTTAAGCGGTTTGGTAGAACACCACCTGCGCTCTAGGCCCTTGCACATTGATTTCTCTCCACGCAGGGCGTCTTGTGTGCCACGCGGCAGAGCTTCTGGAGGAAACTATGGATGGTACCTTGAGGGGTGCAATGTAGCCTATAGAGTTCCTTAAGGAATCCTGGTAAATAGATACTGCTGTGTCCACATCTACCGAGGGAAGAGATGGGGAGTTAAAAACCTCTGTGAAAGCAGAAGGGGGAACAGAATTCCAGTTGCGCCGTGTTTTTTTTGCTGCTTTCAAAGGTATGTTACAGGTCTTATTTCGTGAGACGGAGAAATGGATCAGATAATGGTCTGACCAGAAAATTGGCAGCAGGGAGTCACAAGCTCCTTCCTCAGCGTTGGTAAAGATGAGATCCAACATATGACCAGCCCTATGTGTGGAGCCAGACTCCAGCTGCTTCAATCCAATAGAGAGCAGATCTGCTAAAAGTTGGGTGACACAGGGATCGTCCAAATTTTCACCATGACAATTAAAGTCACTTAATACTAAAAACATTAGTTCTGTGCCTAAATGTTTTATCCCAGTATGAACATGCTAAATGTTTTAACAGTGCCTTCACAAGAAAAGGCACTGCTTCCTTAAAGCATGTATGCAGATACCACAAGTTTATTTAAAACAACAATTCTAAAAATTAATGCACCTGGAATGGTTTATAGTCTGATGCCCTTATTGTGTGCTTCTTTAGCATCCTTTTGGCGCTACTTTTATCACATTGTCATTTGCAACTGCAGATGTTGCTCTGTTTACAGTACCTGGCCTTGATTCACCTTTCTACTGTGCTCCAAACTGCCATGTCTAATGTACTGTTGAAACTCTCAATATAGGGAGGTGAACAAAAAAGCTAAACAAAATGGTTTTCCAGGGACTTTGTGTAAAGTAATTGTATTTCAGCCTAATAGGTTCTGAATGATTTTATTATGCTGATCTCTATAGAATAATTCTCAGCAGGAGCTAAACAAAGTGCTTCACCAGCTTCAGCTGTCAGAGATTTTTTGTTCACATCTCAGTATATTCTGTACTGAGTGGTTCAGGTGTGAAGACCTCCGACTCTACTTTATGTAGGAGTGTAATTACAGCAACTGCGGTGCTAAACTCTGGCACCTACGCTTTATTTTAAATTGCACTACTTTTTATGGCTATAAATATAAGGTAACACTGTGATCCTTTCTGCAGCATCACATTTTATTATTAAGCCGTTCCATTGTAATACAATAAGAGATGTCTCTAAAAACGCAGTGTAATTACCAATGCATAGTGTTAGAACTGGCGATTTCTGGTTGGCTAGGGCTTGCACCAAAGCCAGGCAGAAACCACCACTCTAGTCAGGGCAAGGAAGTTACACGCCAAAGACAACCCCTGCTCACCCCCTCGGTAGCTTGGCACGAGCAGTCAGGCTTATCTCTGAGGCGATGTGTGAAGCGTTTGCGCCCGCACCCAGCAACAACACCCAAGGCCCACCACAAAGGAAACTCCACACAAGGTATTCTATAAAAATAACCTTTGTATTATAATAAAACACATTAGATAAAAACACACACTTTACAATGTGCTAACAGGCACGGGCAGAATTTACAAGGTATTGATTATATGTACAGGGGACAGGGCCACATGGACCACTGTCAGGAATTAGCACTTTTAGATATTTAGCACTTAGCACCAAATATAAAATTACTGTAGCACAAAAATAACATATATATAGCATACAACCAGTACTTACTAGTAACAAGAAAGTACCACCTATGCAAACCCTAACCACCTTAGGAGACTATCACGCAGGGACTCAGAACCTCCCTAGTACCACCGGTACCAGGGGAACACAATCACCTAAGTATCACAATACCTGTAGGGGAAAACACACATTACACATGATGCATAAAACATTCAGAGGTGCAGAACATGGCACATGACGCATAAACTCATTCAGAGGTGCCGAGCAGGTAAACACATGATGCATAAAACATTCAGCGGTGCTCTGAAAGAAAACACATGATGCAGAAACTACATTCAGCGGTGTCATAAAAGGAAACACATGATGCATAAAACATTCAGAGGTGCTAGGAAAGAACATTAGCGAGAAACTCTCATGAGCCACCACCTGTGGCAGTCCCTAGGCCAACTGGCCTTGTCAGGGCTAAGACGCCCTGTGTCCGGTAAAGCTGCGCCAGCTGCGCAGACCAAAACGAGAAATGTCCCCCACCTAAACGTGGCAGCTGCCCACTAAGTGCTGGGCAGCTGTGGAACGAACTCAGGCACCGGCGTGCCTCTGGGGCCCCCTCTAGGGCTCTGTCCATACAAAATGCCCCCTAGAGCCTTCGTGGCTCTGCACAAACAATGCCCCACAACGTTGGAGCCTCACGGGGCTCGGGAGAATAATGCCCCTGTCTGTTGGAGCGTGCACTGCGCTCTAAACAAATACTTGGCCAATCGTGGGAGCCTCACGGGGCTCGACAAAACACTGCCACCACGTTGGAGCCACACGGGGCTCTATGAAAACTGCCCCCGCACCCCCAGCACAGGCGCGGAGTCCCCCAGCCCTTTGTACTTACCGGGCTGCTCTCCGGGGACTCCCGCGTCGTCTCCTCTCTCGGCGGACAATGGACGCCGAGGCTTCTTTGCAACGCGGAGGGGCAGGCACCAACAATGTGCCTCGCGCCCCCTCCGCACCAGCTCCGGCCGCACTTCTCCTCTCTCTGCTCCGGGAAGCGCGGGGTAGGCTCCCGTCCGCTTCCCTCTACCAACGTACGGCCTCTTTGTCCCGCCCTCCACCAGGCGTGACTTCTTTCCGCTTCCGGGTCGCTGCAGGCAGCCCGGCGGCCCGGCTTCTCGACGGCAGTACGGGGTAGGCTCCCGCAACGTAGTCAGGCAAATAAGTGGGGTGGGCACCCGCCAGCACACCGATCAGCGGGGTAGGCACCCGCCTGGGTGATAACAATGCCGGGTGGGCACCGGCCTCCAGAATCAAAGCGCACACAGCGCTAGGAAGCAACACAGCGCGCCCAGCGCTACAAAGTCAAAGGAGCGCTCCCAGGCGCTTAGGAATAGCAAGTCCAGCCAAAAGTCTCTCAAGAGCAGGGGGGCAAAGACTGGGCCCAGAGCCAGCTCACAGGGCCCTCCAGCAGGGAGGCAGTCCCCAGTGGCGGTCTCTCCTGGCGCCCAGCAGCAGCAGGCCCCCCTCACGTTGATCCTGCAAGAGAACACCAAATGTAAGGGGACACAGCCCCTTTTTATACAGTAAATTCTTTGTCTGCAAGGTGCAGGGAAGGGGCGAACCAGTTACAACAGGTTCCTGAGCACTTTGTTTTGCTCAGCCCCTCTCCCTATTCACTGGCAGGGCTAGGGTCATCAGACGCACCACAGGGGCCGAAGCCAGCAGTGTGTGGGGAAAGCCCTGTCCTATTCAGGACCCAGGTATACTCCTCCCCAGCCATCAGTATGCTAAACTCCCATTCACCACTGGGTGACTCCTCCTGTCCCTGGGGATTTCCCTAGCCCGTCACATGACCTCCACCAGCCAATCGCCAGACAAGCCACACATTTCATCCTGCACACTGAAGTGCCCACTTCTAGAAGTGGCACTTCCACACTAGGTACATGCACGCCGCACACATCATCGCGCAGCATTCACTCACACGAGTCCGCACATACCAAACTCGGGCCTGCACACCCCACGCATCAGGAACTACCAGGACACATACATTCCCCCATGCATTCCTATGGGAGGGCAGGCCAATCTCAACACACGCACGCACTTTACCCTGGGACACAGCGGTAAAGTGCGCAGAAACCAAAAATCATTACACCAAGTCACCCATAAAAAGCAAAAAGTTTCGGGGGTGAACCTGCCAGAAGGGCCGGGTCCAACACATAGCTACCACTACACTTCAGCAAATACTGTAGGCACAGCATGACTGGCAACCATGAATTACATTCCTTTAATGTTATTGAGGGGCCTGGCAACATGATAGAAAACCCTACAGCACTGGCTTGAGTTGTTTAAAATATAGCAGAACTGGAAAAGAGACTATTAAGCCATAAAAGGTGGCCGTTTGGGATCAGTGAAGACATGATCTCTGCTCCTGAGTCAGAGGACCCCCCACCGTATGAGGAGACCCCTGCCTACCTGGTGGCACGCCCCCTGCCGTCTGTGGACTCGCAGTGCAGCGGCTGAACAGAGGGCAGAGTAGTTTGTGTGAACAGGAATTGAAGAGCCCTAATGCCCTGGGAGTTTCCTCCCAGCTTGAGGGAGTCCTTTGAATGAGGCCTGAGATATTATTGCCTGAAAATTGCATTTTAAACATATCAACGTATGTTAGTCAGCATGTCGGGTGTCAATGCAGAATTTTTGATTTACTCTTACAAAAGCATCTTTAGTGCACACAAATCAGAGGATTGGCAAGTGTTCTTTGCTATGTGCAACTACTACCTCACTAAGGCAATTTTATGGGTACTATTTATTGTCACTAACCTGTTTTTATTCTATGAATTGCTGAATGATTGTATCTACACCCAGAATCATGTCTTTTTTTTATCTTTCTTGTTGTTATTACACTATGTTATTTTATGCACTTTTATGGCTTGTAGCCGAAATAAAGTTTTTCTGACTGACTGACTGGCTATGTTCAGTTGCAAAAAGCAAATGGTTGCATGTAATTTGTTCTTGTGTTTACAGTTTAGATATAGCTTGATTAAGCGAAGGTGAGTTGTTCTCTAGGCCTACTGTAAACATGAACATTAGTATGCATATTGAGGCTAATGAGCTATTCATAGTGATAAAAATAACAACATGCCCATTTGATGATAAAAGAAAAATCAATGCACGTTCTGATATCCATGCTAGGGTAATATTAAGGTTAAAGCATTTGGAATACATAATTATGTTTTCACAATCGCCCTACCTGCTTTTTGCGAGGAGCCAAATTTCTTTACAAAACTTAAATTGCAAATAATTGCAAAACTCCAGTTTATACATCTTCATTATTGCTGTCCTCATCATCCTCAAAAGTAGCAAGCGGAAAATTATTGACAGTGCGTTCATCTGTGCAAGTAGAATGACGTACATGATTAATTATATTAGTAAATACATAATAACCACAATTAAAACGATTGCAATGATTATTTCAACATTTTCTTTTACCCAGTGCCTAAATATTGCACAAAGTCATATCTAGATGCCACTGATATGATAATCTAGCCCATTCAGTAACTTGTGTGGTTTATTAGAGGTATCTTTCATTTTGGTCTATTTGTTTGTTGATGCTAAGGGCCTTATTATTATGACTTTGGCAGTGCGAGAGCGGGCCACCGTGCCATCGCCCCTCTCCCACACTGCCAAAGCCATAATTAGACCGCCTGCCAGATTCCGACTGGAATCCAGGTCAGACGGTCCTGCGGCAGCTGGACCACGGCAGTGCCTGTTTAAAAGCTCATGGGCGGGCCACAGCAGGCATCGCAATGGGAACTCTATTGCAGGTTCCTGCAGGGCATGGATGCCCTGCAGGAACTGGGGATGCATGCAGACAGTGGGACACATGCATCCCCTGGCGCAGAGGATGCATTTAGGGGGGCACATGGTGTAATATGCTTGGCATGGTCTCAGCGGACCCGCCAATCACATTGGGGCCTCAAGACCGCCGGGACACCGCCCGAGCGATTTCTGATCCCTGGCGGTTGCAATGATGCCAACGCAGTCCAACCGCCCAAGTCATAATGGGGAGATTGGACCGCCGGCGCGGCAGGGCCTGCACCGCCACTGTAGCTACGGCAGTTCGATGGACCACCGTAGTCATAATAAGGCCCTAAGTGTGGAGTTGGGAAGTTGAGTGCAACAATCAGAACTTACAGTAGCCCTAACCTCCTCCCCATTTGCTGCTAAAATGGAGTTTAATTTCATTCTGTTCTGGACCAGCATCTTGGAATGGGCCTCGAATTGATCAACCACTAATCCTGAAGCTTCTGTGGTTGAGTTAGCAATCTCTTCCATTATCGTTTCTCCCTTCATCTATAGAAGCAATGACACCATATGTTGAAATTTGAGTAACAAACAATCTAGTAGTAGTAGAGGCAGCCCACCTATCCCAGCTCCAGTGTGAAGGATGATCACCAAATTGTCTCATAGCAGAAATATTATATCCCAGATAACATGTCCCAGTCCAACTAAGGGTAGCCATGGATGGGCTGAGGATCCGCAAATGAAATATGCTTAGTCCCCTTGCTGTGGCGCTTATGAAACAACAGTCAATGGGGATGACAGAATTCTAAGAGAGTAGTTTGAAATGAATATTCTCCTCAACATGGCCACATTAACTAAATAGAACAAAAACACGGCAGACATTTGCTTTTCGGTGCCCGCTGATAAATCCTGGCTTATTCAGTACAATAGGAGTCACATCTGACATGTTCTGGTTGAAAGGACTGTTAAACTTTTCAAGAGTTCAAAACAAGTTGGGGATATGCTTCAACACTTTGGTACTCAGTGTACATGTAAGAACAGATCAAGGGAATAATAATGGGCACACCAATCAAAGGGATATTACCCCTATTTCAAAGGGCAAGTGTGTGCAAATCCAGCAAAACAGAAGATTAACCGTTTGTCTGTACTTTTCCAGCAACATGACGTAGGAGTTGTTCCCATAAGCGGAGAAGCGGATGAGAGCAAGGACATGTTCAGTATCATTAGGCCTTGAGATGATTCCCTATTCCTCAGTAAGAATGTGTCCCACCACCAAACTGACCCTCAAGGCAGTGAGAAAGCTAGGAGGCCAGACCCCAAAAAAGTATCTGGTATTCAGGTGCAGGCGCACTTACCTCAGAATAAGGTTGTAACGATGAATGGCTGCAGGGGCAACATTGCATGGTGGTGGGGCAGCAGGCAGAGAAGGTGGACACGGAGAGCTTTCACCACCTGTAGGCATCAGGATAACAGAAGAAACAGTTCCAGCAGGGGATATGGATCTTGGGCTAGGCATATGTCCAGAAACAAGAACACTGTCATCTATTGGAGGATCAGCTAGCTTGCAATGAGAAGAGTGCATCCACATCACCAGACCACAACATTTAACAGCTGTGTTGGTGAGGAGTAGACTCTCATAGGGTTCACACCAAGGCTGTAGTGTGTACTTGTATATCCACTTACTAGACTGGAGGGAAGGAGGCCTCTGTTAAACACGCAGGTAAGTTTGCTTGAACCTGTGAATGGAAACCATAAAGACACTGTAGAAGCTTTCTTTTGTACTACAAGACTACATCATCATTCAACTGTAAGTCCAACTTAGCAGTGCAGAATGAGGGATTTGATAGTAGCATCATTTGTTGGCCCATGACTATTTTGTAAGGGCCCAATTTTGTTTTCTGTGAAGGAATTGTTCTGAGGGACCATATTGCTGGTGGCAGGGCATCAGACAGTTGTTTCTTTCTATCTTGCCCACTGTTTCTGGGTGATATGCAGAAGGTAAATGCTGGTCTATTCAGTGAGATTTGCAACTGTCTGTACTATTTCTGACAAACTGGGGCATATCATCAACAACCGGCGATAATTATCGCTAAGCGCACATTTCTCCAGTTATTTTGGGAAGGAACGCCCACTTTGCATCTCATTAGAGATGCAAAGGGAGGCGTAGGGAAAAAGGGTGCTAACATGCGATTATGCATGTTAGCATCCTCTTGTTAATAGGGCGAAAACATTATCTCCGCTTTTCTGGCTTTTAAAGCCATATAAGCGGAGATAAGGCCCTTGATGATATGCCCCTTAGTGTCTTCTTGCAATCCACTACGGTACTCTGAACCAAGGGATAAAATCTCAGTGTAACTGCTTAGCTAATGTGATGGCATGGGTACACCTCCACTTGTCCTGAAAATATACATGCACACAATAACCAAGACATGCAAATGTTTAGCACACCTTGGTATCTGGATACACAAGGTGCACAAAGAGAGAGGTTGAGCACAGGACTGTTATTAATTCTGGGTTATGGAAAAAGGAAACATACCAATGGGTTGCTGTGACTCACATCATGCCATCCATAGTGGCATGGGTTGCTCTGTGATGCAACCTGATGAAGTTGGGGAATCGACATTTTGATGCAACCACACAAGCATTGATGTCTCACCACAACCCCCTGTAAGGCATTTTAAAGATTCTGACCACATTGGCTATTCTTAATGGGGGTTTCAGCAGATGTTAACAGACCTCTTTACATCCATAGGAGCCTAAAGTCATGAATTAATCCAAATGCATACTTTGTCAGTGATCACAGTCACACTAGTGTCTTTGGCTAAAATACAAATTGTGGTAAGAACAGTAAGCTTGGCAATCTAAGCAGATATCACATTTGGCAAATGACCACTTTACACAATTTGATGTAGAGTACATACAGCATACCCAGCCCCAAGGACACCATTATTTTTGAGATATGATCCATATCCGTTAAATCAACACTGCATTGGTTACATGGGCAGGGATAATGCAATCACGGGGTTCCTTTTTTCATGGGTGGGCACTAAAGAGGCAGGGTTTAGGGATGGACTACTGGTCAGGGTAATATGAGAAGGTGACAACAGTACACTTTCATACTAGGACAATCGGGCTGCAGGGTAGTGCTGGGTTTTTTAGTGAAGAACAGAGCAGCCAGACAGCGAGGCAGAGCAGGTGTTAAAAGACAATTCAGCATAACGTTTTCAGATGCTTCAAGAAGATTTGTGGTAGCCACCACAGACCCTAAACATGGTGAGAGCACAGCTGCATCAGGATACAGAATTGAAGAATACTAGGCCATGGGCTTTTTCTGATCATCTTGACTCTGTATCAACATTCCAAGTACAGAACTGTTATGTTCATGACAATACCAAGTAAAAGGTCTGTCATAATCAAGAGTCCTAAAGCAAGTGCAGAACCCAGTGCCTGCTTAATTTGCGCAAATGCATTTTTGGCTTCACTAGACCGCTGCATGGTTTCAGGGCATCTTTTCTGGCATAATCTTTCAAAGGCTTTGCCATTCCAGTGTAGCACAGGATCTACTGCCTGCAATACCAGGCTATGCCTGGAAGATATATACATGCCCGGCAGATATGTACCCGAGAGACAATTACAAGATATGAATAGCTTCAACTCGTTCAGAGTACAGAAGAGTTTTTTTGAACAGCACATGGCTTACACCTGATTGGCATATTTTAATTTACTTAGTCCCTAGTAAAGTGTTGTACCATATACCCAGGGCTGGTAAATGAAGTGCTACTAATGGGCCTTCAAAACGTATTGTGCCATCCACTTAAGTAGGCTCTTAAAACATGTCTCAAGCCTGCCATTCCAGCCTGCTGCAGCTTTAAAACTGCCAAATCTACTTGGCAATATAACCCCATTACCAAGCCCAGAAATCCCTTTTAATTACATAAATGTCACCTGTATGAAAGCCTCTAGACAGCCCACAGGGCTGTGTGAATTGTAATTAAAAGGTTGGACATGCACTTTTAGGTTTTACATGTCCTAATAGTGAAAGCCTCCTAAATTCATTTTTCACTACTGCGCGGCCAACCAAAATATTGGGTTGCCTTATTTTGATTAAGAGTAAGTAGGAAATTGATGTTCAGTGTCTGAGAAATTGAAAATTAGCATTTTCCTTAATGGCAACGTCTAATTTTAAATCACAATTTTGAAAATGCCACTTTTGGCATTTTCCTGCCCTAAATGATGTCTGCACACTGAGCCTGGAGCACATGGCTGTATGTAGTTGGTAGTTGGACTTTGTATATTCCTCCCAGACAGCCACACAATAGAGTGATTAGGTGTGCATGGATGGGCCATCACTGGCAGGGGAGACGGAGCTGGGCACAGCCCCCACATAACAGTCAATAAGCTGTGCCCTGACTTCACCCAAATAACTTCACACTAGTCTATTGTGCCTGCAGCCAGGACATTCCAAGCACCTCAAAGGAATCCCTAGAAACGTCTTCAAATTCAAAGAAGGCACCAGTTATATAAAAAGGACCCTCAGACCCACTCTTCAGTACAGTACACATCTGGACCTGTAGAAGGACTGCTGTGTTGCTCTACTAGAAGAAAGGCTGCTACTCTGCTGCCCTGCTGCCTGAGTGAGAATGGCTGGACCTGCATCGTAAAACCAGGACCACCAGAGTGAGTTCAAGGGCTAGTTGGCTGGCCTGGTCAGAGCCTCAAGGACAAAAAAGGCTCCATCCACTTTGAGCCCTGCACCTGGACTCTCCCTGCTGTGAGTCCTTCCCCCAGGTTTGCTACCCCAGTCCTGGATTCTTGGAAGTGGGCCTGAGGGCACACTGCCAGCCCAGCTGTGGTTCTAGCAGAACCAATTCAGGGCAACACAGTTCCTCACAGCTTTCCATCACAGCCTCACAGCTCCTCTGAACTACCACCATGTGACGCATCCTCAATGCAGGATCTTGCACCGCATCCCCCCAGATCCTCAGAGCCTCTGCTGTGCAACACATCATCTGCTTAGAACATCACAACGCCCCACAGCCAGGATTTAAGGTACTTTGTTTAGCTGGCCAAACTTGGTTCCTGTATCCAGTCAGTGCCCCATTGTGATTGGCCTGAACTGGTGAATTTGTTCCGAACCGGCGGGACCAGATAACCACAGTTGGTGCTTTGTGCTTTCAAGCACTATTCCTACCCTACCTCAATCTTTAAAATTACAATTCTCCTGTTCTAGTGATTGGATTTTTGGCGGTTTGGTCTCAAATAATTTGTTAAATCTTGCTCTATTTTTCTAAATTGGTGTGGGATTTTTCTTGTTGTGTGTTTTCACTTTATTGCTGTTTGTGTGCTGCATAAATACTTTACACATTTCTTCTAAATTAATTCTGACTGCTTTCATGCTAAGCTACCAGAGTGTTAAGCACAAGTTAATTAGTGACTTTAGTGGTTCAGCCTGCCAGGGATTGTGGGTGTTGCTTCAGCAGGGTTTACACCCCACTCAACTAACAACTCAATTTCTCACAGGAAGGCAGAAATGCAATTTCTCCTTTAAATCCTTATGCCCTTTACTACCCTTTACTGCAGAGATCTGTAGTAACAGATACCAAAAGCAAATTGTCAATATATTGCACTCAAGTAGGATGCCAGTGCAAAACCAACATCTTCAGCTCCCTTTGTAGTGCTCCATGGAGGGGACTTCATAAATCCTGAGGTGGTCGAGTCCATGAAAGTTGAGACTTCAAAATGAGAAGGGTTACTGACTCTCCTCATAAACGGGGATAGAGAAAAAAGCAAAAGAGAGATTGTAAACCATTGGGGACTTGTGAGGATGCAAGAAATGATGGCGGCAGGATTAGAGACCTCAGAGAAGTTTGGTATAACCATATTGGTAGTAGTCCTAAGGTCCTGAACAAACCTGCACACAATGGCTTTCCCTGCCTTGCACATATGGAAAATCGGAGTGTTCTGTTTGCTGACAACCGGACCTAAAACTCCTTTCTTAATCAAATCTGTAATTACAAGGCAGATCCTTTACTCTGCCTATGGTTTAATGAGTACTGTCGTTTCTTCTGTGGATCAATCTTCACCTTAATTGGTCTAACGATGATATAAACCACACATCATTGGTTCCTGTGGACCACAGTGTGGCAAATTCAGTTACATCTGGAGGCATGACAGTTTTATTCACATCAATGTGATAGTCTGTGCTTTCACACAATAAATATTCTTGTTGACTGGGTATATTTAAGAACACACCTTCTGGACTTCAAATTATAGTTGATTTTAACTTGCAAAAAATATGTCTGCCTAACAGTTATGCTGGGGAAGTTGGGCTAAGCAAAAATAATTGTATAGCAATTCTGGGCCCCAGGGTGATAAGCAAGGGGTCAGAAATATGGTAAAGACAGGTAGTACGTTTGCCATCACTAATACAACCTAAATCATGGCCCTTTTGATTACTGGCCAATTGGGTATACATGGCATGTCCTAAAATTCACTATAAGTGTTTTGAGTAATATGATGAAATCCAGACTGCGAAGAACTGGTGTATTAGACACGCTTTCGGGAATTTCAGTTTCTAATGCCCTAGTAGTCCATTAGCAAACACATGATCCTCTTATCAACCTGCACCTGGGATCTCTCCCCTGCCACTTCCACTGCCTTTCCCATCTCTCCCTCCTTTACTTGCTTTCCCCCCACACCTTTGTTCCTCCTGTTGTGGTGCTTTCTGTCCTATATCCTTCACAGTTTTCTGCATATTCTTCAATTTAAGCAACATCACTTTCGATTCTGCATTCTCTTTTATTCTCTCTTGAAAAGCTACGTAATGGTTACCAACCGTTACCATCTCGGCCAGCTTTTTGCCATCTGAGGTCATTAACTGACTTCTGACAATTTATATCTATTGCTGCATAACAAGCAGCACCAACAGCTCTATATGTCAAATGGACTATACCTGAGTACTTTTCAAACACATCCTTAAGTTTGTCTAAATAATCAGCCACTGCTTCATCCTTATTTTGTGTTCAGTTTGAGATCTTAGTCCAATCAGTTTTCTTGGAGACACACATGTGCATTCAACAATGCCTCCTTTTCTGCACCCATCTCTCCACCATTGCTAGGCACAACCCTCGGCCACGTCGACTTTTCCACCAATCTTTCCCCCTCTTCACTCAGTGCCACGATTTACAGTAACTGATTCACATCCACCCAATTTGGTCTATGAACTTCAAACACAGCTTGCACTTCCTCTCGGATCTGAGTAGAGTTGTCTCTGGTATTTGAGAATTGTTTCCTAATACTCATTAAATCATAGGGTGTCCAAAGGTGTGAACTAATAACTCTAACCCCCGCCATGGGGTTGACAGAAGACAGAAAGAGGACGACAATAATCAGCGTCACTTTAGTGGGAAGAAGAAAAACACTGTATGGACAATAGTTCTGTGGTCTGCCTCAAATTCTTTAGGGTAATAATGGTTATTTGTTCTTGACCATTTATTTACACCGGAACAAACCATACACAGGCCTTAAACTGATCTATGGTAGTGGAATCAGCCTCCAGTCTAGCCATCCACACCCTTCTATTTGGCACCTTACTGTCAGTCATATCACAGTGCTTGCATTTGCATTATCTCTTGTGTTCCTGTCAACAGCGGTCCCAAAGGTGCTACTCTGTTTTCGAGTAGGGGTGGGCGGAATTTGCGGAATTGCGTTACGCAAATCTCCGCAAAACGGTAAAAAATCTCCGCGAACATGCAGAAATTCCGCGAACACGCGGAATTGCTTGTTCGCGATACTTTTTTCCTGTTCGCGATCGCTGTTTGCGTGCTCAGGGTGAAATATCTCGCAAACACGCATATTGAGAACGTGAACAAGCAAAAAATTTCGCGAAGTTGCGGAACGCAGATTTTTGGACAATTTCGCGTTCTCCGCAGAACGCGAAATTACCCAAATTCCGCAAATTCCGCGAACGGAACGGAATTTACCGCCCAGGCCTATTTTCGAGTTCATCAATGGCTGCATCCTCATCCCATTGGTTGGCATGGGCAACCTATTGAGCAGATCCTCGTCCCTCTGGACCACAATGCCTTTCTCTTTTTTTCTGTGTTTCAGTGATCTGGAAGAATAGATATGGAGGAAGCAGAGCAGTTGGAGCACAAGCCCTAACTCTGGCTTTAAGGTGACTCATGTGGTACTCTAGTTTCTCCTGGGTATTCCTCATACCCTGGACTTTGAATTCATGCTTATGCATGTGCATCTCCTCATGCCATTGTAGGAAGAGAAGCCATTACTCTGTCTCTGTTTTATTTTGGGGACCCTTCAGTTTCTTCTGTAAATTTGCTAATCTTTCTATGTCAAAAGTACTAAATTCAGGCAAGGACTTCTTCTCATCCTAGTTAGTGAGTCACACTCATGCTCGTAATAATTGCAAGTGCCTTTACTCTATTGTTGTTAGATAGTATGGGCAAGAGTCCCTTTCAGTGGAGGCTGGAAAAATGTGTTCCCCCATCCCTGTCCCTTATTATTAAATCACACTTGGGGAGCAAGGAGGAGCTCTGCCGCCTTGTGCTTCCCATGGAGGGGGACAGGGAAGGAAACAGGATAAGTTTCCTTTAGTTATATTTAATCTAATTGTTCCCAGTACTTTCCTGTTTTCAGTCTGCAGAGTGGATCTCCCACCAACAGTGCACCATCTGTTAAAATAAAATACAACACGTTGAGAGATGTAACAGTCTAACATGCGTGTAATGTAAAAATAGCAAGCAGCACAGCAAATAATCAGAAGGCATTTGTTGTTTCAACTGGTCAGATCTATCACCCAAAAAGATAGCTTGGAGCATGTAATGCTACAACTAATGCACTTTTGGAGAGTGTTTATTCACATTTCCCTCTATACAAGCTTATAGAGCTTACCCATGTGACGTGCATATTACTTTAATAACATGTATCTAATTAGCATGTTACAGGATTTTCTCGCAGAAAAAAAGGTAAGGCATCCTTGAAACTAAGATACAAATGTATGAACACACTGCTGAATTCATTCTTTTCTTCTGGTTGGCAACATTGAAAACAAGCATTTGCAATGCAATAGGTCTCGCATTTAAGTGAGTTTGAGCTATTGACATTGCAAATGACAATGCCTTTTATTTTTGTTTCCGTTTTTAAAACATAAATAAAAGGCATTGTTATTTACAAATTACAATAACTTAAACTCACGTAAATGCGAGACATATTGCATTGCAAATGCTTGTTTGAATAACTGAAGAGAAGATACCAGCCTACTGTAATTCGCTGACACCACATACAATGTGAGATTTCACAGCCTGACAAAAGAACAACAGTAAAGATGCGAAAACAAGTGAAAGATGAGGACAATGGGTATAAAGCAAAGTTTCTTGCCTGAACATTGTGAAATTGTACGACTCATTTATCGGCACATGGGACAACAAATAATGTCTCAGAATAAAGGTCTGACAGCTTTCCACTAGCAACCTCGTATGGTTCTCACCTCACAGGACAAAGTCTCTCTCCAGAAGTGTGTGTTTAAATCTGCTGGAACATTTCTGCTCCTCGAAGCAGGCAGGAGCCTTGAGCAAACATTTTGTCATCATGGTTGTTGAGCAGTGAAGTAAACTTTAGGACATGTGGCTTAGACTTGTTTATTCAAGAAGCCAATGTTTTACAGTATCATACATGTGTTACACGACCAGGGGTTTCAAATATGAAGTGTGCTCTTGACTGTGCCGTGCAAGAGTCACCTAGGAGGGGACGACGACTCCAGAAGTTCAGACCCACGCTTGATGTACCAGGCACACATAGCTCCGTTAAGTCCAGCCAGGGCATTGTTTGTTTTACAGCGCGGTTATCATTAGCCGAGAGAGCAAGTGCAAAGAACAGAAGTTGAAAGCTATTGTAAGAGTCCATTCTGTTAACTCACGGAGACGCCGGCGGCAGCATGAATGTCTCGCAGTGTCTGAGGCTGCGAAGTTATGGAAAGATATAGGCAAAACAGACGGGCACAGCAGGGATATTCATTCACAGAGATCGGAGTTTTCCTAACCGCTGGAATGAAGGAGTGCAGCTTATCAGATATCAACGTGGAATATTTGTTGTCAAATGACATCATGCACCTGTATTAATAAACAGGACAGAAAGGACTGCATTACCTAATGAAAACACGGCCAGCCTTGTGCAACAGAGCAGAGAGCAGGTCACATCCGAAGTATATGAGGGCTGCAGTGGGCATCTTCAAGAGAGGAAGCGCCAGACTGGCAGGGAGTGTGGGGGGTTGGAGGAGAAGAAATAGTATCTCAATTATGTCACAGGCAGTGGGCGGGCACTAAATAAGTTGAATATTTATGTGCTAGGTCTCTGCTCCACAGCAAAGAATGGAAGTTACACTTGATCTGCGCTGGCCAATTTGGAGGCAACAAAGAGGAGTGACTGTGAGCATGCACTGGCAGGCTCAAACTTAAAACAAGCGGCAGTGAAAGTGATCGCTATTGAAAAACAAATGAGTAGTGCTCGCGCGTGCTCCACAGTGAGACATGTGTTTTCAATTATCGCGCCCGTGTCTTGACACGATAATTGAAAACACATGTCAGCAATGCGCATAACAGACACCAATAGGCCATGGGCGGAGCAATGCGCCCGCCTTTGGCCAATTGCATGCTGTCTTTCATAAAAAGACACATGCACAGGCCAATAGCGTGCGCCAAAAGGAAAAGCAAAAGCGTGTGCGATTCCTGGGTCCATTTCCAAACCCCCTACAAAAAGTCTCTTGTTGCACGAGCAGTGCTACGCACTGCACCGCTAGGCGCAAGACCTAAAAAGGCTACACCTAACCACGAGATGCAGAAAATGTGAAACTGTCCAATCGCCAAATAAATGGCTTCTAGGCTGACTAGAGTCTTGAAATTGAGCATTCATATTGAGGCTAATACATGCTTTAGATTAACAACATATTCTTTGATTATAAAATATAGCCGTGTAAGTTGTGGTACACACATGCAGTGGTATATTAACGTTAAAAAAATGAAAAATACATAATTATGTTTTCATGGGTTAACAAAATGGGTATAGAAGGAAAATGTCATAGAAATGTGCCTGTCTGGGGTCACCCTTAGTCTTTTCACGCTTTTGGCAAAGGGTTTGCTGGTAGTTTCAGTATGTGCACTGTGAGACTGTCATTCAGTCTCCCATTGCATTGGCTACTCCCAATAAGGGGCAATATGTATAGTTGACTGAACCCAAGTAGTTATTAAACATTTTACCAAGGCCACAGTAAGTTGGCACAGAAAAAGGCATTAGACATAAAGTTAAATGTCACATTTGGACTGATGTGTATGTTTACACGACCCACATGTGTGCCTAAAAAACAAGAGTTCAGGCCTAACATTGTGCCCTGAAATGCTGCCACCTAAATTACTGCAATAGAACATGTTGAAATAACTGTATTGGCATCTAAAGAAATCTACAATTTACAGAAGTTAAGTCACCTCTTAGTGTACCTTGTAGCCTACAAGGATGTTTGCTAAATATATGAAAGTGGGATATGCTAAATATTATAAATAGTGAATCATACAGTGTCTAGTTGCAAAGTACTGATTTTTTACTTTTCAAGATAATTTAGCTTTTTCCTGTGCATTCTCTGATTGTGACTAAAAGTTATAATTCCATCCAGGAAAATGCTGGAGAATGTATTCAAAGTTTATACATTGTATTCATGAAAGTTATCATTAAATTGTGATGGTATATTGTTTCTAAATGTATTGTAAAGGTAACTTTGTGAACATGTCTTTGGTGCGTAGAAGTCTGGCAGCAGTAAAGCGGTTCTGCTAGTTCCTCTGCCTATATGTGTCGACTGTGTAAAATAATCTGGCTTTTTCCTGTGCAGATGCCTGATTGTGACTAAAAGTTATAATTCCATTCAGGAACATGCTAGAGAATGCATTTACAGTTTATACATTGTATTCATTAAAATTCTAGTTCAATTGTGAAGGTAGAATTTTTCTAAATATATTGTAAAGGTAACTTTGTAAACATATACAAAACACAAAACAACTTGAGGGTAATGAAGTCACTGCTGTACACTCGCAGTTCAGACTTTCTTAAGCAGAGGGTCATCGAAAGATTATTGAGAGGTCGTCTCACCATTAACTTATCAATGCATACTTCATCATTTGATGACCTCTCACACTGTAGTAGGAACAATACCACATCAGCAGACTCAATGGAGGCCATCTATTCTTAACCCTGGGAGTTCTTAGAAATCTATTGTCAGGACAGTACCATGGGTCCTGTTAGTTTGGCAAGACAAGAACTTTGAAAATACCTAGGGGTATACTCAAAACCTTACTTTATTACTGAGCACCTCTGGTATGGTTAAAATCATGAAAAACAGGTCATAAATTGAAAGGCGATGTATCACTTGACCTCAAATGGATACTGCAATTACAACTTTCGACCCCTAGAGCAGCATAGATAGTTCATGGGTCTTCTTCAGGGTAATAGAGAAATCGACAGTGGTATATACTCACACCATGCAACAAGGGTAAATGCTAAAGTCCCCCAGTCCCTTGTACTAATCGCACAACCTAAAACACTACAGGGGTTAAATAAGGGACAGTATTAGTTGGTGATGATCCACTCCTTACTTTATTTATCAATAAACATCAGGTAACCTTTACAGGACCTTAGAAAAACTGCAACATTCTATCATAAAACATAGTTAAACTTATAAAATCTCCAAAACACCACACTCATTCGTAACATTCCTCCCTCTAACATAGTGATCCACGAGGCCTATATTGTTAGTGTTGTAAATGCCATATAGAGCCATCACTAGTTGTAGGATTTTTTTTAAACAACGTTTTCCTTTTCCTTTACTAGGTGAGGAGGGCCCTAGTTGCAAACACCTAATTTATAGCAAATCTTTTCCATATCTTCCAGCACGTCTCTCATCAGTACATGCAAAAGAATTTATTTCACTTACCCGAGTCTTATTATACTACGGGCTTCATGGCAAACTGTGGGAGACGTCACCTTCATAGTCATACACTGATGATACAAAAATTGCAATTTGTGTGATCATGAGCATTGTGGGGGCATAAGTTATAGTTAGCACAGGTAACTATAACTGCTGAATTGCACTGGTTTTGAATAAGTAAAATCTGAGCCTAACTATAACGTTCCTATAACATTTATTTTTTAATTTCTAAGGTTTTTTAAATTCTATTTCCTAACTATAATGTCCCTGTAACCTTTGTTTTTTTTGTGAATTTCCACAGTTTAAAAAAAATCTATTTCATGACTATAATGTCCCTGTAACCTTTGTTTCTTTTAAGTGAATTCTAAAAATGTTAAAGTTTATTTCTTAAGTGTAACCTGTAACCTCTAATACTGAGTGTGTGAGTGAGTGCAAGAGTGTCTCAGTGGGTCTGTGAGTGGGTGCATGAGTCTCTGGGTGGGTCTGTGAGTGAGTGCGTGATTCTTGAGTGGGTGTGTAAGTGTCTGAGTGCTCTCTGTTTTACCCTCTTCTGCTCTGTTTTGCCTTTCCTGCTTGTTATTCTACCCTCTGTTTTGCCTATGCTGCTTAATTTTTTGCTCTCAGGTTTGCCTTCCATTTTCATTTTTCTGACCTCTGTTTTGTTTTTTCTGCCCTTTGTTTTGCCATTTCTGCAAATGTTTCTGCCCTCTGTTTTCCCCGGGGACCATCACCTTCCAGGGGCTTTATGATATTAAGGACGAGGACAACAGGGAGCCCCCCCTCCATTGAGCTCCAAGAGCCTCAGGGCCTGCCACTGCCCAGGGGCTTTATTTATACCAAAGGGGGGGGGGGCTTTCATATGCCCTGGGGGACTGCCACCTCTCCAGGGCTAACTTATCATTTATGTGGGGGCCACGCAGACCCTCAGGTACCGTGACCACCAGCTCCCCGGGGCCAAATACTTTCTTTTTTAAATTGGGAGGAGGGCCGCACAGCCCCGGGGACCTCATCCCCCAGGGCCCAGCCTCAATTCAATGGGGGAGTGGGTCTCCCCTCCCCAGGGTCAGTTTCAGCCATGGGGACTCTATTCCCCAGGGCCTAGCCATAAACAAACGGGGGCGCACACCCCCCTCCCTGGGCCAATTTCGGCACCATGGACCCCACACCCCAGGGTCTGACCTTAACATATATACATTTTTAATGAGGGCGGGGGTTTCATGGCTCAACTCCCTGGACAGATTCCTGCCCTGGGGACACCATCCCCTGGGGCCTGGCTATAAACAACTGGGAGAGGGGGCCCACACAGCCCCCTCCCATGCTGGTTTCAGCCCCGGGGACCTCATCCCCGGGGCTCGGCCAGACACAAATGGGGAAAAGGGGTGCTGCGTGGCCCCCACACATCAGATCAGTTTCAGCCCCGGGGCCCCCATCCCGACTGGCCTTAATTTTATATATATATTAAACAGGGGAGGGGGACACGTGGCCCCCTTCCATGGGCCAATTGTAGCCCCAGGGACCCCATCCCCCAGGGCCTGGCCATAAACAAATGGGCAAGAGGGATTGCGTGGCCCTCTCCCCAGGCCAATTTCGGCCCGGGGTCCCCATCCTCTGGGACCCAGCCATGTTAACGTGGTTCTCTCAGCACCTAGTGTGTATGATGGGGGCAGCAGGGGAGCCTCAAGGCTCCTGTGGTACCAGCCAGCTTACTGCCTCCTGGAGGTGGCGGTCCCCAGGGCCATGCATGCTTCTATTTGCAAAGGCTGTCTCCGGGAGGTGCTGATTCGCGGGTTCGAGAATGGCCCAGGATGAGGGCTGCATGGCTCTGCTCCTTCTTATAAAAACAAGAAAGCCCTGGGAGGTGGTGGTCCCTGGGGCGTGGGGGGGTCCGAACGGCCCCCGCAACCATTTTTTAAGTAAAGGCCTGGTGATGTGGGGATCCACATGGGCTCATCTAAGCCCATTATTCAACCAAACAATTAATCAGGAGTTCGTGAAAGGCGGCTACTCATCCATGAAGGTCTTAAGGGGCTGAGGGAGAGGGGAGCTGCTGATTCGTCTGGGCATTGAGGTTCAGTCGAAGAGCCAGGATTTAAGATCCTTCCTGAATTGGGTCATCGACGGGGACTGCCTGAGGTGGAGGGGCAGGGTGTTCCAGGTCTTGGCGGCGAGGTAGAAGAAGAATCTGTCTCCTGGTCTGGTCTTAAGACTCCGTGGGACGGTGGCCAGGGCAAGTTGAGTGGAGCAGAGTTGTCTGGCGGGTGCGTGGATTGAGAGGCAGTGGTTCAGAAATGCCTTGTCCTGCATCATGGAGAGCTTTGTAGGCGTGGGTGAGGAGCTTGAAGGAGATCCTCATATTGACTGGGAGCAATTGGAGTTGTCAGAGGAGTTAAGTTATGTGGCTGTGGCGGGGAATGTTGAGGACCAGTCTAGCTGCGGTGTTTTGAACGTTCTGTAGTTTCCTGAGCTGTTTCTGGGTGACGCCGGCATAGAGTGCGTTGCCATAGTTGAGTCTGCTGATGAAGAGTGCATGGGTGACCGTCTTTTTGGGATTCTGTGGGGATCCAGCTGAATGCTGTGCTGCCCCGTTCCTATATTGATAAAATGTCCCGGGGAGTTGGTGGTCCCCAGGGCTTAGTGAGCCACAGGAGGGGCTACCATCTTCTTTTTAGAAACTGCCCCTGGGGGCCCTTTACAAAAAAAGTGCAGGAACCCGCACTTATGTTTTTCAAATTTTTGCCACCAATTTGCAGATTTCACAAATTCACTGGAATTATGTTTTTTTTAAAATGCTTTTTACCCTACTGGGGTCCCCCTGGCATCCCAAGACCAAGGCTTGGGGTCAGTACTCCTATCCTGCCTCCTTTTCTTTTTTTTCTTGCTTTTTTGTGGGACTCGGCTAAAGCCAAGTCCCAAGATGGCTGACAACACTTCCTGGTTGGAGTGTTGGGAGCCCATCAGCGCTCTGCACGTCTCTGCATGACCTCGTCATTATTCACAAAGACTTCGCAATCGCAGATAAACAGATTTAGATTTCCTTACATTTCTCAACTACTACTAAATGGATTTACACCAAATAACTGAAAGCCTAATCTGCAGACCAAAAGATAGCTTTGTGCGAAATTTGGTGTAATTCCATTCAGTGGTTCAAGCTGCAGCCGTGTTTAAAGCTCCTATGGGAATTAATATGGGAAACACACTTTTTTAACCCCCCCTTTTTCTCAGACCCCGCTTGACAGATCACACCGAAACTCTCCATGCACAACAAGACTCACAATGACACTTCTTTTCGGGAAATGTTTTTGAAGATTCGCCAAACAATAGAAAAAATATAGGGAATCAAAAAACGCTTTTTCTATAGAAACATGGTCCTAACCACCAGTAGGTAAAATATATGTATATACATCTAAGGTTTCACTTACCTGATATATTCTTACATTTTCGTTGTAAAGGCATGAGTGGTAAAGGCATATGGTAAAGGCATATGCGTGGTAAAACCTTGCATGGTAAAGCTAATGTGTGGTAAAGGCATTTTGCATTGCGTGGTAAATGCTCGTGTTTTAATGTGGATAGAACATCAAGGACATCCGTATGAGTGGTCCTCAGTGGTATACATGGGGAGATACTGCTGCAGGCCATTCCAACTTGCTTGGTGTCTCTGGGCCTGGTAATCCCCAGTCCAGCAACTCTGAACAGGTAGTTCTCCGCCCGGGGGTACCAGACTTGGATGCTCTGGGATGCTGTGGAGGCTGCAACACCTGGGAGAGCGTGCTGTCCTCCTGCACAACAGGGGAGCTGTAAATGCTCCCCCAGCTCTCCCCTCGTCTGCTGGGTCCTCAAACCTCCTGCTACCCTCAACACTAACCTCAAACTGATCCACACACCCATTCACCAACTGTTCCGAATAGGTGGTGAATTGAGGCAGATTTGGGTAGGTAGAAAAATACATGGATTTGAAACCAGTAAATTTGTGTGTGTGTGTGTGAGCGTGCGTGCGTGTGTGGGTGCGTTTGTGTGTGTTATTCCCCATTTGGATGGAAATGATTTGTAATTGCTGGTTTCAGCTGCCGAGATAACGGCTGAAATCAGAGATTTCACAAACCTCTTCTACACTCCCCCACCTTTTTATTTTGCCCAGACCTAACTCCTGGAAACTCGCACTAAGGCCACAAGATGGCAAGTCCGTGCCAAACACTGTACGAATTCACTGTAACATAACAAAACTAAAGAGCATTTTGTCCAGCACCCATTCCCTTCAGTCACTGCCAACTGTTGTCAGAAATTGAAATAACTCACACATAAGGACAGCCGCACACCTAGATTTGATTGTTAGATGTTTAAAATCAGAAAATGCAAGTTTAAACAATGTTTGAATAAAAACAAAAAAAGATGAGTTCCATTTCATTTGGTAAACATGACCGAACAGTACCATGACGTGCTGACGTATACGAAGCAAAATTATGTGACCAAATAATCACAACACGGTGAAAGAGACAATATTCACATTTTATTTAAAGTACATTTTAGAGGCTAAACACGTGTGGATTCATTGTTGGATACCCATGGTTTTTATTTGTTTTTTGCCCAGTGAGTGCTCGGTTAGGCAGGAGTATGGTGGGAAGGCCTGCTTCCTTATGAAACATGTGGCTTGTTTTGCTGGTATGTTGGTGGCTACCTCAGGCCTGCAGGTTCATTTCCACACTAGATAAATGTAGCTTTCCTTTTTCATGGAGTGCATTAAACGCAATTAGCGGTAGATGCTGAGTCAATAGAAAGCAGCCCTGTTTTGCCTAGTGTACAATTAGAAACACCATATTGATTAAAGTAAAATTGAAAACTGCCGACCAACGTAAAGTGTCCCGTTTCTAAGGAAGATTGAAAAGAAATCAATTTCTAACGAAATCCTTTTTTATCCAGAAGAAAACATCCCCCTGAGCATCCATTAGCTAGGAAGTAGGAATTGGACTGGATAGAAATGGTAATTACAAAAACATGCTCTAATGCCCTTTGAAAGCATCCATACTGTTCAGAACTCTCAGGTGGCATTGGCAGTAGCATGTGCGAGGCCTGTGGTCATAGCTATGCGGGGCCCTCTGGAAGCTTCTTTTGCTTTTTAGGAGGTGCGATAATTCCAAATTATTGACAATAAAATGTGTGGGAGGAGGTGGGGGGGCTCTGAGGCAATGGTGCACAACTAAAGGTATGACATACCCTTAGCTGTGTGTGTGGTGGGTGAGCTTTGAGGCCACCGTGCACAACTAAGTGTATGTCATACCTTTAGCTGTGCACCACGGCCTCAAACCTGTGCTATGTGATCAAGACTACAGGCTTGTAGTCGAAACGCGTCATCCTCACAGGCTAAGGCAATAAACCATTTAATTATATCTTCAACTGGAGTCTGTGCCCTTGCTTGGCCCTCTGTGGTCGTTCTTTGGCATCCTGGTTTCATATATATATATATATATATATATATTCACAGAAAAAAACATAGGTTTCAGGCACGTTATAGTTAGGAATTAGCATTTAAAAAACCTCAGAAATTCACTGAAAAAACCATAGGTTTCAGGGGTGTTATAGTTAGCTGGACTTTTCACATGTACAAAACCATTGAAATTCCCCCGTTATAGTTAGTTCAGCTAACTATAACTCGCGCGCCCGCAATGCACTGCTGATGACGTCACATATTACATCACTCATGACATGGTCAGTGACATCACTCATGACATCACTGATGACATCTCAAATGACATCACTGATGACATCACTGATGACATCATCCAGTGAATGTCTGTTTTTCTGAAAATTAAATATGTTTTATATATGTATATCTAAACAATGATGGAAGAATAAATTGGTATATAAGTGTCTAAATGGATGATTTGTTTTTGAAAAATTGATTGTGTAACTGACTGATTAAGTGTATCATAGTGAATACATGGCTTAGTGAGTAATGTTTAAATATGTAAATATCTGTATAAGTCTCTCACTTTGTGTATAAGTGGCTGCATGGGTTGGTGAGTAGCTACATGGGTGTCTATATAGGTTATTAGTTGGTTTTTTGAGTATCAGTCTGAGTGTCTGCATGGTTCGGTGGGGGGTATTACGTAGTGCATAGGTGCATGAATGAGTGACTCACTGTTTGTATGTGTTGAAGACAGCATGTGTGCAGGACTGTATGGGTGGATGAGTGTGTGTATGGGTGTGTTAGTGAGTGAATGACTGTCTCAATAGTGTATTTATGAGTAACTACATATGTTTTAAACTAGTATATGTGACTATTGGTGTATATAAGTGAGTATATGTGAGAGATTGAAAGAGTTCCTGAATGAATAAGTATGTGTTTATATAAGTGATTGTTTAAAAGACTAAGTATGTGTAAGTTTCCGTAGAAGTAAGTGTGGTGGTGTGTGTTTAACTGTATATGCAAGTAAATGTATGTTTGATTCTTTATTAGCATGAGTGACTATGTGTGTGAGTAACTCTATGGATGAGTGGCATTGTGTAACAGGATGTATAGGTGTATGAGTACATATGATGAGTGAGTACATGTATGAGTGACTGTATAGGACTGTTGGTGAATGAGTGGATGTGTATGTGGATCTTAGAATTACTGAAGAGGTTGTTGTAACTGGTATTGGTATGTCCATTGTTAATTTTAGTCTCTATTTTTGAATGTGTGTATCAAAGGTTATATTAGGGTGAGAGGAGGTTTGCCACTCTATCACAAGGATGATGTCATCAGTGATGTCATCAGTGATGTCATTTGAGATGTCATCAGTGATGTCATTAGTGATGTCACTGACCATGTCATGAGTGATGTAATATGTGAGGTCATCAGCAGTGCATTGCGGGCGCGCGAGTTATAGTTAGCTGAACTAACTATAACAGGGGAATTTCAATGGTTTTGTGCAAGTGAAAAGTCCAGCTAACTATAACACCCCTGAAACCTATGGTTTTTTCAGTGAATTTCTGAGGTTTTTTAAATGCTAATTCCTAACTATACCGTGCCTGAAACCTATGGTTTTTTCTGTGAATTTCAAAGGTTTTTTAAATGCTAATTTCTAACTATGCCTACAGAGATAGGACATGTGAAGAAAGAAGAAAAAATGCACAGAAAGAAAAAAAAGAAGTGCAGAAAGAAGCAACATAAGTCCTCAAAGACGAAGAAAAGTGCAGGAAGAAGGATAACGTGCAGAAAGAACAAAAAGAAGAGCAGAAAGAATCCTTGTTGCAAAATCATCCTGTACCCTCAACTTTTTCAGACGGATACTGGTGGTAACTGAGTCTGACTAACCAGTCCTAGAGCCAGTGCTATGTTAAAAGACACTTAGAATACAGTGAAAACACCTACATACACCAGGGAACATTATGCGTTGGGGTCTCCCTGTGATTAGCATGACCTCCTCTGTAAGCCCCTAGTATATAATAGGGCAGGGGGGTTAAAACTACCTCTTAAAACAGGCCACAGGGCGTTTTTGCACACGTTAACTCAGGCCCCGTCCCCTCCCTTCACCACTGTGTAAACACGCCCTGTGTCCGTTTTTAGTTGGGAGATTAAGTTCATTTGAATCCTGAGGGTCCCTAGGGTCCAACTAGCCCACTAGGTACCTCCAGTAAGTGCCACAGAGCTGCGTTGCAGAGAGGTGTAAAAAGTGGCACGGCCTGGACCACCTCTCTGCAATGCAGCTCAGTGGCGCTTACTGGAAGCACTTGGTGGGCTAGTTAGCCCCCAGGGGCCCTCAGTATTGAAGGGAAATTATATCCCCAATTTAAAACATGCTAAAGTGCGTGTTTGCACACGTCACCTCAGGCCCCGTCCCCTCCCTTCACCACTGTGTAAACACGCCCTGTGGCTGTTCTAAGTTGAGAGATTAAGTCCACTTGAATCCTAAGGGTCCCTAGGGTCAAACTAGACCACTAGGTACCTCCAGTAAGCACCACAGAGCTGCGTTGCAGAGAGGTGTAAAAAGGGGCTTGGCCTCAGAACATCTGTCTGCAGCGCAGCTCCCTGGCGCATACTGGAGATGCCTGTTGGGCTAGATGGCCCTCAGGGACCCTCAGTATTGAAGAGGAATTAATTCCCCAACTTACAACTCGGCAGGGGGCGCGTTTGCAGAGTGCTGCAAGGAGGGGGCATGGCCTCCGGCACAATGCCAGTCTTTTATTTATTTTAATTTTTTAAGAAGGGGGGCTGTGTGGTTCCCCTTCTTATTCTAATTTATTGGCCCTGATGACTCCATCCCCCAGGGCCTGTCTCCTAATTATATTTTTTTGACCCCAATCCCCAGGGCCGGCCACTGTTTTTTATTATTTTTAAAAAATATATATTTATAGAGACACCTGGGACATGCTGGACAAACCGTACGTACCTATCACCATGACGATTTGCGTGATATTCATTAAAAGGCGACTATGCATACAATGAATCCACGTGGAATGTATTTACACCACTAGTGAAGCTCTGACATGTCTGATGCCCTACCGTGCCTAATCCCGGTAGACACCCTTGTCGTTTATTTATACAAACATGGGTAGCTATTGACGGGCACATTTAATACACATGCACACCAAGCCATTCAAAGGGGATTCGACAAAAATTCGACCAAAACTATGCAAGAAACCCCCCTCACGGTTAATAAAACACACATCCACTGCCGGATGTGTAATACTTTTTATTTTACTCTCTGGAAAGGGGACGAACATCACTTGAGAGTCACAGCGCGCTCCTGGCAGAGCCCAATGCTGTGTTACACCCACCATTGCCTGCCGAGTGCCACACACCTCTGTGTTGTATTCCACCAGCTAGTGCATATGCTATGACTATGTCATGCCACACTTGTCTTCGCACGGGTTATATTGCCCCATCTAACGTGCCTTCCTCGATGCCTATGTTATAACGCACAGTGCTATGCCATACATATTACAATCTGGGATCCATATCTTTGTCACAGTGCATATGCAACGTTACACTCCCCAGCACATATTTTATATTACAACTTTAGAGACTAGTTAGGTTACACAACACTGCCCTGTGCATATTACACTCCAAGGCGCATATCGCATAGCACGCGCTAGTGCCTGTGCTATCTCGCGCTCTCCAATGAATCTGTCATTGCGCACAATGTATTGCATATTATATTTCAAGCCCGGTTCATCTTATATCACACTTTTTGGTGCATAGTTTATACCATACACTATATCTAGTTTTCATTTTCAATCGTGCTCTCAGGACTATGTTCTATATAACACTGTGTTCACCTACCCTTTTCACGAGCATTACATTTTGCGATAGGGGGTGGAGGGTCAGGGGGTGTTTCTGTCAAGTGAGCCCGGAGTCACAGTCAGAAACGTCCTCTTCTTCCTGAATAAAAGTGAGATTATGCTGCATACTTGTTCATATTTTAAGTAGTTCGCACAGACACACGTTTTAAAAACAATAAAGTTCCTAATACCCGCCTTCTCTGAACAGTTAGCTTGCTGCCCCATCCCCCTCCTCCCTATCCTCTGTTGTGTGAATCCATGGACTAGCCTCCTCCCTCCTGCCATGCATGGTCTGATGTGCTGCCACTGCCCTCAATTTAGTATGATGTACCAGTCCACTCCTCCTGCCCTCCATTGTCCAATTCTATACCCCATCATTGACCTCCTGCTTAAACTCTGTGCTTAGCTTGCTGCCCCTATTCTCCTTCCCCCTGCCCTCCGATGTCTTTGTGCATGCCCCTGCTCCATCCTTTTTGCCCACCATGTTCCATGGACCTGCCACTCCTATCTACTCTGAGTGTTCTGTTGAGCTGCCACTCCCCTCCCACCTGCCTAGCATTGTCAGATGACTGTAACCTGTCCCTGCCACCTCCACCCTGCCTGTCCACATGCCATGCCCCTATCCTCTTCCTCCTGTCCTACATGGTCCATTGTACTGCCACACCCTTCTGCCCTCCCTGGTCTGTTGTGCTGCAACTGCTCCTCTTGCCTGCCCCGTGCGGTCTGTTGTGAGGCCCCTTCCCCTGAACTTTCTTGTCTGTGCACAGGTCCTGACCCTCCCTTCTATCCTCCATCATCCTTTGTGCATGCCCCTGCACCCTCCTTCTTGCCCATCATAGCCATTGTGCTGCCACTAACCCTCCCACTTGCCATGCATGGTCTTCTGTGCTGCCATGGCCCCTCCCGCCTTCCCTGTGTGGTCAGTTAGCTGCCCCTGACCCCCTCCCACCTTCCCTCCATGGTCTGTGTGTATGCCATCACAGTCTCACTGTTGCTCTTCATGGTGTGTCTTGCTTCTAGTGCCCATCCTGCCTGACCTCCATGGCTATCTTGCTGCTCCTGCCCTGCCCCCTTGCCCCCAGCCCTCTGTTTACATGTGCAGACCCCTACTCCCTCCCTCCTGGCTTGTCTGTTCCATTGCAATGCCCCTGATCCGTCCCTCCTGCCCTTTATGGTCTGTTATGCTGCAGCTTTCTCTCCTGTCTGTCGATTATGGTCAGCTAGCTACCATTGCCTCTTGCCCCTCTGTTCTCAGTTGTCCATGTGCATGGTCCTGTCCCCTCCCTCTTGCTTTCTATGGATTGTTGTGCTGCACTCCCGTCCCGCATGCCCTGTGTGGTGTATTGTGCTGCTGCAAACCCTGATGCCTGCCCTGCAGGGTCAGTTTGGTGCACCTCTCCATGTCCCTCCTGTCCTCTGTTATCCAAGTCCATGTCCCTACCCCATTTCCTTCCATGATCCAATGTACCATACTTGCGAACATTTTGAGCTTGGTAAGAGGGAGATTTTGAAAAAAAACTGGGGTATTGATTTTCCCCTTTGAGTTACATTGAAAAAGAGGAGATTGTAGACAGGAGACAGATCAAATAAAGCCCATTTGAGCTTAAAAACATTGGACGTTTCCTGGCTGAATCGGGTCTGTTGGCATATATGGTTGTACTACCATTGCCTCTTCCTTCTGCCCACAATGGTCTATTACATTGCCACAGCCTCTCTTGCAAGTCCTGTATTGGTTTGTTGCCCCTGCCCCCCTTTCCACTGCCCTCCATAGTCTGTTGTGCTGCCACGGCCCTTCCTGCCTGCTCAGTGTGGTTAAATTGTTGCCTTTGCACCCTCCTACCTGCCTTCAATTTTCAGAGTCGGTGCCCCTGGCCTCTGCCTCTCAACAGTATCCTAATGAACAACTAGATTGCTAACATTCTATATTTATTACAAAAGTGTGGAACGCCTGACGTCATCTTGATGTAATCAAAACTGTAATACCTAGAGCATTTCCTTTAGAAATTACATATATGAGAGGGTCTTATTGGCATCAAAATTATGGTTAGTGCTCTAAAAGACTAAAATAAGGACATATTTTCTGAGTTTTCAAATAGCGACAAAGCACTTTTAAATTATTTGTTATCTTTATGTTTTTTTATCCAGTTGACCACTTGATTAAATGTTGCACTTAGGGGAGAGGATGTGGTGTTACTTCCAGAACTGCAGACTTTGCAACTGGGGAACCAGGTTGGAGTTTCTGCTTCAGCTCGACATTCTGTGATTCTGGTCAAATCACTTAGTCTCCCCATGTCTACAACCAAAATGAATTTGTTCTTGTGTGATGTAACCAATGCTCATGTAAAGCACTCCAATACCTGACAAGTCTGCACTATATAACACTGCAAAAACTCAAAATAATAAGTGTTTTGCACACTTCTGTCATTGGGCTATATTTGGGCTACATCTGGGTGATTTTGGGCTACATTTGGGCTCTTTTGTCTCCGGTGGCCATCTTGGGAGATTTATTTGTTATGAAGTTTCCTAATTTCCTCATGTACTGCAGTCTCCTCAGTAGGAAATGCTTTCAGTTTTTTACTTTGATTCCATCATGAAGGTATTCAGATATGTCACACATTTGCCATAAATTCTGAAAGTTAGCACTCTAGTTGCTCATTAGATCACTGTAGTAAAACTACTGTTCACCATGGAAGTCTGCTCCTGGTATTAAAAGTGCATGTTTCAGTCTGCATGTCAGAATTTTTTAATGAAATAGAAGAGGATTTGAGAAGTCACTCAAAATGTGCCCTCATTTTCTTTCTTCAGCATTAATCATAATTTCTATGGCAAAATGAACCCCCTCATTGTGTTCCTTTTTAAATTAAATGTTTTAAGTGTTACCAGTTTATTCCAATCAATATGGCTTCAGGTGTGCCATACTTTTGTCATAATGAAGACAGTAAGCGCTCTAGTTGTTTTTAAGAACACTCTGGGACATTCTGTCATTGGGTTATACTTTTGCTACATCTGGGTGATATTTGGGCTACATTTGGGCTCTTTTGTCTCTGGTGGCCATCTTGGGAGACTTATTTGTTATGAAGTTTCCTAATTTCCTCATTTACTGCACTCTCCTCAGTAGCAAATACTTTCAGTTTTTTACTTTGATTCCATCAAGAAGGCATTCAGATGTGTCACACATTTGCCATAAATTCAGAATGTTAGCACTCTTTTTGCTCATTAGATCACTGTAGTTAAGCTACTGCTCACCAGGGAAAACTGCTGCTGGTATTGAAAGTGCATGTTTCAGTCTGCATGTCAGAATTTTTTAATGAAATAGAAGAGGATTTGAGAAGTCACTCAAAATGTGCCCTAATTTTTCTTTCTGCAGCACTAATCATACTTTTTATGGAAAAATGAACCCCCTCATTTTGTTCCTTTTTAAATTAAATGTTTTAAGAGTTACCACTTTAATCCAAGCAAGATGGCTTCAGGTGTGCCATACGTTTATCATAAGTAGGACTGTTAGCGCTCTAGTTGTTCCTTGGAACACTCTGGGAAGCTGTAGTAGAACACAAAGGAATCAACTGACAGTCTCTGCCCTTGTTGGATGTACATGTTTTACTGAGAATGTCAGACTTCATTCTCACATGACTGAGAAAGATAATGTGAATTTACAGAAAATAAGCTCTCAGTTTAGCTTATAGATCACCTTCCAAACCTCTGTGGGAAAAGCATGAGAAAATATTTTTCTCTCAATCATGATATCCCAGCAGAAGGCTTTTTCACATGGTGAAATCACCTTAGAACATACCACAATTCCTAAAATGAGTATGGTACCATCAACAAATGATTTATAATGTAACTAACGTCTTAAAACCTTCTATTAACTGCAATGCTTTTTAATGAGGTGCTATCATGTATATTGGTCCCAAGATGGCTGCCAACACTTCTTGTATGGAGTGCTGACAGCCAATCAAATCTCAGGATGAGATGTGTGGTTAGGCTCCGCCCACATAAATATATGATTTTACTTTTTATTTTCTCAGGAACTACTGAACAGATTGACACCAGACCTGCAAAAGGCACTTCCCTGAGCTGAGGACTACCTCTCTGCCAAATTTCAAGTAATTCTGTTCAGCCGTTCGGGCTGTACCTTGGACTAAAGGTCCCTATGGAAAATTGCATGGGGAAAACGCGTTTTGGGACCCCCCTTTTTTCTCTGCCCCCGCTTGACGAATCCCCCCAAGACTTTCAGGGTAGGAGCGGAGCGGAGCACCCCACCTATTTTGAAAATTTTGCGAGGATTCGTCAACCGGCGCCAAAGTTATTCCAAATAGAATGTTGCGGATTTCCTATGGAAACACGGTCCTAACTATAACTATCTACTGGCGACCGCCAGTAGATAATTTATATATGTATATACATATATATATGTTTCCAAAGTTGCAGCCCATAGTGTGGACGCCGGCGCTCTTCGCAGCGGGGTGCGCTTCCTTCCGGCAGGGTCACGCCGGTAAATATGAAGCAGCTTTCACCTTTCGGCAATAATGGTCGCACACGCTTGGCTTCCAGGTTGTATAGCGGTTTATTCAAGCAAACAAAACTCTGCCATGCCCTATGCATTTTGGTCCCCCTACTCGAACCTTGATCACGGGATGATACATATATGTATATACAAATATATATATATATATACATATCATTATATATATAAAAATATATATAAATGAAATAACCACAGTCCTTATTGCCGCGTCCTCAGCATCAAAAAGCAGGTACGGACCACAACGTGGAGTTTAGAATAAAGTCCTTTTTTTTGCAAAGTAGAGTGCATCCAAGAATAAAGCAAGCAAGTGCCCAGCCTGACGCGTTTCGACCATGTTTCCACGGTCTTGATCACACACATGTATGTACCCTCGATGTCTTAATTTCTATGTTTAATTGAATGGTAGCAAGCGCTAAGACGCCACGGCAAATACGCGTTCTGTAAAAACCCATTTTCATTTCATTCATTCATTTCATGTATAAATATAACTTTTCGCTGTGGAATTTATTCAGAAGGGGTGTTAAAAGGGTATTTATTTTCTGTTTGTAGTGTGACTCCACTCATTTTTCTATGCTAGAAGCTAGCTACATTCAAACATCAGGAAGTCATTTATTGTATGTCCTTCACTCTGCAGTGCCATTTTGCTATTGCTCAAACTAATGACTACTTCAGAGGTGTCATGTGTAGCCAGTTGGATTGCTTTCCTCCTCTTGGGTGTGCCACTTACCTGCTTCTGTGGAAGTAGCCTTTCAATCATCTTGGCACCCTGATGATTGTGACTCTCAGATCTTTTACAATCCCATCATATCACTGGAGACCAAAGGGCCTCCTGCATGGCTTGGATTGTGACCCTATGATTGTCTGTTATTTACTCCAATGAGACAATATATATATTTTTTTTAAGTTCGAGTTTATTGAAACCACAATGACATGACAATAAGTAACCATAATATAGGATAAGAAATAAATATACTGGTTACAATAAACATTACATCCTAGAATAAAAAAGAAAAGAGAAGAGGGGGGAATTAAGAAACAGTATCAATCTCATTTGAGAAAATGCAAAGCAAAACATAACAATAAAGTAAAAGCATTGTATGTAATAAAAACTTTGAAAAAGATATACTATACATAATTATGCGAATATAATACGAAACACAGCATTAATTACTCAGTAAAAAGACAACGAAACAAAATCATGGCGGTTTACGGACATCATCTGATGTCATTACGCATGTTCAAAAAGGCTTTGCGTTTGTTAGCAGTGGCTTTAGCATAGTCTTGTGCAAAGAATAATGACGAGCCAGACCATGTGACTTAGAAGATGCTCTAACTGCTGAGAGAACCTTCAACAGATCTGTGTATTCGAGAAAGTATATGATGACTCCTCTGGGTCGCGATGCATGCGTAGAATGAACTGGAAGGCGACCTAGTCTATGTGCACGTTGGATATTAAGGTTCGTCCCCTCCGGCATATGAAGTAACTTAGGGAGGAATGACTTGAAAAACGCAAGAGAGTCTGTTCCTTCAAGACCTTCTCCCAGGCCATAAATGCGTAGGTTGTTGCGCCTACTGCGATTTTCCAAGTCCTCAACTTGCTTTTGAAGCGTAGAAACTTGAGAATGTAAATGGGATACAGTAACACAGGTGTCCTTAAAAGAGGATATATTATGCTCTACTGACGAGACCCTAGCCTCCAGTTGAGACCAATTGTCCGTTAGAACTTGTAGTTTGGCGTTTGTTTCTTCCATGAATGGCCGAAGAGCTCTAATCTCTTCCAATAGTTTACGGACATCATCTGATGTTCTCACAATAGAAGTAACTGAAGTATTTGAAGAGGCCGAGGCAGATAAATATGTTGTGAGAGGAAGCCAAAGTAAATCTCTTTTAATTGCTAATGACACAGGGGTAACATAATTAGTATCAAGTCTATGATGGAAGCAGAGGGCATTCCACCAGGCTTTGTAAGTAACTTTATCTGCATGTTTCCAATTGGAGGTGATTAAATGTAAGGCTATAGCGAGAAGCAAATCAATTAGTTGAGAATGTGATGGGGAGTTGGGCCAAGAGGGGGATAAAGAACCTAGAAAAATATTTAGAAGGGAAAAGGAAACCTTAGTATTAAATATTGTGTTAATTTGAGACCAAACTAAGTGCCAACATTTGTCAATGTTGGGGCATTCAAATAACATGTGCTTTAAATCAGCCCTTAAGCATGGGCAGGACCAGCATGATGGTGGGGTGTTAGAGGAAAAGGAAGCTAAAGTTACAGGAGAATATAATAAACGTTGATATACAAAATAAAGAGTTTGAGTGGTGTTTGCCGCCCGTGAAGTCTTATGAATCTTGAACCATAATTTATCCCATAGAGAGATAGGCCAACAATTCGAGAGGTCCTTTTCCCATGCCAATTCAGTCTTCGTTTTGCACCGCGTCGAAGAAGATAATAGACATTTGTAAAGGGAAGATGCAGAAGGGAAGCGTTTAATAAAGGAAACAATAGAGAGCATGTTATAGGAAGATCAGGAGAAGGTGGAAGTAACGAAAGATAATGACAGAGAGAAGGAAGCAAAAGATCATATTGTTTTTAAAAGAGTTAGAAAGAGCAAAATTAGATTTGAGATCTGAAAAAGATAAAGGTTTATTATCAGACAAGAGTTGAGAAATCCAGGCTAACCCTTTGGAATGCCACGATTTCCAATAGAAAGAAGGGGCCCGATTCACAGAACAAACTTAAGACTGAATCCTAAACTTAGTACCATTCTGGTATTCACAGAATGCACCTAGTACTTCTGGTATTCACAGAATGAACTTACTACTTTTGCTATTCACAGAATGAACTTAGTACTTTTGCTATTCACAGAATGGATTTACGACTCCTAAACTTACGTCCGCACTCGGGCCGGAAATTCCGGCCCGGAGGCGGAGCTTCCGGCCCGGAGGCGGGGCTTCCGGGCCGTAGGCGGAGCTTCCGGGCCGGAGGCGGAGCTTCCGGCCCGGAGGTGGAGATTTCGGCCATAGCTAAATCGGCCGGAATCCCCACCTCCGGGCCGGAAGCTCCGCCTCCGGTCCGGAAGCTCCGCCTACGGCCCGGAAGCCCCGCCTCCGGGCCGGAAGCTCCGCCTCCGGGCCGGAATTTCCGGCCCGAGTGCGGACGTAAGTTTAGGAGTCGTAAATCCATTCTGTGAATAGCAAAAGTACTAAGTTCATTCTGTGAATAGCAAAAGTAGTAAGTTCATTCTGTGAATAGCAGAAGTACTAGGTGCATTCTGTGAATACCAGAATGGTACTAAGTTTAGGATTTAGTCTTAAGTTTGTTCTGTGAATCGGGCCCTACGATTTTTGATGCGTAACAATTTATTATGCCAGATTGGTTGTTGAGAGAGTGAAATAAGCGAAGGGTAGGAAGATGGTAGAAGAGGAGATAAGAGTTTATGTGTATTAGAAATGACTGAATGACGCAAAAAAGAGGTGTTAGCAGTGAAAGCAAGGGATTCTAGAAAGTCAAAGGGGGAAGTGAAGAATTTTTGCATGCGCAACCAAATCGGGGGATAGGTTGGAGAATCAGAGGAAAGCCAGTTAGAGGCTTGTTTTAAAGAAAACGCATAATGGTAAGATTTAAAATCAGGAAACTTAAGTCCGCCATTTGATTTATCTTTTTTAAGAGTGGATAAAGCTATTCGAGAGGACTTGCCCTTCCAAAGAAACCTCAACAAAATGCTGTCTATTCTTTTAAAATAATAGCCCGGGATGTGAACAGGAATCATGGAAAGAGAATATAAAATAATGGGAGCAAGCATCATCTTAATAGAGTCTAATCTACCCCACCAGGAGAGAAAAAGAGGGTGCCATTTAGTAATTGAATCATTTAGTTTCTTAGTGAGATAGTCAAAATTATGTTTCAAAGTTTCCGAAATAGATGAGGAGAACCATAAACCTAAATATTTCAATTTTGAGGGTTGCCAGGAAAAGCCAGTTTGAGTAAAGTAGTGTTTGAGGCACAAGACATTAAGGGGCAGGACTTCACACTTATCTCGATTTAGGCGGTACCCTGAAATTTTTGAAAACGCGTCCACCTGAGAAAGGAAAGGGGGAAGAGAAGTATCTGGATTGGAACAATACAAAAGAATATCATCCGCATAAATAGACATTTTTACTTGATGGGAGCCTAGTTCGAAGCCCGTAATTTGAGCATCTAGCCTAACTTTAGTAAGAAATGGCTCCAACGCAACTACGAATAAGAGGGGGGATAAAGGACAGCCCTGACGTACACCTCTAGAAAGAGAGAAATAGTCAGAAATCTTACCATTAGCAAAAATAGATGCTTTGGGGCCAGAATACAACAGAGAAATTAAGGAGATTAATTTGGGAGGGAACCCTATCCATTTCAGAGCATGGAACATAAAGTCCCAACCTATTCTATCAAAGGCTTTTTCAGCGTCTAAAGCTATGGCAGCAAGCGGGTAATCTATGGAAGGAGCCTTACTAAGAATATTAAAAAAAAACTCTAGAATTGTCAGAAGATAAACGACCCTTTACGAAGCCCGACTGTTCCGGTCCAAGAAGCTCAGGCAAAACAGGGTCAATACGTAAGGCAAGAATTTTAGCAAACATTTTGTAATCTGTATTAACTAAAGATATAGGGCGATTGTTTTTACAAAAAGAAGGGTCTTTGCCTTCCTTAGGAATTAAGCAAATCATAGCATCCTGAAAAGTGCCTAGAGACGATCCATTCTCAATAAAGAAAGTGAATAAAAGAAGAAGTTGTGGAAGAAGCAGCTTTGAAAAATGATCATAAAATTCAAAGGTAAACCCATCGGGGCCTGGAGTTATACCTCGTCATAAAACCGACACAGCATGGGTAATTTCCGCCAATGTGACATCTATCTGTAATGGGTCACAATCAATATGTTGTGAAGGAGGGGGACTAATGGATTGAAAATAAGAAGACAGGTCCGAGTGAAGAGGTTGGGTTTCAGGAGTGTAAAGATTCTGATAAAAGGACACAAATTCGGACAAGATATCTTCATCCTTGAGAAGAGTATCACCATTAGAATTAGTCAGAGAATCTATCCTAATTCGATCCCTACGCGCTTTAAGATAGTTAGCCAGTAATTTCCCCATTTTGTTCTGACCTCCATAGTAACGAGCACTACTCTTCAGTAGATACGAGGAAGCTGCTTCCGTGGAGAATTTATTAAAAGTAATCTTAGCAGTAATAAGGTCTTTCAAAGAAGTTTCAGAGTAGGAATGATAATAGGCATATTCTAGTTTTTTTATTTGGGCTAGCAATTGAGCCGAACGTTTCTCAGAATTCTTTTTCTTCTGAGAAACGAAATTGATAATGAAGCCTCTTGCAGCTGCCTTGAAGGAATCCCAAATCATAACGGGAGAGGAATCCTGAGTTGTATTTATGGTGAAGAATTCTGAAGCGAAAGAGCTGAATTGGCTAGAAAAATCAGGATCCATGAGCAATGAATTATTAAATCGCCAACGTCCAGCAGACGAAGTGTAAGGAATTAGGTCAAAATCAACAGAAACTGGGGCGTGGTCTGAAATTAAAATGGAACCAATTTCAGAATGTAGAACATGTTGCGTTAAGGATTTTCTGAAAAAGAGGTAGTCAATACGAGACTGTGATTTGTGTGGGGGAGAGGAGAAGCTGTACTCTCGTAAATCAGGATGACACAATCTCCAGATATCGACTAAAGGTTTTTGATGAATGGCAGAAGTAAATTGTGAGTGCATTTTATGAGGTACAAATCTGACTGGGGAATTCCTATCCAAAAGGGGATTACATATTTGATTACAGTCACCGCCAAAAATAATATAATCATCATCAAGTGAAAGTAATTTATCAGAAATCTGCAACCAAAAGGTATTTTCAGCAGAAACTGGAGCATAGACATTAAAGAAAACTAACGGTATCTTATCAATAAGTAACTTAACAATAAGCCAACGGCCCTCAGAGTCAATTTCTTGAGAAATAACAGAAACATTAAACTTTTTATGGGATAAAATGAGAACACCATTTTTCTTCCCCAAAGCGGGAGAAGAAAACACATTACCAACCCAATTTTTCTTTAATTTAGTCGCTTCAGTATCAGATAAATGGGTTTCTTGAAGGAAAGCAACATCAGTTTTTAATCGAGCTAGGTGGGATAATACTCGTTGTCTTTCAATAGGATAATTCAATCCTTTGATATTCCATGTGGTAACTCTGAACTTAACAGTGTATGAATCAAATCAGTAAACCATGAACATACAATGCAATAAACAGTTATAAGAAGAAAATCATTAGGTGAATGAGAATTAATAAACATATCAATAAAAAGGTAGGAGTGAAAAAAATTGGTAACAATAAAATTGATAAATTCAGTAAGGAGAAAGAACAGTGAGCAGAAAGTATGGATTCGTAAGCAACTAGATAGAAGGGAGATAGAAAAAAGGAAAGAGAATACAAAAGGAAAAGAACAGAATAGTTGAAAGAAAAGGAATCCGATTGCAATCAAAGAAGAAGAAATAGAAAGGATAAGTAAAGGGATGAAAAGCAAAAAGGAAAAGAAAACATGAAGAAGAGGTATACAAAAGGGAAACATACTTACATAGGGAGCAACCAAACAGAGACAGGGAGGAGGGTGGAACCACATGGGGTGGACGACGCACCAGGGATCAGCAAAGCGGAAGGCCGGGAAGACATCATAAAACAGAAATAGGGAGCCTGTGGCGACAAAATTAATTCAGCGTTAGAATATTTTGTACATAGAGACATTAATCGGATAGCTGAGGAACAGGAAAAAACAAAATCTCAAAAGGGGGAGCACAACAAAAACATCTGTAAGAAAGGAATAAACAGCAAGTTATCCAACAATTGAAAGGAAGAAATAAAAATTCAGTCAACCTGCCAGTGAAAAAACCATATTAAAAACTCAAAGAGCAGATGCCGAACCGGAGGAATCCATAGTGGTCGGTTTGCAAGAGTTGATAAAACTTTGCAAACGCACAGGATCCTCATATGTGGTGGTTTTGTTATTATATGTGACTTTGAAGAGGCACGGGTGAAAAAGACCATATCTGGCTCCGATTGAACGCAAGTCATTACGCATGTTCAAAAAGGCTTTGCGTCTGTTAGCAGTGGCTTTAGCATAGTCTTGTGCAAAGAATAATGACGAGCCAGACCATGTGACTTTGGGAGATGCTCTAACTGCTGAGAGAACCTTCAACAGATCTGTGTATTCGAGAAAGTATATGATGACTCCTCTGGGTCGCGATGCATGCGTAGAATGAACTGGAAGGCGACCTAGTCTATGTGCACGTTGGATATTAAGGTTCGTCCCCTCCGGCATATGAAGTAACTTAGGGAGGAATGACTTGAAAAACACAAGAGAGTCTGTTCCTTCAAGACCTTCTCCCAGGCCATAAATGCGCAGGTTGTTGCGCCAACTGCGATTTTCCAAGTCCTCAACTTGCTTTTGAAGCGTAGAAACTTGAGAATGTAAATGGGATACAGTAACACAGGTGTCCTTAAAAGAGGATATATTATGCTCTACTGACGAGACCCTAGCCTCCAGTTGAGACCAATTGTCCGTTAGAACTTGTAGTTTGGCGTTTGTTTCTTCCATGAATGGCCGAAGAGCTCTAATCTCTTCCAATAGTTACTCCATTGATACTGGTGAGGTCGATTTAGGTGGCGATGGAGGATCTTTCTTTAGGCGTTTGGTGTTGGATTTCCCTGAAGCAGTGGACGGGGGTTCCATCGCTGTATCTGGATTGAAAGCTAAAGAGTTTTCCACTTTAGAAAATTCTGAAAAAACCTTCACATTTTTTATAAAAATACGTTTTGGCTTGGAGAGAGAAGAATGTGGTGTCTTTGTTCTACCCATAAAACTCTGTTAGCACATTCCGAGCCCGTACTGGTGTGCTAGTAATCAGACACAACAAGTAGGCACTGAGCGCAGAGCGCAATGACAATGTGGAACAGGGAGAGCTCTGTTTATCAAAACATTTGTTCATGTCTTGTCACCATGCCCTCTGCAGAGCATAAGTATGACACACATAGAAGTGCGTAAACCAAAAGGCTGAAGGAGGTGCCAAAAAAGGGGGTGTGTCACAGCCTATAACACCATCCTGTAAACATGTTGCAAAAGAAGAATATGTCCCCATGAAAATTGCTGAGGGTAAAAGCAGAAAGGTTAAAGCGCTAAAATGCCTCAGTTCTCCTATAAAAGATAGCTGCTATTTGGTTCAGTTAACATATTTAGCATGGAACTAGTTATTGTGAAAGGGAGAAATAGCATGCTGAGTTTGTCTTCCCCTAACGGTTATTTTCTCCTTGCTGTGAGGAAACGCGTGCTCGCGCGTTAAATTCAAAATGGCGGCCGCGTCTGAAACGGCGCCGCTAAAGCACTCCCGTCAAGGAGAAGAAAGACCCATTACCGCTAAAGGGGGTCCACGAGGGCTCCAAAGCATGCCCTGAATGTTCATGAATCCATGGACGTTCTTTCCCGATCGACAGCCGTCTTCGGAGCGCCGAATCCTCCCAACGGGTCCCGGAGCTTTACCTAGGCGCCGCCATCCACTCGGGCGCCAAGCCACGCCCCCATGAGACAATATTTTTATAAACGACATTTAGGACACCTTTAATGTGTGATGATATTCTGAAAATGAAATTCTGGTACCATATCCCATTAGGATGTATGTCAGAATATAGTCAACCAAATTATATTCTTTCATAAATAGAGTTTACATGTAGAATTCTAGATAGGTAGCAGTGAGTTATGGGGATGTTTTTCACTGACGTGTTCTGAGTGACATCAAAGAGACGAGTGCAAAGCTCAAGTTGTCGGTGGTGTCACTCAGAACCCAGAAAGGAAAAACATCCCAATTATTCTCTTTTTACTGATCTATACTTTTATGTCATGTATGACCCCAAACTCCTCTTCACCTGCTTTTAACTTCTACGGAGGGGAGGAAGAGAAAAACACACTTAACATGGCCTCTCCTTGTCCCAAATGATTAAAAAAACTAATTATTTTTGCATTCTGCCACTCACCCCCACCATGTTATGTTATGTTGCGTTATGTTGAGGTATGTTGTGTTTACTTGTAGAGCGCACTAGCAGGTGTGAGCTTAGCCTAGCAGTCGCTGCTGCTGGTGCTGCTGCTGCTGCTGCTGGTGCCATTCTCTTTAATCTAGCAAGTCTTTCAGCCAGCAGCTTCAATACAATAGAACATGGACCGCAAGCTGGCCTCTGGAAGCAGAAACCGAAACTGTGTCTTTTTTGTACCTGTCACGATTGCAGAAACATTTACACATCCGCAGTATGTGACAGGCAGCCCATTAAGCAAATGCCTGATATGTACTTTCCCAGAGAAGCCAATGACTGAAGAGGGCTGGGCCAAAGCGTCTTTGTGTATGTCATGTGAACATGAGGTTCGCAAGACCGCCAAAGACAGCTGTAGCCAGACCTAAAAACAACTTATGATATATTTTCTGCACTGTGTTGTCTCTGTATGTAAATTACTGTTACTCTGCAAAATGATACAAAACTGGTGAAGAGGAGATGACAAATGGCGATAAGGCCAAGCAGCGCCATATTCACAACTAAGTATGCAAATGATGTTTTGTCTTGATTGGAAGAGAGAAGGGGGCATCTGTCACTGTCATGAATAGATATTGTTTCTGTAAAAAGTGATGTCACGCTATTTTGAAGATTCATTTTCAGTATATTTTTCATATTCAGTGAATTAATTATTTGCAAGGCGGTTTTAAGACCAATATCAGCCAGCGCCGAGGATTAAGTGGAGACAAATGCTACAGAGCTTCACAGCGCAGCCAAGGAGAAAGGGTTTCAAAAACACGTTTTAAAAAGTCAAGTTAAAATGACGATAAACTAGAGCAACAGAAGTTAGAAAGTGTGGCATAGTAAAGGGTTAACATCCATAGCCATTGGCTAAGAGATACACCTGTCCTTATTGGCTGATGCCATGGAACCCGATGTAAGACGACAAACACAAAAGGTGTCATAAATCGTGCACCAACATTTTGCGATGAGTCGTTAATTTTGTGATGGGACCTATATGCTGTTAGGTCTTATTGCAAAATCTCTAGTGTCAGAGAGTTGAAGAATGACTCACCTAAGGAATATTAATTACGTAGATTATTAGTGACCCCCTGTGATTGGCTACAAACACAGTGATAGTTACCTGCAAGGGATAGCAGACACTATACCAGTGTTTGCATCCCCAAACGTTTGCAAACGTCAACGTTACATTTTGAAAAGCACACAATGCTCCTTAAAAGAAATAGTTCTGCTTTAAGAAGACAGGACTCCTTTTGAAAACAGATCCCCTGGGCTGCTACCTTCTGAAGCCACCTAACACGATATCTAAGGGGAAAGCTGTTCAAGTGTGACATGTTTTTCTTTGTGAATCTTTTACCATCTCATTTGAAAAGTCATAATATTTTAACGATTTACGACTGCAATCGCAAGTGCAAACATACTTATCACACTGAAGCTTAATTAAACCCCCCTCCCTTTTTTGCCCCCCCCCGAACTGTGATTCGAAAGAAGTAGCAAAACACCTTTTGAGATTTTAATGTTTTTTCAAATTGAAAAACGTGTTCAGTAAATATTAAAATGTAATTTTTCGGTGGATTTTCAAATCACAGGGTTTGCGACTGCAAAATGAATTATTTAATCGGACCCAGGGTTCTGCCTTAATCAAGGAAAGACAAGGTGTTCTTGAGAATCTGTTGGATTTGTGGGAAAACAGGGATTTTGGCTGGCCAAGATCTCTGTTCTATCTTTGAAGTGGGAGCTGTCCTACCCATCCTGCGTTTTCTGTTAAGCTATTTTTAAAGTATGTAATTGTAGTTTTATCATCAATAGTGTCAGTGCTTAGCAGGGCTTGAAGGTGCTACAGGACAACAGCTCCTAACACTTATCTCCCACGGCACCAAAGCGCTTTCTAAGGAGAGAGGGATTGAGGGCATGGGTAGGGGTACTCATTCATGGACTATCGGTGAGCAGCTGGTACAGCGGGGAGGTGTGTGGGTGGGGGCAGCAAGGTATCTAGCTCATAAGTCCTTGCCCTCGCAAATAGTCTTCAGGACCGCAGCCTCTCTGCAAACAGGCAGCTGCAATGTGCATGTCAAAAAGCCATTACCTAAGATGCTAGGTCCCCGTTGTACACAATATTTTATTTAATGTTTAAATAATTTCCCCTCTGGTTTTCTAGATTTAAAAAAAAATGTATGCATGTATGTATTTTGACCTTTTTTCCTGTTTTATTTAGCAAGCGGGGTTGGGTATCAAGAGAATGATTCATCACTTCTACAATATTTTTAGCAATGCTGAACTTTTGGTGACATTTCCATGAAAAATAGCCAGAAACGTCAAATGACACTTTTTCCTCATATATTAAGATTTTGTTTGAACTGCTGAACAGATAGATTGCATGCACGCGCACACATACACACCTTTTTCTGAACAATCCCCTCAAGAAGTTTGAGAGTTAATCAATTCCTTTGCAAGATTCCTACAACTACAAGGATGGGTGCCTTCGTCACCAATTAGCATGTATGCCAACCTGACAGTGCCCCATTTCTAAGGGGTACATCTGCCCACCCTTCTAGTAATAACATGTATGACCTCACATTACAAGAACCAACCAATATTGGCAGTTCAGGTGTTGCACCATGACATATGTATTTGTAAAGCACACGTTCACCCAGAAGGGTATCTTGGCGCTGAAAAGCAGATGTTTATTGTTGACCATTCCTGTTGACCAATGTCGCTGTATCCATATAGTAATCTGCTTCCGTTCCATATAAAATATTACTTTAAGCAGTGCCCTTAATATTATGCTGATTTTTTTCTAATCTCTTCTGGGCAGAAATGAAGCTTCATTTTGTCAATGTCCATGTCTGTTTCAACTCGCCTCCTATTAAATGGCAACAGATAAACTGCGTGTGATTAAATGACCCCAGGTTTAATTAATCCACTGGGTGTGCATCAGCGATCCTCAGCAATGAGATGCTCAGACAACAGCAACTGGAGAACTTGTTGGTTTCTCGCTGGTAATTACAGTGAGTGAATTTTACCCAATTACCTTTCATTGCCACTTGGTGTTGTAGCTGTGATTGATGGGGATATAAATATTGATTGAACAAGGGTTGTTTTCTTTCTTATAATGATGGGCTGCATCGCATTTAGGAATGCTCCTTTGTCTTTTCCTCAGTGAGAAATGATGGCCCAGTGAAAGGGATGAAAGCAATTGACACACACTGGAAATACAGTCTTGCTAGTTAGGTATTCTGCTTCTTAGAAATAATTATGCTGAATATAGGAAATAGATTAGAAAGTTAACTGTTGGCTTTAATTAATAATAGTACTGAGTTGGGGTGAGGGTTATAAGGTTGTGTTGAGAGTAATTTACATGAGTTTGATTTCAAATTTGTAGTTCAGTTATCCAATTCCTGGTCCTCATTGGGTGACTGTTGATTCTATATTGAGTCACATTACTTCTTTGACCCAAAAGGGGCACACATGATCCTGTAGTGTGTGAGGACCCCCTCCATTCTAAAGAGATCCATATGGCCCAATTAGTGTGTTTGACTTACAGAGTTCTCAAAGAAGGCAACTTGGCAAATGCACTTCGGGCAAGGTTGTATGTCAGAATATTGTTAGCACAAATATCGTGTGACATCAACATTTTGACCTGAATTTCATTGACAAGATTATCAGTCCACTCTCAAAAAGTAAGATCAGCGGTTGGGAAAATAAATTAGTCTGAAAAATTGCTTCTTGCTTTAGTCAGTTCTGAGTAATTTGTGGGCATTGTGTGGTCTAGTTCTCAATTAAAATGTCTTGCAAGTTTGAATAAAGCCTTATAGCAGGCTATACCGGCTATTAAAGGCAATAAACATGACTGGGAGAAACCCTTATTTTCCTATAAAAGAGCAAGGAGCCTTAAGGATACCCTGGTACATACCCGTCCAAAAATCCAGGAAAGGAACCAGGACCAGTCCATCGTCAGTGCATGGGGTCTTCCACCCATTGTTGGCCACTACCCCTGTGGTTCATGCAGTGTTTGCCATTTGACATCCCCTTCGAAATATTTGGTACTAGAACAAGGGAAACAATGGATGCAGAAAATGCACACTAATTGCAATTCCACTGATGTGGTATACTTAATTACTTGCTCATGCGGACTAAATTATGTCGGCATGACAAGTAGAAAAATCAAACAACGCATCTGCGAACATCGCAGTACCATTCGATGTCGCAAGCTGAGTACAAAACTGACTGAACATTTTTTATCGCTAAACCACACAACCAACGACATGAAGTGGACAATCATTGAGAAACTGAAGCCTGGACCCAATACCCAACAGTTATTATTCGAAAAAGAACAACGTTGGATCTATCGTTTATCCACTCATCTTATGGGTCTGAACGACAATATCCCATGGAGTTCCATTTTAAAACACTGATCTGTAGATCCAACCCAGCCAGCCTGACGGCAGAACCTTAATAGCCTCCGTGTAGCTCTTTTTCCATTTAAAGCTTACGATTTGCCGTCCTTCCCTGTCACAAAAATTTCTTAGCATCATGGTGACACGGCTTGTCCACAGACAGTTATAACTCGGCATATGCTCCTCGCGTTTCATTTCCCCTTTATAATCGAGTTTTTTGTCTTGAAAGATCTCATAAATTATCATCATGGCTATCTTGAGCATTATTAACCTGTAGAATAAAGAACGCCAGCTCAAGAAATCTCCATTACAGAGGAAAACCAAAATGAACGCATTTATTAACTCTCTATACACAAATGACAGATGCACCTTACATTTTAGGTTCCCTTCAAATCGGCGAATTTTTATAAATAAATCTTGTAAACCAACATCACGGCTATTTTTGAGTATAGCAAGCCTTGAGAATAAAGCACGCCAGTTCAAATTACCCTTCACAAAGGTGGAACCAATAGGAACGCGCCTACTAAACACACCTTCTTTTAGGCATGCATCATACGCACTGATACGTCAATACGACCACGTGACGGGAATCACGGAGTATTTACTTCCACGTTCCCCATTCACTAACTAATATCCGGGCCGAGGAGGACAGATCGAGGCTGACCGCGGGAGTGTGCGAGCATGGAAGTAAGTTGGGGAACCATTCCTTGGCAAAGAATTAGTTCCGTTTCAACTTAACTTTCTTAAACAGACCAACATTTTTTGTCTTTCATTTTTGGCAGAAACTATAGCTCACTACCCCCCTCCCGGACCCATGATGTTAGTAACATCAAGTACATAAGTAAGATGACTAACCCTTTTTATCCATGCAGCTGTTTTCACTAATAATTTTAATCGCTAGACATGCTCTGGAGCAACGGCGCCTGGCAAACACCTCAGACGCTTGTTTTCAGCATGACTATCACTTCACGAGTCCGCTAATCCTACGGCATACACAGTGGCTAAATAGCCACCACGATTGCACTTTGTCCATTATCGTGATACCACATAATGTAATCAAACGCAGGCACAATTAGTACACAGGGCCTCATGGAAACACTTGATATTTCTATGAGTCCCTTCCTTGCGACGAGTAATCACTCGTGTTTGGGCGTTTTTAGCTACAATTGCTATTTGGACACCCACTCCCGCTCCACAGCACGGGATTACCAAATTACCTATTCACCAAAACGAGTAAAGATGAATTAATGTAATCAACAAAATCATGTCTCTCTATGTTTTTGTATGTGTTACGTTTGTCTTCTTTCTTTTTCAGACATTCTTAGCCCCGGAATAATAGGATGGCTATTCGGTAAAACCGTGAGTTTTACCATTTCGATCTCCACAGGTTAGGGTGCGCCTTAGCGTGCGCATACCGCCGTGGAGACCCTTGTGGTCCTGATGAAAGCTTAGCCAACTGGGCAAATTAAGCAGAAACATGTCGACCTTATCACAATTTGGTTGAGCTCTGGTTAACCTAACAAACCAGATCTTGTCCAACTCACGTTTTTATTGGTCTTTGGTTTGCCGATATTAAATTAGTTGATGGTTAAAACCATTTACCTTTTAACTTCACTCCCTTTCACATCCAAAAACCAGCTCCGCTGTAATTCAGGCGTTGCAGCACACCAGAGAGGCACTCGGCCTCTCTGGTGGGAACCCGATGATGAAGCATGTCACCAACTAGGTTGGTGAGTGAGGGTTCTTTTAACAAATCTTTTTGGTTTTTGCCCGTGCATTTTTGCTCCTTTTTTCCCTTGTCACTCTTTTGTTGTTTAATTGATATACCGGCTATTAAAGGCCCTCTCCAGTGTTAAAGGCCTGAGCTGAAGGTGAGGGACTTTAACAAGGGAGCCAGACTTTACTAGGCGGCATAGCCCAGCTACGAAAGGCTACAAGGCTATTAGAACATTCTGCCAGTAGAGGGCAGAATGTTCCAATAAATAAAACAAAGGCCTTCGAGGGGTTTAAATTCTCTCGGGTTTTGAGAGGCCTTTGAAAACAACATTGGAATGTTGCTTTGCGGGCCTTTACCGGCCCGTAAAAGCATGGAGCACTTTGTTGTCTTCAATGGAGCTCCCAACATTCCAATGTTCTAATATGACGTGAAGCTCATCCGGCATTTCTGTGTGGAGCAAGTGCAACAGATTGTGCTGGTGGCATGACTCATTTCATTCAGACTGATGGTTGTTACCATTCGATCTGTATCTTCCTCCTGGAGATGTTTATCCTTTCAGCTATTGTGACATTACATTGTTGATGTTAACAAGTAAAATTACACCTGAGTGCTGTGTTGAGTGCTTTCATAGATCTAGAAAATTTGAGAAAAGCCTATAAAGAGCAACTTTTGTATTCCATCTGCAGACAGTATGCAAAATGCCACACTGCAATAAGACCCTATATGACTGAGCGATCATGAAATCAGAGCAGTCGACACAGCAGAGATAGAAATGTGTACCTTGAAAGAACATTTTCTCAGTTTATAAACCTCAACTGTCCACGATACCATTAACATAGTTGGACAAGAGAATTCTCTTTATGATAGCCAAAAGCAATTCTCTATCACTCTGGGAAAATTCAGAGACTATGGGGTATTGAAGCACTCAGAACATGAACCTGCCTGACATTTAAACTAATCTCTATTGTGCATTATATTAGTCACTGTTTTCTGTACTGAGAGACACAGATGATCCTGCGTTAGACTGGTGTTCGTAAACTGGCATATAGCTAGAAGAAAAAAGGGATGGGGACTCCTCTTTTTTAAAACCGCCGACAAAGACATGTACATGAAGATATGAATAAGGAGAAAGAGAATGTCCAATCCACTACAAAAGCTATTTAAGAAGATGTAGAGGTGCCCACCAGCAGAGTACTTGTGGTAGCACACTTACTGAAGAAGTAGAGAAATAAATTGGTACCCTAGTGAGCTGCAGCTCCACTTTTTTGTGTATTGGAGTCTGGCAGAAGTTCCATTGTTGCACGGTCCACATTTTGATAAGTATGGAGGCACAGCATGAGACACATTTACACCTCGGGATGAGGTCGTGGACCACGAGGAGTGTTTCTATGATGTAGGTGGTGGCACAAGGAAAGTATTAGCGTGATGCGGAGTACCAGTATGTAATTGACATATTCCCTCCTCATCCCAATCCTTACTGCAGTGAGGATACACCAGAGCAGAAAGCACTCGGGGGCCTATTATCAAGAAACGGCGTTAAAATTATCGCCGCTATATCGGCAGAAAACTGCCGCTAAAGCGGCGATAATGGTCTTGATAATATGCCCTTGAGAATTCCAATGGAAACCCATGTTCTGGTGTCAACATGGGCTACTATTGGAATTCTCAAGGGCATATTAGCAAGCCCATTATCGCCGCTTTAGCGGCAGTTTTCTGCTGATAAAGCGGCGATAATTTTAACGCCGTGCTTGATAATGTGCCCCTCAATCTGATTTTAACGAAGTTCAGCAGGAATGTCGGTTATGAAAGAGATCAGCATTTCAGGAAGAAGTCAGTCAGGGAGAGCAGCCACAAAACCTTGGACCCACATTACAAGGGGCTGCTATCCCACACATCCAGTCTATAGTGACAGACTCATAGATAGAGCGCCATCTTTACAGCAGCTCTATGCAGGTTCTTGATGGAAGCCCTAGCAGTCTCTTCATAAGGGGTTGTGAATCCAATGAGTGGTCCTTCCCGGAGCGGGCATGGCAAGTTGGAACCCCACAATCTGATCATGGGCTCAAGAATGTAAGTTTCACTGCAGTGTACGGATGGAGGTCTGGAGGCGCGACACTAACAATAACATTGTAGAGCAATAGCATCGATATTGTCCGTGCTGTAAATATCAGCGCTTAGGGGCATATTTACAAGCCCCTTGCGCCACTTTTGCGTCACTTTTCCCATGTTAAAAGTGACGCAAAAGTGGCGCAAGGGGCTTGTAAATATGCCCCTTAGACTTCAGGTGATAGATAAGGTTTTCTTTTCCTTTCTGCAGCCAAAGGGCACCATTGAGTGGACTGTTAACAGAGGCTCATTACATAAGCATGAAAAAAGGGAAGACATGATGTCCATATGCATGAAAACAAAAGCTATTAAAGACCATAGATTAACAAGACACCACAGCATTAGGAAAATAGATTTCGCAAACATTAATCCTTCTGCTTTTATACTAAAAAAGTCAGTCTAATCCATAATAAAAATGCACAAACGTGTTGCCGGGGCATTAAGGAACCTATGATCCCTTCTGAAAACACCATTCGATGAACTTGAATAGTATGATCACGAGAAGGAGAGATTTGTAAATCTCACTTCATATAGCATGAGACGTCTTGTGTGTAGCACACACTCACCAGCGGGCTTTCTTAGCGCCACACAGCAGATGTGTGAGTTTAACCGAGCTCTGTGGCACTCGGTACATGGACCTTGAATGCAATGAAGGCTGAGTGGACTTGCAGACAGTAGCTAGGTAACGTACAATTAAAAGCAATTGGGATCTGCAAAACATTTGGCATTTTTTGTTAGGAAAGTGTGATGTCAGACGGGAGTCTGAATACTGATTGTGATGGAGACATTCATTGTTCATGTAGGATACGTTTATAGCGCTGCCTAGGTTCTGGAGCATAATTCATACTAACGTATAAGTAGCACAGCTGATCTTTTATTAATGTATACATTTATAGAAATAAAGCACGGTAAGGCACATCATGGCTCTGAAGGGACACAGGTGACGAGTCAGGTAACATGGAAGAAAGCTTCTCTCAGTTTCACACTTGTGGTGTGATTGTAGGATGGAAGATGGGTGGGGCAGCAGCGCCATCAGCGACTGATTGAAAATGCACGAGTGCTTCTGAGAGTTCGGGGCACTGGTGGTTAGTCGAGCTGGTGATTTTTGAGTTCATACCTAAATTAGCACTTTCTAGAACCCGAAGATGTACAGCTGGATGCCTTTTTTAAAACACAAATTGGAATCTCGAATCTTGATAGCACTTAACTAGTTGTCGTTCTAGTGTGATTCCCCATGGTAGGTCGCACGTATGTAGTGTGATTTCTTAGAGGCACGACCATGATCCTCCTCGGCACAAAACTTCATTTACATGAAGGTAAATAATATTGAGCCACACACTTTCCATTGGGTATCCCTTGTGTTAAGGAAGGTGCCATAAACATGCAGACACTCCAAAGAAAACTGATGACGTAGCGGCACATGTCATCATGCATTTGACATAAGCACCTTAGTGCAAGATCATTGCAACTTTTACATGTATCTAAGTAGAGTTTTTTTTTTATATTGACATACAATTGGTCACGCATTTTTTTTCCAATGCATAACTTATAAGGTCACATGTTTCTTCTATTAGAGAGCAGATGAAAATAAATTTGGCAGTGAATTTAAGGCGCATTTTGTAACTTACAGCTACTCAATTATATGACTGTCTGGTTAACTCTTGAGCTACAATTGCATATTTTGTAATACATCTAAAGATTCTTTTTCTAAATAGGTATTTTTTGCAAACAAATGAACCGATTATAATCGAAAGGCTTGTGGAATAAAATAACTAGCACATAAATAATCCGCTATTAATAGTCCACCGCCCTATCAAATTTCTACCTCTTAAAATCTAAAAGTAAGGCTTGAAACCGCTGTGGTTTATAACTTGAGTGTGTTTTGGATATGACTTGTATTCTAAGGTCATTGCACAGTGCTTCTTAGGGCCCTGTTAGATGGGGTTGGCCTCTAATCCAGACCTTTGGAAATAGAAGATGGTGGCCCAGTCACGTGGGTTCTAATAAATAAAAGCTCTAATAGGACTTTGCAGCTGTGAATGTGCACATTCAGCCTCATGTATCAGTTATTTCAAAAGGAAAGTAAATGCGATTTAGTTGTGAGTGTTTTATGAGATGGTTACATTAAGATGAGTAGATGAAGTGCCGCTCGCCCTGTACCCTTTCATGGGCCCTCCCTTCTCCCAGAGGTCCCTGCCGTGTGGCATCCCAAGGACCTTTCTTGATCATCTACTCTACTTTCTTGCGGCTGAGTTCTTTGCTTTCTTCTCCTTCTGAACCCCTGCCGTGAGGCATCCCAAGGGTCATGGGAGAGCATTACCTCTAATCTTTGATGGCGGCATGCCGCCCTCTGGCTCCCTCAGTGCCCCTGCCGTGCGGCATCCCAAGGACACTGTGAGAGCCTCCCATCTATCTTCTAGTGAGTTCTTCTCTTTTTTGCTAATTTAGTTAGGTTAGCTCCGCCATGCTCCCTATTGTTTCTCGATCAGAGGGAGCTCCCCCCTACACCAACCTCTGCCTTGCCCTAAGGTTATAGGAAACCCCTCTGCTCTAGTACACCCACAATATTTAGCAGGAACATATCCATACCCACCCCTGTGAGGTGTACTCCGTCATCCATGTGGTACCCCGGGGATCTTAGGTTTATGAACCCATGCCTTACGAAACCCCACCCATTGGCCTTGCATACCTTCGCCATAGTGATATTGAGTTTCCTTCTGGATTTCTCTACTGCTCCCAGGTCTATTGCCCCCTGCCAGGCTTTACGTACTATGATCGCCGAAAAGATTATTTCCGCGGGGCGTACCAGATGTGCCACTGCTGTGAGGCCCTTCTGCATTTCTTCCAGGAGTGCCCTCCGCCCCATTGTTGTCAAGTCATTGCCGCCCAGGTGGATCACTACTGCATCTGGTTTGCCACCTCGTTGTAAAGCTTCCCGCACCGTGGGTAGCAGTTGGTCCCATTTCATCCCCGGGCGCCCCTGCCATTCTTTTTCAGTGTCCCGCAGCCATATTCCGCCGAAGTCGCTTCTGGCCGCCGCCCACCGTTGAGCCCGCGTCACGTAGGAGTGCCCCACGATCCACACCTTCTTCTGTGAAGTGTTCGGACCTGGAAAGGGGGGGGGAGAAGTTTGGGCTTAGTACATCGTTGGGTGTATGTAGCGCTTGTATGCACCGGACGCCCAGCGCCCTATCCCCTTTATTACCCCGCCATCCATGCCTAGTCCTGCCGCCGTGGTGGCAGCCCCTATTCTAAATGAATGTGACCCATAGTCACGTGCGGGGAACCCCAACGCCTCTAGGGTTTTCCTTATTACTGCTATGAACTGAAAGCGGCTGGGGAAAGACCCATCCCTATGCTGGAAAAGCGGCCCTTTCTTTACCTGCCCGTTCTCTAGGTGCTCTTTTAGTAGACACACCGGGCAGTAATCAGCGTCCTTCATGCAGTGTATTCTGGTCCATCTCCCCTTGCCTGTCTGGTCTGTCTTGGACCGCCGTAGTAGTATGTCCATGTGGCCTTTCTGCATGTCAACTTCCCCTCTGTGTATGCATGCCGATCCTGGGTCCACCACTGAAGGGGCTAACCACTCGCTGATCCTGTATGCCCCGAAGAATGCCACTGTGAATGCTGCCTGGAATAATGTTATTTCCTGTCTCAACAAGCAGATCCTGGCCAGGGCCCCCAGCATCTCCTGAAGCAATTTGAAGTGGATGGGTCGCCTAGCGTCCTTCTTCCTTTGTCCAAAGGATGGGGGGGATGTGTGACTCCACTGGGCCATGTGCCCCCTTTTATCCCCCCCCCTGGCTCCTACGCTCGACCCCTGATTGGGGGGGCTTGCTTCTGCCAAAGGGGGGCCAATCCTGGCCCCCGTCGGCCTAGCCTCTATGTTAATGTGGGGGCGGGCGGGGGGAGGGCCTCCGCCCCCGGATGGCGTTTTGTCCGGGCCCCTGCTGGGTCCGGATTTGCCTACTCGGCCCGGGTCCTAAAGCATGCTTCCCTAGATATTGTGGTTGGTTTATACATTAATACGTTGAACGTTTGATGGGAGTCAGGGCATGAGTCAAGATGGTTGCCCTGATGTATGGTTCCACGCTGTCCACTGAATGCCTCCGACAGTCATAACATGCTAGACACCATTGGAGCGTTCTTGGCACTTCACAGTAATGGAAAGACGCCGACACTCAACTGCGAGGGAATGCCACCCCTCCCCAATCAACACTACCCAACTCATGCTCAGGATGTGCCAGACATATCACCCCCACCCACCGTCTTTGAGCACCACATTAAGGGGGTGTTGTGAGACAGACTCACACTGCACTTCCCATCACGAGTCACTAGGACCTACAGGTACCCAGGGGAGGGGGTTGTCTGGAAGAAGCAATGATCGTGCAGGAGTCCTTTATTTGATGAATGAAGAGCAGAGCGCTGTCCTGAGAGGGTGATGGGAACGGTGACCCGCGCTCGGAGTCCCATGACGATTCATCGTCCTTGTGCTACTTGGCATTAGATCACCCAGGGCGCGACAGTTTCATAGCAGTGGGCCTAATGGAGGACATAATGCCATCACTTGATTATACGCAAGAATGGCTGGTCCCTAACTTCCCGCCTCCAACTTGTATGACCAGTGTTAGATTAAACTGAAAAGAAACCTCCCTGTGAAGAAGCTGCAGCGTATTTATCAGCATTGCTGGTACTCATAATTAGAGTGAACAGTCTGGTTATGCTTGCTTAGGAAATCCATTTTTCAACATTGACCCAGCTGGCTCTCCTCTCTGTGTATTGATGCCTTATGTTTGAAGACCTCGGCGCATGGCATTCATAGGCTGAATGTTACATATGAGAAGAGAATGGTAAGTGTGTCTGCAACAACGCTTCAAAATTGTTAAAATGTTTCCCATTTGAGAGCAGCCACTGCGAATGATCACATCAGACGAGCGCCATTCTCTAGAGCTCGGCCTTGGGATTAGGGCTAGGGCTGGTGATCTAGTTTGAACCAATCCATACCTGTGCTTAATACCTGTTCGGTGGTTTCCTTTGTTATTGTGCAGCATGTAGCTTCACCTGTATAGCTTTACAGGCGCATACGCCTGTATATATATCTTACAGAGGGACCCAAGTTAAATTGAACATAGTTCTATAAATGTCTAATACACAGCCAACTGCTCTTTTAGGAGACAATCACTGGAACTAGAAATTTTCTGCCCTGGTCCTGACTTAAGCACAATGATGTTGGAAACAATCCTGAAAGAAAAAAGGGCGATGTGCACCTTGGTTATAACAGTAGAGGGCAGAGTGACAAAGACGGTAACAGAAATTGAATCAATCTGAAATGATATGGTTTCAGTGGAGGCGGGATTCTGTTAACAAGAGAGCTTGAGATCTACAGGGGCTCCTGGACAAAATGACAAATCGGAGTCAAGAGTTATGGCAATATCAGAAAAATGTCATTGATTTGGAAGATTGATTGCGATGCAATAACGTACACTTCTAGCGAATCCCAGAAAAATTAGAGGTAGATTATGCCGGAAACTTTCTGGCACATTTTCTTATCCAAGCTATCATGTACCAAGTTCATGTCTACCTTTGAATTTCTAAGAGCCTGTCGGATGCACCTGCATTACACCCCTAAGTTACCAAGACCCATCATTGCTGCATCATGAGACATCAACCAGCCAGGCAAGTTATCAAGACTGCTAGAAAAATGTACTCTTTTCATTTAAAGATCAGTCAATCCACATTTCTGCATAATCAGAAACAAACCATAAACAGAAAGACAGTTCTGCCATTTCGCCCGAGACTGAGGAAATGGGACATTGACTATTGCTTGCTGAATCCTGCTACCATATTAGTATTGATAAACGGTTGTTTCTAAGAGTACCCCAATCCAGGTACCCTGATCATTTGCTCAACAACCTAGAATACACAACTACCTCATCTCAGTGATCAATGGATTTGCCAGTTTGGAATTATCCTGAATGTCTCTAAAAATTGCCTGACACTGGACTTGACACCAGCACTTCAGATAAACAAGGGGCAGGCAGAAATCTAGGCCCCTTTGAAATAAAAAATACCCTGACTAAAAAAGGAATGGGCTGTAACTTGATCAGTGGGTCCTGTTGGAAATAACTCACTTAAACTCTCCATATTTACCCACTCTAAATAGCCACGAGAATTATCAGTCACTATTAAAGGTGTCCTTTACATTGCTTCATCAACTAAATGACCTGGGCACAATCAAATATATGTGCACACTATAGCTTCACGTCTTGTATAAACGAACATTATAAGCCAACACCTTCGCTATAACCCCATTTTAGACACCTTCCTCCTTCTAATGACTTAGGATTCATTCTAATCGGTAGGCTGTCATACGCCGTTGTGTTTTTTTTCTTGTTTGTTTGTATATCCTCTGGCAGAATGGATGCCCTCCTAGCGAAAACTGGCAAACTTTCTTAAGCCAACCATTTTCCATATCTGGCCAACGATGTTGGGGTTAGCGGGCTTGGGTGTTATCCACCAGACAGATGTTAGTTAGCATGATCCATGCAACGTTTCATAGACGCATCTAGTTTACTGATTCCCTTTTGCTGTACCTAGTGAGTGCACGCCAGCTTTGCCCACAACCAACCCTCACCTCTACTTCATCATGCTCTCTTTATATCCCAAATACCCTAATTTTTTCCAATATTTGGAAGCCTAACCCATGTGTGTTTTAGAACTTTTCAGACCCCTCTCGCCCTCATTGGCACCGTTAGGCGCAGCAGGCACCTTTCTTCATACCTATGGCACCTACACAGCTTCTTGCCTAATTCATGCAATCCACACCACTCTTGTTCGAGATCCTCAGTTCCCCTCATGCATGCCTCCATTATTCGGAATGGGTGCCCCTACTTCGTTAGCCAAACAAAGATGCTACCATACCTGTCTTTAGCATTTGCTGACATTGCTCTCCGATAAAAGACTTACCTATCACCTGAAGAGGGACTGGGTGCAGAAGTTGATATATAGTAGTCGAACAACTCCAACAGTTCCAATTATCTGGTGTAGCTATCAGGATTAGGAAACACTGTTTTACAGAGTTCATCGAGACGGACAAATCCTGAGTTGAGAAATTTGTTTGTTAAACTATCTGTAATGGACAAAAACCTGACCTAAGTTTCCGTGTATGCTCTAAATCTGTCCAGAACACCTTTCTGCCTCCACTGTGTAGAACGGACTACTCCTTGAATTTTGTCAGAGATATAAACTGATAGGGAGAGATTGAAATGTATTCTGGATAGAGCTGTCTTAAGAGACGTAATAGAAGACGACAGTCTGATGGACATCTGGTGACCAGGCCAGTCCAAGGGCCGATAACATACTCTGTCATCCTGTGCTCGTGGAAAAAGCACCAGCGTTCATGTATTTCTGTTATGTGGCTCTGTTCTTCCAAGAGTATCTCCATTTGCTATTGTTGGTTTGGCATTATCTGACCACTGACCGATTTACTCAATCTGGGACTTTTAGCATTGCCTCCCAAAAGCTGGCATATGAAGTCTATAACCTATAAAATGCCAGATGAAAAACAAGCCCTAAAAACCCTTTATCTTCTTCTGTTGGGACCTCTATTATTTAAAAGCGCTCAAGGTCAAAGAAAGAATAAGTTGATGTCATCTCTTAACCTTCCATGTGTTTCTATTGCAGGCATGGCCTTGCTGGAAAGGAAGATTTTGGTGGCTGAAATCTCAACTGTGATCTTGGACCTGCCTTACAATAAATCTCCTGGAGAAGGGGGATTTTCTTCAGAATTATATAAAACAAATAAGGCTACTCTTTCTTTAGTGCTGCATAATGCATTCATGGTGGCTGAAGTTAAAGAGAGCCTGGATTCAATACCCAACAATGCAGTGATCTATGCTGCAAAAGCCAGGGCAGGACCTCCCATATTGCGAATGATAGCATCCAGTATTGATGATTAATGAGGATATAAAGATACTAATCTCAAGTGGCCTTTGTATTTGTTACACCTTCTTTGGCTTGTCAATGACTAACTGGCCATTGCACTCTCATTTGATATGAAGAAAACCTTCAACTTTGTTGAGCTGTGATGCCTGTTACAGACAATTGAAAGAACAGGGTTTGGTAGTACTTTTAGTACACAAGTCAAATAGTTCAACTGGATGGATGCATATTAGACTGGGATGCAGATATCAACAGAGATCTTGTCTCCTTGTCTCCACCACTGAGATAAAACAATAGGAACACATCCTATTAGATTACCAGACCCCATAAATACGGGGTTTCTCCTGTGAGGCCTGACACATTAGCCACGTATTATAACACTTTCAATAATTTGTGAGCATGCAGTTTAGTATTTCTAAGGTTATTTGACAAAGGTGCCGGTGTCCCCCGTTAGTATTTTCTGACTCCACAGGAGGACACTGGGACCTTTTCCAAATAACCTTAGAAATACTAAATTGACTACTTATTTCCAGTTGGCTGGTATTATCATCTTGTTTGGCAAGCGGGATCAACAGCTGTTACTACACTACACCCATGTTTAACTATCAACTTATTCTGACACTATTACTGCCCATTCCAATCCATACTGATTAATCACTGCCTTGGTCCTATTGCAGCATAGACTGCCTATCTTGCTGTGTTTCGTCGCCTCGTCCACAGTGCGGAGGAAGCTGCTGGGGACCTGGAAGGGAGTATTTTGCAGCACGTACAATAATTTAGGCAAATACATCATCTTGTATATTGCCGCCCATGCCAGCAGTGGAATTCGGAGGTTCCCTCTCTGTCCTGCATCAATTCTATAGTCGTCAATTATACAGAGCTGGTTTTGTTGAAGAAATAGGTCCTGATCTGACATTATATAGATTTCTACGTAGGTAAAACCTTGAGGTTCCCATCTGGGGGGATATCTCTATACCCGATCTGGCTCGTTTGCAGAGAGTAGGAATACCACCATATTATGTCAGTTAATGCGGATCCCTTCATGAGCCCCAAAGAGCTTAAGGATCACTTGCACTTATGGCAGAGCCCTCTGGGTCTGCCACATAGAGCAGGACATCGTCCGCATTTTGTGAGATGTAGTCCTACAATTTAGAGTCCCATCAGAGGGTACAGAGGATGTTGTTCTTGCGTATACATGTAGCCAATGGCTCAATCACCACTACAAAGAGCAGCACTGAGTGGTATCCCTGTTCAGTCAAAATTCTCTTGAAAGCGTTCCATTAACCCAAACGCATGCTGAAGGGTACATGTAGACCAGCTGCACAACATGACATTAAAACCGGGACAAATCTTTTGTTTGCCATCATGTATGATCATTCCAGAGAATCCGATGGTTTCTCAGCATGGCAAACACCCCGTCCGTCATCGTAGATTGTGTCTTGTGGCCCTGTAGGACATGAAGCTCGATTGATGAATGGGAGTACACAACCTTCGATAGGCGTGGTCCATGCATGGACCGCTGGATGGGGGGAATCTGCTCCGATATACTGATATTATTAAAAACCTACACAGGGTGAAACCAGATTAATAAATTGAGATTGATCAAGCAAAAATAAAAAGGCAATATACTAGTCTGGCCGATTAAAGGAAGGCTTAGCTACAAATCGTAGTGTTGGAGGGGAACAAGACAAAGCCCCCTTATATTTCAAAGTCCTTAGGGACGAAACGCGTCGGCTACGCTGTATGTGTCCTTTTAAAAAAAAGAGAAGAACTCAATAAAGAAAATTTTGAAACAACATCTGCTGAATGGACAGACATATTTTATGATTATAATCTGAAATGACTATGTGGAGTGCTGGAGCACAATGATATGTTTACAATTTGTAGGATCCTTTATCCTAAGGGGGGTTTAGGGGTATTTAACCTCATGATCCTTGGCACCCCAAAAAAAGATATATTTTTGACCTGATTTGATGATAGGTGCAATCATTCTCTGCCTTATACCCCGTTTCTCTTGTGTATTGTAACCTTCGATATGCGATTCACAAGTATTTTTGCCAGTATCTTATTTTTCACCTTCAACAGAGATATTTGCCTGTATGAGGCACAATCCATCCTGTCCTATGAGATCGAAACTACTGTTGCCTGTATGAGGTCTTTTGGGAGCATACTATCCTTTCTAGCCCCAAAAAACATCCTAAGAAGTGGCCCCACCACTGAGAATTTCAAACTTTAAAGAATTCCCTTGATAAGCTGTTGGGGCCTGAGGTTTTGCAACTTTTAAACTGGGTCAGGGCTTCCGAGACCTCACTCTGAGTGATCTTTGCCTCCAAATAGAGAAGTGCCTCCCCTCTAAGCCTGGGGGGCTGGGAGGTATGCCATGAACCCATCTAGATCACTTGGACCATCTCTGGTTTGTGCCCTATACAGATCCTCCAAATAGTTGGCGAGGCCCTGCACAATCTCAGCTGGGGTCTCGACTTTTACTGTAACCCTCACCTTGATCTATCGGACCAAGCCCTGCCTCTCCTCCTTCCTCGCCACCCATTCCAGGAGCTTTCTTGCCTTATTGCCCACCTCATAAAGTCTGCCCTTTTTTGCTCTATATTGGGCACTCACTTCTTGTTGGGTAAGTCCTCTGTAGTCCCATCTCCCCTCATGGATTTTCTGGGCCAGGGCCTGGTAGAGTGAGGCTACATATTCACATTTGCCTTATATTAGTTTTGCCTCCAGATCCCTGAATTCCCCATCTCTCTCTCTCCATTCACGGTTATATGGGCGATCAATTGGTCTCTCATCACGGTCTTATAGGTCTCTTTCTGGGTGACCTCCAACTTATTGGTTCCCATATTTTCCTTAAAATAAAAATCAGTGGTGTAGGTGGCCAATTTCCTAGTGTCCCAGTCTTTCAGTTCCCAAGGGTCCAATTTCCATTCTCTTTAAGTTTCCGGGAGCATAGTCAACAAATGTGTAATTATAGGTGAATGATCTGAGATGCCTTGTGGCAGGAACTCTGTATCTCTGAACCTGCTCAGCTTGTGATGTGGCACCTGCAGATTGTCTAATTGGGACAGAGACAGCATAGATTTGGCCGCTTAAGAGTATTGTCGCAACCCCAGAAGTTAATTCCGCCAGTGACATGCCATCCCCGGGACTCCACGACATTGGACGGTTGTGCATCCATCCTCGGATTGTCCCCATTAGCGATGTAGGTTTCATATATTGTATACCATTATCAATAAAAAGAAGAAACAGTTATTGATGTCATACAATACAATGAATTATCATTTTTATGATTAAATAAAACAATTCTTGCATTATGCTGTGCATTATAACTTACTTGCTGTGCTCCAGGAAACTAAAGCATTTTATCTATTTTCTTCTGTCTTATGTAAAAAGAGTATACGCTATTTTAAATATCAGTCCCAAAAAGAGGTCTTCTGCTCAAATTTCTACTCATCTTACAAGCTGTCCAGAGTTAGTTGAATCCAGCAGGTCCAATCTTCTTTGTCCAAGTTATGAACTGGATGCTGATAAAATATAAGAAATATGAATATTACACAAAGAGGTAGAAATGCAACCCACTTGCTGTGAGTAGTGAATGAAGACCCAGAAAGACAAAACAATCGAACCAATAAAAGTAAACTGGCTTTCTGAGAAGAATCCCCTACATCATTCTTGGCAGTTTGTCACAGCAGCAAGGCTATCCTCTCATAAAATATGTGTGGGGTTTGTGCAACCACTATCCAAACAACAATACAGTTAAAAAAAAACAGAATATAGAATCTCTAAATCAAAAGGTTTAAAAAGACAAACATCATTTGAAAAGGTCACAACAATAAAGGAAATCAGTTGGGCTGTTTAAGACCTAAACTGGAGTAAACCCAACCGAACGGGAGGGGAAGTATCCTTCCGACTCACAAACAGGCGGTTGATTCTGCTGGGGTGGTTGAAGGCGAATGAGGACAAAAAAAAAATAAAGGAAATCAGTTATAGGGATAAAAACTGCTAATGAATTCAAAACTCAGGCAACAGTAACATATAGGAAAACGGGTGTTCAATGTCATCCTATAGGAAATATAAAATAAGTTGAAAAATATCATAATGTCTTTCATGGGGTTCACCAGATCCTAGTCACCCTGTGTCTCCGATTGGAGAGCATCCGCAGTTGAGTAATGGTTGGGGGATAGTCAAACAAAATGGTTGTACTTTCTCCTTAGAAGCTTTTCTCTGGTTTGTAAATCTTCACTGATGTACGCAATGAGTAGCTGTCGCTGTTAAAGTCTCCACAATGTACGTTTTTTTAGTTAGGCAGTTCTGCTGTAGCCTTGAACATCCTGGAGATAAAAAGGTGTAAGGTGAAGCTGTCCAGGGAGTACATGAGTCCAAGCAAGCGGCGGTGGCTTACATGATATTCTACGTCCTAGGGAACCTAGGTAATCCAGGTTCCCTAGGACGTAGAATGTCCTTCCCGAGGCGTGCAAATGCATGTCCTGAAAATAGGAGTGACTTGTGGAGTGTCTTGCTGGTTCCCCACATTTTTGCTAAGGGTGTTTAAGCACATCACAGAAAACAATATTAAGGATTACTCTGGCCTCCCTAAGGTCAGAGCAGAGCAATCCAAGGGCAGTGAGGCAGTGAGGCAGGTGTGGACCTCAGAAGTCAGACAACATAACAGGCCATCATCTGGGTGGTGTTTGCACCTCTATCCTGATTTTCCCCATCTCGCTGCCATTTTGCCGCTATGGGCTGACCAACAATGTAATGAAACAAAATTATTGGTAGTAGGTTGATCCTAGTGCGGCATAGCCCTGGATAAATTTGATTCCGCTGACAGGTCTAAATTGAGATTTCAAAGGGTTGGTGCCCTCACAATGTTAGATGCAGGCAAACAGAAATTAATGTGATTCTTATTTCATTTATATTCCACTTGCACACAAGCCCAGTTGAGAGGTAAGCCATGTCAGATATGAAATAAAGATCACAGGGAGCATGAAGGAATGTGGAAGGAGATGACAGGGCATAAAAGGGAGCACTCAACAGTAAATTAATATGGAATAAAACACAATCTCAGTCTGTAATTGGAGATCGGTGTTGCAGGGATTCTGCTCATGCACAGAACTATGAGCAGGAAACCAGGACCTCAGTGAATTGGCGCCCAACGTTGGGCGCCATGTTGCAGGGATTCTGCTCATGCACAGAACTATGCGCAGGAAACCAGGACCTCAGTGAATTGTGGTGTACCAAAAAACTCACCTCAGTACCCAGAACCCCTATCCGACCAGCATCAGTGTCCCATTCGTTATCCGTATTATCTCGGAGGTCCCAATGTATAGACCACCCAGAACAAGCGACTTAGAGTATTCTCAGGAATGGTGGGAATCAGAAATACATGTTTGTTATTATTCTCATATCAGTCCACAACAAGAGTAATCAGAGACACAGTAAAGTTTAAAAGGTTTATTTTATAAACTACGTGTCCTAAGATGCAGTACTTTGGCTAACATAAGCAGACAAATGATTATAATTAAAACTATCAGCATTGTTACAATACCATAGAAAATGAAAGGAGAAATCATAGTATAAATGATAGTAGAATACAGCCACCTTCCTTTTGCTAGTAAACTAATATTATTAGACTAGTAGAAGGTCTCTAGGCTTGAATGGGGAACCCTATACCGTAGAGATCAGCTTAGGTGGATCACATCACAGGATCAGCTTTGCTCTGCACCTGGAAATGTTCTTCTCCAGAATGTGTTTCTAACACATGCAAACTGTAATATTAAAGGCTCTCAACACCCAGGTATTTGCAGCTGTGTGCATATTATGGCTAGAGAGTGGGCCGATCAACCTGAACTCAAAAACATACATTGTTTGGCGGCTCAGAGTGTTTTGCACACAATGTTCAGACCAAGGTCACAGTGCACGTCTAGGGATGTGAACAACAGACAATTCTCATGTGAAGAAAAAGCAAGCAAGCAATTTTCAAAGAATAACATGTCTCTGCAGTGTCGTGTGTAAAAGCAGCAAAAGTGGCAAGATGGCTTTCTAACATCTAACGCGCTTATGCTAACATAGCAATGTATGCATCTATATCGCTGCCTTCACTACATCAGTCAAGCAAAAGGTATGAGGGTTTGAGAGACAAGAGCAAGGCACAGTAGATAGAGCTGGCTATAGATAGGTGTGTTTAAGATGGAATGGAGGGAAGTAAATGTCAGGGTTAGAAGGCCATCTGCTGGATTCTCCTTTGTTTGGTAATTTGTATACTTCACAATCCCACCAGCATATCTCTTTGGGTTAATGAGCCTTTGAGTAATGCAATTTGTGTTACTCATCAATGTCTCTCCTCCTTATGTAACACTGCGCTAAATGGACAGATTCAGTTATTAGATATTTGTCTAGTGTCTGCTTAGAAGGATGACTGCACGTCAAACTGTATCTTTAAGTAATTTGAGAATCAAATTTGATTTTAATGCCACTTCCCAGTGAATTTTCACTGTAACTGAGAGTTGTCTGATGGTGTACTTAGAAAAGTGATGTTATATTCACAGCTCTTTGAAACTGGAACTCCACAACTATTTTTAACTTCCTAATAGGGTTTTATTTCCTGAAACCAAATAGGAAAATGTTCATATAAAAATAGTAGTTATGTTTTGTGTCTCCCAAAGAGGGCAATAAAAGGTTTAATTTCATAAGTACATTTAAATTCTTAGACCCTGATTAGTACACGTTTTAGGACCTAATATTGTTTAATTGTGCAAAATAATTCAGTCACAAGAAAAGACGGTTTGTCTTGGAGTAATCGTAAGAGAGAAAACTGCAGACTTTTTCCCTTCTCTGTTTTTAGGCCGAGCCTGGGCACCGCATGAGCTGCTCTGCGAGGCATGCTGTATAAGAGTATGCACTTGAAGGTCCGCCCATATTCTTCATTGGCTTGTGTCTTTGTCCATTGTAAATGTTGGTTTCTGATTCAGTAATCAGCTTGTTAGTCCCTCCTTGGTACCTCCTTGTCTTTATTTGTAACCTCCCATTAGTACTGTCCCTTTTACTTCTGTGGTTACACTGTATGTGTTATTTAGTCTGTAAGCACTATTTTCTTTAGAGAGTTTTGTCTCACTGCAGGCACAACATGCTTTGCAGCAACATTTGCATATGGCCATGTCTGAACTTGGGTGGCAGAGTGAGCTAAAGAATGATGATGGATTAAACCCAGATCAGTTGAGTGCTTGCAATGTTCAACACTCTGTCCATCATCCTCTTTGGATTTGCTTTGCAGCAACATTCAGCGCACAATGAACGCTTTCACTTTCCAAGCAGCCGGGAAAATGGCGGCTGCTACTTTGCAATGCCATTGGTCTCACATTTAGGAGAGTTTGAGCTATTGGCACTATAAATGACATTAGCTTAAACTCTCGCAAATGTGAGACCTATTGCTTTACAAATTATTTATTTTGAGTTGTTGTTTCCAAGCGCCCCATGCCGCACTTGCACTTAATAGAGGCCTCCCCCTTCTTTCAGGAGCGGCTCATCTAAAGAAAGGGGCGTGTCCTCTATTAAGTGCAAGCATAGCATGAGGTGCTTGGAAACAAACAATATTTGCAATTCAATAGGTTTGCATTTGGGAGAATTTAAGCTATTGACATTTACAATACCAATAGATCAACTTCTCGTAAATGGGAGACCTATTGCATTGCAAATGCTTGTTCTGCACAGCCTGAATGCTTAATTTTCTTATCACTTGTACAATATTTCACTGAAGCCCATATGTTGTGGGACTTCAAAAGAAGATTTTACTAATTCTTGAAACTGGAAAACATCTGTGCACCAAAGAGAGCTGCAGGAAGGCTTCCATGAATTGAAGACAATTGTCTGTCCTGCAGACTCTGGATTGTCAACATGTTAAATTCAGATTTGGCTGGGAGTCCTCTAAACATTTCTCAAAACATATAACTTGCAGGTGGAAAAAAGTGTACAAGGGTAAGACTGTGAATGGAGTGAGGATGAAATCAAATGACAGGTGAGAGAGAGCAGTACAATAAGTTGCTTGAAGTCCCAACAGCGTTTACTGCTGTCGGACTGGGACCTTTCTGCAAACTTTTTGCCTTTACACTCCTGTTTTCTGAACCCGGTTTGTTCACTTTTAGGACTCTGCACAGTTTACCACTACTAATCCGGGCTAAAATTGTGCTCTCTCCTCTGAACATGGTGAGACTGGCTTACACCCAATCAGCACATTTAAGTTACTTGTAAGTCCATAGTAAAGTGGTACTCCATGTACCCAGGGCCTGTAAATTAAATGCTACTAACAGGCCTGCCAAACTGTTTGTGCCACCCACTTAAATAACCCTTTAAACATATATCAGACCTGCCATTGCTTCCTGTGTGTGCAGTTTAAACTGCCTTTTCGACCTGACAAAATAAACCTTTTGCTAGGCCTAATCTTCCTTTTTAATACATATGTCACCCATAGGATAGTCCCTAAGCAGCCCAAAGTGCAGGGTGCAGTGGGATGAATGATAGTACATCGCACACCGTTTCAACGCATGCTTTTACCACGCACTTGCCACATCGCAAAGACTGTTACATCGCAAGTTTTCCCAACGCACGGCGTTTCAACGCCAATGCCGTGTTACCCTATTGCAAAATCCATTGGATCAAACATTAAAAAATCGCACGCCATTACAACGCCTATTTTTTTCTCTATGGTGCTCTTAAACTCCCTGTAATGCTGCTACAGCGAAACCAGGTCTTGTTGTGTGGCGGGGTCGTATTCTACGCCTGTTAAAGTGCCAAGTGCTGAGCTGCCTTACAACATTTAGCCAAACTTTTTGTCATAAATAAGCATACATTTTGTAAATCTGGCTTGCACTCTTGTGGCCCCTTTAACAGCTTGTCCGCTCGTGCGTACTGATAATTGATTGTACAGCTGACATCCTGCACTTAATAATGCTGGCAATATGCCTAGACTTGGAGTAACGCTTCTTTGTCTGCAACACAGAGTCTGCAAGTTTCATTGCTGCCAGTTTTGTGCCATGGTCTGAGGCTGGCCAGTGTTGAGTGGGTGCCAAATTTGTGTAGTCGAAATGTGCTCTTTAAGGTTTTAGAAAACCTCGGCCGCACCTCTAACACCCCCACACCCCCTCTGGGGGGCCGGCCGAGCACTTTGCCAGGGTGGGTTTTGTTTCCTAGTCCGGCGGACATTTGATAATGTGTGGAATGCTGTTCTCAGTGACAGTGCGTTGGATATCAATAATTACATTGTTAGTATGAATGTTAAAACAAATAAAAGTTGCCCTGAAGGAGCCACTCTTCTGCTACGCTTATTAACAACATTTCCAAATGAGTAGGTGAGATTGCGGCCTTTTACTCATAAAATAAACCATTGTGAGATGCATGTCGTATTACTTGTCTAAAATGTATTAGTCACACAGAAGAGATACGGGTGTTCCATATTAACCTCTTAGGTTATCCGAATGGGCATCTTCCATCGGTGAGTTTGTCACACTAAAGGTCTTTGTAGTTATCCGGAGAACAATTATTTGGGGCAAATTGCCATACTCTGGTCGATAGCCTGCACTGTAGCTAGCAATATATTTGAATAAAGCGAGGTTCGATATTGTATAATCAGTGATTATATTTATAGTTGAAAGTAAGCATGCCGTCTGAAACGTCACAGTACGTCACATCAGCAAACGTCACAGCTGTGTACATACGTCACGCTGTGATGCAAGGGCAACCGCTGTGTGTGATAAATAAGGGATTGTGATAATTAAGGGCTTGGGTTGTTAAGCCTTACTCTGTAAGGGTTCCGGCGCGAAAACCATTGTAATAGCATGCGATGTGAACAACAGTGAGATGCAAGGGCTTGCGTTGCTGTGCCTTACGATGTAAAAGTTCCTGCGAAGTAAAAATTGCGTTGTGATGTCCCCGCGAAGTAGGTACATCGTTGTAATGGGTGATCGCCAGTGCAGTGTATTTTAAAATATGGACATGTACTTTTAACGTTTACATATTCTATTAGTGAAAAACTCTAAGATTAGTTTTTTACTCCATCGAGGCCTACCTCTCCCATAGGATAACACTGGATTACCTATTACATTTAATAAGTGATAGCTTTCAATTGGGAGCAGGTAGGAATATCATGTTTGCCATCAAAAGCATTGTAATCTAAAAAAAAATTCACAATTGTAAAAATGCCACTTTTAGAAAGTTGGCATTTTCTTATCCCAACCATTTGGTGCCTGCAGACTGTTTCCTGGGTCACATGACTAGGTGTAGCTGGCAGCTAGACTTTTTGTATTGCTCCCAGACAGTGAAACAAAGGAGCATAGGCATTGGCAGATGGGCTAGAAATAGTTAGACACTAGTCTATTATGACCCCAGACAAGCTGGTGCCAGGGCAGGGAGGCAGAACATTACAAACACATCTGGGGGTAGAAACCTCCAGAACCATCTCCTACTTCAAATTGGGCACCAGGTATAAATATTAAACCCTCAGACCCATCTCTTCTGTACACCTCCGGACCTGTGAAATACTCATAAGGACTGCTGTGCTGCTCTGCAAGAAGGACTGCTACACTGTTGCCTGGCTGCCTGAGTGAAAGGATTGGACCTACATCCTGTTCCCGGCACCACCAGAGTGACTCCAAGGGCTAGTTGGCTGAACTCTTGGTCATGGCCTCTGGGACAGAAAAGGCTTCAACCACCTTGAACTCAGCACCTGGACTTAGTCTGCTGTGAATCGTGCCCCCAAGTGGTGCCACACCAGCCCTGGACCCTTGGATGTGCGCTTTATGTGTACCAGCACTGTTGGTATTACAGAAGGGGCCGCACAAGCCTCTGCTGCCCCTTCTGTAATACCAAAGTGCCACAGGGGCTCGCAAAGCGGGCTCTTCGAACACTCTACTCCACTCTATGTCCCTCCACTCTATGCCTCTCCACTCTACACACCTCCACTCTACATCACTCTATTCTTCAACGGTCCACTCTACGACACTCAACACGCCACTCTACGCTAATCCACTCCACTCTACGCCACTCCATGACACTCTGCCTATCCAGCTGTGGTCCTGTGGGAAGAACCGATGCAGTACAATGCATCTCCTCGGAGCTCTGCTCAGAACTGCCGCTGCGCAACGCATCCTCGACGAAGGCCTTCGCATCGCAAGCCCCTCAATGATGATGAGGACTCCTTATCCTTATACACTATGCACCTTCGATGCAGGACTTTGCATTGCAAACCCATTGTTGACAGCATCCTCGATGACAACGCAGGACCTTTGCATCGCAGCCTCGCAGCTCCTCGGAACTGCTGCTGCATGACGCATCTTCAATACAGGATCTTGCAATGCTCCACAACCAGAATTTAAGATACTTTGCTCAGCTGGCCTAAATTGTTCTCTGTGTCCGGCCTGCACTCCATTGCGTTTGGCCTGAACTTATGACTTGATCCCAGTCTGGCACGACCAGATGACCACAGTTTGCGCTTTGTGCTTTTAGGTACTGGTCTCACTTATATCTTTCAAACTGCATATTCCCAGTTCTACTGATTGGATGTTTCTCATTTTGGTGTGAAATCATGTATTACATTTTAATCTATTTTTCTAAATTGGTGTGAGATTTTTCTTGTGCTGTGTTTTCACTTTATTACTATTTAAGTGCTGCGTAAATACTTTACACATTGCCTCTAAGTTAAGCCTGACATCTTTGTGCCAAGCTTCTAGAGGGTTTGGGGTTGCTTGTGACTCCATCCTGACAGAAACTGTGTGTGCTGCCTCAGTAGGGTTTCACTACCCTGAACCAGCAACCCAATTGCCAACAAGTGCACATTATCCTCAATAATACATTTGAACACATGGACGACATTGGTAAACATAATTCCCTTTGTGATAGGGCCCCTGCTTCTGAATCCCACTACTAATGGGATACCTACCAGAAAAGGCCAGGTGATGACTGGACAAATAAAGGGGCTTTTTGGTACATGGTGCTGCTACCGCAATGCAACTCGATGGACCTATTAATTATACATCATATATCATAATACATCCGGTCTCACAATCAGACTCACACGAATCATAGCCCTGAAAGGCATTCACACAGAAAACAACAAACCACTTTGCTCTGGAAACGTAAACCCATCTATACATTAGACAAAAGATACAAGTAAAAGTCTGCCCTTTTGGCTTTGCATATGCTTGTTGACTGTGCGTTCGGTGCTCTTGCTCCACCTTTGCAAAATCTGGTCCGGAGGAGCTTCTGCTACGGGTCTCATCAGATGAAGTAAGTTAAACTAGGAAGAGGTCGCGCTACTACGTGTTCTGTATGTTTGACGTTTCACGTAAAAGAAACAGGTGCAGAGTTTGTTCATGTTCGGTTCAGCGTCATTTTCTGCGCACAATAATCGCTTACAGTGCCAGTATTTCAAGCTCCCAGCGTAAGAGAAGCATGCCCATCCCTCGTGCATATAATATTAATGATTGCACTGGTTAGTGAGCCTCGCCTTTCGGATCTGACATTTGACAAGCGGCTGACGGGCGCGCGGTGCCAGTATGTGAATCTTGCCGCAACCTCCGCGCTCAAATGACTCTCGAGGCGCGGCGCGTGGCAGGCGCATCCGTGCCTGTCAGCGCGCGACTCCTCGCTTCATTAGCAGGATCGAGTGAGCAGCAGCCGCTCTGCAAGGGAGGACGCCGAATTAGATCTGAAAATAATTGCCGGACATTTCGTTCCTGCTGCCTGAAAACATACAGCCTTGGCAGCTAATTCAGTCTGCTCCGTGGCACGGGGACAAACTCCAATGAGACTGCAGGGCGTGTTGGTTGAGATTTAGCAAATCAGCTGTGGTAAGGACAGGAGGCTGTGGTTTGTCTTATCCTTAGAATTCTCTCTCACTCGTTTTACAATAAACCAGAGCCGTGTGTCTCAAAATAGTTCAAAGATCAATTCAGTGGTGCCAACTTGAACACATAAGGCCTAATTTTTTAAAAGTAACGCAAAGCTGCATGAAAACAGCGATGCGTTTCTTTGAATTGTGCCCTCCTTGTGACCAATGATGCGTCATATTTACAGTATGACGCATCATGTCGCAAGGAGTTACAGTACGTCTGACGTATCTGTATGCCCAAAAATAGCATATTGCTGGAGTGTGTCAGAAAAGTGACACAACTCCTGCAATGGGGCATTTCACATGGGCAAGTCCCACTTCAAATGTGCCTGCGTCAGTCTTACGCCTGTGTAAGATATTGACGCATTTGCGTCCTAGAAGTGGCGCAGTGAAATCTCCTTGATTTCACTGCATCACTTCTAGGAGGCTTACTTGCGTCGGAACGCCCACCCTGCATACATTATACCTGGCGCAAGTATAATGTGGCGCAGGGGTTTACAAAGCGACTAACCCACCTAGATGCGTCACTTTGTAAATATGACACAACATGGTGCATTTTTTATGCCGCTAGTGCATCACAAAAAGTGACACACTGGCGGCGCAAAAGTTACGCAAGGGCTCATAAATAAGCTCCATAGTCTTTGGGTGAGCCTGTGGGCACAGTTCCGTTGTTCTAAGTGCCGCAAAGCAATTCATTTATAATCATTATTGTCGGGCTGCTACCGAGAAGATTAAAAGCGTGCCTTATTAAATGTGAACATCGGGAACTCCAAGACCAGAGACGTAGTTTCTATTAGTGCAGCAGGTGCAGTGGCTCCGGGGCCCAGAGGCCTTAGGCACACACTGACCCCTGCTTATTACTGTATATTATAATCCAAACAGCAGCCAAGAAGCCAATATACTTCCTTGCCGTACGGCCCCTGACACACTGGTTACACTACTCTCCAGTGGGACTGTAATATTTTTCCAACTTGGGAAATTATTGAGCAGTGGTATGTCAACGGCACCATGGACCCTGGTGTAAGTAAGAAAGTTAAGTCCACTATGCCCGAATTGTGCAGCAAAGACAGCCATATTTAAAGTGCAGTGTGCCCATTATATCCCGAGCTCCAGTGCCTCTACAGCTTCTGCACTAATGTCTGGATTACTTACCGGTAATGTTTATTGCTTTGATTCTTTCTCCTCATTCCAGTCCTCACTTCATGAGGGTTTTTGTTGTATATATCCCACGAGTCGCCACTTCTCCAAGATGTTTACTATCTCTATTGAAGGAGGCGTGCAACAATCTTTAAAACTCAAAAAAGAGGCATGGAGAGTCCTGCTGAGGGGCGATCCGTCTTCCTGTTCTCCCATTCAATATCTTATGAGGTGTGCACGTCTATCCTTAAAAGAGAATATTTTTCAGTTCCACAACCAACTGTATCTCCAGGTATCAGGGACTTAAGTGGGCAGTACATTTGCACCCAGCATGGCGAACCTCTACATGCATTTTTTTAAACATACTTTTATTTATTCATCAGATAACCTTTACAAAGATCACCTTAAAGTTTTGGAAACGTTACGTTGATGATGTGCTCGTCATATGGACTGGTGGCCTGGAGTTAATTTCCACTTTTCTTCAATGGCTGAATGGCAGAAATACCTTTCTTAAGTTGACACTTTTACGTTTATGACAGTTATCATCACAGGTCCCTTTGGAATAACGTACCAGTGGGCCAGTTTCTTAGGATAAGGAGAAAATGATCAGAAGTAAAGAATTACGACAAATATTCTGTTGCCCTCAGTAGACAATTAACAGAAAGGAAATATCCCACACATTTGATTTGAAGAGCAGCCAACCGGGCCTGTAACAATAACCGAGAAGACCTTTTGAAAGATCACAATCGACCAACCAATGAACAATTAATCTGTGTGAGCACCTTCTGTAGTTTTTCCACGATTATTCAGAAATTAATTTGGAAGAATTGGAAGACCTAGGGCCAGATGTGCTAACGTTTTTTGCGGGCACTAATGAGTTTTAGGCACGTTTGCGACCGCAAAAAACATGTGGCCCATGTACTAATCCTATTTTGTGAGTCGCAAATCAGTTTGCGACTCGCAAAATAGTATTAGCGGTTCGCTACTAGGAAAGGGCTTTCCAAGGGCATCCCTTCCTAATAGCGACTCCTGAAGCTATGTCGCAAAACAGTGGCAGTTTACCACCCTTCACCACTCCCAAACCGGAACGGGTGCCAACGGGACTCCTTCTCCTTTGTGAGTGGCTCTGAAAATATTTTTTAAGGTTAGGCAGTGGTCCCAGGGACCACTACCTGGCCTTAAAAAATCAAACTGAAAAGCTTAATTTTTACTTTTTAAATGCATCCCTTTTTCCTTTAAGGAAAACGGTCTGCCTTTAAAAAAATTAAAAAACTGCTTTATTTAAATGCAGTCCCAGACATGGGGGTCTGCTGATCCCAGCAGGCCACCGTCCCTGGGAGTGCCAGCCATTCCCAATGGGGTCGCAAATTGCGATAGCCTCATTAATATGCATGAGGCATGCAATTTGCGACCCCATGGGGAATCGCAAACAGTGTCTCAGACACTGTTGTGTATTTCAAATTGCAAGTCACAAATGGACGCAATTTGCGACTCACAAATTGGTGGTTCGTACATATGGCCCATGAATTTCTTTTCAACTAGGCCCTAATCTGAAGGATTGGCTCGTAAACAGGAGACGGTTATGGAAGAAATCAAACAATTATACGTTGTGGTCTCTGCCTAAAGTGATTGGTCGCTTTCCTTGTGGATCTTTTTCGGTTTGCAAGTTCACTAAGCAGATAACAGAGGTGGAGCTGGGTCTTAAGACTCCATGGAAACTTCAACACCACAGCAATTGCAATAGTAGGGGCCTGATATACATGATCATGTATCCCTGCGGATTGTGTTATATTGTCCTGACTACACAAAAGATTAAGATCAGGATCTCTGAGCATCGCAGTATGATTAGGTGCAAATGCAACAACTCTATCGTACCCGCCGTTTTCTGGAGATGGGCCGCAGTGATTGCGACCTTTTTGGGTAGTGATCGACAAACCAGGTGGATCCCACAGGGACAGTGGGACAAGGCTTTCTACATAACTTGGAACAACAATGGGTGTATTGACTTAAAACCCATATGAGTGGTCTCTGGAACACTGTGGTGTGATCCCTGTGGCTTGGAACTGCTCTGAAATATAAACAAATTATCTATGACCTTTTTTTTCAGCCATCTGTTTGAGTCTCCTCTGCTTGTTGCTGAGGAGTCTTCCGCACTTTAGAGTTTGAGCTTTACAAAGCACATTGGTCATTGCCATTAGAGGATAGCCAGCGGCAGTGAACTGTGTTTTTTTTCTGTTTATGCTTTTCTTGCTCTGTCGCTTTCTTTAGCAATATAGTTATGACCGTCCTAAAATAGAAAACTCTACTTCCTGTGTGCTTGAGGGGAATACAAGTTTACCTTCATTTTGTTTTTATCTTGCAGCATGGTGTTTTTTTCTCCATGACTTTGAAAGAGGTCTTGAGAGAGACTTGGACTCCCTTTCTTTTCTTTTCTTTTCTTTTCGTGAGTTGAGTTATGCATCGCATAATGCACTCAAAGATTCTATCCGTAGTTAGGGACCATCATTCCAGATGCAATCGTGCCTTAGGGACGTCCTATGGAGGCGAGTGGGGCTTTTTTTTCTCCTCAGCTTGGACAGGACAAAACTTTCTACAGTGGACTGTTCTAAGGTACGTGTCGGGCCATCTGCCTGGGTCCTTATATAGGTAGCTTATGTGACGACAGTAGTTTATTATTTCTTCCTTTGTTGTTATGCATTGCTTGAATAATTCAGGAAACATTAACTTGGCTGCTATCTAGTCGGGGCAGTCCCACTTGTAGTGGGCTTGACAAGCCCTTGATGGTGTGGCTTCCAGTGCACATTCATTACATTTTTTGAGCCGGAAGCATTGTATTGTGTTCCAATGCCCTACATCATCTGGTATTATGTACAGAACAACTGCCTTGTTTTGAAGCAATTGTAGGGGGTATGTGTTTCATTTTGCATAGGTTTTTGCGGTTTTAATGCATTGTATGCCTTCACATAAGCCTGGATATTTTTCAATTCACGGGGCATATTAACTAGGCGGTGATAAAAAATTATCGCCGTTTTCAGCCGAAAAGCGGCGATAATTTTATCACCTTATCAGCAAAGCCACGCTATCGCGTGTTTTGCTGATTTATTGCCCCTTACAACAACGCCCAGCTTTGCATCTCTAATGAGATGCAAAGTGGGCGTTCCGTGCCAGAATAACTGGAGAAATGTCGCTAACCAACATTTCTCCAATTATCAAGCTGCACGCAAACAAGCAGAGCGATAAGAAAAGTAGTGCTAACCACAGTTATCCCTACTTTCCTTACGCCTGCTTGTAATCTGATTTAGCCATATAATCCAATGGGAGGTGGATTACATGGCGAAAACCACCTTGCCCTATCAGCAAGGTATCGCTGGTCGCAGTGTGATTGTCGCTGGATTTCCAGCGCTAATCACACTTTTTTCCAGCTAACGCATGGATTCCTATCGCCTGGGAGATAAGCGTTGCTGATAGCACGCTATCTCCGCAATAGAATCCAGCGTTAGCCTGCAATAATTATCCTCGCGCTAAAAGCGCTGAGCGATAACTATCGCAGGCCCTTGCTGATATGCCCCTACGTTTTTTCCGTCCACATTTGGTGAGTTGAGGCTAGCAAACCTGACAATTGCTGGTAATCAGTAGTGGTATATGCAGACCACTTTTGGGTGTCTCTTCTAATCCATGAGGATATTAATTGTACACCTTTGTGGGATTACTGGTGGCACATGCATATTTATTGTGCAGTTGTATGACAATATACTGAGAAATGCAGCCAACTCTACTATTACTGTGCTCTGTCATGATAACGCACTAATGGTTTTTATGGTCTACTGGATGTTTTCACAGATGTTAACAACAATGGCAAAATGCATACTTATTATGGCTTAGCGTTTGCACTAATCTACCTTTGAATATTTTTTGCATTTTATACCTGCAGTGTGACATGTTCTACAAATGTGGTCCTGATGGATGCCAGACACCTCGTAGGAGGGTTACTATTAGTGGTAGAAACATGTTAACTTTAGTATCACATTTGGGGTAAAGCATATTCGCCCATTTGTTTTTGATATGCTCCTTGGGGACATGTATTAAAATTGGGTTTAATTCCACTGAGAGGCATTTTTAATCACGATTTCACCTCTCCTTTCTTTCACTATACTCTGCCCACCCCCACCAATAGCATTTAGAGTTCATTGGAGTAACCTCTGATATAGTGTGCAGAGTGGTTCTTCTTCAGTCGGTTTGGAAGAGTTGTAGCCCAATCCTCTACCACATGGGCCAGTGGTAACAGGAGGAACCAGATGTGAAACATGCCACCGAAGGGTGGGTGTGGGTTTACGTCCTTAATGTATTGCGCTCCAAGAGACTGTTCTATGGAAAACACTCGTTTGGTGTTTTTGATCTAGATAGAACCCCCAAGGCCCTTTTTTATGTGTTTTATATAATTTGGGATCAACATTAGTTGGGTGTTTAAATGCTCCTCCTTGGACCTTTGTGTGTTTCTTTCCTTTGAATCTCAACCTCCCCGATGAGCTTCCTGATTTAACAAACCCTTGAATAGAAACGCCGATGAAGGCTACCAGAAACAGAGGGAGGAAGTGAAGGTCGTAAATATTGAGATGAGGATTAAGAATCTGAGTAATGAAGATGGCAGGTAAGTGATCCAGACATTACCCCCTCATCTGCTCCCTCGTACCGTGCCTTACTTCACGAGGTTATGCCAAAGTCACATGCCTGCAGTTAGAAAAGGATCATCCCACACATCCTCAGACAAGAGAGACAGGTATGAGCTCAGCAAAACAGAACCATAACTTTTATTATCAAACCCAAGTGGGCATTCAGAAATAACACAATGTTAAAAATCAGAGGCCCAACCCTCAAACTGTATTTTGTGGTTTGTAAAGTAGTACTGCAATAGGACCGCCTACTTACTACAAAATACAATTCACAAACCTACAAGTAAAAATCCTCCTCGCCAATATTTTCCATGGGGAAATCCTCGCACATGTAAGCCTACTGAGTAGCAAGTGTGGGAGGGATTGGGCAAGTGGCTGGAAACTACTAAATGAGGAGGGATTTGAAAGAAGTAAGGAGGAGTTTTGGGAAGGTTATGAAGGGGTTTATGGAGCGTTAGAAATCCACCCACAAAAGATCAAGCCCATTGCTATTCACAAACTGTACTTCTAAATTTGCTACAGCTAAAATGACCCAAACAGTAGTAAATGTACTCTAGTTCAGACCTGGAGTAAGTCTAGCATCTCACATGGCTCGCCACTGGTACTGCAACACCCTCCCATTAACTAGAACCTCTTAGGAAATAATATTAAAATGAATTGCTTTAATTTGTGACTTATTGAATAAACATATGCATGTTACATTTAATGTTAAAAATTATATATAAATACAAATATGTTTTTTTGTTTTGTGATAAAATATTCTAATAAATTTATTTAAAAATAAATGTAACTTTGTTTTTTTAAATAATTAAACTTATTTAAATTAATTTTGCACACTTTTAAAACTTTTTGTAGCGTTCAAAACATAATAAATAAAGAAACATTTTATTTTAGGTGTCTACTGTAATAAAACGTTACATTTTTAAACATATTTAAATTGTTTAAATATTCAATTCAAAATTAAGTTAATAGAGCAATATCATTTATTTATATTGCTCTACAATAAAATAAATAAAGAAAATTTAGTTTACAATAATATTGAATGTCAAAATATTTGAATTTTGATAAATGTATAAAACACTTTTAAAATATTCCGGATGCTTTACTATGCAGATAGCCCCACCCTGCTGGTGAGGAGTTTGGTCTACATGTGAAACGTTGCTGATAGTAAATTCACACTCATAAATTTGGGTCCTCTCCCACCCCACTTCCAGGGAGTGGAGACTTCTATGTCTACACTTTGTTGTAAATGTACACTCAGAAAAGGTAGAGCCAAAAGTAGTAAACTTACTGCAAAGTGTAAGAATGCATTTACATGTGAAGATTTACTCCTGTGTAAATTAACTATTGGAAAGGCCCAAGAATGCCTTTCAACCAAACACTGCCTTGGAGAGAACCATAGTACCAAAACACAATTCAGATTTCGGAGCCTCATTAAGTCTGCAGTGGGCGACAAAGGTAGAGGGAAAAGTCCAAATAGCAGCCTTACCTATGTCCACTATTGAAACTCCTTCCCATTCTGCCCAGGAGTCTGCCATACCTCTAGTAGAATGAGCATGCACTGATCCCAAAAGGTCCTTTCCAGAGTTAATCAAATCAGGGGACATAAGAGCCTACTGAAAGTCGATTTGGAAGATTTATCATCCCTTTTGGCAGGCCCAAAGTTAACCCATGGTCACATTGCCTAAAAGGAGTCAAACGTTGTAGATACATTTTTAACGGTCTTGCAACACCTAAAAGAGTCTCAATATGAAGAAGAAAAAATGATCTAGAGCAGAAATAATAATTTCCTAATCCAAATGGAATACAGAATTGATGTTAAGTAAACTATTTGGGACTACTGTCTGTGCAAACCTATCATCAGAAATCTTCAAATTGGGATGTCGCCAAAGCAAAGCCCCTAATTCACCAATTAGTCTTGCAGTGGTAATAGCCATTAAGCAAAATAAATGTTACACGTGAAGATCATCTTTGATGCCTCCTCCAAAGACTCAACGGTTGGCCTTCTAAAAAATAAAATACCACCAAGTAAAGTCCCAAGGGAGAAAATAAGCCCCTATGTCTATGCCTTAGTAATTCAAAACCCTTAAAGAGCTCAGGAAACAGGTCTTCTACAGACACAAAGATCACCCAAGGAGGATCTAAAAGCTTTAATTGTTAACCACTGGAGCCTTAGGGTGTAGAAAGAGAGATTTATATTAAATCCATCCTGTACATATTGTAATGTTTTTTGGACCACAATTTATTGAAGAGAAATCCCTTGACTCTATTGGAGAGAAATCTCTCTACACCAGATATCAAAAGAAGACAAATGGTGGTTGTAAACCTTATAAGTAGATAGCCATTTGGAAGCATGAAATGACGCACCCTGTCAACCTTCAGACCTATAGACTTAGGCATTTCAGGGAGGCTAGAGTAAGTACTGGTTGATTTAGAGGAGGACGGTTTAAGGGACGAATACATTCTTTGGCTTAACTCAGAGGCAGCATGTAAAGTATTTATGTAGTACTTAAACAGTATTACAGTCAAAACATAGCACAAGAAAAGTCCATGCAATTCATGAATATAGAGTATATTTAAAAAAAAAAACAAATGACACCAAAATGACCGAAAGCCAATAAGTTGAACCAGACTTATGAATTTGTAAAATATATGGTTCAGAATAGCAACGAAAAGCGTTAAGGGTCAACCACTGTCATCTGGTTACGCTAGACTGGGACAAGGGTAAGGTTTAGGGCTGACGTCGGTGGAACACAAGTTCGATACAAGGAACAGGTTAGTCACAATTAGAAGTTTCACCTTCGTACTCAGTCTCTGGTATGAAAGTCAAAAACCATCAGCGGGGTAAAGCAGCATGCTGTGGCCAAAGAGGGCTCTATGTTGTTGGATAACTGCTTGACAAGGTCTTACTGAAGCCGTTGACTTTTGGCAGGAAAGCTCTGAGTGGGAAAAATTAGAATTTTGCACCCAGAGAAGTTCCCTTGCTGGCTGCATACGTTTGGCACCTTCACCCGGTAAAGATTTCTACCATCAGACTTAGGGCTTGATATAGAGTTGAGCAGATGGGTTACTCCATTACAAATTTGACCTATATCCTATCTGCCATATTATATATGCATTGTAATACGTCTGACGGGATATCCGTCACATTCGTGACAAAGTAACCCATCCGCGGAACTCTAACTCAGGCCCTAAGTCACTGTTCTGGAGCTCAGATTTTTCAGTGCTATAAGGCAAGGCTGTAGCTGTGGATGGCTCCATAAGGCCTGCTGAATCGGATTTGCTTCTGAGGAGAAGAACATTCTGGGAGCAAGCTGAATCTTTGGCCCCGCATTAACACACCTTTGTCAGATCAGGTTGGTGCTGGTCCCTGTCATTCTCAGAACAAAAAGTTGGGAAAAGGTTTCAAAGTTTCAGCCTTCAGGAGACTTTATGGGAGTACACGTTGACACCAGCCAAGGGTCCAGGAAACTTGGGAACATCAATTGAGAGTCTAAACTCAATCTTGCAGAGGCAAGCAGCACAGTCCAGGGCAGGTCTACTTGGAACTGGTCAGCAGGGAATGCAGAAAAGGCCTCTTGAAGCCTATTGTGTCCCTGTAGCCTAAGTAGGAGGTCACCTTTATGGCTCTTGGAGCTCACTTCTTTGTCCTGGGTACAAGAAGGAAAGCAGGTCCAATCTTCAATGATCTTCTCAGGTGACAGTAGGCAGATCAAGTCCTCTTCTGGTCTTTCAAAGGTTCAATAGAAATCTAGTGAGGGTACTATGGGTGCCAAGATTTTGCTCAGTGCTGGACAGTAGGTGAGGAAAACTCCTGGCCACTCCCTAACCAATGGGATATAAGTTCCCAAGGGTGACCCTATCAACTTATGCAGCACCTCCTATGGGTTTATTGTCATCAATCCCACAGTGCCCCTGTCTGCCCAAAACCAACATGGCAGAAACGTACTTCCCCTGTGCAGAGCTCCTGTACTCGCCCTAGAGTTGTGGCCATGGAAATGCCCAACCCCTTCCCTATGGTCACTCAAAACCGGTTCTGTGGGCAGCTCCTCTCCCACTGGGCCTGGTGCCTGACTGACTCGTAAAAAGGAAGGGGGCAGGCCCGTGTGTTAACTACATGCACCTGTGACTGGACACACTGTTTCTAAGTTGAGTTCCTCTGCTCGGAAGAGATAGATTTTCTTCCAGAGAAACATAACACTCCAAAACACCCAAGGACTTTGTCACAGCTCTGGGAGCACGTTCACACCTCCTCAGGGAGCTATACAGCTCCGGGGTGACAGTTGGAAGCTCAATCAAATGGCCATCTAGAGGCTTTAGGAAGGCAACAGTTAACTTTTCTATAGTACCTGATTTAAAATACGTATTACAATTCCGACTTTGACAATGAATTGGGCTTGTAAAAAATATTTTAACAAGAAAAAACACGAGCTCTGTAGCTCTTTCGATGTAATATTAATTAGATTTTTCTATTCTTTTCTATAATGTCAATATTAAATTTAATATTGTGCCCCAGTCCTTTCCTTTGGAACAGCTAACCCTGACGCAGTAAAGTAGCCTGTGGGCCTTTTCAGTGTATAGACATGCTTAACATGAACCTTTTACATGTCCTAACCTTACATAGCCTTATGGGCATGTAAGGCCAACTTAGGGGTGACTTATAGTTATTTAAAAGGAGGGCTAATGCCTATCGAAAGGGGTTAATTAAACCTGTAGCGCCAGGCTGCTGGTGGCAGGTCTGCAGTTATGCTTACATTACCACTGTAGTGGATGTCACAATGAGTGCTGTAGTTCTCTTGTAACGTTTAACTTGCAGGCCCTGGGTGCACTGTGGTACTATATGCTAGGGACTTATAGGTAAGTTAAATATGCCATAGTTTTGAAAGGGACATAACCGGCGCTTTATCACTGGTGAGCAAGAGTAACATGCACAGAGTTCTGTAGCAAGCAAAAACCATCATGGTAAAGATCTGGTGTGGTACCATGCAAAGGGTGGTCATCACCAAAATTACATGTAACACTGTATAAGGTGCTGTGTTTCATTTAAGCCCATACATGTTGATTCAGCCCTAGTTCAGGCTTGTGTCCCTGTTGATCTTTCATCACCCATAAATTGATCAAGGTGATATATATATATATATTTATTTATTTTTTAAGCTCTTTTGGATACTTTTCAATGGTGCATTGTCAATGTTATGTGTCATGAAATGCGATGTGTGTCCCCAATAATATTCTGTATCCCTCTTCCGTGCGGTTGCAGGCAGGGTAAAGACTGCTTGCAGACCGGTTTTATCTGCTGTAGCATCGATATGATCAGTAATTTGCCCCTTCATGTCATCGATGGCTCAACTGTGCATTGGCTTCATTATTGTTTACTGTTGTGGAAAATAGTTCCTTAATGTACACAGAGCCACGTAGATGTTTCAGGGGCAGGATCTGCAGCCCTCAAAGAGGCTTCAGACTGAAGGCTGCTGCCCCATCAGCTGCCCTCACCTGGCCCTTTCCCTGAAGTCGTCTCTACACCAATTGCTCAGTGCAAAGCACTGCGCATAGTTGAATTCATTCATTTTAGTTTTGAAAATGCTTATTTCTTATTAGCTTCTTTGCCATTCGTTTATTGTTTTCTTCTCCGTTATAGACAATATGTGACTGCACTGTCTCCTTTTCAGCATTTTATCTCATCTGTTGTTTAATTGCCCTGCTTCCTTCCTCCCCCTCCTTTTTACAAGAGTGGTCTTTACCTTTCTAACTATCCATTTCTTCTCCTTTGGCTCTTGGTCCTCTTTTCTCTTTTATTTCTATGCGATTTTCTTTTGATTTAATATTCCTTTGATTTTCTGTCTTTTTCTTCATTTTGTACTTTACCTGTACCCCCTGCTCTAGTACCACACTGCTCTGCCTCAGACAGCACCGTTCATAATAAATAATTGATAGATGGCTACGTGCAGGAGAAATGCACTAATGCAGTGACATCACATCTTGCATGCAGTAACTGAATAGAAGTGATTACCTATCTCAGTTTCTTATTAAAGGCCAAGTATGATATCAGAGATAGCATTTAAAGTATAAAGTGTAAACAAGGGTCTCCAACAGGTGACTCAGGAGCTACTAGTAGCTCACTAGTCCCCTGGAACTAGTTCCCTAAAGTGCAGCCCAGCACAGTATATAGTTTGGAGGGTATCGCCATCTTGTAAAGGGCAGCGCTGCACATTCATGTAGTCTTGGAGAGGCCACCTGCCAAACCACTGGCCAGACCACACGCTCACACACACACATGCAGTGTAGCAGCCATGGTACCTACAACATGATCACCTGCTTCCACTCTCGATTTATCAAAGTCACATGGCGATTGGCCACCTTGCAAACCCAACTCTAGCAGACATAGAATGCATGTGGAAAGTTGCCATTAAGTATATCACAACAATAGCCAGAGCGGAATCACTGTCAGAGAAGGATTGTGTGGAGACTGTTAATCAGCAGCTGCAGTCGCGGCCGACATGACTCGTTGGTGGAGGGGCGGGGGGTCGCACGGGGAGGGGTCGGGGTTTAATTTTATAAAAATACACAAAAAGTTATCTTACCTTCACCGGCCTGGTCCGGTCCCGCAACGTCTCTGCTCCTCACAGAAAGCAGCATAAGCAGCCTTCCTGCCCTCCCCTCAGCCAATCACAATGCTGCAATGGCAGCGTTGTGATTGGCTGGGACACCGACCACACAGGCGTCTATGGGGAGTTCGTATGACTGGTTTGGCCGGCCCTGGGGCCGACCATACAGTCAGCGCCCTCATAGTGGGCAAGCCACTCCTCCCCTGCCCTCGAGCAGGACTGCCCACCTGCCCGCTTCCAATCAAACCCTTCTGCTTTCTCGCAGTGCGAGAAGCAGAAGCATAAAATGATATTTATAATACCATTTTATGTTTCTGCTTCTTGTAGTGCAAGAAAGCAGTGGAGTGATGCTCCTCCGCCCACATGGAGGAGCAGCCCCTGAGCAGCTGGATTGAGAGTGAAGGCAGGAAATGTCCTTGTTTGTTTTAAATGGTTGGAATGGAGTGTGCATGTATTCATGTGTATTTGTTTAAATGTTTCTGTGTGCATTTGCACACATATGTGCACTAAGTGTTGTATAAGGGACTGGCATCATGTCCCGCATTGAAAGATATTGTTTTTCCCTAGATGTCATTGTTGGTGTCAGGGACCAACAAATGATTTTTATTTATATTCTTAATTCCACATTTTATTTAGCTTGAATGTATATTTATCTTCAAGGTACGTAGATGTGGACTTACATGTAGTAAATCAGTGTTTCCATATATGCAAGCAGCTCCATGATATTGTATTAGTTAATATTCTGGATATGATATTTGGCAACGATGATATTTTTTCACTCTGTAATGTGACCTGGGTCATCATTACCAGTAATCATGCAAGGTGTGGTCACTATTTTTGTTGCATCTGATGTGGGCACTACTGCATCATTGTTCAAAGATATAGTAGCGTAGTAGCTCAGGGCTACTTTTATTGGACAGAAGTAGCTCTCGGTATTGAAAAGGCTGGAGACCTCTGTTGTACATAAACTCACAAGCATCACAAAGGTAAGATTTTTTCGAGTGGTTGTTATTAGGAAGCACAGTGTTTTTCCCTTATCTCTCTTCCTAAGGCGCACGCGCTCCTGCGCTGTCAGACGGTGTGCGTCAGATTGCCATCTTTCTTTCTCCCCATAAAAGCCTTTAAGACAATCACCAGAGTGTTCCTTCATCTGCAGAGATTTAGATTGATCTCGTTCACTTGAATTTGTCTTTTCTTGTCACTTCCTCCTAAATTGCAGCTTATTGGATTTCTTGCTCATTGCTGATGCTTTTAAAATTGCTTTCCTGCTGGCTGTGCACAACTAGACAACACACTGTTCCTTAGTGCAATAAAACAGCCAGCACTGCACTGCTGCAATGCCTCCTTCAGTATTCATTTCAGCCCTTCACACTGCCGTAATACACGGAAGCCTATTTTTAAACGGTTTCTATATGGGCCACTTTGGAACCTAATGTATTTGGTCTCGGCTACCCTGCATTCATTTTAAAAACAAGAAATGCTGTCTGCCAATTGTATTTGAAAAGGTAAAGGTACAGGTGGAATTTTATCTATTGGGATTTTAAAAAAGGCATCTAACCCTGCCTCTCAATGCAGTTTTAGACACTTTACTGAAGCGGTGTCCAACATAGGTCCAGGAAGTGCAGATTCATGCTGGTATTGCTAACCAAAGAGGGCCCCCTTCCGTCGTGGGGGCACATGTAGCGCCCCTAGGCACCTCCATGCACCACAAGGTGCATTGCACACGGTGCACTGCTGTGCAGGAAGTACTCATGTACATGGCGGCTTGTTCTGCTGCACTTTCCCTTGGCCACAGAACAAGTCGCCATGTAGAGGAGCATTTTCCGATCGCCAGCCCTGTATTGGTATCCTATCAGAAATGAGGCGACCTTTGACAAAACCAGATTGTTCTGCACCCAATAATTGAGGAAGGAAAGATTCAAGGCGAATAGCCAGGGCTTTAGAAAAGATTTTATAAACAATGTTTACAAGTGCAATGGGTATATAATTCTTACAACATTTCAAGTCTTTCCCTTCCTTGGGTATTAAACAAATTAGGGCATCTAAAAAGGATCCAGAGGATTCTCCAGACTGCGTGAAGGGGTGTAAAAGAGTCGTTAATTTGGGAAGAAAAATTGGTGCAAAATGTAAGAAAGACTCAACCGTGATGCCATCTGGTCCCAGAGCTTTATCTTTTTTGAGTGTTTGCAGAGCATGAAGAAGTTCCTGTTGTGAGATGTTAGATTCTAAGGAGGTAAATCACGTGCGGTGTTGTAGAATCTGTGAATGCCTGAGGGAAATTGTGAAATGTCGGAATCTGAAGGTGTGATTTCAGGTATGTATAATGATTTATAGAAAAGAAGAAATTCATTAAATATCTCTGAATCTTTAGTATGTAAAGTGTTATGTTCATCCAAAATGGAGTCAATATCAAACTTGTGTCTAACTTTCAAGTAATTCGCCAAGAGCTTGCCAGCCTTATTCTGGCCCTCGTAGAATTTTGTGCTGGATTTCAACAAGTAAAGTGAGGCATTATCAGTTGATTCCTTATTAAATTGATATCTTGCTTTGAGTTGTGAAAGACAAGATTTGGATTTTGTGGAGTAATAGGAGTGTTCCAATCTCTTTATCTCAGCCAGAAGATCATTGGTTAATTTACATGCGTTTTTACGTTTTCTGGAATCAAAACCAATGATGAAATCTCTGGCAGCAGCTTTAAATGCATTCCAGATTACGGAGACGGCGAGAGTGATGGTTTGGTTTAATAAAAAATATTCATTGAAAAAGGAGACAATAGAAGAGTTACATTTCGGATCTAAGAGAAGTGAGTTGTTGAATCGCCATCTTCTGGGTAAATTAGATTTTGGATTATATCGAATTGAATGGAAATCAGAGGATGGTCTGAGATTAAAATAGAACCCCTATCCGCATTTCTTAATGACTGAGAGATATTATGCGAGACAAAGAAGTAATCTAAACGAGAATGGGTTTGATGAGCTGGAGAACAAAATGTATATTCCCTAGTAGTGGGGTTACAAATTCTCCATGCATCTACAAGTTTATATTGTTGAATAGTCTGGGTAAATAACTTATGAGCTTTATGATGTTTAAAAGAAACCATTGAACTTTGGTCCATAAAAGGGTCTAACACTTGATTGCAGTCACCAGCAAAAATGACATTTTCATCAATGTAAGATGAAATTTGTTGGGATAAAGATAACCAGAATATGGGATCTCCATTAGGGGGAGCATAAACATTAAACAAAGAGACCAGAACACCTCCAGTTTGTAATTTAGTGTATATCCATCTTCCCTCATCATCAGCTTGCTGAGAAAGAAGGTTAATATTAATTCATTTATGACAGAGTTTTCACACCATTAGGTTTGCCATCACCTGATGAGAAAAAACATTCCCAACCCATCCTTTCTTCAATTTTAAAGATTCTGTGGCAGTTAGATGAGATTCTTGTAAAAAAAGCAATATTTGCTCCCAATTTAGATAAATGAGTTAAAACACGTTGTCTTTTGATGGGAGAATTCAAACCTGTGATATTCCATGATATAATTTTCAAGCAACAAGATGACAAAAATATGACGGTCAGAGTAATTCATCAGGGGGTGTAAAATGGAAATATGCAACAATCCAACTGTGAGAGCATAAATTACAACAATAAAGGAAATTCAAAAAACGCTGAATGTGAATATGAGTGTGAGGCAATAAACCAGAAGGAAGGAATAAGAAAAGGCAGAGAAAGAGACGTGAGATAAAGCAGTAAAAAAGAGGAGAAGGAGGAAAAAACAGAAAGAAATAACAATAAAGGATGAACAACTTACTTACATTTAAAAACATCATGGGAAGGTGGGGAAGGTGAGACCACATGGAAGGACGGCACGCCTAGGCTCGACGGAACATAGAAAAGGGATGGGCCAAATCGTTCATTTTACAAGGGGCATGGGTAGATGGCAGGAATAAACAAGGGCAACTCTGCGAAAAACTAAATAAAGAGAACGGTTATTGAAAAAATAACTTACATTTATGAAATGGGTTGACATAACAAATGAATTTGACAAAAGATGAATATGGAAAAGGTAAACAACAACAAATTAATAAGTAATACATTAGAGCTCTGTAACGTTAAAATTCAAGTGAGGAAATTACAACCATGAATAAAGAAGAAAACATCAAATGTGATGAGATGACGCAGCCCCAGAAAATTCCATGGAATCTGCCTTGCAAGAGTTGATAAAGCTCTGTAGTTTGATAGGTTCATCATATGTCATAGTCGTATTCTTGTAAGTAACTTTAAAGAGGCATGGATGGAAAAGACCATATCGAGCCCCCATGGCTCAGAGGTCAGGTCTCATGCTGAGAAATTCTTTACATTTGATTGCTGTGGCTCTGACGTAATCTTGAACAAAAAAGAATGTAGAACCTGGCCATGAGACACGTTGCATTGACATAACTGATGAAAGCACCTTGAGTAAATCTGTATATTCGAGAAAGTACACAATAACCCCTCTAGGTCTTCGAGAAGAGGCTATATCTGTGCTTTGATGTCCGAGTCCATGAGCACGTTGAATGTTGAGTGAAGTCTATTCTGGCAGATGTAATAGTTTTGGAAGGAAAGATTTGAAAAAAGAGAAAGGGTCTGAGCCCGCTGAACCCTACAGCAGACCATAAATACGAAGATTATTTCTTCTATTTCTGTTTTCAAGATCCTCAACTTGGCGTTGGAGTGAGGAGACTTGAGATTGAAAAATATTAACTTTTTCATCTGTGTATGCATTAGGCCTGGGCTAAAATGTTGTTCCGTTAGCGGAAATTGCGATAATTTGACATTTTCACGTTCCGCGGAAAGCTCGAAAATGTCAAAATTTCCGCATTCCGCAGCTTTGCGATAATTTGGTTCTTGCTCGCGCTGTAAAATAATACATTCTCGCGCGCGCGCGATCGCCTTACCTGAATCCCTGCGATCGCCGACAAGTTTTCTTGATCTGGTCGCGTTCTCCATGAGATGTTGTATTGTTTTTAGCCATTTGCGCTGTCTCGCGACAGTTCGCGCCCGCAGTGACGTCATGCGTCGCGCGATCACGTCTTTCTTCTCGCGATCATGCACCGCGAGACAACTGAAAACAAGATGGCCGCGCCCGCGAGCAACCGCATGGGTAAGTTGGCGAGCCGCAACCATGCAGAAAATCTCGCGAACATGCGGGTAAAAAACTTCCGCATAATGTTTGCGATAATTTTTAACATTTTCGTGATAATTTGCGAAAGTGGATTTCGCAAATTCCGCCCTTCCCCTAGTATGCATAAGAGGAAACATTGTGTTCCATAGAAGTGAGGCGATCATTCATCAGAGACCAATTTTCTGTCAAAAATTGCAACTTGGTATTTGTTTCCTCCATGAAGGTGTGGAAATATGGATTTTTCTGGTCAGTTATGTCCCCTATCTTGGACCCCAACGGTTCTATTCGCATGTTACAAGTACATGTATGTTCCCTCCAGTTCCAGTTATGAAGACGCAAATACATGTGCGTCCATCGTTAACATGTCCTCTTTCAGACCTGCCATGAATGGGCCGGATATTCCATTCCTAAGTACGAAAGGCCACCGCCTTTATATGGTTCACTTATGCCATTTTACAGTCCAGGCAAGTAGGCCCTGATTCTGTCATCAAGCTTTTCTGCTTTCTGCCTCTGAAAGCTCCAGTCTGAGCCTGCATCTGTGACCATGAACTTTGTCTCATCCTCTGCGCGGCTCACAGTGCCTGACATCAGCTTGCTGCCTGCCAAGAACTGTATTTCACCTTCGAAATTATCTGCTCCGTTCCCTGCCCAATGCATTCCTGTCTAGTAGTTTAAGTAAACATTCTGCCAGCTACCGAGCAGAGGCCCGGCTTCTCTGTCTTTATACAAGTAATTCATAGCCCTATTACCATGGAAGACTTCTGCCCTCGCATCTAGTGTAGACACTTAGACGCTTGTACACGCACTAACAGTCAGTATAGTCAGTATAGAATAAGATTCTACTCTAAAAGACCTCTCTTTTGGATAACATAGTTCTTTAAACATAGGATGTTAGATATGATTTGGGATTAGGTTGATTTGACCCTCCAGACATCTGTCGCCACATGTAGAGCTAAATGTCAAGTCCCCTTCACCCCCTAGTCGCACGTCAGTCACACGTCATGCTGCTGTGCGCGCATTTCTGCCAAGTATTTCTGCTGACATTGCGAAATTCTTTCATGGAACCACCCCATTATGACATCATGCCTGATGACGTTCCTTTGTTACGCTCAATCACGCCCATTTTTCATTACGCATGTATAATGTTATCTTCCTTATCAATTGTTACGCCTCTCGCATTTGCTTCACTGTAATGCCTATTGTATAAAAGTGATTAATTATTCACTTCCTGAGCCTCCGTGGTGATGGAACCTGGAGTCCACGATTTCGAAATCGTCCATTGGAATAAAGCCCGTTCCTAACCTCTAATACCACGGATTCTGCCTCTTATTTATTGAGCTATTTTTATTATGTTCTGTATCAAATTAAGTCCCGGTAATTAAATTATTTACCACATGAATGGCGCCCGAACAGTTTAATCTCTTTCCCCACACGCCGGAGATGAAGGTCCAGTTTTGCCCCTTCCACAGCCGTGATGGACTTCAAGCGCGCACGTCGCGGGTCTTCCCGCCAACTCCCTCAGGCCAACGAAGGGGACAGACTGCGACCAGGCATCCATACGAGGCGGTGAGGAACGCAGATTGTCCTACCCAGAGCCCACCTGCGAGAGAGCTGTGTCCGAGGTATACAGAGGCCCACCAGATTCCGAAGTTCCGAAGTATCCAGGTCACGAGTAGAGTCCAGTCCAGTCCAGTCCGGTCCAGTCCAGTCCAGTTCAGTTCCGAGGCCTTCCGTTCCGAGCTACCCGGTGAGTACCATTACTGGGGAGGCGTTCTGGCGTGCACATAAGTTGTGCCGATCCAGACGGGTTTGGGTACACAAATCCGGTCTGCACTGTTTTAGCAGTGTATCTGTACTGTTTAGCAGTATATCTAGTATATCAAGTATATAAATTCAGAATAATTCCGTTAATGTCGAGAATTATGTTTTGTGATTAAGATTTCTTAGATCGTCATCTTCATTGTTGCTCGTTTAAAATGTTAAATGTTAAATGTATTAATACGTCCTGCATATTGTGGTGTGAATGACTGTTCATTATCGTGGTTTATTGTATTAAGTTTGTTCAAGACCAAGTATCAGACCAGTTCTCAATATGCCGCTCTTTTCGAAACTAAGACAGATCACAACTAGAAAAGGGGTACTCGAAGAAGCTGTTCCCATCCCTCCTAGGGACACTCCAGGGTATTTCATGTATCATAAACACGGCTTAGACGCTATATTATTTCTTGACCTATGGGTAGACTACACTAAGGAATTACCAGAAAGTCAGAGGTGGCCCGCAGCTGGGACCTGGGATGCAGATTGCATCGTGAAAGTAGAGGAAGAATTATGGAAAAGGAAAGCCAGACAGTCACAGAAAGACGCCATTGAATTATGGCGTAAAGAATCGTATAGACGGACAGAAAAAGCACGTAGACAGGAAGAGAAGAGTAAAGAGAATTCAAATAAAGTCCGAGAAAATCTATTAATTGAAGAAGGTACACGAGTGAAATCAGAACAAGTAGACAGACAAAGAAATGCCCTTATGAGGGGTATGTATCCCCTTCTGGCCGAGGGATTACCTAAGGCTACTCCGGGGATACCAAAAGACTTGCCACCCCCATTATTTCCAATAAAAGTACATTCTAAGGGGCATCCTAGAACCGCAGAAGATGTTTTTCTTTCCTCATATTTAGATGACGCAGCTCCCGAGTATGCTAACCCCGCCCCACATAGACCGTCGGCCGGGGAGGTTCAACGCCAAGATCCTGTATCTGTATCTCTACAACAACAAAACCTGACACAAAATCCGGCAAGCACGTCCGTTTCCACATCTGTTCCTACAGCTACTTCTATAGCTGTGTCCACACCTATAGTTGCTGTATCGCGTTCTACGAATCCTTTCACGCCCGATACTCCAGACGGGGCTACTGGAGGTGCTACCAACATTTTTTCTACGCCACCCAGAGTAAATAAACTTACTTTTCAAGAGTCAGCACATCCACGTACCCCCAAACTCATAAATTCCCGCACGCTTAAGGAACTTCTAGTAGATTGTAGATATGACCCTGTGCCCGGCAAAGAGGACGAAATGATCATGGCATCATTACGTATCAGACGAGCCGCGGTGTATTTAGGGAAGTTACCAGGAATGACTGTGCATCTAGATAATATATATCATTATGTCCAAACAGGGCGAGATTCTGAAAGTATTAACAGAGCTATGGAATATCAGAAAGTGGAGGTACAGGGGGAACTGTTACGTTTCCTCATAAATTGTGTGATCAGAAATCAAGACCGACCGGGGGTAGATCCGGAAATAATGCAAACTCTTACCAGATGGAGCCAGAATATATCAGAAGGGAGACATGATAGGCAAAAATGTATAATAGCCATGTGCAGAAAGATCCGTAAAGAAATAGAACGCCTACACGAAGAAAGATTAGCGGTAGACCAGTTTGAACAAAACGAGGAGGAAGAAGGATCAGGACCGTCCACAGGACAGTCAGAAACCATAGCCTATGTAGGTAGAGGAAGATCTTGTAATAGTACTAGATGTTCTACTGACCCGATACGTCCGATATGTCCAGATAATAACAGGAATTTCCAAACACCTATAATAAATATGAGGTCCCCCGAGCATTCGTTCCAAGCCGCTGACAAATTACTGCGAGAACGAAGGGGTTATCATTTACTCGATTCTATGGATGAACAAGAATTAGCCAGGTCAGCCGTTCATTGGGTTGACAGTCCCGGAAAATATGGTGATGATACAGTAGCACACACATTTTTGAACCTCACCCCAGATGAACAGCGTTTAGCTGGGATTTATATGATTCAACAACTTCTTATACTATATAAAAGCCAACATTCAGATCCTGGTCCCTTACCTGATAATTACTCACGAATAGATGGAGAGGTTCAGGTACTAAGTTAATTAAGGAAATACTAGAATCCAGAAAGCAGTACATTCTTTTTGTATGTCCAGAACATGTTTCACTGCCCATCAAGGAAAGACCGATGTATTACATGGACAGACAGAATCCCTTACGAGAAGTGCACCCAATAAAGGGCGAGGACAATCAGTTTAAACGTGTATATGTATATACGCCCATATCAAAAATAGAATTGTTAGAAATGAAGAAAGTGGTACCCAGTCATGACAAAGACCCAGCGGGTTTCCACCGAGAAATTAAAGACATGTTACTCATGGGAGAGTATACCTATCCCGACATTATGACAATATTAAAGGTATTAATGCCTGCTGGCATTTATGAAAAACTTAAGGAAAAGGAGTGGGAGGTAGGAGACCAAAAGATAGATTGGACAGCATTAGAAAATGAAGAAAAGGCCCGAGGTCCAGGTTCGGGGCTTGGGGACAAAACTAAAGCACTACCAGGTTTACTAGTACAGGTACTGCCACGTTTATTAACTACGAAAAAGGAAGACTGGGGTGCAATCTCAGCCTGTAAACAAAAGCAAGATGAAGACACTAGTGATTTCTATGCCCGATTCGAAAAATGTTTTGGTATAAATAGTGGTATAAAAGCAAGTAGCGAGTCATACCCACATCTGTTTGTGACAAAATTAGTTGAAAATTCCTTGCCCCAAGTGAAGAATAGAGTATTAAAATTCGAGAGTACCTGGCAAGGGAATACCCCATCACAAATGTTACAAATGTTACAGTATCATTACAATAGAATTAGAGAAGAACAAGAACATGAACAAAGACGCATGAAAGACACAAAAATGAAAATGCTAGTCTCCCAGACAGTTCCAGCTGAAGGTCATAAAAAGGGTACGACACAGTCCGGTGATTCAGCAGGACCTGTAAAAGGGACATGCAACTATTGTAAACAACCAGGTCATTACATACACGACTGCCCAGTCCTGAAGCGTAATATCGCCACAGGTATTACAAAAGAAAGACCACGGCCACCTAGACAGGATCAGAATGAACAAGGAGCACCGCAGCATGCACAGGCCATGCCAGCTCCACAACAGTCTATACAGTTTGTGCCAGCCGCACCAGCGCTGCCGGCTGCTGCCACACAAACCACGACACGACAGCTGTACCAGACCGCACAGTATGACTATCCTGATTATCAACGATATGCATGAACCAGCCTAGAGAGGGAAGTTGACTTACCCCTTATCGAGGTCCCTGTAGACCAAGAAGGACCTTATGTACATAGTGAATTATTAGGCCAAGATAGAAAATTTTTACTTGATACAGGGGCAAGTCGAACAACTATAAAACGTAGTGAAGTTCCAGGGGCACCCCTCTCAGGCTCACAGAATATTTCCCTTGGTTTTTCAGGAAAACCTATTGTTAATGAAGTATCACAGCCTCTTCCACTTACGATAGGACCCTTGACCAGAACTACAGATTTATTGCTTACTAAATCATGTCCAGAAAACTTGTTAGGTATAAAAACACTGAAAGCTCTAGGAGCTATAATATGTTGTTCTCCGGAAGGAGTAAGATTGTTTTTACGTGATTTCAAAGGTCACTATGTGTCTCGAGATATGGATTCCCGACTGCAGACTTTACCCACACATTTATGGGCACAAGGCCCTACAGATGTTGGTTGCATGAACATTACACCATATCGAGTCACACTAAAGGCAGGAGTGGTACTACCACGAATGCGACAATATAAGTTACCCCCAGATGCTGTAATGGCTTTACTGCAAATCATTGACGAGCTTATTGGCCAAGGAGTGGTTGTGGAGACCGACTCCAATATATGTAATTCACCGATAATTCCGATTCTTAAACGAACTGATCCAAAGGCTCCCCCTGTATATCGATTGGTTATTGATCTGCGAGAATTAAATAAATGTATTGTACCACAATACCCCGTAGTTCCAGACATCTCTTCATTACTGACAGCTATTGATTCCGAAGCAACATTCTTTACTGTAATTGATCTCAAGAATGCCTTTTTCAGCGTCCCAATAGATCCAGAAAGTCAATACTTGTTCGGATTCAGTTTAAATGGACGTAGCTTTAAATTCACACGCGCACCTCAAGGATTTACAGAAAGCCCCAGCATCTATAGCCAAGCACTGAAACGAGAACTTGACAGTATACACATGCCAGTCAACACTGCTCTGCTTCAATATGTCGATGATCTGCTGATCACCGCCCGAAGCGAACCTGAATGTGAAAAAGCATCACTGACGGTTTTACAAGTTCTAGCCGCAAAGGGACACAAGGTGTCCCCTTCTAAGCTGCAATTCTGTGTCCAGCGAGTTATTTACCTTGGTCACTCGCTGTCCAAGGAGGGAAGGCAGCTTACACCAGATCGCATCCAGCTAATTGCAAATATGCCAATACCCAAGACACAAAAGGAGGTGCGGGCTTTCATAGGCCTCACTTCATATTGTAGGCAGTGGATCCCTCAGTATGCATTTCTAGCAAAACCACTCATTAAATTAACAACACAGGAGGCAGCCGCATCGACTGTCCTCCCTTGGACTCAGGAACACACACTAGCTTTTGAAAGCTTAAAGAAAGCTCTATGCCAAGCACCTGTTTTAGCAACACCATGTTACAGAAAACATTTTACACTCTTTGTTACAGAACGAGAAGGTACTGCCTTGTCAGTACTCACACAGGAACAAGCAGGATCACACAAACCGTGTGCTTATTTTTCTAGTACATTAGATCCCGTAGCTCAGGCTCTGCCTGCGTGCCTGAAATCAGTGGCAGCGACAGCTTTAGCAATCAGACAAAGCGATGCCATAGTGTTAGGACATCCATTGACAGTCCAAGTACCACATGCAGTAGAGGTTCTTGTGAATCGAACGCAAACACAACACTTGACTATAGCGCGACTTACAGGTTACGAATTAACATTGTTTCAGCCACATATAGAAATCAGACGTTGTAACACATTGAATCCTGCCACACTTTTACCTGTAAACGGAACAGACCCACTAGCTCATGACTGTTTTGAAGTTATTACAATAACGACGAAACCCAGACAAGACTTGACAGATGTCCCATTGTCAGATCCAGACCTGACGTTGTATGTAGATGGTTCATGTATGAGAACAGGTACAGGAGAGTTAGTGGCCGCTTATGCAGTCACAACAGACACTGAAATTATTGAAACAAAGTGTATAAATACCTTGTCCGCTCAAGCAGCAGAGCTCATCGCTCTGACACAAGCCTGTATTCAAGCCACAAATAAAAGAGTCAACATATACACTGATTCACGTTATGCATTCGGAGTTGTACATGACTTCGGCGTGCTGTGGCGAGAGAGAGGTTATTTAACTTCTCACGGTGCCCACATTCAGCACGGACCCCTTATTCTTGCCTTATTAGATGCAATACATTTACCCACTGCAATATCGATTATGAAATGCAAAGCTCATACGAAAGTTACTGATATCATTTCTCAAGGCAATGATCTAGCTGACAGAACAGCTAAACAGACTGCTCAAACTCAAACATCCGACATGACAAAGACAATAGTCCAGACACCAACACATTGCATGATGGTTAAGGATCCCGCTCTTGATGTAATGGACATACAGACACATGCTACTCCAGACGAAATAAGGAAATGGACTGAATTAGGAGGGATCCAAACGGATCAAGGATGGATGACGAAGGAAAAATCTGTGTGGTTCCTTCCTGATTCAATGGTCCAAGTCATTATTAACACTATCCATAGTCCAGCACATCTAGGAGAAAAAGCTATGCTAGACAGCATTCAACACATTTGGTTCAACAAACATTTACGAGCAGCAGCCAAACAAAAAGTTCGTACCTGTATGATCTGTTGTCAGTTCAACCCAGGAAAAAGCATTCCCGTAGAGCAGGGTGGATTTCAGCCTCCTGATCACCCTTTTGAAATTCTCCAGATGGATTATATCCAGATGGAACGATGTCGAGGATTCAAATATGTTCTCGTAGTTGTCTGTGCTCTTTCCCGTTGGACAGAGGCATACCCGGTTTCAGATTACACTGCCCCGACTACTGCCAAACAGTTGGTTCGAGAATTCTTCCCACGATACGGTTTACCACGTGCTGTCTACTCAGATAACGGCCAGCCGTTCTCATCCGAACTAATGAAACACGTTTCACTTTTGTTAGGTTATCAGTGGAAATTCCACTGTGTCCGACACCCCGAGGCAGCAGGTCTCGTGGAAAGACATAATCAGACCCTGAAAATAAGATTGTCCAAAATATGCAGGGAGAAAGGTGTCGACTGGGTAGTAGCATTACCAGTTGCACTCTTTTACATGAGAATGGTAGCACACTCTCGAACAGGGCTATCCCCGTATGAGGTGATCTTTGGCAGACCACCAAATATGTGGGGGACGCCTATACCACGTAAAATAACTGATATTGACTGTAATATGCTGACAGATTATTTGGCTTCCTTGATGTCTGCACTACAATCTTGTCGTTCACAGGTAGCTGCAGCTTTTCCTGACAACACTGAGGTGAAACCCCACGACGTAATTCCGGGGGATCTCGTTTTAGTGAGGAACTTTGATCGAAAGACTCAGCTGGATCCTAGGTGGAGGTCGCCGCAATTGGTCTTGCTCACCACAAGGACAGCCGTGAAGATCGAAGGCAGAAAAGGCTGGGTACATTCAAGTCATATCAAGAAATTTTATGGACTACCATCGGATGTAAAAACCACACCTCGCGTGTCTTCACCCATTGACTCAAAACTTCCTTTGGTTGACTCAAGTAGTCACGAACAATATAAACTAAAACTCAGATCTAACCAGTCGGGCGATTTGATTGTTTAAGTCCTCTCCAAGGTGAAGCGGTTGAATTTGTCTCTGACATGTATCCCTTAGATCTGAATAGAGAAAGAACCCGAAAAATGTTGAAACGACATGCATACTGTAAATCACTGCGTAGTCATTGCACGGTGACGTTATTGATTTTGTTTTTCCTAAATCTTTTAATAATTACTGCAAGTATATTGTTGCACATATGTTATCCTATTTTTAGACATGTTTATAATGTTACTGCTGAACACTCTTTTAGTGAATTACCTCCGCATGAATTGTCATACAGATTTGCGCTGCGCAATAACACTTTTATTAGTATGTTACATCATTCCCATCAGGTTAGCAATGCTACAAATTGTTGGATATGTGGCCGACTCCCTCCCTATCAGAACTATAAAGGAATTCTACCTCTTTTTCCATACCCGTTCACACACAACGGCTCCTGTGGAGCATGGTTTAGTTTACTTAATTCCCAAGATTCGAACTCCGCAGTTTATCAAGACAACGGGGTATGGGGAAATCTGAACTTAGTTTTACTTAAAGTCTGCCACCCCAACAAGGAGGGACTTCCCAAAAGAACAGGAACTGATCTAGAAAATGAAGTATATGGATTAGGTAATTTTACGCTTAATCTCCTGATCTTGAATGTCGAATCCGAAGCTAATCCAAGTTTGCCCGCCATGTCAGTATTTCCAGTAAAAGGTGAATTATGTGTAAGAAAGAATGGTTCCATACATATGGGCCATAGTAGATGCACCATTGTAATAGAATTCAGTGATCAAGGCAAGTCGACATTTAGAGCTTCCCGCCATTCCTATTTTATATGTGGTCAGACGGCATATGTACGTTTGCCTCTAGACTGGGATGGTACCTGCTACATTGGATTCCTTTTGCCACCTGTTTTTCTAGCTCCTCCTGATTATCACAGAAATACTCATTTAGTACACAATAGAGAAAGGAGTGATCTCCCAATAGTCGATTACACTGAAACAGCATGGGAAAAATACACAGATTTCAATAAAGGTCTCTTTCCCTATATAGGTACCGTTACTAATAGTAAGCTGATACGTAGATTAACTAGAACCCTTGAAGCAGTAGTGAACGAAACTATTTCCGCCCTAGGCAATTTAACAGAAGAGCAGTCTGCTATGCGGATTGTTGTACTTCAAAATCGTCTTGTCCTTGACGTCATCCTGGCCGATAGGGGCGGAGCTTGTAGGGTCATCGGATCAAGTTGTTGCGTATTCATACCAGAAAATTCGCCATCTGTATATAAAGCTATAACGCGCCTTCATAAGATTGTGAGCCAGATACACCAGAATCCAGGCACTTGGACTTGGTCCGGGTGGTTTTGGAGCGTGTTATCAGCCTGGGGATGGAGAGTTCTATCCTTCCTAGGTATTGGCTTTCTCATACTATTCAGTTGCTGCTTATGCCTACAATGTGGACCAGCGATTTGTGGTCTGTGTGCCACATCGTGTATTCCACATCAAGATTTTCGTTCAAGATCCCGGAAGAAGAAAGAAGAACAAATGATGCTATATGAACAGATCAATGGATTGATGAAGATTGATATCTCTTGACGGGCAAGTAGGGGACAAGGAGGGAATGTGGATATATGGATTTTTCTGGTCAGTTATGTCCCCTATCTTGGACCCCAACGGTTCTATTCGCATGTTACAAGTACATGTATGTTCCCTCCAGTTCCAGTTATGAAGACGCAAATACATGTGCGTCCATCGTTAACATGTCCTCTTTCAGACCTGCCATGAATGGGCCGGATATTCCATTCCTAAGTACGAAAGGCCACTGCCTTTATATGGTTCACTTATGCCATTTTACAGTCCAGGCAAGTAGGCCCTGATTCTGTCATCAAGCTTTTCTGCTTTCTGCCTCTGAAAGCTCCAGTCTGAGCCTGCATCTGTGACCATGAACTTTGTCTCATCCTCTGCGCGGCTCACAGTGCCTGACATCAGCTTGCTGCCTGCCAAGAACTGTATTTCACCTTCGAAATTATCTGCTCCGTTCCCTGCCCAATGCATTCCTGTCTAGTAGTTTAAGTAAACATTCTGCCAGCTACCGAGCAGAGGCCCGGCTTCTCTGTCTTTATACAAGTAATTCATAGCCCTATTACCATGGAAGACTTCTGCCCTCGCATCTAGTGTAGACACTTAGACGCTTGTACACGCACTAACAGTCAGTATAGTCAGTATAGAATAAGATTCTACTCTAAAAGACCTCTCTTTTGGATAACATAGTTCTTTAAACATAGGATGTTAGATATGATTTGGGATTAGGTTGACTTGACCCTCCAGACATCTGTCGCCACATGTAGAGCTAAATGTCAAGTCCCCTTCACCCCCTAGTCGCACGTCAATCACACGTCATGCTGCTGTGCGCGCATTTCTGCCAAGTATTTCTGCTGACATTGCGAAATTCTTTCATGGAACCACCCCATTATGACATCATGCCTGATGACGTTCCTTTGTTACGCTCAATCACGCCCATTTTTCATTACGCATGTATAATGTTATCTTCCTTATCAATTGTTACGCCTCTCGCATTTGCTTCACTGTAATGCCTATTGTATAAAAGTGATTAATTATCAATAATGTATGTACTTCACTTCCTGAGCCTCCGTGGTGATGGAACCTGGAGTCCACGATTTCGAAATCGTCCATTGGAATAAAGCCCGTTCCTAACCTCTAATACCACGGATTCTGCCTCTTATTTATTGAGCTATTTTTATTATGTTCTGTATCAAATTAAGTCCCGGTAATTAAATTATTTACCACAAAGGGATGAAGCGCAAGTATCTCCTCCAGTAGCATGTCTAAAGAGACAGGTGAGGAAGCCTTCGGAGGAGAAGAGGGTGTTTTTTTAGATGTTTAGTAGTAGCCTTCACAGCAGCAGGGACAGTGTTGCATGAAGAAGGCGAATTTTTGGAAACAGCAACCAAAGAGTCTTCCATTTTGGAGAGTTCCTTAAAAATTCTTGAATTTTTAATGAAGGGTTGTGATAAGCGACATGCAGGAGGGCCTAATTTTTCCAGTCTGCCCATAAGAAAGCACAAATATAGAAATTTTTATCTTTCAAATACAGAGTTATAGTAAATAATATTGTCAGGCTTAGAGAAAAACAGCGTCCCAGAAGCGCGAAGAAAAATTATGTCAAGGATGAGATATGAGGACTAGGTATCAGTCGTAGTGAAACTGGATGAAATTTACCTGGGCGATGGTCCACTACAGCCTCTCCAAGCACTTAACTGGGAAGTATTTGGTGCACTGAAAATGGTGGTCACAGATTTCAGAGCTTGAAGGAAAATTTCGACATTAAGAAAGGCAAAATGTTTCTCATAAGAGGAACTCTTAAGTTATTTCTCACAAGTCATTTGGTTGAAGAGGAAAAAGAGCATATTTGACAAAAGTAATATCTCCAAGAAGCTTCAGGAAAGTTATTGTGAAAGAAAAGAAGCCGGATGAGAAAATGGCTGCCGCAGCGTGATTATAAGAAATTAATGTAGAGGGAAAGCCATTACAGACTTCTTAGACATGTAGAGCCTTGTTTGACTATTAAAAAGTCGTTTGGTAGATGAAAAAGAAAAAAAAAGGTTTTCCAGAAACAAAAGGTAGCATTACCTTCATCCGGTGACTAAATGCGATAAAAAGTTGCGCCCAAGATAACGGTCGCGGTATCAGCAGGAGAAGTGAAAGATGGGTCATGAGGCAGAGCAGCTTGCTCGTTGCCGGGAGAGCTCCGAAATTGAGACCCGGGTGTCAGGGCATCTCCCTGAGCATGAATGTCTGTATCATGGAGAGGTTGGAGGCTTTGAAATGCGGCTGGTCCGCTCCGTCCCAAGGAGCCCTACATTGGAGCTGCCATCCACCACAGGCGTCAAGCCACGCCCCCCCGGCGATCGTATCCTAATCCAGTGGTCAGACCACTGACTGTATGTCGGGTGCTCTCCTGACTGCCGCGATAGAGGTCGGCGGCCCGACTCACCGCTATCAAAAAAAGGCCCTGTGGTTGAAAAACACAGAGAAAAAATCAAGATTGGTCCATCCAAATCATTCATTATCCAAGTGTCCCTGTGATGCCATATGTCCTGTGGCGTCCAATAAGATTATTATCCTGTTGGACTCCTTTCATGAAACTCTTTTTGGCCTTAAGCATGCGTACATACCTAAAAATGGCCCTGGGTATGCTAGCAGGTACTCACAAAGGAATACATATATACATAATGGGTGTATAGGCATTCACTACTGTATGATTATATGTCACAACTGCTTAATACTATGAAGTAGGAAACACCATACAAGGGGTGAGTTGATTAATGTGTGGTGTTGTATGTTAACACTCACAAACTTGTGCATTTAAAACACCTTTCTCACTCTGGAGGCAGTTGAAGATTTACCTCAGAAAACGCTGGAGTGAATTACATTTCAGGATGGGAATGAAACACCCTCAATCTTCAAGAAAATGTAGAGCAAGGGGTTTCCCGTGTGGCAAACTTTTTCTCAATCGATAAAATAAAGACATCAAAATTGTGCAGTTGCAAAGCAGAGCTGTCTTCGTAATGCATAATTAGATTCTGCGCACAATTTCAAATTAGGATATTCTATTGTTTTAAAAAAGTCATGTGACTTGCTCACTAGTACATCTAGAAAGCAGATTTGACAGCATAGCATTGAGTTTTGTGAAAACGGAAATAATATACTTTACTCCAGCGCAGGAATACTTTTTCATACCAGATTCATGAATTCCCTTGAAATAAGACCCATTGTGTCTTCTGTTCAACATCTCTGTAGGCTTTTCACCACAATTGTGACATACCGCGTTAACAAAATAGCATGCAGGTGAGACGCAAAACCATTTCTGTTTTGACCTAGACCTGACAACCCGATCAACTTCACTGCTTGCTCGAATCATGCTCTCTTTGGGGTGCAGGTGAGTTTTCTCTGTTTCAATAAAGTCAAAACCAAGAATCTTTTATGGAAAAAACCAAGTCTACATACTACTGTTCCACAGACCTTGGAATCTCTATCTAACCTCTTATAAAGCAAGGAACGAGGAAATACTCTGACCTCTGAACTTTACTTCTAAAGTCAACATAGTGGTTCACTATATCAGTCTCCAACTCCTCTTCTGTGAAAATTCTACTATTACTCCAAACTAATGACAGAGGGTGGCTGGCAAGAATTCCTGACACATTTAGATAAATGTAACATGACTTACACTGGCATCCTTATAAACCTAATTGCCTAAATACAGAGATAACAAATTCAGGCATCTAGAAAGTGCTTAAACATCCGAAAGCATGACCACACCATGTCTGCGTTGAAAGTAATCCGGAGGGGTGGTGGGGGGAGTGAGTCCTAGTGCTGTAGTTCTTAACCTTTTTAGGTCAAGCCTAGCATTGCAGCGCATGTGCTGCGCGCTATGCGAGGCATGCAGTATTCAGTATAGTGTGGAAGCTTCTTGGAAGCTCTGTCCATTCTCCGCCCATCTTTTTCATTGGCTTAGGTCCTAAATGCTGCCTTCCGATTGGTTTTAGGCTTGTTAGTCCTTCCTCATGATGGCCATGTCCTCATTTGTACCCTTCCACGGCTACTGGCCCTTTTACTCCGAACACTATTTTCTCCCCTGTTTCCCCCGCCCCCCCGCAGTCCGTGACTTCTTGGCCCCCCCTCATCCCCCCACTCCCGTTCATGCCTACTCATCTACCCACACTCCAGTTTCCAATTCGATAGGTCTCGCGTAAATGCGAGTCCTATTGCATTGCAAATGCTTGTTTTTATATAGTCGTACTTTGCC